>NW_027362880.1:2822500-4022500 GCF_046119375.1 Phyllobates terribilis | reverse complement strand
CTTTTCTTTTGATGTCTTTTAGTATTCCTAAATATTTTTGCGCCTGATTCTTATAAATTGTGCGTGTGGTTTCATGAATTTGGGTGGATTTAGCACAAGTCTCATATGTTCGACTGCAATGTCGCAAAAAAACGGAGTAAAAATGACAGCCGTCTATAGAATAATTTGGGGTGGGGGCCTAGTACATTTCTGCAGAAGGGTCTAGGCTATTTTTGCTGTCACTTGAGAGCTTGAGGAAGGTGAGTGGTTTTGCTCCTTTCATGTGGTGTTGGTGCAGTGTGTCGGCCATTGTTGCTGTGGTTTTGTGCTTGTGGGGCGGCGTGGCCTGGAGTCATGGGGACTCGGTCTGGCAGCATGGGTGCTGGGAGGCACCGGGCCGCCCGCCCTGCTGGTGCATTGTCGCTGCGGCGGTGGGTGGCGCACGGCTCCGCTCCCGTTCAGGCAGGAAATGTTAGGACCCACTATGAGGTTTGCCGTGACGTGGGAGTGGGCTTCATACAGTCTGATCATTACATCAAATGGATGAGTTTTTGGAGGTGCGCTCCATGCTCCTTTTTTTTACATTTCTGTAAAGACTTTGCACCATTTTAAATAAACCCAGGAGAAGACATAAAATAGACTTTAATAAAGGGGCAAATTAAAACCGTATAAGGCAGAAATGAGAAACAGCCAAAAACACAGAAAACCACACAAAAATGTGCAAATGAAAACATGGATTGGGCCCAAAGATAATTATTATAGAGGGATTGATAAAAAGGGACTTAAAATGGGAGTCGCATCACAGCTCAATACAACCTACTTTATATTTCAGCAAATACATTAATGTAATTATAGCGGTGCATGGTATGGATGGTGTATATAAACATGCAGACAAGATGGCGGTATATTATCGTACCTATAGCGGTGCATGGTATGGATGGTGTATATAAACATGCAGACAAGATGGCGGTATATTATCGTACCTATAGCGGTGCATGGTATGGTATGGATGGTGTATATAAACATACAGACAAGATGGCGGTATATTATCATACCTATAGCGGTGCATAGTATGGATGGTGTATATAAACATGCAGACAAGATGGCGGTATATTATCGTACCTATAGTGGTGCATGATATGGATGGTGTATATAAACATGCAGACAACATGGCGGTATATTATCGTACCTATAGCGGTGCATGGTATGGATGGTGTATATAAACATGCAGACAACATGGCGGTATATTATCGTACCTATAGCGGTGCATGATATGGATGGTGTATATAAACATGCAGACAAGATGGCGGTATATTATCATACCTATAGCGGGTGCATGGTATGGATGGTGTATATAAACATACAGACAAGATGGCGGTATATTATCGTACCTATAGTGGTGCATGATATGGATGGTGTATATAAACATGCAGACAAGATGGCAGTATATTATCGTACCTATAGCGGTGCATGGTATGGATGGTGTATATAAACATGCAGACAACATGGCGGTATATTATCGTACCTATAGCGGTGCATGATATGGATGGTGTATATAAACATGCAGACAAGATGGCGGTATATTATCGTACCTATAGCGGTGCATGGTATGGTATGGATGGTATATATAAACATGCAGACAACATGGCGGTATATTATCATACCTATAGCGGTGCATAGTATGGATGGTGTATATAAACATGCAGACAAGATGGCGGTAAATTATCGTACCTATAGCGGTGCATGATATGGATGGTGTATATAAACATGCAGACAACATGGCGGTATATTATCGTACCTATAGCGGTGCATGATATGGATGGTGTATATAAACATGCAGACAAGATGGCGGTATATTATCGTACCTATAGTGGTGCATAGTATGGATGGTGTATATAAACATGCAGACAACATGGCGGTATATTATCATACCTATAGCGGTGCATGATATGGATGGTGTATATAAACATGCAGACAAGATGGCGGTATATTATCGTACCTATAGTGGTGCATAGTATGGATGGTGTATATAAACATGCAGACAACATGGCGGTATATTATCGTACCTATAGCGGTGCATGATATGGATGGTGTATATAAACATGCAGACAAGATGGCGGTATATTATCGTACCTATAGCGGTGCATGATATGGATGGTGTATATAAACATGCAGACAAGATGGCGGTATATTATCATACCTATAGCGGTACATGGTATGGATGGTGTATATAAACATGCAGACAAGATGGCGGTATATTATCGTACCTATAGCGGTGCATGGTATGGATGGTGTATATAAACATGCAGACAACATGGCGGTATATTATTATACCTATAGCGGTGCATGGTATGGATGGTGTATATGAACATGCAGACAATATGGCGGTATATTATTATACCTATAGCGGTGCATAGTATGGTATGGATGGTGTATATAAACATGCAGACAAGATGGCGGTATATTATCATACCTATAGCGGTGCATGGTATGGATGGTGTATATAAACATGCAGACAAGATGGCGGTATATTATCGTACCTATAGCGGTGCATGGTATGGTATGGATGGTGTATATAAACATGCAGACAAGATGGCGGTATATTATCGTACCTATAGCGGTGCATGGTATGGATGGTGTATATAAACATGCAGACAAGATGGCGGTATATTATCATACCTATAGCGGTGCATGGTATGGATGGTGTATATAAACATGCAGACAAGATGGCGGTATATTATCGTACCTATAGCGGTGCATGGTATGGTATGGATGGTGTATATAAACATGCAGACAAGATGGCGGTATATTATCATACCTATAGCGGTGCATGGTATGGATGGTGTATATAAACATGCAGACAAGATGGCGGTATATTATCGCACCTATAGCGGTGCATGGTATGGTATGGATGGTGTAGGTGTACATGCAGAGGACATGACGGTATATTATCGTACCTATAGCGGTGCATAGTATGGATGGTGTATATAAACATGCAGAGAAGATGGCGGTATATTATCGTAACTATAGCGGTGCATGGTATGGTATGGATGGTGTATATAAACATGCATACAAGATGGCGGTATATTATCGTACCTATAGCGGTGCATAGTATGGTATGGATGGTGTATATAAACATGCAGACAAGATGGCGGTATATTATCATACCTATAGCGGTGCATGGTATGGATAGTGTATATAAACATGCAGACAAGATGGCGGTATATTATCGTACCTATAGCGGTGCATGGTATGGTATGGATGGTGTATATAAACATGCAGACAAGATGGCGGTATATTATCGTACCTATAGCGGTGCATGGTATGGATGGTGTATATAAACATGCAGACAAGATGGCGGTATATTATCATACCTATAGCGGTGCATGGTATGGATGGTGTATATAAACATGCAGACAAGATGGCGGTATATTATCGTACCTATAGCGGTGCATGGTATGGTATGGATGGTGTATATAAACATGCATACAAGATGGCGGTATATTATCGTACCTATAGCGGTGCATAGTATGGTATGGATGGTGTATATAAACATGCAGACAAGATGGCGGTATATTATCATACCTATAGCGGTGCATGGTATGGATAGTGTATATAAACATGCAGACAAGATGGCGGTATATTATCGTACCTATAGCGGTGCATGGTATGGTATGGATGGTGTATATAAACATGCAGACAAGATGGCGGTATATTATCGTACCTATAGCGGTGCATGGTATGGATGGTGTATATAAACATGCAGACAAGATGGCGGTATATTATCATACCTATAGCGGTGCATGGTATGGATGGTGTATATAAACATGCAGACAAGATGGCGGTATATTATCGTACCTATAGCGGTGCATGGTATGGTATGGATGGTGTATATAAACATGCAGACAAGATGGCGGTATATTATCATACCTATAGCGGTGCATGGTATGGATGGTGTATATAAACATGCAGACAAGATGGCGGTATATTATCGTACCTATAGCGGTGCATAGTATGGATGGTGTATATAAACATGCAGACAAGATGGCGGTATATTATCGTACCTATAGCGGTGCATAGTATGGATGGTGTATATAAACATGCAGAGAAGATGGCGGTATATTATCGTACCTATAGCGGTGCATGGTATGGTATGGATGGTGTATATAAACATGCAGACAAGATGGCGGTATATTATCATACCTATAGCGGTGCATGATATGGTATGGATGGTGTATATAAACATGCAGACAAGATGGCGGTATATTATCGCACCTATAGCGGTGCATAGTATGGATGGTGTATATTAACATGCAGACAAGATGGCGGTATATTATCGTACATATAGCGGTGCATGGTATGGATGGTGTATATAAACATGCAGAGAACATGGCGGTATATTATCGTACCTATAGCGGTGCATAGTATGGATGGTGTATATAAACATGCAGACAAGATGGCGGTATATTATCGTACCTATAGCGGTGCATGGTATGGTATGGATGGTGTATATGAACATGCAGACAAGATGGCGGTATATTATCGTACCTATAGCGGTGCATGGTATGGTATGGATGGTGTATATAAACATGCAGACAAGATGGCGGTATATTATCATACCTATAGCGGTGCATGGTATGGTATGGATGGTGTATATAAACATGCAGACAAGATGGCGGTATATTATCGTACCTATGGCGGTGCATGGTATGGTATGGATGGTGTATATAAACATGCAGACAAGATGGCGGTATATTATCGTACCTATAGCGGTGCATGGTATGGTATGGATGGTGTATATAAACATGCAGACAAGATGGCGGTATATTATCGTACCTATAGCGGTGCATAGTATGGATGGTGTATATAAACATGCAGACAACATGGCGGTATATTATTATACCTATAGCGGTGCATGGTATGGTATGGATGGTGTATATAAACATGCAGACAAGATGGCGGTATATTATTATAGCTATAGCGGTGCATGGTATGGTATGGATGGTATATATAATCATGCAGACAAGATGGCGGTATATTATCGTACCTATAGTGGTGCATAGTATGGATGGTGTATATAAACATGCAGACAAGATGGCGGGATATTATCGTACCTATAGCGGTGCATGGTATAGATGGTGTATATGAACATGCAGACAAGATGGCGGTATATTATCGTACATATAGCGGTGCATGGTATGGTATGGATGGTGTATATAAACATGCAGACAAGATGGCGGTATATTATCATACCTATAGCGGTGCATGGTATGGATGGTGTATATAAACATGCAGACAAGATGGCGGTATATTATCGCACCTATAGCGGTGCATGGTATGGTATGGATGGTGTAGATGTACATGCAGAGGACATGACGGTATATTATCGCACCTATAGCGGTGCATGGTATGGATGGTGTATATAAACATGCAGACAAGATGGCGGTATATTATCGTACCTATAGCGGTGCATAGTATGGTATGGATGGTGTATATAAACATGCAGACAAGATGGCGGTATATTATCATACCTATAGCGGTGCATGGTATGGATGGTGTATATAAACATGCAGACAAGATGGCGGTATATTATCGTACCTATAGCGGTGCATGGTATGGTATGGATGGTGTATATAAACATGCAGACAAGATGGTGGTATATTATCGTACCTATAGCGGTGCATGGTATGGATGGTGTATATAAACATGCAGACAAGATGGCGGTATATTATCATACCTATAGCGGTGCATGGTATGGATGGTGTATATAAACATGCAGACAAGATGGCGGTATATTATCGTACCTATAGCGGTGCATGGTATGGTATGGATGGTGTATATAAACATGCAGACAAGATGGCGGTATATTATCATACCTATAGCGGTGCATGGTATGGATGGTGTATATAAACATGCAGACAAGATGGCGGTATATTATCGTACCTATAGCGGTGCATGGTATGGTATGGATGGTGTATATAAACATGCAGACAAGATGGCGGTATATTATCGCACCTATAGCGGTGCATGGTATGGTATGGATGGTGTAGATGTACATGCAGAGGACATGACGGTATATTATCGTACCTATAGCGGTGCATAGTATGGATGGTGTATATAAACATGCAGACAAGATGGCGGTATATTATCGCACCTATAGCGGTGCATGGTATGGATGGTGTATATAAACATGCAGACAAGATGGCGGTATATTATCGTACCTATAGCGGTGCATAGTATGGTATGGATGGTGTATATAAACATGCAGACAAGATGGCGGTATATTATCATACCTATAGCGGTGCATGGTATGGATGGTGTATATAAACATGCAGACAAGATGGCGGTATATTATCGTACCTATAGCGGTGCATGGTATGGTATGGATGGTGTATATAAACATGCAGACAAGATGGCGGTATATTATCGTACCTATAGCGGTGCATGGTATGGATGGTGTATATAAACATGCAGACAAGATGGCGGTATATTATCATACCTATAGCGGTGCATGGTATGGATGGTGTATATAAACATGCAGACAAGATGGCGGTATATTATCGTACCTATAGAGGTGCATGGTATGGTATGGATGGTGTATATAAACATGCAGACAAGATGGCGGTATATTATCATACCTATAGCGGTGCATGGTATGGATGGTGTATATAAACATGCAGACAAGATGGCGGTATATTATCGTACCTATAGCGGTGCATAGTATGGATGGTGTATATAAACATGCAGACAAGATGGCGGTATATTATCGTACCTATAGCGGTGCATAGTATGGATGGTGTATATAAACATGCAGAGAAGATGGCGGTATATTATCGTACCTATAGCGGTGCATGGTATGGTATGGATGGTGTATATAAACATGCAGACAAGATGGCGGTATATTATCATACCTATAGCGGTGCATGATATGGTATGGATGGTGTATATAAACATGCAGACAAGATGGCGGTATATTATCATACCTATAGCGGCGCATGGTATGGTATGGATGGTGTATATAAACATGCAGACAAGATGGCGGTATATTATCGTACCTATGGCGATGCATGGTATGGTATGGATGGTGTATATAAACATGCAGACAAGATGGCGGTATATTATCGTACCTATAGCGGTGCATGGTATGGTATGGATGGTGTATATAAACATGCAGACAAGATGGCGGTATATTATCGTACCTATAGCGGTGCATAGTATGGATGGTGTATATAAACATGCAGACAAGATGGCGGTATATTATCGTACCTATAGCGGTGCATGGTATGGTATGGATGGTGTATATGAACATGCAGAAAAGATGGCGGTATATTATCGTACCTATAGCGGTGCATGGTATGGTATGGATGGTGTATATAAACATGCAGACAAGATGGCGGTATATTATCATGCCTATAGCGGTGCATGGTATGGTATGGATGGTGTATATAAACATGCAGACAAGATGGCGGTATATTATCGTACCTATGGCGGTGCATGGTATGGTATGGATGGTGTATATAAACATGCAGACAAGATGGCGGTATATTATCGTACCTATAGCGGTGCATAGTATGGATGGTGTATATAAACATGCAGACAACATGGCGGTATATTATTATACCTATAGCGGTGCATGGTATGGTATGGATGGTGTATATAAACATGCAGACAAGATGGCGGTATATTATTATAGCTATAGCGGTGCATGGTATGGTATGGATGGTATATATAATCATGCAGACAAGATGGCGGTATATTATCGTACCTATAGTGGTGCATAGTATGGATGGTGTATATAAACATGCAGACAAGATGGCGGGATATTATCGTACCTATAGCGGTGCATGGTATAGATGGTGTATATGAACATGCAGACAAGATGGCGGTATATTATCGTACATATAGCGGTGCATGGTATGGTATGGATGGTGTATATAAACATGCAGACAAGATGGCGGTATATTATCATACCTATAGCGGTGCATGGTATGGATGGTGTATATAAACATGCAGACAAGATGGCGGTATATTATCGCACCTATAGCGGTGCATGGTATGGTATGGATGGTGTAGATGTACATGCAGAGGACATGACGGTATATTATCGTACCTATAGCGGTGCATGGTATGGTATGGATGGTGTATATAAACATGCAGAGAAGATGGCGGTATATTATCGTACCTATAGCGGTGCATGGTATGGTATGGATGGTGTATATAAACATGCAGACAAGATGGCGGTATATTATCGTACCTATAGCGGTGCATAGTATGGTATGGATGGTGTATATAAACATGCAGACAAGATGGCGGTATATTATCATACCTATAGCGGTGCATGGTATGGATGGTGTATATAAACATGCAGACAAGATGGCGGTATATTATCGTACCTATAGCGGTGCATGGTATGGTATGGATGGTGTATATAAACATGCAGACAAGATGGCGGTATATTATCGTACCTATAGCGGAGCATGGTATGGATGGTGTATATAAACATGCAGACAAGATGGCGGTATATTATTATACCTATAGCGGTGTATAGTATGGATGGTGTATA
Organism: Phyllobates terribilis; assembly: GCF_046119375.1. NCBI lineage: Eukaryota > Metazoa > Chordata > Amphibia > Anura > Dendrobatidae > Phyllobates > Phyllobates terribilis. Next base: position 4,013,958 of record NW_027362880.1, on the reverse strand, counting down.
TAAACATGCAGAAAACATGGCGGTATATTATCGTACCTATAGCGGTGCATGGTATGGATGGTGTATATAAACATGCAGACAACATGGCGGTATATTATCGTATCTATAGCGGTGCATGGTATGGATGGTGTATATAAACATGCAGACAAGATGGCGGTATATTATTATACCTATAGTGGTGCATGATATGGATGGTGTAAATAAACATGCAGACAAGATGGCGGTATATTATTGTAGCTATAGCGGGTGCATGATATGGATGGTGTATATAAACATGAAGACAAGATGGCGGTATATTATCGTACCTATAGCGGTGCATGATATGGATGGTGTATATAAACATGCAGACAAGATAGCGGTATATTATCGTACCTATAGCGGGTGCATGGTATGGATGGTGTATATAAACATGCAGACAAGATGGTGGTATATTATCGTACCTATAGCGGTGCACAGTATGGATGGTGTATATAAACATGCAGACAAGATGGCGGTATATTATCGTACCTATAGTGGTGCATGGTATGGTAGGGATGGTGTATATAAACATGCAGACAAGATGGCGGTATATTATCGTACCTATAGCGGTGCATGGTATGGTATGGTATGGTGTATATAAACATGCAGACAAGATGGCGGTATATTATCGTACCTATAGCGGTGCATGGTATGGTATGGATGATGTATATAAACATGCAGACAAGATGGTGGTATATTATTATACCTATAGTGGTGCATGATATGGATGGTGTATATAAACATGCAGACAAGATGGTGGTATATTTTTTTACCTTTAGTGGTGCATGATATGGATGGTGTATATAAACATGCAGACAAGATGGCGGTATATTATTATACCTATAGCGGTGCATAGTATGGATGGTGTATATAAACATGCAGACAAGATGGCGGTATATTATTATACCTATAGTGGTGCATGATATGGATGGTGTATATAAACATGCAGACAAGATGGCAGTATATTATCGTACCTATAGCGGTGCATAGTATGGTAGGGATGGTGTATATAAACATGCAGACAAGATGGCGGTATATTATCGTACCTATAGCGGTGCATGATATGGATGGTGTATATAAACATGCAGACAAGATAGCGGTATATTATCGTACCTATAGCGGTGTATGGTATGAATGATGTATATGTATATGCAGACAAAATGGTGGTATATTATCGTACCTATAGCAGTGTATAGTATGTATGAATGGTGTACATGTACATGCAGAGGACATGACAGTATATTATACCTACAGCAGTGCGTGGTATATATGCACATGCAGAGAATATGGTATATTATTGTACCTATGGCGGTGTATGGTGTATAGGGACATGCAGAGGACGCAGTGGTATATTCTACCTATAGCGGATGCATGATATGGATGGTGTATATGTACATGCAGACAACATGGCGGTATATTATCGTACCTATAGCGGTGCATGGTATGGATGGTGTATATGAACATGCAGACAACATGGCGGTATATTATCGTACCTATAGCGGTGCATGGTATGGATGGTGTATATGAACATGCAGACAACATGGCGGTATATTATCGTACCTATAGCGGTGCATAGTATGGATGGTGTATATAAACATGCAGACAACATGGCGGTATATTATCGTACCTATAGTGGTGCATGGTATGGATGGTGTATATAAACATGCAGACAACATGGCGGTATATTATCGTACCTATAGCGGTGCATGGTATGGATGGTGTATATAAACATGCAGACAACATGGCGGTATATTATCGTACCTATAGTGGTGCATGGTATGGTATGAATGGTGTATATAAACATGCAGACAAGATGGCGGTATATTATCGTACCTATAGCGGTGCATAGTATGGATGGTGTATATAAACATGCAGACAACATGGCGGTATATTATCGTACCTATAGCGGTGCATGGTATGGATGGTGTATATAAACATGCAGACAACATGGCGGTATATTATCGTACCTATAGCGGTGCATAGTATGGATGGTGTATATAAACATGCAGACAACATGGCGGTATATTATCGTACCTATAGCGGTGCATAGTATGGATGGTGTATATAAACATGCAGACAACATGGCGGTATATTATCGTACCTATAGCGGTGCATAGTATGGATGGTGTATATAAACATGCAGACAACATGGCGGTATATTATCGTACCTATAGCGGTGCATGGTATGGATGGTGTATATAAACATGCAGACAACATGGCGGTATATTATCGTACCTATAGCGGTGCATGGTATGGATGGTGTATATAAACATGCAGACAACATGGCGGTATATTATCGTACCTATAGCGGTGCATAGTATGGATTGTGTATATGAACATGCAGACAACATGGCGGTATATTATCGTACCTAGAGTGGTGCATAGTATGGATGGTGTATATGAACATGCAGACAACATGGCGGTATATTATCGTACCTATAGCGGTGCATAGTATGGATGGTGTATATGAACATGCAGACAAGATGGCGGTATATTATCGTACCTATAGTGGTGCATAGTATGGATGGTGTATATGAACATGCAGACAACATGGCGGTATATTATCGTACCTATAGTGGTGCATGATATGGATGGTGTATATGAACATGCAGACAACATGGCGGTATATTATCGTACCTATAGCGGTGCATAGTATGGATGGTGTATATGAACATGCAGACAACATGGCGGTATATTATCGAACCTATAGTGGTGCATAGTATGGATGGTGTATATAAACATGCAGACAAGATGGCGGTATATTATCGTAACTATAGCGGTGCATGGTATGGTATGGATGGTGTATATAAACATGCAGACAAGATGGAGGTATATTATCGTACCTATAGCGGTGCATGGTATGGTATGGATGGTGTATATAAACATGCAGACAAGATGGCGGTATATTATCGTACCTATAGCGGTGCATGGTATGGTATGGATGGTGTATATAAACATGCAGACAACATGGCGGTATATTATTATACCTATAGTGGTGCATAGTATGGATGGTGTATATAAACATGCAGACAACATGGTGGTATATTATCGTACCTATAGCGGTGCATAGTATGGATGGTGTATATGAACATGCAGACAATATGGCGGTATATTATCATACCTATAGTGGTGCATAGTATGGATGGTGTATATGAACATGCAGACAACATGGCGGTATATTATCGTACCTATAGCGGTGCATAGTATGGATGGTGTATATGAAATTGCAGACAACATGGCGCTATATGATCGTACCTATAGTGGTGCATAGTATAGATGGTGTATATAAACGTGCAGACAAGATGGCGGTATATTATCGTACCTATAGTGGTGCATAGTATGGATGGTGTATATGAACATGCAGACAACATGGCGGTATATTATCGTACCTATAGCGGTGTATAGTATGGATGGTGTATATGAACATGCAGAGAACATGGCGGTATATTATCGTACCTATAGCGGTGCATGGTATGGGTGGTGTATATGAACATGCAGACAACATGGCAGTATATTATCGTACCTATAGTGGTGCATAGTATGGATGGTGTATATAAACATGCAGACAACATGGCGGTATATTATCGTACCTATAGCGGGTGCATGATATGGATGGTGTATATGAAATTGCAGACAACATGGCGCTATATGATCGTACCTATAGTGGTGCATAGTATAGATGGTGTATATAAACGTGCAGACAAGATGGCGGTATATTATCGTACCTATAGTGGTGCATAGTATGGATGGTGTATATGAACATGCAGACAACATGGCGGTATATTATCGTACCTATAGCGGTGTATAGTATGGATGGTGTATATGAACATGCAGAGAACATGGCGGTATATTATCGTACCTATAGCGGTGCATGGTATGGGTGGTGTATATGAACATGCAGACAACATGGCAGTATATTATCGTACCTATAGTGGTGCATAGTATGGATGGTGTATATAAACATGCAGACAACATGGCGGTATATTATCGTACCTATAGCGGGTGCATGATATGGATGGTGTATATAAACATGCAGACAACATGGCGGTATATTATCGTACCTATAGCGGTGCATGGTATGGTATGGATGGTGTATATAAACATGCAGACAACATGGCGGTATATTATCGTACCTATAGCGGTGCATGGTATGGTATAGATGATGTATATGTATATGCAGACAAAATGGTGGTATATTATCGTACCTATAGTGGTGCATAGTATGGATGGTGTATATAAACATGCAGACAACATGGCGGTATATTATCGTACCTATAGCGGGTGCATGATATGGATGGTGTATATAAACATGCAGACAACATGGCGGTATATTATCGTACCTATAGCGGGTGCATGATATGGATGATGTATATAAACATGCAGACAAGATGGCGGTATATTCTCGTACCTATAGCGGTGCATAGTATGGATGGTGTATATGAACATGCAGACAAGATGGCGGTATATTATCGTACCTATAGTGGTGCATAGTATGCATGGTGTATATGAACATGCAGACAACATGGCGGTATATTATTATACCTATATCGGTGCATAGTATGGATGTTGTATATGAACATGCAGACAACATGGCGGTATATTATTATACCTATAGTGGTGCATAGTATGGATGGTGTATATGAACATGCAGACAACATGGTGGTATATTATCGTACCTATAGCGGTGCATGGTATGGGTGGTGTATATGAACATGCAGACAACATGGCAGTATATTATCGTACCTATAGTGGTGCATAGTATGGATGGTGTATATAAACATGCAGACAACATGGCGGTATATTATCGTACCTATAGCGGGTGCATGATATGGATGGTGTACATAAACATGCAGACAACATGGCGGTATATTATCGTACCTATAGCGGTGCATGGTATGGATGGTGTATATGAACATGCAGACAACATGGCGGTATATTATCGTACCTATAGCGGTGCATGGTATGGGTGGTGTATATGAACATGCAGACGACATGGCGGTATATTATCGTACCTATAGTGGTGCATAGTATGGATGGTGTATATAAACATGCAGACAACATGCGCGGTATATTATCGTACCTATAGCGGGTGCATGATATGGATGGTGTACATAAACATGCAGACAACATGGCGGTATATTATCGTACCTATAGCGGTGCATGGTATGGTATGGATGGTGTATATAAACATGCAGACAACATGGCGGTATATTATCGTACCTATAGCGGTGCATGGTATGGTATAGATGGTGTATATGTATATGCAGACAAAATGGTGGTATATTATCGTACCTATAGTGGTGCATAGTATGGATGGTGTATATAAACATGCAGACAACATGGCGGTATATTATCGTACCTACAGCGGGTGCATTATATGGATGATGTATATAAACATGCAGACAAGATGGCGGTATATTCTCGTACCTATAGCGGTGCTTAGTATGGATGGTGTATATGAACATGCAGACAAGATGGCGGTATATTATGGTACCTATAGCGGTGCATAGTATGGATGGTGTATATAAACATGCAGACAACATGGCGGTATATTATCGTACCTATAGCGGTGCATAGTATGGATGGTGTATATAAACATGCAGACAACATGGCGGTATATTATCGTACCTATAGCGGTGCATAGTATGGATGGTGCATATGAACATGCAGACAACATGGCGGTATATTATCGTACCTATAGCGGTGCATGATATGAATGGTGTATATAAACATGCAGACAAGATGGCGGTATATTATCGTACCTATAGCGGTGCATGGTATGGTATGGATGGTGTATATAAACATGCAGACAAGATGGCGGTATATTATCGTACCTATAGCGGTGCATGGTATGGTATGGATGGTGTATATAAACATGCAGACAACATGGCGGTATATAATTATACCTATAGCGGTGCATAGTACGGATGTTGTATATGAACATGCAGACAACATGGCGGTATATTATCGTACCTATAGCGGTGCACAGTATGGATGGTGTATATGAACTTGCAGACAACATGGCGGTATATTATCGTACCTATAGTGGTGCATAGTATAGATGGTGTATATAAACATGCAGACAAGATGGCGGTATATTATTATACCTATAGCGGTGCATACTATGGATGGTGTATATGAACATGCAGACAACATGGCGGTATATTATCGTACCTATAGCGGTGCATAGTATGGATGGTGTATATGAACATGCAGACAACATGGCGGTATATTATTATACCTATAGTGGTGCATAGTATGGATGTTGTATATGAACATGCAGACAACATGGCGGTATATTATCGTACCTATAGTGGTGCATAGTATGGATGGTGTATATGAACATGCAGACAACATGGCGGTATATTATCGTACCTATAGTGGTGCATAGTATGGATGGTGTATATGAACATGCAGACAACATGGCGGTATATTATCGTACCTATAGCGGTGCATGGTATGGGTGGTGTATATGAACATGCAGACAACATGGCGGTATATTATCGTACCTATAGTGGTGCATAGTATGGATGGTGTATATAAACATGCAGACAACATGGCGGTATATTATCGTACCTATAGCGGGTGCATGATATGGATGGTGTATATAAACATGCAGACAACATGGCGGTATATTATCGTACCTATAGCGGTGCATGGTATGGTATGGATGGTGTATATAAACATGCAGACAAGATAGCGGTATATTATCGTACCTATAGCGGTGCATGGCATGGTATGGATGGTGTATATGTATATGCAGACAAAATGGTGGTATATTATCGTACCTATAGTGGTGCATAGTATGGATGGTGTATATAAACATGCAGACAACATGGCGGTATATTATCGTACCTATAGCGGGTGCATGATATGGATGGTGTATATAAACATGCAGACAACATGGCGGTATATTATCGTACCTATAGCGGGTGCATGATATGGATGGTGTATATAAACATGCAGACAACATGGCGGTATATTATCGTACCTATAGCGGTGCATGGTATGGATGGTGTATATGAACATGCAGACAAGATGGCGGTATATTATCGTACCTATAGTGGTGCATAGTATGGATGGTGTATATAAACATGCAGACAACATGGCGGTATATTATCGTACCTATAGCGGTGCATGGTATGGATGGTGTATATGAACATGCAGACAAGATGGCGGTATATTATCGTACCTATAGCGGTGCATAGTATGGATGGTGTATATGAACATGCAGACAGGATGGCGGTATATTATCGTACCTTTAGCGGTGCATAGTATGGATGGTGTATATAAACATGCAGACAACATGGCGGTATATTATCGTACCTATAGCGGTGCATGGTATGGATGGTGTATATGAACATGCAGACAACATGGCGGTATATTATCGTACCTATAGCGGTGCATAGTATGGATGGTGTATATGAACATGCAGACAACATGGCGGTATATTATTATACCTATAGCGGTGCATAGTATGGATGGTGTATATAAACATGCAGACAATATGGCGGTATATTATCGTACCTATAGCGGTGCATAATATGGATGTTGTATATGAACATGCAGACAACATGGCGGTATATTATTATACCTATAGTGGTGCATAGTATGGATGGTGTATATGAACATACAGACAACATGGCGGTATATTATCATACCTATAGTGGTGCATAGTATGGATGGTGTATATGAACATGCAGACAACATGGCGGTATATTATCGTACCTATAGCGGTGCATAGTATGGATGGTGTATATAAACATGCAGACAACATGGCGGTATATTATCGTACCTATAGCGGTGCATGGTATGGATGGTGTATATGAACATGCAGACAACATGGCGGTATATTATCGTACCTATAGCGGTGCATGGTATGGATGGTGTATATAAACATGCAGACAACATGGCGGTATATTATCGTACCTATAGCGGTGCATGGTATGGATGGTGTATATGAACATGCAGACAACATGGCGGTATATTATCGTACCTATAGCGGTGCATAGTATGGATGGTGTATATGAACATGCAGACAACATGGCGGTATATTATCGTACCTATAGTGGTGCATGGTATGGATGGTGTATATGAACATGCAGACAACATGGCGGTATATTATCGTACCTATAGTGGTGCATGGTATGGTATGGATGGTGCATATGAACATGCAGACAACATGGCGGTATATTATCGTACCTATAGCGGTGCATAGTTTGGATGGTGTATATGAACATGCAGACAACATGGCGGTATATTATCGCACCTATAGTGGTGCATAGTATGGATGGTGTATATGAACATGCAGACAACATGGCGGTATATTATCGTACCTATAGCGGTGCATAGTATGGATGGTGTATATAAACATGCAGACAACATGGCGGTATATTATCGTACCTATAGCGGTGCATGGTATGGATGGTGTATATGAACATGCAGACAACATGGCGTTATATTATCGTACCTATAGTGGTGCATAGTATGGATGGTGTATATGCAGACAACATGGCGGTATATTATCGTACCTATAGCGGTGCATAGTATGGATGGTGTATATAAACATGCAGACAACATGGCGGTATATTATCGTACCTATAGCGGTGCATGGTATGGATGGTGTATATGAACATGCAGACAACATGGCGGTATATTATCGTACCTATAGCGGTGCATAGTATGGATGGTGTATATGAACATGCAGACAACATGGCGGTATATTATCGTACCTATAGTGGTGCATGGTATGGATGGTGTATATGAACATGCAGACAACATGGCGGTATATTATCGTACCTATAGCGGTGCATGGTATGGTATGGATGGTGTATATGAACATGCAGACAACATGGCGGTATATTATCGTACCTATAGCGGTACATGGTATGGTATGGATGGTGTATATGAACATGCAGACAACATGGCGGTATATTATTATACCTATAGCGGTGCATGGTATGGTATGGATTGTGTATATGCAGACAACATGGCGGTATATTATCGTACCTATAGCGGTGCATAGCATGGATGGTGTATATGAACATGCAGACAACATGGCGGTATATTATCGTACCTATAGCGGTGCATAGTATGGATGGTGTATATGAACATGCAGACAACATGGCGGTATATTATCGTACCTATAGCGGTACATAGTATGGATGGTGTATATGAACATGCAGACAACATGGCGGTATATTATCGTACCTATAGTGGTGCATAGCATGGATGGTGTATATGAACATGCAGACAACATGGCGGTATATTATCGTACCTATAGCGGTGCATGGTATAGATGGTGTATATAAACATGCAGACAACATGGCGGTATATTATCGTACCTATAGCGGTGCATAGTATGGATGGTGTATATGAACATGCAGACAACATGGCGGTATATTATCGTACCTATAGCGGTGCATGGTATAGATGGTGTATATGAACATGCAGACAACATGGCGGTATATTATCGTACCTATAGCGGTGCATGGTATGGATGGTGTATATGAACATGCAGACAACATGGCGGTATATTATCGTACCTATAGCGGTGCATGGTATGGATGGTGTATATGAACATGCAGACAACATGGCGGTATATTATCGTACCTATAGCGGTGCATGGTATGGATGGTGTATATGAACATGCAGACAACATGGCGGTATATTATCGTACCTATAGCGGTGCATAGTATGGATGGTGTATATGAACATGCAGACAACATGGCGGTATATTATCGTACCTATAGTGGTGCATAGCATGGATGGTGTATATGAACATGCAGACAACATGGCGGTATATTATCGTACCTATAGCGGTGCATGGTATAGATGGTGTATATAAACATGCAGACAACATGGCGGTATATTATCGTACCTATAGCGGTGCATAGTATGGATGGTGTATATGAACATGCAGACAACATGGCGGTATATTATCGTACCTATAGCGGTGCATGGTATAGATGGTGTATATGAACATGCAGACAACATGGCGGTATATTATCGTACCTATAGCGGTGCATGGTATGGATGGTGTATATGAACATGCAGACAACATGGCGGTATATTATCGTACCTATAGTGGTGCATAGTATGGATGGTGTATATGAACATGCAGACAAGATGGCGGTATATTATCGTACCTATAGCGGTGCATGGTATGGATGATGTATATGAACATGCAGACAACATGGCGGTATATTATCGTACCTATAGCGGTGCATAGTATGGATGGTGTATATGAACATGCAGACAACATGGCGGTATATTATCGTACCTATAGTGGTGCATGGTATGGATGGTGTATATGAACATGCAGACAACATGGCGGTATATTATCGTACCTATAGCGGTGCATGGTATGGTATGGATGGTGTATATGAACATGCAGACAACATGGCGGTATATTATCGTACCTATAGCGGTACATGGTATGGTATGGATGGTGTATATGAACATGCAGACAACATGGCGGTATATTATTATACCTATAGCGGTGCATGGTATGGTATGGATTGTGTATATGCAGACAACATGGCGGTATATTATCGTACCTATAGCGGTGCATAGCATGGATGGTGTATATGAACATGCAGACAACATGGCGGTATATTATCGTACCTATAGCGGTGCATAGCATGGATGGTGTATATGAACATGCAGACAACATGGTGGTATATTATGGTACCTATAGCGGTGCATAGTATGGATGGTGTATATGAACATGCAGACAACATGGCGGTATATTATCGTACCTATAGTGGTGCATAGCATGGATGGTGTATATGAACATGCAGACAACATGGCGGTATATTATCGTACCTATAGCGGTGCATGGTATAGATGGTGTATATAAACATGCAGACAACATGGCGGTATATTATCGTACCTATAGCGGTGCATAGTATGGATGGTGTATATGAACATGCAGACAACATGGCGGTATATTATCGTACCTATAGCGGTGCATGGTATAGATGGTGTATATGAACATGCAGACAACATGGCGGTATATTATCGTACCTATAGTGGTGCATAGTATGGATGGTGTATATGAACATGCAGACAACATGGCGGTATATTATCGTACCTACAGTGGTGCATAGTATAGATGGTGTATATGAACATGCAGACAACATGGCGGTATATTATCGTACCTATAGCGGTGCATGGTATGGATGGTGTATATGAACATGCAGACAAGATGGCGGTATATTATCGTACCTATAGCGGTGCATAGTATGGATGGTGTATATGAACATGCAGACAACATGGCGGTATATTATCGTACCTATAGCGGTGCATAGTATGGATGGTGCATATGAACATGCAGACAACATGGCGGTATATTATCGTACCTATAGTGGTGCATAGTATGGATGGTGTATATGAACATGCAGACAACATGGCGGTATATTATCGTACCTATAGCGGTGCATAGTATGGATGGTGTATATGAACATGCAGACAACATGGCGGTATATTATCGTACCTATAGCGGTGCATAGTATGGATGGTGTATATGAACATGCAGACAACATGGCGGTATATTATCGTACCTATAGCGGTGCACAGTATGGATGGTGTATATGAACATGCAGACAACATGGCGGTATATTATCGTACCTATAGCGGTGCACAGTATGGATGGTGTATATGAACATGCAGACAACATGGCGGTATATTATCGTACCTATAGCGGTGCATGGTATAGATGGTGTATATGAACATGCAGACAACATGGCGGTATATTATCGTACCTATAGTGGTGCATAGTATGGATGGTGTATATGAACATGCAGACAACATGGCGGTATATTATCGTACCTATAGTGGTGCATAGTATAAATGGTGTATATGAACATGCAGACAACATGGCGGTATATTATCGTACCTATAGCGGTGCATAGTATGGATGGTGTATATGAACATGCAGACAACATGGCGGTATATTATCGTACCTATAGTGGTGTATAGTATGGATGGTGTATATGAACATGCAGACAACATGGCGGTATATTATCGTACCTATAGCGGTGCATAGTATGGATGGTGTATATGAACATGCAGACAACATGGCGGTATATTATCGTACCTATAGCGGTGCATAGTATGGATGGTGTATATGAACATGCAGACAACATGGCGGTATATTATCGTACCTATAGCGGTGTATGGTATGGATGGTGTATATAAACATGCAGACAAGATGGCGGTATATTATCGTACCTATAGCGGTGCATGGTATGGATGGTGTATATAAACATGCAGACAAGATGGCGGTATATTATCGTACCTATAGCGGTGCATGGTATGGTAGGGATGGTGTATATGAACATGCAGACAACATGGCGGTATATTATCGTACCTATAGCGGTGCATGGTATGGTAGGGATGGTGTATATGAACATGCAGACAACATGGCGGTATATTATCGTACCTATAGCGGTGCATGGTATAGTATGGATGATGTATATAAACATGCAGACAACATGGCGGTATATTATCGTACCTATAGCGGTGCATGGTATGGTATGGATGGTGTATATGAACATGCAGACAACATGGCGGTATATTATCGTACCTATAGCGGTGCATAGTATGGATGGTGTATATGAACATGCAGACAACATGGCGGTATATTATTATACCTATAGCGGTGCATGGTATGGATGGTGTATATGAACATGCAGACAACATGGCGGTATATTATCGTACCTATAGCGGTGCATAGTATGGATGGTGTTTATGAACATGCAGACAACATGGCGGTATATTATCGTACCTATAGCGGTGCATAGTATGGATGGTGTATATGAACATGCAGACAACATGGCGGTATATTATCGTACCTATAGCGGTGCATAGTATGGATGGTGTATATAAACATGCAGACAACATGGCGGTATATTATCGTACCTATAGCAGTGCATGGTATGGTATGGATGGTGTATATAAACATGCAGACAACATGGCGGTATATTATCGCACCTATAGCGGTGCACAGTATGGATGGTGTATATGAACATGCAGACAACATGGCGGTATATTATCGTACCTATAGCGGTGCATAGTATGGATGGTGTATATGAACATGCAGACAACATGGCGGTATATTATCGTACCTATAGCGGTGCATAGTATGGATGGTGTATATAAACATGCAGACAACATGGCGGTATATTATTATACCTATAGCGGTGCATGGTATGGATGGTGTATATGAACATGCAGACAACATGGCGGTATATTATCGTACCTATAGCGGTGCATGGTCCTGGCTGTGCAGGGATATGGACTGTTGCAGCTTCTCTACTATGGCAGCACTGAGAGATAGGAGACAAATCGTCAGTGATGTGAATGGCTTCTAGAGACATAAGTGAAACATGACAGGACTCGGCTCTGCACAGATGCACAATATGATCTAGAGAGCAATTACAATGCCACCTTGGGCCATGTAGCCAGTGTCAGTCACTATCTTTGTCTTTCCTAGGCTTCTTCGTGCAGTCGTTGTATAGGTGCACTATAGGTGCATCAGTGACTGCCAGTCATACTGAGATAACACAGGAGGACACACAATACAAGAGGGCTGTATCCAGCACCAGATCGGAAGAAAATCATTTTAAAAATAACCATTTATTGAAAAGTTTTTAAAACTGACGCACTTCAGACTCTGCGCTCTTAATCCTAGTATGGCGTAGTTCTCCAGCGCTAGGTCGTGGTTAAATAATGAAGGTATAGGATATGATGTAGACAGATCATTAGTTCTCTGAACTGAATATATAGACATTTGTTTCTCCAATCAATGATTTATTTAGTTAATATCCATTAAATCAGTTCCAGCATGCATGCCATCTGGTTCTCTGATCTTTAATGTGAGGAGCCATGACGCCTCTATGTTTTCTACTACGTGATCCATCGCCTCCTCTCTTGGGTGGAGGAACTTTCTCAGCCGCATTAACCCCGAGGCTTCTGACATCACCATTGTGCTGATGTGGAGAGGCACCGGATACCCTATACCTTCATTATTTCCCCCCACCTAGTGCTGGAGAGCTAGAACATACTAGGAGAACACATGGTGTGAAGCGCGGCAGTCGTGCATGCCTCGGAGAAATGCTTTTTTTATTAGATGAATTCTTTGTAACATTTTTTTCAATAAATGGTTTTTACAATGATTTTCTTCGGACCTGGTGCTGGGTGCACCCCTCTTGTAGCCATTTTGCCCTGCTGGAGGGAGTATGCACAATCAGCAGGGGAGCTGGATTAACCTCTTCTTTCCTCTCTAGGAGGACATACAATGTGGAGGCCATGGCTTCCCGCTCATCGGTACAAGCCGTGTCCGCTGCTCCACCAGATCCAGACCGCAGATAACATTCGCTCTATGGATCCAAGGCTGACCAGCCCAGATACTGAATCATTAATGGCAGCAATTCCCTGTATACAGACATATCTTAGGGAACTGCTATTCATGCAATTCCCCAGTATAAGGCGCACCACTATTAAACCAATACCACAGCACTTACTCTTCTCTTTTCCATGAACAGAGTTAAAAAATCATCTATTTCTGTTTTTCCCTCAAGGAAATTTTGGGCAAAATTGTCAGCCTCCTCTTCAGCTTGGTGGGCAGCGACTTTTAACCTGGCCTGTAGTGCGCTGAGACTGCAGCTCTGCGAGGGGGGAAGGAGCAGGACGTTACACCTCATCCCATATGGCACAGGGAGTCACCTATTCTACTAGCGGCAGTAGGTTTCCCCAGCAAATGGGGCTCATTTACAGATCGTCCATTGCAGCCAATCATAATGCAGCTTTCATTCCTCAAACTGTTCCTAAAAAATGAAAGCCAAGCTCTGGTTGGCTGCTGTGAAAGCATCTGGTCATGTACCATTCACACGCTATAACCTCACAGTACTAATCATCAGGATTAAATACAAGTCTGGACAATTGGACCTATCGTCTGTCTAGTAGAAAAGATCAGCTGATATAAAAATGTGTATTATATGGAAAACTGGGCGAGATGATGCTGAAAACATTGTATAGGACTATAGTGGCAATCTGGGAACATGTAGCGACTAGTGATGAGCGAGCGTGCTCGTTTAACCCTTTAAACGAGCACACTCGGGTACTCGCTGAGTAGTTTTGTCGTGTTCAGCATTTCCGTTGCAGCCGGGGCGGCTGCATGTGACGCGCCCCCTGGGACATATTCCTTTTTGAGGGGAATACCCGGCACCGGATCAGATGGGGGGTTGTAGTCTCCGAGCGGCTGTGACCCGGCCCGTGCCCAGGGCGTCAAGCTCAGTGTTATGTGGCAGTCCTACAGATGTTATTAAGAGTTCTTTTGTGTCGACTACGCCACCCGTTGTGATGCGGTCACTGTGGCCGCCGCTGCAGCAGGGTCCGCTGAGGCTGATGGTGCAGGTGCAGCTTGAGATGGTATAACCCCCAACGGGTGGGGTATAGCCTCAGGGGGGACAGGTGCAGAGGATGGGGGTTGTGGTGGTGCAGTGCAGACGGCAGTGAAGACAGAGTCGGGTTGTGCAGTTAAGGGTGTTTACTTACTGCAGATGTTGTACTGGTCACTCCAGCTTCGAGTGACCACCCGAGCCGTGCTGCGTCCACCAGGTCCTGGATCCAGCCAACCCCCAAACAAGTCCGGAGCGTGGCCCTGAGCTCTCCTTCTGTCCCGTTCTCTGGCCGTCCCCACCAGTGATCCACCTAGGTCCAGCTCCCTCGGGCCTTCTGTTGGGACACCCTTGGCCTTGGGTTCCCTGACCCTTCATGTGGTGTGCCTTCGGGGTGGATGTGGTGGGTGACCGTGGCAAACGCTGCCCACGGTCTCCGGTCTCTGGCTGGGGAATGTTTTTACCCCCACCAGCTTGGGTTCCGGTACCCTGATGCCGACTCTTCACCCGGGGATTTAAGTTGGGATCTTGGAGTCCTTTTCTGCTGTTTCCCCCTCTGGGTCTCTCTCTTCTCCTCTCTCACTCTGGGTCTTTCTTCTCCTCTGCTCCTGACTTGTTCTCTGCATCTGACCCTGTTCTTAGTTGGTGCCCACCTTATATACACCCTCTATGTGTGAGCTCAGGTGACCAGCACCCAATGAGCTCCTAACTTTACCCAGGCTGCTCCCCCTATCTGCCCCTACACTACTTGGGATGTACCACCCCCCTCCCACTCCAGCCAGGAACAGACTCGGTCGTACCTGCACATTTCTAAGTGGGAGTACCGTCGGTCTGCTCCTCGGAAATGGGATGTGTGTAGTGCATGCAGCCTACCGAGCTCAGTTCCACACTCCATCCTTACCCGGGAGTGGAATATCACACCTCTGGGTTGAGGTGCAATACCCCTGTAGCAGCCGAATCCTCAGGGTGCTACACATGTATCGCGGCTGTTACACAGCTGTGACACATGCAGGGATTGCCTGTTTGTTAGCCAGTCTCTGCATGTGTCACAGCTGTGTAACAGCCACGACACATGCAGCTGCTGCGGCTGCAACCGATATGCACAGCACGCCGAAACTACTTGGCGAGTACCCGAGCGTGCTCGTTTAAGGGTTAAACGAGCACGCTCGCTCATCACTAGTAGCGACATCATACATATACTAATATTTCAATATTCAGCCAATTCTTGCATGGCCCCCTTACAGTGCACGCCGTCCATATCCCCCCGCACTGTAAACCTTTCAGAACGTTCCCTTTGTTCTACTGAACAATAATGTAATTTGTGGCTTCAGCGGCTTTCTGCAGATTAGAAGTCCAGTTTCCACAGGACACATAAAGGGCTTTTATTACCCTGTAACTTATCAAAGAGATCTACTGACAGCACAGTTCTGCAATTAAAGGGAATGTGTCATCAGAAAATGACCAGGACTTTATGTTAAAGGTAACCTGTCAGCTCCCCCGAGATCACAAACCGTCACCATGTATTTATTTCTCACTTTATACCCGTCCTAACAAACCCCTTTTAGTGGCTTTCTGATTTCTGCATTTGGCGAAAATCTATTTTATAATTGTGGTGGCAATTTGCTAATTAGAGGGTGACTAGTGGTGGGGCGCGTTGCAATGCCCCCACAAATATTCACCTACTTATTATCACGGCCGCAGTTATAAAAATGTTAGAAATCAGTAAGCCACTATTAATGGGCTCTTTACACAGGGTACAAAAAGATGAATAAATCCATGGTGGCGCTTCGGGAGGCATGAGAAAGCTGACAGCTTCTCTTTACATGTTATTTTTAACTACTGAGTTTTTTTCGATTTTCCATAACACAATCTAGATAAAAAAAAATGCAAACTGGCCATTAATCCTAATACTAGACTCAAACTTCTTATTCTGTTCACAAGGCTTTGCATCAGTCTCATGATGATCACAGACAGGATAATAATGAAAGGTAACAATCAATATAGAATAGAATCCACCATTCACAAGAGGTGATATCACTGTCCCGCAGGCGCCATCTTCTCTAGCCCCGTATCCGCCACATTACCTCGCTCAGCTCATGCTGTCTTTGCTGGTTTTCATTTGAGTCAGAAGCTCAGACTGGAAGAGAAGAAAAACACAAGGAAATGAGGATGAATTCACGCGGGCCGCATTTGCTGCAGCTTTTACGGCCAGATCAGAGCAGGTTTATAAGGTAAGTGGATGAGACTTTACAAATCTCATCCGCAAACTGTAAAGATTGCCCATATAGAAAAATGAGAACGCCAAAGATGTTCCAAATCCCGGCATGTCATTGTGGGGTGAAAATACAGCAGATTATCAATGTGAATTTCACCAACTTCAATATAGCAAGGGTGAGATCGTCAGAATTCCTTAGCACAATCCACAAATGAACCAAACCTGCCGTAAAGACTGCGCCTGCCATGTCAGCCCCATCCACAGTGGCTTACCTTATCTAATAATGCTTGTCGCTTTGACTCCAGAATTGGCTCAATTTGAAGATTCTTTTCTGGATTAAAAAAATAAAAAAAAATTCTATATTAATATACACATACAGAGGATGAAATAAGTATTGAACATGTCACCAATTGTCTAAGTAAATATATTACTAAAGGTGCTAATGACATGAAATTCTCACCAGATGTCAGTAACAACCCATCCAGTCTACACAGGCAAAGAAATCAAATCATAGATGTCCATGAATTATGTGTAATAATGAGAAATGACACAGTAAAAAGGTACTGAACACATGAAGAGAGAGAGAGGCAAAAAGCCATGGAAAGTCATGACACCAGCTGAAATCTATCAGTAATTAGAAACCCATCCTGCCACTTAGTGAAAAATAATATTAGGTGGATCAACTGATGGCCTATAAAAAGGTGTCTCGCTAGCAAGATGCCACACAAGAAACATCTCATGATGGGTAAAACCAGTGAGCGGTCTCAAGACCTCCGCAACCTAATTGTTGCAAAACATACTGACGGTATTGGTTACAGAAGAATTTCTAAATTACTGAAGGCTCCAGTGAGCACTGCTGGGGCCATAATCCAGAAATGTAAAGAACATAATTTCATAATAAACCGGCCACGACCAGGTGCTCCCCGCAAGATTTCAAACAGAGGAGTGAAATTACTTATCAAAAGAGTTGTCCATGACCAAGAACCACCTGTGGAGAGTTACAGAAAGACCAGGAATCAGCAATTGTTTCAAAGAAAACTATAAGTGATGCACTCAACCTCCATGGTCTGTATGCACGCTTAGCACGCAAGACTCCATTGCTGAACAAAAAGCATGTTGACGCGTGTTTAACGTTTGCTCAACAATATTTAGACAAGCCTGTGAAATACTGGGAGAATATAGTCTGGTCAGATGAGACCAAATTGAACTCTTTGGATGTCATAATACACACCATGTTTGGAGGCCAAAAGACACTGCATATCACCCCCAAAACACCATACTAACAGTGAAGTTTGGAGGTGGGAACATCATGGTGTTGGGCTGTTTTTCAGCATACGGCAATCTTCATATTAATGAAGGAAGGAGGAATGGATAAATGTACGAGACATTCTTGATAAAAATCGGCTGCAATCTACCAGGATGATGATGAAACAAGGGTGGACATTTCAACAAGACAATGATCCCAAACACACAGCCAAGGAAACGCTCAATTGTTTTCAGAGAGAGATAATTAAAGCTGCTAAAATGGCCCACCCAATCACCTGACCTGAATCCAACAGAATATTTATAGAAGGAACTGAAGCTCAGAGTTCATAGAAGGAGCCCAAGGGATCTTCAGGATTTGTAGCGTGTTTGTGTGGAAGAATGGGACAAAATCACACCTGAGCAATGCATGCGACTAGTTTCTCCATACAGGATGAATCTTGAAGCTGTCATCACCAACAAAGGCTTGTGTACGAAGTATTAACCACTTCGCGCCAGAGCCTGTTTTTGCCTTCGTGACGGGGCCAATTTTTAGAATTCTGACCACTGTCACTTTATGAAGTAATTACTCTGGAATGCTTCAACGTATTCCCCTGATTCTGAGACTGTTTTTTCGTGACATATTGTACTTCATGATAGTGGTAAAATTTCTTCGATATAACTTGTGTTTATTTGTGAAAAAATCGGAAATTTGGCGAAAATATAGAAAATTTTGCAATTTTCAAACTTTGAATTTTCATGCCCTTAAATCAGAGAGATATGTCACACAAAATAGTTAATAAATAACATTTCCCACATGTCTACTTTACATCAGCACAATTTTGGAACCAAAATTTTTTTTTGTTAGGGAGCTATAAGGGTTAAAAGTTGACCAGCGATTTCTCATTTTTCCAACAAAATTTATAAAAACATTTTTTTAGGGACCACATCATATTTGAAGTCACTTTGAGGGGTCTTTATGACAGAAAATACCCAAAAGTGACACCATTCTAAAAACTGCACCCCTCAAGGTGCTCAAAACCACATTCAAGAACTTTATTAACCCTTCAGGTGCTTCATAGGAATTTTTGGAATGTGGAAGAAAAAAATTAACATTTAACTTTTTTCACAAAAATGTTACTTTAGACCCAATTTTTTTTATTTTCACAGGGGTAACATGAAAAAATGGACCCCAAATTTTTTTGTGCAATTTCTCTTGAGCGTGCTGATACCCCATATGTGAGGGAAAACCACTGTTTGGGCGCACGGCAGGGTTCGGAAGGGAAGGAGCGTCATTAGACTTTTTGAATGTAAAATTTGTCTGAATAATTAGCAGACGCTATGTTGCGTTTGGAGAGCTCCTGATGTGCCTTAACAGTGGAAACCCCCCACAAGTGACACCATTTTGGAAACTAGACCCCTTAGGGAACTTATCTAGATGTGTGGTGAGCACCTTGAACCCCAAGGTGCTTCACAGAAGTTTATAATATTGAGCTGTAAAAATAAAATTTTCACATTTTTCCCACAAAACCGTTTTTCATCCCTTAATTTTGCATTATCATAAGGGTAATAGGATAAATTGCACCATGAAATTTGTTATGCAATTTCTCCTGAACACGCTGATACCCCATATGTGGAGGCAAATTACTGTTTGGGCACATGGCAGGGTTTGAAAGGGAAGGAGCGCCATTTGACTTTTTGAATGTAAAATTTGTTTGAATAATTAGCGGATGCCATGTCACATTTGGGGAGCCCCTAATGTGCCTAAACAGTGGAAACCCCCCACAAGTGCCACCATTTTAGAAACTAGACCCCTTAGGGAACTTATCTAGATGTGTGGTGAGCACCTTGCACCCCCAGCTGCTTCACAGAAGTTTATAATATTGAGCCGTAAAAATAAAATTTTCACATTTTTCCCATAAAAAATGTTTTTCATTCCCTAATTTTGCATTATCATAAGGGTAACAGGATAAATTGCACCATGAAATTTGTTGTACAATTTCTCCTGAGTACGCCGATACCCCATATGTGGGGGAAAACCACTGCTTTGGTGTACGGCAGGGTTCGGAAGAGAAAGAAGCGCTATGTTGGCTGGGATAGGCAGCAGACACCATGTCACATTTGAAGAGTCGCTGACATGCCAAAACAGCAGAAACCCCCACAAGTGACCCCATTTTGTAAACTACACCTCTCAAGGAATTCATCTAGGGAAGTAGTGAGTATTTTTTAATTTTTCAATTTATACCATTGGGCAGTGAAAAAAGCATAATTATATTTTTACCACAAAAAAATGTTTTACCCTCAGATTTTACATTTTCACACAGGGCAATGGGTAAAAATGGTGCCGAAATGTGTCACACAATTTCTTCTAAAAGTGTTAATACCCCATATGTGGCTGTATCGTACCACTTAGCCATACGGCGAGATATGAGGGGGAAGGAGCGCTATTTGACAATTGGAGAACAAATTATTGTAGAATAGGCATTTGGATTTGGGAGCACAAAATTTTCTGAATTTCTTTTGGGGGGCAAGGACCATTTTGCTTTTCCAGAGCCTTTCTGCTACCAGTAACTTGGAAGTCCCTTATATTTTTAACAGATGACGGACCTGAGTGGGGACTAGCTTTTTTTGAGGACTGAGTTGAAGCTTTTATTGGGAACATTTTACGTAACATTTATCCGGCGCTCTAGGCTGAGCACTTACATCGGGGTTTCCATCTAAATTTCCAAGTGATGTAATTCAGATGAAACCCCTGCAGGATCCATTCACTGTAATGAGGCAGCAGAGTTACTCTGGACACCGTCTGGCCTCTGTGTAGCGGTGTCCTTTTTTTCAGAAGTGCACAAAACTGTGGCCAACCGCACTTTTATGCACGCCTAAAACAAATGACACCGTGGGATCCCAGGCTAGACGGCGTCCACAGTGGCCTATATCTGCCTCATTACAGGGAATCTTCCATCATGGGTTCTGGCTGAATCACGTATTTCAGAGATTTACACGGAAACTCTGGTGTAAGTGCTCAGCGCAGAGCACAGGATAAATGTGAGCAGAGCCTTACTGGGATCTTTGGGAGACATAATAAACAAATCAGTAGCAGGTGAATAATATTTGTTTTATTTATTTTTTATGCCGTTCCTAGTATGATATAACTGATTAGATTACTTCGGGTCGGTGCGATTACAGAGATACCAGATTTATATCGGGCTTTTATGACTGACAGCTGTCACACACTAAAATACACTTTTTTTGCAAAATCTAGTTTTTGCATCACCATATTTTGAGAGCTATAATTTTTCCATATTTCGGCCGATAGAGTCATGTGATGGCTTGTTTTTTGCGGGACGAGTTGACATTTTTATTGGAACCATTTTTGGGTACGTGACATTTTTTGATCGCTTTCTATTCCGTTTTTTGGGAGGTAAAGTTAACAAAAACAAACACTTCAGGAATTGTTTTTTGAGGTTTTTTTTATGCCGTTCTGCGTGTGGTAAAAGTGATCAGGCAGCGTTATTCTTCGGGTCAGTACGTTTACAGCGATACTACACTTACTGTATTTTTTTATGTTTTGGCGCTTTTACACAATAAAACAATTTTATAGAAAAAAAAATATTTTTTTTGCATTGCTTTATTCTGAGCGCTATAACTTTTTTATTTTTCGGCTGATGGAGCTGTATGGCGGCTTTTTTTTGCGGAACAAGATGAAGTTTTCAGTGGTACCATTTTTATTTCTATTCTGCTTTTTGATCGCATTTTTTTCCACTTTTTGCTTGGCGATATGATGAAAAAGCATATTTTTTTGCTCCGTTTTTTATTTATTTTTATTACGGTGTGCACAGAAGGAGTTAATTAGTGTGACAGTTTTATAGCTCGGGTTGTTTCGGACGCGGCGATACCAAATATGTGTACTTTTTTTGGTTTTGTAATAATATACGGATTTATTGGTTTAATATTTTATTTATTTATTTTTATTTATTTTGTGATTTTTTTTTTAATAGTTTAAAAACTTTTTTTTTACTTTTTTTTACATTTTTACTTAGTCCCTGTATGGGACATTAATTTTTATTTTTCTGATCACTGATCTCATGTAATGTAATAGACATATATTACATTACATGAGATCTTCACTGACTGTTTCAGTCAGTTTCCTGTCTGGCATCAGCTACATACAGGCTGAAGCCAGACAGGAAGGACACCATATATGGCAGAGCTGGAGGCGGTCATGTGACCTCCAGCTGCCATAGCAACCCCAGGTCCTCAAACGAAACGTATATGGTGCAGTCATCCTGTCCCCTTTGCAGAAAAGCACCCCCAAAGTATGACATTTTCCCCACCATGCTTCACGGTTGGGACAGTGTTCTTGGGGTTGTACTCATCCTCCTTCTTTCTCACGGCGAGTGGAGTTGATACCAAAAAGTTCTATTTTGGTCTCATCTGACCACAAGACCTTCTCCCATGCCAGATGGTCATTGGCAAACTTGAAATGGGGCTGGACCTGTGCTGTTGTTTGAGACTGTGGTCCCAGCTCTCTTCAGGTTATTGACCAGGTCTTCCTGTGTAGTGATGGGCTGATTCCTGACCTTTGTCAGAATCATGCTTACCCCACAAGGCGAGATCTTGCATGGAGCCTTACACCGAGGAGAATTGACAGTCATCTTGTGTTTCTTCCATTTTCTAATACTTGTGCCAACAGTTGTTGACTTCTCACCAAGCTCCTTGTCTACTGCCTTGTAGCCCATGCCAGCCTTGTGCAGGTCTACAATTTTGTCCCTGGTGTCGTTAGACAGCTCTTTGATCTTGGCCATGGTGGAGAGGTTGGAGTGTGATTGATTGAGCATGTGGACAGGTGTCTTTTATACAGGTTTATATGGTGCAATTAATAAAAGGTAATGAGTGCAGAGTAGGAGGGCTTCTTAAAGAAACACTAACAGGTCTGTAAGAGCCAGAATTCTTGCTGGTTGGTAGGAAATCAAATACTAATTCCATGCAATAAAATGCAATTTAATGATTTGAAAATCAAACAATGTGGTTTTCTGGTTTTTATTTTTAGATTCTGTATCTCACAGTTGAAGTGGATATACGATAAAAATTACAGACCTCTCCATTCTATGTAAGTGGGAAAACTTGCAAAATCGGCAGTGTATCAAATACTATTTTTACCACCATGTATATGTATGTGTGTGTATATACACTACCCACAAAAAGTTAGGAATATTTGGCTTTTGGGTGAAATTTCAGGATGAACCTAAAATGCCCTCTAACCTTTTCAGGTGAACTTAATGTGACCTTCTCTAAACTTTTGAATGCACATGTCCAACTGTTCAACGTTTCAGTACTTTTTGCACAACTTGCTGTTCTCTAACAAGGAGCTTAATGGCAAAATTCACATCAGGTGTTTGATCCATGTATCGCCCAATAAAATTTGGGGTTCAATTAGAATTGGTATTAAACAGCCCCTACTACTTGAATAACAACATTAATCCTGTCATTGTCCCTCTGCATTCACAACACAGGCCTAATTTCATCTTCATGGATCACAAGGCTCCAGCTCATTGAGGTTGCATCATTAGGGAATGGCTGCTGGAGACAGGGGAACCTCAAATGGAGAGGCCTGCATTTTCTCCAGACCTGAATCCCATAGAAAACCTATGGGATCAGCTGAGTCGCTGTGTAGAGGCTCGTAACTCTGTACCCCAGAACCTCAATGACCTGAGAACCGCCCTTTCCAGGGCTGTGGTGTCAGTAAGCCAAACTTCCGACTCCCGACTCTGACTCCACAGCCCTGGTCACTACTGAGCGTGTACATAAAGTGCAGCACAGATTCATCTGAACTAAAAGCCGAGATCCTTAGATCAGGAACAGAACAGACATTTATAGGACATTTCATAACTTTCACAAATTCTTATGGAAACATTTACAGCACATCCTGTATTGTACTGCTGTACCCAATTTATTATAGATTTTAGGAGTCGGAGTGGGTCCATTTTATACCGACTCCACCAAAATAGACACCGACTCAGACTCCACAGCCCTGCACCCTCCAAGAAGAGTGGGATGCCATGCCTCAGCAGACAATAACTCCACTTGTGAACAGCAGGAGAATTCATTGTCGAGCTGTAATTGATGCTGCTCAAGGCCACATGACAAGTTATTGAGACATTGACATTTTTTGTTGGGGTATACCCACCACTGTTGTTGGCATTTGTTTCAATAAATGGTTTGAGATGAAGAAATCACCGTTACATGCTTCTACTTAAACGCCCTACTTGTATTATAATATATTACTGTAGAGGGAACTTTTTACATTTTCCATACATTTCACCAGAAAGCCACATATCCCTAACTTTTTGTGGTCAGTGTAGATATACAGGTGCTTCTCACAAAATTAGAATATCATCAAAAAGTTAATTTATTTCAGTTCTTCAATACAAAAAGTGAAACTCATATATTATATAGAGTCATTACAAACACAGTGATGTATTTCAAGTGTTTATTTCTGTCAATGTTGATGATTATGGCTTACAGCCAATGAAAACACAAAAGTCATTATCTCAGTAAATTAGAATATTTTATAACAGCTTAAAAAATTATTTTAAAATCTGAAATATTGGGCTACTGAAATGTATGTTCAGTAAATGCACTCAATACTTTGTCGGGGCTCCTTTTGCATCAATTACTGCATCAATGCGGGAATGTGGCATGGAGGCGATCAGCCTGTGGCACTGCTGAGGTGTTATGGAAGCCCAGGTTGCTTTGATAGCAGCCTTCAGCTCCTCTGCATTGTTGGGTCTGGTGTCTCTCATCTTCCTCTTGACAATACCCCATAGATTCTCTATAATAGATTCTCTATGAGGTTATGGTCAGGGGAGTTTGCTGGCCAATCAATCACAGTGATACTGTTGTTTTTAAACCAGGTATTGGTACTTTTGGCCATGTGGACAGGTGCCAAGTCTTGCTGGAGAATGACATTTCCATCTCCAAAAAGCTTGTCGGCAGAGGGAAGCATGAAGTGCTGTAAAATTTCCTGGTAGACAGCTGCGCTGACTTTGGTCTTGATAAAACACAGTGGACCTCCACCAGCAGATGACATGGCCCCCCAAACCATCACTGATTGTGGAAACTTCACACTAGACCCCAAGCAGCTTGGATTATGTGCCTCTGCACTCTTCCTCCAGACTCTGGGACCTTGATTCCCAAATTAAAATTGGAACTTTGGGACCTTGTGGAGTGTGTCAATGACTGCCTTCTGGACATCTGTCAAGTCAGCAGTCTTCCCCATGACTGGGGAGCCTACTGAAACAGATTAAGGGGCCTTTTTAAACACGTAGGAAGCCTTTGCAGGTGTTTTTTTCTTAATTATTCTAATTTACTGAGACAATGACTGTTGTGTTTTCATTGGCTGTAAGTCATAATCATCAACATTAGCAGAAACAACCACATGAAATAGATCACTCTGTTTGTAATGACTCTATATAATATGAGTTTCACTTTTTGTATTGAAGAACTGAAATTAATTAACTTTTTGATGATATTCTAATTTTATGAGACGCACATATATATATATATATATACATATATATATATATATATATATATATATATATATATATATATATATATATATATATACAGTACAGACCAAAAGTTTGGACACACCTTCTCATTTAAAGATTTTTCTGTATTTTCAGGACTTTGAAAATTGTACATTCACACTGAAGGCATCAAACTATGAATTAACACATGTGGAATTATATACTTAACAAAAAAGTGTGAAACAACTGAAAATATGTCTTATATTCTAGGTTCTTCAAAGTAGCCACCTTTTGCTTTGATGACTGCTTTGAACACTCTTGGCATTCTCTTGATGAGCTTCAAGAGGTAGCCACCGAAAATGGTCTTCCAACAATCTTGAAGGAGTTCCCAGAGATGCTTAGCACTTGTTGGCCCTTTTGCCTTCACTCTGTGGTCCAGCTCACCCCAAACCATCTCGATTGGGTTCAGGTCTGGTGACTGTGGAGGCCAGGTCATCTGGCGTAGCACCCCATCACTCTCCTTCTTGGTCAAATAGCCCTTACACAGCCTGGAGGTGTGTTTGGGGTCATTGTCCTGTTGAAAAATAAATGATGGTCCAACTAAACGCAAACCGGATGGAATAGCATGCCGCGGCAAGATGCTGTGGTAGCCATGCTGGTTCAGTATGCCTTCAATTTTGAATAAATCCCCAACAGTGTCACCAGCAAAGCACCCCCACACCATCACACCTCCTCCTCCATGCTTCACGGTGGGAACCAGGCATGTAGAGTCCATCCGTTCACCTTTTCTGCGTCGCACAAAGACGAATGCCAAGAGTGTGCAAAGCAGTCATCAAAGCAAAAGGTGGTTACTTTGAAGAACCTAGAATATAAGACATATTTTCAGTTGTTTCACACTTTTTTGTTAAGTATATAATTCCACATGTGTTAATTCATAGTTTTGATGCCTTCAGTGTGAATGTACAATTTTCATAGTCATGAAAATACAGAAAAATCTTTAAATGAGAAGGTGTGTCCAAACTTTTGGTCTGTACTGTATATCTATCTATCTATATTTTTTTTCCCAAGAACCAGAAAAACTCTTCATTCCTCAAAACCGTATTCAACTACCATCCACCAAATCGTACTTGCCAGCTCCTCGATATTTTTCACTAGCTCCTCTTTATCAGATATAATCTGTTTTAGTTGTGGAAGATTTACAAACTGCTCCAGAAGAACATCCTCTTGCTCCATCATATCGGTGAGCTGTGACACGCTGAAGTAGAAAAAAAGAGAAACGTGCGTGGAAGACTTTCATGGAAATGTTACAACAGGGTACAGAGAAGCTAGTGTGCAGAATAAGCCCCCACAGACTTATCTATAGGGGTGGCCCTGGGGAATACTAGGATGGATGTCATTTTATCATTAGAACTAATATAGAATTCAGAATTTTTTTTTTGACAAATAAAAATTAAACTTTTTTTTTTTTTTATTTTAGTTGTAAAAATACAAACCTCAAATCTGACAGCTCAGGAAACGTTTCAGGGAGATCAGGCATCTTATATGTAAAGCCGTTCACACCCACCTAAGAAATATATACAGGTACTGGTGAGAGACTACAGAAACAGAAATGTTCGGTGCCTAGGTTACCGGCCACTGCTGCAGTCTATCAGTGGTGGCCAGTCTCCTAGGCAAGGAAAGCAGTTTGCTATACAGCTTGCAAGTGCAGCTCTGAAGTTGGCCGGATCCCTGGATTCAGTACCTCTGTGCTCCTCCGACGCTGCAAAGTCAAAGCGGTCTCTGCCGACAGCAGAGGAAAGTGCATAGTTCAGACCAGTGGCGCGACCATGCCGCTGGTTGAAACTGTCCATCTTCAGGAGAGCACTGCCCCCAGCAAGGAGGTAGCCAGCAAGACAGAGGAGCAGTGTGCTCCTGATGAAACAAGATTAGACAAGCTCTTAAAGGAATTTTCTGATCCGACATGACACTGACTGCAGACTTGTGAAGAGATGCAGATGTGTTATGTGCAGCATGAGACGGGGCATTATCATGCATGAAATGATCTCGATGGTCCAGATGGATGGAGTGGAGGATGGCTGGTTTATGGACACCCCATGCAAACACTGCTACGGCGCTAACAAGGAGGAGGTGGAGTAATGTTTTGGGCTGGAATCATGGGGAGAGGGATTGTCGGCCCTTTTAGGATCCCTGAAGGGGTAAAGATGAACTCCATAATGTATGTTGAGTTTCTCAAACAGCACTTCCTTCCATGGTTCAAGAAGAAGAACCGTGCATTCCGCAGCAAGATCATTTTCATGCATGATAATGCCCCGTCTCATGCTGCACATAACACATCTGCATCTCTGGCTGCTATGGGCATAAAAGGGGACAAACTTATGGTGTGGCCCCCATGCTCCCCTGACCTCAACCCCATTGAGAACCTCTGGAGCATCATCAAAAGGAGTGTCTATGATGGCGGGAGGCAGTTCACATCTAAGCAACAGCTCTGGGAGGGTATTCTGTCCTCATGCAAAACAATTGAAGCAGAAACCATCCAAAACCTGACAAATTCAATGGATGAGAGAGTTCAGAAGCTCCTTTCGAACAAGCGGTCCTATGTGCAAATGTAACATCACCTAGAATAAAGTTTTGAGTTGAAAACTGTTTGATTTCAGTTTGTAATAACCTGCTAATGCTTATAATTTCAAAAATGACCATTTTTTTGTTCTTTATTAAAATGAAAAGGTTGAAAACTCTGCTGTGCATAATAATTTGGAACATGCATTTTGAGTGCAGTTTGAGTTTTTTATTTTTTTAAATATACTGTTATCATAGGCAGTTTGTACAAAAACCTTTCAATTGTACTCTAATAGTTATTTGACTGGAAAATTACAATGACTGCAATTCATATAGGTAATTTGGGAAAATCTGAGAAAATATTATTTGCATAATAATTTGGAACACAGTGTATACAGACCACAAAGTATGGCAGTATCAGCGATCAAGCTGGAGAGAGCAGGAGAGACGCTAGAAAGACGCTCGAGAGAGAGAGAGCAGGAGAGACGCTCGAGAGAGAGAGAGAGCAGGAGAGACGCTCAAGATCAGGAGAGACGCTCGAGAGAGAGCAGGAGAGATGCTCGAGAGAGAGAGCAGGAGAGACGCTCGATAGAAAGCAGGAGCAACTGTCAATCACTTCATCACTATATGACTCAGTAATGATACCTATAGCATATTACTCAGGGTGACAACATGGCAGGTCACAGAGTTACTTTCATGATCTAGATTTGCTAAATTGGAGACATATCATGATACAGAGCCCATGTCCATGACTTATGTCAGCTCCAAAGTGAAATATGTATTGAAAAAAATAAAAAAAAATTATTTATATACACACACATATACATACACTGCTCAAAAAAATAAAGGGAACACTCAAATAACACATCCTAGATCTGAATGAATGAAATATTCTCATTGAATACTTTGTTCTGTACAAAGCTGAATGTGCTGACAACAAAATCACATAAAAATCATCAATGGAAATCAAATTTATTAACTAATGGAGGCCTGGATTTGGAGCCACCCCCAAAATTAAAGTGGAAAAACACACTACAGGCTGATCCAACTTTGATGTAATGTCCTTAAAACAAGTCAAAATGAGGTTCAGTATTGTGTGCGGCCTCCACGTGACTGTATGACCTCCCTACAACGCCTGGGCATGCTCCTGATGAGGTTGCGGATGGTCTCCTGTGCAATCTCCTCCCAGACCTGGACTAAAGCATCCGCCAACTTCTGGACAGTCTGTGGTGCAACGTGACGTTGGTGGATGGAGCGAGACATGATGTCCCAGATGTGCTCAATCGGATTCAGGTCTGGGGAACGGGCGGGACAGTCCATAGCTTCAATGCCTTCATCTTGCAGGAACTGCTGACACACTCCAGCCACATGAGGTCTGGCATTGTCCTGCATTAGGAGGAAGCCAGGGCCAACCGCACCAGCATATGGTCTCACAAGGGGTCTGAGGATCTCATCTCAGTATCTAATGGCAGTCAGGCTACTTCTGGCGAGCACATGGAGGGCTGTGCAGCCCTCCAAAGAAATGCCACTCCACACCATTACTGACCCATTGCCAAACCGGTCATGCTGAAGGATGTTGCAGGCAGCAGATCGCTCTCCACGGCGTCTCCAGACTCTGTCATGTCTGTCACATGTGCTCAGTGTGAACCTGCTTTCATCTGTGAAGAGCACAGGGCGCCAGTGGCGACTTTGCCAATCCTGGTGTTCTGTGGCAAATGCCAAGTGTCCTGCACAATGTTGGGATGTGATCACAACCCCCATCTGTGGACGTCGGGCCTTCATACCACCCTCATGGAGTCGGTTTCTAACCGTTTGTGCAGACACATGAACATTTGTGGCCTGCTGGAGGTCATTTTGCAGGGCTCTGTCAGTGCTCCCCCTGTTCCTCCTTGCACAAAGGCGGAGGTAGCGGTACTGCTGCTGGGTTGCTGCCCTCCTACGGCCCCCTCCTTGTCTCCTGGTGTACTGGCCTGTCTCCTGGTAGCACCTCCAGCCTCTGGACACTACGCTGACAGACACAGCAAACCTTCTTGCCACAGCTCGCACTGATGTGCCATCCTGGATGAGCTGCACTACCTGAGCAACTTCTGTGGGTTGTAGAGTCCGTCTCATGCTACCACGAGTGTGAAAGCATAACCAACATTCAAAAGTGACCAAAACATCTGCCAGAAAGCATTGGTACTGAGATGTGGTCTGTGGTCCCCACCTGCAGAATCAATCCTTTGAGGGTGTCTTGATAATTGCCAATAATTTCCATCTATTGTCTATTCCATTTGCACAACAGCATGTGAAATTGATTGTCAATCAGTGTCGTTTCCTAAGTGGACAGTTTGACCTACTTGGAGTTATATTCTGTTGTTTAAGTGTTCCCTTTATTTTTTTGAGCAGTGTATATATACAGTACAGACCAAAAGGTGGACACACCTTCTCATTTAAACATTTATCTGTATTTTCATGACTAAGAAAATTGTACATTCACACTGAAGGCATCAAAACTATGAATTAACACATGTGGAATTATATACTTAACAAAAAAGTGTGAAACAACTGAAAATATGTCTTATATTCTATGTTCTTCAAAGTAGCCACCTTTTGCTTTGATGGCTGCTTTGCACACTCTTGGCATTCTCTTGATGAGCTTCAAGAGGTAGTCACCGGAAATGGTTTTCACTTCACAGGTGTGCCCAGTCAGGTTTAATAAGTGGGATTTCTTGCCTTATAAATGGGGTTGGGACCATCAGTTGTGTTGTGCAGAAGTCTGGTGGATACACAGCTGATAGTCCTACTGAATAGACTGTTAGAATTTGTATTATGGCAAGAAAAAAGCAGCTAAGTAAAGAAAAACGAGTGGCCATCATTACTTTAAGAAATGAAGGTCAGTCAGTCCGAAAAATTGTGAAAACTTTGAAAGTGTCCCCAAATGCAGTTGCAAAAACCGTCAAGCGCTACAAAGAAACTGGCTCACATGAGGACTGCCCCAGGAAAGGAAGACCAAGAGTCACCTCTGCTTCTGAGGATAAGTTTATCCGAGTCACCAGCCTCAGAAATCGCAGGTTAACAGCAGCTCAGATTAGAGACCAGGTCAATGTCACACACAGTTCTAGCAGCAGAAACATCTCTTCAACAACTGTTAAGAGGAGACTTTGTGCAGCAGGTCTTCATGGTAAAATAGCTGCTAGGAAACCAATGCTAAGGACAGGCAACAAGCAGAAGAGACTTGTTTAGGCTAAAGAACACAAGGATTGGACATTAGACCAGTGGGAATCTGTGCTTTGGTCTGATGAGTCCAAATTTGAGATCTTTGGTTCCAACCACCGTGTCTTTGTGCGACGCAGAAAAGGTGAACGGATGGACTCTACATGCCTGGTTCACACAGTGAAGCATGGAAGAGGAGGAGTGATGGTGTGGGGGTGCTTTGCTGGTGACACTGTTGGAGATTTATTCAAAATTGAAGGCATACTGAACCAGCATGGCTACCACAACATCTTGCAGCGGCATGCTATTCCATCCGGTTTGCGTTTAGTTGGACCATCATTTATTTTTCAAAAGGACAATGACCCCAAACACACCTCCAGGATGTGTAAGGGCTATTTGACCAAGCAGGCGAGTGATGGGGTGCTACGCCAGATGACCTGGCCTCCACAGTCACCAGACCTGAACCCAATCGAGATGGTTTGGGGTGAGCTGGACCGCCGAGTGAAGGCAAAAGGGCCAACAAGTGCTAAGCATCTCCGGGAACTCCTTCAAGATTGTTGGAAGACCATTTCCGGTGACTACCACTTGAAGCGCATCAAGAGAATGCCAAGAGTGTGCAAAGCAGTCATCAAAGCAAAAGGTGGCTACTTTGAAGAACCTAGAATATAAGACATATTTTCAGTTGTTTCACACTTTTTTGTTAAGTATATAATTCCATATGTGTTAATTCATAGTTTTGATGCCTTCAGTGTGAATGTACAATTTTCATAGTCATGAAAATACATAAAAAGTCTTTAAATGAGAAGATGTGTCCAAACTTTTGGTCTATACTGTACATACACACACACACACACACACACACATATATATATATATATACATACACGCACGCAGTAGGGAAAATAAGTATTTGATACACTGCCGATTTTGCAAGTTTTCCCACCTACAAAGAATGGAGAGGTCTGTAATTTTTATCATAGGTACACTTCAACTGTGAGAGACAGAATCTAAAAATAAAATCCCCAAAAAAATCACATTGTATGATTTTTAAATAATTAAATCGCATTTCATTGCATGAAACAAGTATTTGATCACCTACCTCACAGACCTGTTAGTTTTTCTTTCAGAAGCCCTCCTACTCTGCACTCCTCACCTGTATTTATTGTACCTGTTTGAATTCATTACCTGTATAAAGGACACCTGTCCACACACTCAATCAATCACACTCCAACCTGTCCACCATGGTTAAGACCAAAGAGCTATCTAAGGACACCAGGGACAAAATTGTAGACCTGCTCCAGGCTGGGATTGGCTACAGGACAATATGCAAGCAGCTTGGTGAGAAGGCAACAACTGTTGGCACAATTATTAGAAAACGGAAGAAACACAAGATGACTGTCAATCTTCCTCGGTCTGGGGCTCCATGCAAGATCTCGACCCGTGGGATAAGGATGATTCTGAGAAAGGTCAGGAATCAGCCCAGAACTACACAGGAGGACCTGGTCAATGACCATTAGTAACACACTATGCCGTCATGGATTAAACTCCTGCAGGGCACGCAAGGTCCCCTGCTCACGCCAGCACATGTCCAGGCCCGTTTGAAGTTCGCCAATGACCATCTGGGTGATCCAGAGGAGGCATGGGAGAGGGTCATGTGGTCAGATGAGACCAAAATAGGACTTTTTGGTATCAACTCCACTTGCCGTGTTTGGAGAAAGAAGAAGGATGAGTACAACCCCAAGAACACCGTCCCAACTGAGAAGCATGCTGGGGGAAACCTTATACTTTGGGGGTGCTTTTCTGCAAAGGGGACAGGACAACTGCACCCAGCAACAGTCCCGAAACTTGAAAGATCTGGAGAAGATCTGTATGGAGGAGTGGTCCAAAATTCCTGCTGCAGTGTCTGCAAACTTGGTCAAGAACTACAGGAAACGTCTGACCTCTGTAATTGCAAACAAAGGTTTCCGTACCAAATATTAAGATCTGTTTTTCTATTCTATCAAATAATTAATTTGCATAATTGCATGAAATAAGTATGTAAAAATTATAAAATGTTATTTTCTGTTTTTTATTTTTAGATTCTGTCTCTCACAGGTGAAGTGTACCTACGATAAAAATTACAGCCCTCTCCATTCTTTGTAGGTGGGA
The DNA here is from genome assembly GCF_046119375.1 of Phyllobates terribilis. Taxonomy (NCBI): domain Eukaryota; kingdom Metazoa; phylum Chordata; class Amphibia; order Anura; family Dendrobatidae; genus Phyllobates; species Phyllobates terribilis. The sequence continues at coordinate 3,979,651 of NW_027362880.1, read as the reverse complement.
AAACTTGCAAAATCGTCAGTGTATCCAATACTTATTTTCCCCACTGTATATACTTTGTTACTAAAAAAGAAAAAACCCACCGGTCTTCTATGTGAACATAAAGACTATAACTAAAAATCTTATATATTAAAAAAAAAAACTAAAACAAGGTTGACCACATTTTCTTATGGTATTTTTATCTGAAACTTCCTTGGAAAATTCACTGGAAATATCAGAAATGTCTGAAGTGGGGACCTCAATGTAAGACCCCCACCCATTAGATGTAAGGGGGCTCCCAAACCTCAGGTGTCGATGCAGCACAGCCATCTGCAGCCACATTTTACGTAGAGCACACGCAGAACTGGGTCATTAACACATACATTAATCCTTTCATTTCGTTCTCCTCTGCTGAAGATGTGTTTGACAAAGATCTCATCTACCAAAATAAAGAGGTGTATTCCCTATGAACTAACAATACCGTGGCATCTCTTCTTCCCAGGTCCTCTGCGTTGTGCCAATCTTCTGGAAATGTGTGGATACATTGACAACTGGCCACTGCCAGGCCCCTGGTCGTAGTGATTATGCCTACTGTCCAAACTGATTAGACATGGACAAGGAGTAAGGTAACACCCCATTGTCAATTAGATGTAAGGCTATGTTCACACTAGGCGTTTTTTCACTACACATTACTTTCAATGGGTGAAATACACTGAAAGAAGTGACGTGCTCTATTCAGCAAAAAACAATGCAAATCACAAAATACTGATCATACAAAAACCAGGGTGTGAGCGTGAGATTTCTGAAATCTCATAGACTTTGCTTGTACTGTAAAACACAGCTGAAAATTTGCATTAAAAAAACGCTGAAAAAAATGCAATGTGTGAACATAGCCTTCAAAGGCACTGCACAGTGGTCTGAAACACAAATTCTGCACATTTGTGATTTTATAGGGTTTATAAGATTACTAAAACAGATGTGTCAGGAGACCACACAGATCCACTTTATAAAAAAAAAACACCTCAGTCATTGAAAGGTTAAATTACAACATTCCTAAGTCCAGTGCTCAAAATCTCCCAAGTCTCCTTACATTATGTAGTAAAGGACAGGTGACATTGGGGCCTTGCTTGTCCACCAGGTGATGTCTTATCGGTGGAAAGACTGTGATGAGAGGTTTGTCTTGAGGAAATTGTGGCGGAAGTAAACTGCAATAAAAGCAAAGTATTAGAGCAAGACGCGGGATACATGACTGCAGCCTACAGAAACGTGACAGGTCCGGGGAAAATACCCAACACCCTCATCTCATCTCAATGGAAAATCCATTTAGGTGGCACGTAGCGTAAGGCATAAAGGGACGTCAGCACCTTGACATCTGATCGTAATGGTGTTATAAGAGATCTGATGAGTCCATCATGACAAATCTAGTGTGGAAAACATATGCAAATCCGTCTGGAAGTGCACTGGGGCGTATCCCTGCACTTAGACAGCTCCTTTCAAGTGCACGGACACGCCCCTCTGCACTCCCACACCAATCTGCAGACACTCCATTTCCTTTTGACTGGCACATCGGAGCTCTGCAAAAAAAAAAAAGGATCATTTTTCTGGGGAGGGACAATCGACGATACTGTTCTACCACTACTTCCATATGTAAAAGGAAGCTGAGAGGACCCTATAAGCCTCCATATTGATTTAAAGTGATTTCTTATTAGTAGCAATTAAACAACTTGCATTAATACACATCATCTATAGTGACGTCATGAGCCGCCAAGCAACATCATTTAATGGCTCCAGTGCTACAAGACATGACTATGGATGACAAGTCATTGTAGGGTACCGATTACACGCGGTGGGGTCTATCAACAGCATGGGACAAAGATATTCTAGAAGTACCTAATATGGTCTGCTTTCTTTAAGGGGTTGCCCACTACCTTGATATTGATCACTTACCCATTGGATAGGTCATTAATATGGAATCAGTGGGGGCCATCTTCACAAGTGAATAGGAGCATGCGGCTCCCTCTCTGGGGGGCTGTCAGAACCCCATCGATTTGATATTGATACCCAATGCTGATGTTATCAATATCAAAGTAGAGGACAATCCCTTTAATTCCCATTAGGTTCACATTTAATAACCCCAACAAATGCAACGTAATCTCTCAACTAAGACAATAGCACCCCGTGTCACTTACATATTGATGCTGATGGTGAAGTTCTTAAAGGTGATTGGCAGTCTGTACTCCACATCTTTCTGAATTTCAGTAATACTGGAAAGATAAAAAAAAGAAAACATTAATGATGACAATTCTACAAACTGCTGTGTCCCAAAAGAAAACACAACAGGTGGATGTGTGTAAACCTAACCGATGCTCCAGTATTGTGGGTGCTGGAGCGTGCAGTCTCACAAGACACGATTTATCTACCGTCTTGAATTGGAGGTGCCCCAGCCCCCAATAATGATCTAGGTCTGATTCGGCAGAACAGCATGAGGTCCGGCAAATCTGACCGCTTTATGGATACAACATGCTCCATATTACGACCACAAGAAAAAAGCCAAATAAAGAAGTGTGAGAACAGGACGGCGATGGGTGTACGGAGGATGGCAGAGAGATGACTGCAGAGCGCAGCATAAAGCACTCAGACATTAATCATCCCTGACAAAACATAATACAAGTCCTGCTTCATGCTGGGTACGCTTCTCAGGTAACCCTATACTGAAGGACTTGTACTGTTCATAGACCTAACATACAACACATTACATACAAGTTATCCCGCAGCAAGAGACACATGACATAAAATAATAACCATCCTAGACATCAAGTTCCCCTTTGAGAGGTCACAAGGTAATATCCGATGGCTCTAAAATGGAATCTGCCACCAGGTTTTGCTATCCCATCTGCATGATGTAAGGGCAGAAACCTGATTCCAGAAATGTGTCCCTTATTTCACTGCAGTTTTGATACATTTTAGTTTTATCTACTGCAGATCTAGCAGTGCTCTGAATGCTGAGCTCCGTATAACCGGCTGCACCACTGATTGGCAGCTTTCTGTGTACACTGTGCATAGGCAGAAGGCTGCTATACAGACCTTGTGAAAAATGAGAAAAGAGAAAGGGAGAAAAAGTGTGCCATGTACCACCTGAGGAAGATAGTTCACTATCGAAACGCTTTGTGGAAAGGGCTCATTAAATTTATTTTTTAGAACTAAAAATTTTTTCACTTCTAGTGTTCATTCTTTTAGCGCCCTATAGACCGCTTTTTTATTTAATTTGGACCACTCCTGAAAAATGAGGGATACCTGGTTGCAGGTTTACTAGTCTTCTAGTCACAACCTCCTACTGATAAAACAAAGATTTTATCAAAACACCAGCAAGCAGCCCAGAAAGTGACACATCGCTGGAATCAGGGTCTCTGTCTCTACATCATGCTGCTCTGGGAATATATGGCAAAAACCTAGTGACAGATTCCCTTTAAGCTCTCATCTCTAGTGGTGAGGACCCTAGAATTTTCTTCTGAGGTGGGTTTCCCTTTAGCTCTGCACCTACCTAGCGTCACTGCATGGCTGCGGAAATAAAAAAATAAATAAATAATAAAAAAAATCTTTCTGAATTCTGAAGAGAAGGAGCAGTTGTGGAGTGTCTATATAATAGATGTAGAGAAGTGGGATGACGGCGGCCTGTGCTGAGCATTGCCCGGCTGATCGGGTGATGACTGATGGGTCACATGAATGAGTTATTACAGCAGAAACCGCACCCGTCCTGATAACTATTCCTGCAAGGAACCGGCCGTCCCTAACCCTGCAGCTACATAATAGAGATGCAAAGAAACAAGGAGAAAGAAAGGATGCAATGACCGGGATCACCAAGGAATAGCAAAAATATAGAATTTTATTAAAGACTAAACATACAAGACATGTTAAAAAAAAAACTAAAAAGCAACAATTGCCCCAATGAATAACAAAACCATTGCAAGGTACTGATATGGTTAATCCTCACATATATATGCCCAACTAGTCACAGAAAATCTCAATATATGACTACAGACTGCCCACCACAATATAATAAAGAGCAAGGTAGCAGCAAAGTATCTATTCACAAAGGCATTAATCTACAAATAAGCCTATAAAAATAGTGCCCATTATATAACCCCACAATGAAACCTGCCGCTGACACAATCGCCCCAAATGTGAAACAATACAATTGGATTGCTAAAAGAGCAAGCGAACGCTGTTAGGTCGGGCAGTAGAAAAAAATGATGTAAATACACCTGAACCATCAGGCAACCTACAGAAATGTGCATGGAGGATGTTGTTTTTACATAAGAGTTATGTATACAGAAAAGCTATATGTCCTATACAGGAAAAGTGTGGGATGAGGGGCTTACAAGACCACTAAAGTAAGACATTCACAAGCTCCTTCTGTATACTCCCTGGTGCCGGGGGTCCGACCCCACTGATCTTACACTGAGAATGGATGGAACTCCTGTAATGTCACCCTTCTTTTCTACAATGTAATCAAGGCATATTTATGTCTGAACAAGACTTGTATCGACCCATAAAAGAAAAGAGCCCCAGCTCCACCATACTGAATCCCTGCACAGCGACGCTATCAGCCGTGCAGGGACACAACGCAGCTGCCGTCACTTATATAATGGCCGAATGTGCAGGGAAAAGCCACAACGGACCTCATTGTTCTGAAGGCTGCAGCGTATCCGAGCTATATGTGATACTACTCTGACATAGGGAAAGGGACAAAAACCCTTCAAATAGCAGGGAGTGACGTCTGATTAATATTTAGATTTGTATTGAACATAAAACCACAATCTTAGGACCATTACATACATTACCAGACTACTTTATAGATGATCAATTGCCAGCACAAGTTATATTACGCCCAAAATATCTCTGCAGCAGCACCACCAAATTGCTGTATGAAAAATATGAGGAGTTATAGAAGTGTGCGCCCACATATTATCTGTACAGGTCCATATATCAGCCACTATTATGTGAAATATGTTATAAAATACACTATTATACATTATTAATGTTCTGTCCCTTTAAAATTCTGTCACCATGGTAACGACAGTCATACTCAGCCAATAGGATTGCTCGGTTTGAATTTGAAAAAAACAAAAAACTCCTATGTGGTCAGTTTGTTCCATCTGATCTGAGTGTGAAGACAGACACCTGCGATCAGCGAGAGATTCTAGGTATAAGACGTGATATCATCTAATGGACGGAGCCACATCCCATCACACGCACTCAGCGACCACAACTGACAGGAATCAGCCCATTTACCAGAGGAGAAGTCATTATTCCCCAACACATGATACGCTGAGACACCAGTGGGGGGCGCCACACTCATCACATCTCCCATCTGGAAGGATCCAGCCATCACTTCTAATGGGGGTCACTGCCCTTTTTTGGTGATTGCTGGAGTTTCCCGCGGTCGGACCCCACTGATCTATCAGTCGTCACCGAGCCCAGGGATAAGGGGATGACTTGTTCCATCTGATAATTCCCCTTTAATGAAGCTCAGATACAGAACAGTAAATATCCTACACATTTCCCAATTTGCCCTTTCCCCAGCAGAGCCCCCGAATTATTTATAGCCAATGTTTCTAAGACCAAAGAAATATCAGCCAATCCCCAAACCCTCTGCTGACGCCTCCTGAGGTTTTATAGATTGTGGATACATTTCTACAAGAGAAGATATCAGCGGACACCATGGGGATGGAGTATTCTGCCAGCGTTGGAGCAGGTAGTGTCCATCACTCACTCACCGTTCTCTATACTCTTGTTACATGGCTTTCTGGGGCTTTCATTAAACAGACTCATCTGTGGGGACATTTTCTTTCCTTTAATGCATATACTTGGTGGTAAATATTTTTCTGAGTTTTATTGAAAATTGTGCACAGTTTGCCTCCTGTACCCTCTGTGCTGTACTGTCTATTGCTGGCTGCAGAACTAGTTAACTGAGAATCCATCAGTGAGCTCCTTCTGACAGTCTTAACATACATACGTCCTCTTTGTACGGTGAGGATTGCTCCTAATATCTGGTTGTGTTTTCTGCAGATTACATCAGTCCTGAGGAACAGCTGAGGAGACTGGCGTATTGTGTGAAGTTTCTCCCTTCTCCCCTCTACAAGAAGGAGGTCAGTGAGACGACTCAGGGCAACGCTACGGCCTCTTCTATAAGGTAGCTGTGTATTCGGATCTTCCTTGTAGCCTCCTAACTTCATCTCTTCTCTTCCAGCGCCTTATGCCGACCAACCCCATTGCCCAAAGAAGATGCATCGAAGAGTATAAAGCCAGGGAGAAAAGGAAGAGGGAAGAAAGGCGCAAGGAACTAAAAGAACGGCGCAAGTACCTGGATGAAGAGGAAGACGAGGAAGAAGAGAAGGAAGAAGAGGAGAAAGCAGCAAAGAAGATAAAGCTGGACATCATGGATTTAAGACAGAAGACACTAAAAGAACTGTGCGCCTACCTGGATGAAGAGGAAGAAGAGGAAGAAGAGAAAGAAGAGAAAGCAAAGAAGATGAAACTCCACATCAAGATCCCTAGGGGGGAAGTGACGGCCAAAGGCCAGAAAAGAAGACAACCGATCCCAACAACAAGAAGGAAGAAGGAGAACCAGACCAACTTCCGCCAGTACATCAACCGGTATTTGAGAGGAAAGAGGAACATCATGTGGACCATCCTGCTGGAACCTCTCTGCCGATAACATCACATACGGCAATACCGGCTGGTAAGTATCAGACCACCAAATAACAGCAGGATAGTGTAATATAGTGGTAGTGTATCAGTATTAGTGTAATAAGAGTAATAATACTAGCGATAATAGTAAGAAATAAATAAAATAGTAATAAAATAACAGTAGTAATAGTAGTAGGTAGAATAGCAGTGTGATCCAGGGTCCTAGGACTGATCGCCTTTTCTCGGGGTCAAGAAGGAATTTTTCCCCTGTGACACAAATTGGCTGAAGGTGTCCTGGGGTTTTTGCCTTCTTCTGGATCAATACTGTAGTTATAGGGTAGTATTAGTAGTGATAGGAGAGAATAATAATAATGTAAAAATATATCAGGTTATTAATAATAATAAGAATATTAAATAGCTATATTTATAAAAATAAAAACATAAATTAAAATAACTCCAGTAGTACAATAAGTAATATATTAATTATACAACTAATAATAACATTATTAGGTTTGATCCAGGGTCCTAGGACTGATCGCCTTTTCTCGGGGTCAAGAAGGAATTTTTCCCCAGTGACACAAATTGGCTGAAGGTGTCCTGGGGTTTTTGCCTTCTTCTGGATCAACACTCTAGGTATAGGGTAGTATTAGTAGTGATAGGAAAGTAGAATAATACTGTAATAAGATAGCAGGATGTTAATAATAGTAAGAATATAAAAATAATTATAGTGTTGTTTTGATTATTTTAAGTAGTTATAGAAAAGTTAGAATAGCAAAGTAATAAGATAGCAGGACATAAATAATATATAATCTATAAAAAGTACAAAAACCTAAATTAAAATACTAATAACTACAGTAGCAGTACAATTAGTTGTGTAATATTAATAAGAATTATTAATAACTAGTAATAACATTATTAGATTTGATCCAGGGTCCTAGGACTGATCGCCTTTTCTCGGGGTCAAGAAGGAATTTTTCCCCTGTGACACAAATTGGCTGAAGGTGTCCTGGGGTTTTTGCCTTCTTCTGGATCAACACTAAGTATAGGGATTTTAGTAATACCATTATCATAAACACAAGAGTAATAAAAAATTATAAAACTAATTAAAAAAATGAATTATAACAGGTACAATTGATTGCATTAGTACAGTAATAATAAACATTAAAAATGGTGGTCCCAGTTAGTAAGTTAGTGTAGTGTTAGTGTAGGGACCCATCTGAAGAGGTCGCCTTGACGTTGGCAGATGGGCTCGCACAATTTGCTCAAAGTGTGCGCTAAGAACCTCATATTTCTATGTACAGGAGATCTAGCAGTAATACCATTCAGGAGATAGGTATTTGTGTACACACATCTTGTTATATACTTTTGTGCCGCACACAGGGCAGGTATACAGGTACAGGACGCTCATATGTAGTGAGAGTGTTGCAGTAATATTATAACTGGGCCTTAAGGGTAAAATGTTGATAACTACAGGTCCTGGAAACACATCAGAAACTAGAACCTGTAAGTAACTGGTTCCCAGCTTGTGATTAATATGTAAAGGGCAGTCTGGTACCAGGACCCGCGTTATAGGACACATTATCATCAGGCAGGTGCAGTCAGGGCTCTTACAAGATCTGCGGCAGTCGTGTGGCGGTATAACACAGTCCCGCTCCTGCCTCAGGCGCCAGCAGTGGAGCCAACCCTGATCCTGGCAGCTTAACCCCTTATATGACACAGTCAGTGGCTTTCACAGCATTTAGGCACTTAAGACCGGAGAGGGAGGCGCGATCATGGTGCCGATGAGTTTCTATGGCAGCCGAGATCTAACAATGGACCCCATGACGGCCATCTTACTGCTCTTATTAGACCCCGGCTGAGGAGAGGTCTATGAGGACACCGGTCAGAGTTATGTCGCCTGCTCTGCAGCTATTAGAAATATCTAGGGCTGATTAGTTTGCTATCTGTAAATCGGATCTAGCCCTGCCCCCCCCCAGCAGCACTGGGCTACCACTGGTGTGATCAGGGCTATTGGGCTCCAAGATTGGGCAGAGGAGCTCAGTCTTCAGCAGGAGCTGGCTGAGGAGAGCGGAGCGACTTGCATGGGGCTGCTGCACAAGAAGCAGCTCACAAGGTGGAGATTTATCCGGAGACGCGGTACCCGGGCTGTGATCTGCTTTGCAGGCTGCATAGTCGCTGCCTCCTAGGACCCGAACTTCACCCCTAACAGGCACAGCAGAGCTCGGACGGCTGCAAGTGCCGGAGAGTGGCTGATTAGTGACTGCTGTGTCTCCTGCACTCAGATAAGAGCGATACAGAGCGGGGGCTCAGTAATGGTGAATACGGGAAGTGTCCACCCTTCACATGCCCTATATGTGGCCCCCAGAGGTAAAGTCTTCCCTGTACCCAGCGCCTCCTCCCGCCTTCACTGCTGGCGTGCGCCATTGCTTAGAGGGGATGTCTGAAGATAACAAGTTACATACATAGTAACATAGTTTTTAAGGTTGAAGGAAGACTAAGTCCATCTAGTTCAACCCATAGCCTAACATGTTGATCCAGAGGAAGGCAAAAAAACCACTGTGGCAAACACTAAGCTCCACATTGGGGAAAAAAATTCCTTCCCGACTCCATACGACAATCAGACTAGTTCCCTGGATCAATGCCCTATCATGGAATCTAGTATATATAACCTGTAATATTATACTTTTCAAGAAAGGCATCCATGCCCTTATTAAATTTTAACAGTGAATCACTCATTACAACATCATGCGGCAGAGAGCTCCATAGTCTCACTGCTCTTACAGTAAAGAATCCCCGTCTGTGATTATGATTAAACCTTCTTTCCTCCAGACGTAGAAGATGCCCCCTTGTCCCCGTCTCAGGCCTCAGAGTAGAAAGATCAGTAGAAAGGTCTTTGTACTGTCCCCTCATATACTTGTACATAGTAATAAGATCACCCCTAAGCCTTCTTTTTTCCACAGTAAATAACCCCAAGTGTAATAAGTGTAATTACTAATAACCTGTCTTGGTATTGCAGACCCCCCAGTCCTCTAATAACCTTGGTCGCTCTTCTCTGCACCCGCTCTAGTTCAGCTATGTCTTTCTTATACACCGGAGACCAGAACTGTACACAGTATTCTAAGTGTGGTCGCACTAATGACTTGTATAGAGGTAAAATTATCTTCTCCTCATGAGCATCGATGCCTCTTTTAACGCATCCCATTATTTTATTTGCCTTTGCAGCAGCTGCCTGACACTGGCCACTAAACATGAGCTTGTCGTCCACCAATACACCCAGGTCTTTTTCAGTGACAGATTTATCCAGTGTTTTACAATTAAGCATATAATTATACATTTTATTTCCTCTGCTCAAGTGCATTACCTTACATTTATCCCCATTAAAGCTCATTTGCCATTTATCAGCCCAAGCTTCTAGTTTACATAGATGCTCCTGGAATATAAAATTGTCCTCCTCTGTATTGATTACCCTGCAGAGTTTAGTGTCATCTGCAAATATTGAAATATTACTCTGTATGCCCCCTACAAGGTCATTAATAAATATGTTAAAAAGAAGGGGGCCCAATACTGACCCCTGTGGTACCCCACTGTTAAATGAGACCCAGTCTGAGTGTTTTCCATTAATAACCACCCTTTGTTTCCTATCACTGAGCCAATTCTTAACCCACATACATATATTTTCCCCTATCCCCATTGTTCTCATTTTATGTATCAACCTTTTGTGTGGAACCGTATCAAAAGCTTTTGAAAAGTCCATATACACAACATCCACTGCATTTCCTTGGTCCAGTCCAGAACTTGCCTCCTCATAAAAACTGATCAGATTAGTCTGACAGGAACGGTCCCTCGTAAACCCATGTTGATATTGGGTCATGAGGTTATTCTTCTTCAGATACTCTAGTATAGCATCTCTTAGGAAACCCTCCAGGATTTTACCCACAGTAGAGGTTAAGCTTACCGGCCTATAATTTCCAAGTTCAGTTTTTGTCCCCTTTTTGAATATTGGCACCACATTTGCTATACGCCAGTCCTGTGGTACAGACCCTGTTATTATGGAATCTTTAAAGATTAAAAATAATGGTCTATCTATGACGTTACTTAATTCCTGCAGTACTCGCGGGTGTATCCCATTCGGGCCCAGGGATTTGTCAACTTTAGTTATCACTTATCCACAGGCTCAGTGATCACTTACTGATCGTGGGGTCTGACCACTGCGAACCATCGTCTGATCGGGAAGGAACGGAAAGTCAGGGAACAACTGCAGCTCCATTCATTCTCTATGGGGCTCCGGAAAAAGCCGAGCTCAGCGCTTGGATGCCACATAGGGAATGAATGGAGCAGATCCTGGAGTAATAACATGTCCTCCTCAGCTTTCTGTCTGTGTAAGTGGCTCAGCCCTCGTCTCCCCTTCTGTTCCCGACTTCTGTTTTGTTCCCTGTGGACTTTCTCTCAGTCCTCTGCAGCCATTATGTGTGTAGACAACTTCAAAAAGAAAAAGTAGCAGAACATCAGTCATCTAATAATCCACGATATTCAGGGGGGAAAACAAAACGGTGATGTTCTTACACAGTCGCCTCCTCCTGAGCTGATGAAGATGTCAGTGGCAGCACATTGCGGTTTGTGTTCTCTGCCTGAATATCGCGGATTATGTGACGTCCCGCAGCTTCTCATCATCCATGTTGGGCTGTTGGACGACGTGTGGACGCTCGGCTTGTTGGATTCTTGTGTTACTACCAGCACTGACTTTATATTGTGACTCCTGTGCCGATTCCCATTTCTAATTGCAGCGTGTTATACCAGCACGTGACGGCTGCCACAATCACGTGACGGCTGCCACAATCACATGACGGCTGCCACAATCACGTGACGGCTGCTACAATCACGTGACGACTGTAGCGTCGGCGTCCCTGCCTCCTGCTAGGCAGGGACGCCGTTCCCCTCACCTCTCCGCTCCGTGCCCGGCGTCTTCCTCCCGCTCTGCTGGCAGCGCACGCTGCTTCCTGGTCAATGTGTTTGGGGCGCGCGTGCGCTCCCTCTCTCTTAAAGGGGCCGCGCGCGCAGTCCTAAGGAGTCCCCGGCCAATGGCCGGAGGACCTCACCATATATAAGGCACCTCCTCCAAAATGGAGGTGCCCGAGCTCTGTTGTTGCAAAGCCTTTCAACTCTGCTTCAGCCCTCAGGTTCCGTTGCCTGATACCTGCCTGATATCTGCCTGATTTCTGTCTACCTGCTTGCAATCCTGTGGTCCGACAGTCTGCCTACCAGCACCTGCCAGTCTGTCTATGGATCAGTCCGCCTGCAGACTAGGAACTACCTGCCAGATACCTGCCTGCCTGTCCAGAGACTCTTACCCGCTCACCTGGGAGCGCTCACCTGCTACCCGCCTGCTAGCCTACCTGGAGGCTTAGCCGTCACTTGCTGTGACCACCTGCCTGTCCAGAGACTCTTACTCGCTCACCTGGGAGCGCTCACCTGCTACCTGCCTGCTAGCCTACCTGGAGGCTTATCCGTCACTTGCTGTGACCACCTGCCTGTCCAGAGACTCTTACTCGCTCACCTGGGGGCGCTCACCTGCTACCTGCCTGCTAGCCTACCTGGAGGCTCTGCCGTCACTTGCCGTGACCCCCTGCCTGCCCAGAGACTCTTACCCTGTTGTCACTTGCCGTGACCACCCGCCTGTCAAGAGACTGTCCCCGTCACTTGCCGTGACCACCCGCCTGTCAAGAGACTGTCCCCGTCACTTGCTGTGACCGCCCTGCCCTTCTACCCTGAGACTGTCCTTGTCACTTGCAGTGTCTACCTACCCGTCTTCCCTGGGAGCCACCCGCTTCCTTACAAGGACGGCCCTTTGTATAGTAGCTCAGAGGTTCCACCTCCCAGACCCGTTACAGTTTGCTCGGGCCATGGAACCCGGTGGCACCCAAGCTCCCTCGTACTCGGACCTATGTCATGAACTTTCCCGTCAGAGGTCCCAACAGGAGTCCATCCTGAGTCACCTGTGTAGTGTTAACTCTCGCCTGGACACACTGACTGTCTCATCGGGAGCTGCTTCCACTCGCACACTTACTACCCCGGCACCGCCGCTGCCCATCAATACCATAGCATCCCTTCCCGGTCCCCGTCTCTCCGCCCCGCCTCGTTTTGGCGGAGATCCCGGTCAGGCACGGGGCTTCACTAACCAGTGCACTCTGCACTTCGAACTTTTGGCACACCAGTTTTCCACCGACCGAGCCAAAGTAGCCTTCATCATGTCCCATCTCACGGGGGAGGCGCTGGCTTGGCTAAATCCTCTATGGGAGAGAGGAGATTCCCTGGTGTCCAACCTGCCAGCCTTTCTCACGGCTTTCCGGAAAGTCTTCGACGAACCAGGACGGAAGACCTCATCCGCCTCATCTCTGCTACGCCTCCGTCAAGGAAGTCTCACCGTGGGCCAATATGCCATACGGTTCCGTACCCTTGCTTCGGAGCTTGCCTGGGATAACGACGCCCTGGTGTCCGTCTTCTGGGAGGGTCTGTCCGGCCGTATTAAAGATGAATTCGCCGGTCGGGACATTCCTACCACTCTCGACGACTTAATAACACTCGCCACCCGGATTGACATCCGGTTCCAGGAGCGCACCAAAGAGGTCACCCGTGAGAGGAGGTTTCCACGCCTTGCCCCTACCTTTCAGAAACTCGTCACTTCCTCCGTTCCTCCGTTACTCCTCAGGCGCACTCACCCGAGCCTATGCAGGTCGACCAGACCAAGATGGTCAAAACCCGTCAAGAATTACGCCGTGCCGAGGGGAGCTGCTTCTACTGTGGGAGTAAGGAGCACCGGATCCGTTCCTGCCCGGAGAGGTCGGGAAACGCCTGTGTCTAGGATCGCTCAGAGAGGTCATCCTAGACAAGAGTAAACCCTCTCCATCTCTGATGCTGTCAGTCTCTATCATCTGCGGGGAGAACAGTTTCTCCCCGCAGATGATAGACATTAGAAACGTATCGTCACATTTAATGTCGGAGGTGTAGATCACTTTAAGAGAACTTCCGTCCCGTCCTGTAATGAGCCATGTGAGCTCCTTGTCTGATCAGGATAACAGAGGGGTGGAATGTATTTGCACACCGGACAGATTAGTTGTTGGCTTCTCGGGTTTGGGCTTTGGACGCTGTAGGCCTCGTCTTTACAATGTACTGCCTCCTCTCTGTTTACAGCCTGGGAAGACACATGATAAGTTCAGGTAATATGATCTGTAGGAAAAAAATGGGTGAAGCCGGACTGCGGGACTAAGTTTAGGTCAAGTGCGTCAGTAACCTTTATCTCACCAAACAGGTCACAGTCGTTCACGTTCATTTCAGATCTCACATGTACAAATACACATGAATGAGCACGGTCATGCACTGTGGACTTGTGGACTGAGGCCACGGCCCCACTATCAGTATTCGGTCAGTATTTTTTCTCAGGAGTGGGAGCCAAAACCAGGAGTGGGTGATAAATGCAGAATTGGTGACTTGTTTCTATTAGACCGTTTCTCTGATTGTTCCTCACCTGGTTTTGGCTCCCACTCCTGAGAAAAAATACTGACCGAATACTGATAGATAGTGTGGCCAATCATCAGCGTCAGGCCACAGCCCCACTAACAAGTCCACCGGTGCTCATATAAAGCCTTTTCAAAAGGGCCGATACAAAGTGTACCAAGATGGTTGCTTATTGTCGGCAGCACGTCCTGTTTACATGGGCAGATGAGATGACTATAAACAATCCAATCAGGCGATGGATGAGTCTTTTTCTAAATAATACATTGTTCCTGGTTAATAATATTTTTTTAGGACTTGGACCTCCTAAAATTAGGACTTTAAAAATCCTAAATATTTTCACCGTGATAGTGATGCTCATAGTCAGTCTCCTCTCATATGCCACAGCAATTCCAACAGTAAAGCGTTGTCCCATACACAAGAGTACTTCAGCCGAGTGTCTCTGTGTTCTCTAAAGGAGAACCGCAGTCCTACATCTTTGGTGATAAGTTATCTCCAGGGAAACAGAAGGATCAATAGTTCAAAATCGGACATGTCAGACACTTTAGAGGTATTCTCATCTCCAAAATCCTATCCCAATATGTAGTAGGTGTAATAATATTAGCAAATACCTACAATTATAAATGTAGGATAGTTCTTCTGATTAGCTATGTCACTTACCCCATGTGCAGGGCTTTGCAGTAGCTTAGGTATTCATTGTTACGACCACTAAGCGTAACTATGTGTGGTCGTAACCATGGATGCCTAAGCTACTGCAATGCCTTGCACATGGGGTAAGCAACATTGCTAATCAGAAGGACTATGCTACATTTCTAATTGGAGGTATTTGCTAATATTATTATTACACCTACTATATATTGGGATAGGATCTTGGAGATAGGAATACCCCTTTAACTTCCCCAACAATCAGTTGTCTGGGCCCCCATACACATTTGAGTTTCAGCTGAATCTGTCAATATCAGTGGGATAGGTCAACATTAGTCTAATATGTATGGTGGGCCTTCAGTTAGATATTTTGGTTCTAATACAGCTAAATATACCAGTAGAGTTTATACAATGGGCTCTGTGCTGCTTTATAATGGTCACCCCAGAGTTTGAAGCCCCCGTAGATCCCAGTATACCACACAATAGAACATTTGCTGCATTTTACAACAGTTTGGCTTTTGTAGATCCTTATTTCCATAAAGAACGGATGCAGCCAAATATCCCAGAATACTAAGAATTATTCAGGAATGGTTCCTTGAATAGTCAGGTATTTTCTTTTTTTCCCTCGATGTCCTGGAAAGAGGTGAAGGCTCAGCAGGAGAAGCTCCGAGATGATCATTCCATCATAATGTGTCATTGTCGAGTCTTCAGATGTGGTCCTCTCCCCGCGTGGGGTTTTCCTTTTAGGAGGAAGCTTTAGATTTACCACGTCAGTGTTCTGCATTGTTACTTATTTTTATGTTATGTGAAGGTTTTATACACGAGAACATTGACCACTGAGCCTTTATTATAGAATTCTGGGTAAAGCTACTGAATATAGCCTAATGATAATATACAATCACGTTTGTTGTACTTGCGGAATTTTATTCTAGTGGTTTCCTGCTTCCTGACTAATTGTGATTTAGATGAAATACTATCTGACCGCGGTCACTTGTGAGGTCCGAGTACTATCTACGTCTTATACGAGTGTTGATCATGTTAAGGAATATATCAGCTAGAAATTTCTGTAATTATTAAAACCAGACATTTATATTCTTTTTTATCAATAGGTTTTTAATTTCTGATTGTCAAGATTTTTCTAATTGTATTCTCTGTAAATGATCAGGCGGCAATATTACCTGAGCTGATAAGCCTTACAGTGGATATATGGACCACTTTAGACTGTGGATGTTCACTGGGTTATAGGCATGCTCTCTGACCTGTGCAGAGGTCATTGTGCAGAGAGGGGGGAGAAGGTCAGCTGAGACCATCACCTTTTGTGAATGGTGGATCCTGTATTATCTATATGACAAGATGTTACCTTTTATTTTAATCCTGTCTGTGATGATAATAAGATGGCTGCTGAGAATCTCTACAGAACAGGCAGGGTAAGCCAATGCTGAGACTTAATATGCATTTACACTGAAAGATTATAAACGAGAGCTGCTGAGAAGTGGAGTGTAAATAGGCTATAGGGTAAAACGAGAAAAAGACGGATTTTGGTAAGACCTTACCTGTAAAATCCTTTTCAGCGAAGGAAGGAAGGGAGACACAGATTCATTACTAGTGGGGGTAGGCGGAGCCCCACAGGATAGTTCACCTCAGATTTAGAAAAAGTGACAACCGGCCCCTCCAGCTTAGGCTAATCCTACTCCCATGTTCTCCAGTCCGTACACAAGCTAAGGAAGAGCAGACAACACCAGGGGAACAACACAACCCCTTCTGAAAATTCAGAAATGTGAGATAACAGGTTATGTATATAACAGCATGAAAACACACAGTCCCAGGCACTACTTACTGGACCTGACAACTGCGATGAGCTGGCAATGCTGGAACAGAGCCCTAGTGCGCCAACCCCAGACCAGATGACCGCCATCAGGAGGGAGTCGCGCCGCATCTAGAAAAACCATAATACACTTCTGCCATGGGAGGGTGCTGTGTCTCCCTTCCTTCCTTCGCTGAAAAGGATTTTACAGGTAAGGTCTTACCAAAATCCGTCTTTCAGCAGCAGAAGGGAAGGAAGGGAGACACAGATCCATTACTAGTGGGACGTCCCAAAGCAGTCCAAAACTCATGGGTGGGAAACAGTGGCAGAATCGCCAACACCCCAACAACTTAGGCAAGTGCGCAACAAGCGCCGAACAAAAAATAAAGAGATAACCTAAACCACCGCCGCCTGCAGGACCCTGCGTCACAAGGCCGCATTGGCGGAAGCACTCACGTCCACTTTATAAAATTTAGTAAAAGTGTGAACGGAGCACCAGGTAGCCGCCCGGCAGAGCTGCGCTGCCGAAGCCCCCTGACGAAAAGCCCACGACGAACCAACAGCTCTCGTGGAATGAGCTTGAACCTTAACCGGACAAGGCTCGCCCTTGAGCCGGTACGCCTCCAGGATAGCCGAACATATCCACCGAGCTATAGTGTCCTTGGAAGCCCGCTGACCACGGTGACGACCAGCAGGAATCACAAACAGAGAATCCGATTTTCGAAACCCTTGCGTGATTGAAAGATAGAACTTCAATGCCCGCACCAAATCCAATGAGTGCAAGGCCCGCTCCTTCGGACTCTTTGGTTTCGGACAGAGGGAAGGCAACAGGATGTCCTGATTGAGGTGGAAAACGCGACACCACTTTAGGTAAAAAATCTCCACGGGTACGAAGCGCCACACGATCCGAGTGGAATTCCAGAAAAGGGGGCGAGCAAGACAGTGCCGCCAACTCCGAAACCCTTCTTAAAGAGGTGACCGCCACCAGGAAGGCCACCTTCCAAGAAAGCAAGTAAAGCGTAGCTGAATCCATAGGCTCAAACGGCCCATGCTGAAGAGCCTCCAAAACTAAATTGAGCCGCCAAGGAGCCACAACCGCCCTCCGAGGCGGAAACTGACGTGAAACCCCGCGAAAAAATGAACGCACATCCCTGCGTGAGGCAATAGCCTTCCGAAAAAGCCCGGATAGTGCAGAGACCTGACCCCGCAAGGTACTAACTGCTAGACCCTTGACCAGACCACATTGCAAAAAGGCCAAGAAGTTGGGAATGGAAAAAACTCTCGGGTTCCTTGACGATCCAGAACACCATGAATAGAAGGCCTCCCAAGTTCTGTGATAAATCCTAGTCGTAGCTGGACCTCTGGCCGCCCGCAAGGTGGCAATGAACTCGGCCGAAAACCCACGACGGGTCAAGATTTCGGTCTCAAGAGCCACGCCGTCAAACGAAGTGACTTTAGGTCCGGATGACGAATGGGCCCTTGGGTTAACAGGTCCGGGCGAAGAGGCAGTGGAAACGGAGGCGCCGCCAGAAGAGACACCAGCGTTGAATACCACACCCTCCGTGGCCAATCCGGCGCCACCAAAATCGCCGATACTCGCTCGAGATTGATCCGCCTGATCACCAGAGGAAGTAAGGATACCGGCGGAAACACATAGATCAGCTCGAACTGGTCCCATGGGGCCACTAGAGCATCTACCGCCACAGCCTCCGGGTCCCTGTACCTGGACATGAATGTCGGAATCCTGGCGTTCAGCCTGGATGCCATCAAGTCCACTTGGGGAGTCCCCCAACGGGAGCACAGCAGAGCAAAAACCTCCGGATGAAGACTCCATTCTCCGGGATCTACTGAGGAAGTCCGCCGAGATATTCAGCACACCCGGGATGTGAAACGTGGAGATGACTGGAACCCTGGACTCGGCCCAAACCAGGATCCGAGAGACCTCCATCATGAGTCTGAAACTCCTCGTCCCGCCCTGATGGTTGATATATGCGACAGCTGTCGCATTGTCCGTCTGAATCCGGACCGGCAGACCGCTCAAAGGGACCGTCCAATGTCGGAGGCAGAGAAATATTGCTCTCAACTCCAGAATGTTGATTGGCAGAGACGACTCCTCTGACGACCAGACCTCCTGAACCCAGAGGTCGTTCCAAACCCCCCCCAAGCCAGTCAGGCTGGCATCGGTGGTAATCACCGACCACCGTGGGAGAAGAAGGGATTTCCCCAGGGATTGAGCCTCCAGATGTAACCACCATCCAAGAGACTCTCGCACCCTGCGGGAGATGACGACACAGCGATCCAGCGAAGTCGGCGATCGGTCTCAATGGGTCAGAATAAGATCTTGGAGATCCCGGGAATGAAATTGTGCAAACGGCACCGCTTCCATTGCCGCCACCATCAGACCCAGAAGGCGCATGCACTTCCGAAGGGACATCGCCCTCACCAACCTCATAGCCTGGACGTGGTGACGAAGGTTCGCTTGTTTGTCCGGAGGGAGGGACACCACTGCCCGTACGGTGTCGAAATGCATCCCCAAGAACAGGATTGACTGCGACGGCTCCAATGACGACTTCTTCCAATTGACCAGCCACCCGAAGTCCTCCAGGTGCTGAAGGGAGAGATCGCGAGCTGTCACTGCCTCCTCCGCTGTGGGCGCCACAATTAACAGGTCGTCCAGGTAAGGGAGAATCGTAACTCCTTGCTTTCGAAGGAGCGCCATGAGCGGCGCCAGAACCTTTGTAAAAACCCTGGGCGCCGAGACCAACCCGAATGGTAGGGCCACAAATTGGTAATGGGCCTGCCCTACGGCGAAACGCAGGAAGCGCTGGTGAGCCCTGCCGACAGGGACATGCAAATAGGCGTCGCGGATGTCGATCGACAGCAAAAAATCGTACTGCGACAAGGCCACCACGACGGAGCGAAGAGACTCCATACGGAATTTCCGGATTCGGACATGAAGATTCAAATCCTTGAGGTCCAGAATGGGACGAAACTTGTCCTCCTTTTTTGGGGACCACAAAAAGGTTGGAGTAAAAACCCCCTTCCCCGGTCCTCCGGCGGAACCGGAACCACTACACTCTGCTGCAGAAGAGAGTCGACCTCCCGCAGCAGAGCGGCAGCCAGCTTGGGCACGGACGGGATGCGAGACTGACGAAACCTGTCCGGGGGTAGAGAGTGAAACTCTATGAAATAGCCCGCTGACACAACCCGCGTCACCCAGGCGTCCGATACGTGGGACGCCCAAACCGACCCGAATTGTAGCAGCCGACCTCCCACCCGAGAGCCCTCGAGAGGGATCCTGGCGTCAGTCCGCCTTAGCGGGCTTTTTGTCAACCTCCCTTTTGTCCCGACGGAAATGCTGTTTCCAGGGAGTACGGGATTTCTGGGTGGACTTCTTACCGGAAGACGAGGGACGACCCGATCTCCATCCCGATCTGATCGAATCGTCCCCTGGGTCGAAAGGACCGACGACCACTACCGGCACTTGACCTGTCAGACGTAGAAGCTGCTGCTTTCCGCTATGGCAAAGCCACATCCTTGGCCTTAGCAATCAGCTCCGTGAGGTCCGAACCAAAAAGCTGACTGCCCTTGTACACCAGAGTAAGCAAACCTTGTTTGGATACTGCGTCTCCAGTCCACTGTTTGAGCCACAGTGCTCTCCTGACTGTGACGGCTGAGACTTGAGCCCTGGACAGAGCCGAAGTAGTATCCAGCACTGCGTCTCTGCTATATTGGGCTGCCTCTTCCAACAGCTGGAAGAGCCTTTCCACATCAGACAGCGGAGTCCCATCTTTCCATGCCGACTGCAGCTGATCCAACCATCTCAGGGAAGCCTCACCAGTATAATGTTAGGTGTCAGGCATGTGCTGGGCATGAAATAGGGTCAGAATCATCTGTGGATTCTGTGGTCTCCCATTCTGGTCCAGCCAGGGCAGACACTGCTCAGCATCACCATCTGGCCCAACGCCTAACTAGTGCACTAGATGTACAGGCTGTCCCCACATGGCCCCCAAGGCTGCTCGGAATCCATGACCCGCGGCCTCGTAGATGGACTTCGCCGCTAACTCCGTCCTTCTGTCCAGCGGATCCTGTAGACTCGCCTTCCCTTTAACCGGAAGCAAAGAAGATTTGCTCAGCTGAGACAATGGCACGTCCACTTCAGGAGAGGGGACCCAATTAGCGATCATCTCTGTGGAGCAGGGATACAGGGCATCCAAAAACCGCATCCCTTGGAAGCGTTTATCCGGACACAGGCGTTCTTTCTCCACCGCCTCGTTAAGTTCATCGTGCGCCGACAGTGTCGAACGAGCCCGACGAGACTCCTGACACTTCCCGCATGGCTCCAATAAGAGCATCCACGCGGCCTGAAAGCGAAGCCGAGCGACCCTGCCGATCCTCTTCATCAGAATCGGAGATCTCACCAGCAGAGCTTGTCGGTGAATCCGAAGCCTCTGATGCGCTGCGCGGAGGAGACAGCGCCACCACAGGCCTGTGGCGCTTCTTGCCCCGCGCCGGTAGGGACTTAGCTGATACCCAGTGACCCAGGAGGTCAGACAGACTGTCAATGGAGCGAGTGAGCGCTTTAACATCACTGAGGCCCCTGACGAGAGACGAACCTGACACCGTCAACCCCGGCATATCAGATACGCGTGACCGATCCTGAAGCGGGCCGGGAGAGAGGTCCGCGCCGCCTGGACCCTGATCCGACATGCCCCCTACTCAGTAGCGAGCGTCGCAGAAAGAGCAGTAATAACGTAATAACCCCTTACAAGAGCACAGTAACCGGGGAAGTGAGATCCTGCTATCACAGCCTGTTCCCACAAAACAATTTACCAAGCACTGAAGGGTTAAAGCTTCTCCTTAGAGGGAGAAAAGCTACCCCAGCACTGCAGAAAAAAGGTTTTCTGATGATGGCCAGAAGGGGTTAATGCTGCTGAACACGCAATGCACCTTGCCTTAAAAGGACTAAGGTGTGCATGCAGCAGAGAAGACAGCAGCGCTCTGTGCTGTAGAGATGAGACAAACAGATGACTCACCAGCTTCCTGGAGCCTGTGTGTGAGAGCGGAGAGCAGGGGGGAGGGAGAGGACAGCGCTGAGCTCCGTGAGGCAATGGCCGTTTGCAGAGCCGAAGAGAAGTAAGGCAGGAGGGGGGCGGGGACTGCCCAGCACGCGCTTTCCAGGCGCTTCCTGTCTGCACAGACGATGGCAGGCAGCTGTTAAATAATTAATAGTGGATATTCATTTTATTCTCAAATTTTGAGTTTTATACACTGCACAAGGATTGCATCAGCCATCGTGTCTACTTGACATGCGCTATTTGTGTGTGTATTTTTGGTTCACTACCATATGTAGAACAGGTGTGCAATACGACTGGCTATAAAAGCCCATGGTACAGAAAGGGGGGGGCTCTCTTTCTCTTCCACCCCACAAGACACAAGAATCTTCATGCTGAGAAGTATCTGACATGTAGGCCTGGACACGTGCTGGATAAAGACATGATTTACCAGCCAGGATCCAAGGAAAGATGGGTGAATCTCAACCATTAAGCTAATTATGGACAAATGGACAATTACTTTATAACAAATTATTGTATGTACCTGCTGCAATTTGATTCTTTTTAATGGACAATCCAAGAATAAATAGATACATTTTTTTATAAGAATATCGTGATATTGATACTTTGAGAAGTCCTCAGTAGAAAAAATAATACAGAAAGAGTATTATTTTACAATGGTGAGCCAGCCAGTCCTGTTTTTTCGTTTTTTAAATTAAGTAAGTGAATTTCTTCCGTGAACAAGGGGGGAAGTCCTGACGAGCTAAACAGCTGTTGTTCACGTGTCAGTAAATTCACTAATTTGTCACGAGAAGCAGAAAGAATCTACAGACTGAGGACTGACAGGAAGCAGAGGTACTAACAAGGAACAGAATCACACAGGAAAAGAATCAGACGAACTGAAGACAGGACGTGCTGATAAAGAGAAGCTAAGGAATCTTAAGGTAAGCAAAATATGGATATAATTTCTTCTTTTGCTAAACAAAGTAATATTAATTTCAAAGCTAATGTAGGAAATGACGTAGACGTTTTGTGGCTCAGTTTATACAAAGAATGTGAATTGCAGAATTTACAGTTAACTTCTAAATTGGTAAATAGAGAGAAACACAAATTGCGGAATATTCTACATCTTGTACAGGTATTTCATGATTTTGTACTTGAGATTTCTAAGCAGGAAAATAGTGTAGAAGAAGTGTCAGATGGTGACAATGATTCTGACTGTAATGTGGAAAATGAACAAAAAGTAAGACACGTGTCTGTAACTGAAGGTGACCTTGGGTCTGACCAAGAGACGGACATACAGAAACCTGACATGGGAGGAGACATGACTGACATACGAGAAACTGACATACTAGGTGATGTGGGAGGAGACGTGAGTGACGTAGGACGAACGGACGTACAAGAGCCACTAAAAATATCAGAGAATTCAGGAATTACCCAGGCTCAACTACAAATTAAAATGAGGAAAAATTTGCTAAAATTATACAAAATCATGCCAAAATATGATGTCGAAATCCATGCCTGTAGAAATTCAGAGACATTTGAGAGCTTCTCTGATAAGTTTGATTTATCCAATGAGGAGAGGAATCAATTATTTAAAATATGGATTCCTGTGACATTGTCCAGACGTTTACATTTAATGCCCTGTGAAAATGACTCTCCTAATGGATGGCAAAATGATTCGGACAGATTAAGATATTTGATTTATTGTGTCACAAAGGATTTTCCCAACATAGAAGATCTGCAGAAACTAAGGATTGGTAGGAAGGAATGTACATATACATTCATGTCCATATTTGAACGGTTGTACAAAGCTCTTATCAAAAATGGAAAAGTACAACAAATGATAACAACTTTTGTACAAAAATTCAAATTCCTAGATCCAGTATCTAGAGTTATAGCGTCACAAAAAGAATCCCTATTCAAATGTGCGCAGATGCTGGATTCTGTTAGAAAACATGAGAATTGTGAAAGGGAAATAAATCAAGTTAATTTTATAAAACCAGGAAAGGTAAAATCTTACCAAAAGCCAATATCAAACTCTCCTAGACTGAGTCATCCCCATAGTGAACTCTATCAAATACGCATTAGATTTCATATCTGTTATAAGCCATATCAGCCAGTGCAAAGGTCCATCTCTTCACAGAATGAGTTAATTCTCAGTCAGAACTGTGATTCTCTAAAAAGGAAAATGGCTGAAATAGACGGACAGAGACAGGTGAGACGACCGGCTCACAGTGACGTCATGGAATGTGGACAGAAGGACAGACCGTTCTCTGAGGTTTTGAAGGATAGAAAAATGTCTTTCCTAAATAGGGCGTTCCTGGAGATATTTGAGAGAGACAGAAGATTTGGTTTAGGGAGTGGCTAAGGAAAAACTGTAATTATGATGTAGCATAGAAGTGTTACAATGTCTCAATATTTGTTTATAATCTTATACAGTAAAATTGTAGCTACATAGTTTCTAATAGTTTATATATATATATATATATATATATATATATATATATATACACTTGTCTAATTAGAGATTGTGTATAATTGTATTTATATATATATTTATAAAAAATATATATATATATATATATTAATTAATAAATTAGAACTTCATATTTAAATTTAAGTAGCAATATTTTGAATTACATTAGAACCAACCAATATATGTATAAGATATTTAAATAATTCTGTTTCTGTATGAATTTGATATTTAATTTTATTTTCTTATATTTCCTTAGAGTTTTCATTCCAAAGCAGGATTTGATCAAACAACTCTAAAATGGATTTATTTCTTTATTCACACAGGAAGTGGAAAAATTGCATGATTTTATGTGTATAACATTTTAAAATAATAACAATATATCTAGTTGAACTATAATATATATATAATACTTATTAATTCTTTTGTGTTGCTAATATTTTCTGTGCATGAAGTGTTCGTGCAAATTAAAGTAGCTTTACAGCATGATGTGTGACAGCTGCGGCCTTTGAACTTTGAGCTAATAGTATAGGATCCTATTCATTCTATTTCCAGCTGATGTAACTTAAAACCTGGCAGCCAGTGAGTAAAAAAAAAAAGGAACCTAAGGACATTTCTATTTTTGCAAGACAAAAGTTTTTTCAAGTGTCTGAAATTCCAGTGACTTACTCTCATATTATATAATATGTACTTGGGGAATATTCAAAGAAATATAAAGATATTCAATTTAACTGATAGTTTACAATGCGCATTAATAAATTGGGATACAACAATTTTGGGTTAAATATATATATATATCTATAACTTTGTATGTGGAACGTATGGATTGAACAGATCTGTGAATGTCAGAGTGAACATGACAGATGAGTAAATCAGCAGCTGCTAAGTGTGATTGATGTGACAGAGGCCTCGTACGTTTGTATGTTTGAAAAAAAATGTTTCTTTATGTGAAGGTACAAAAATATATTTAATTCTGAGAAAAATTATAATACATAATTAGGTATTATCTACATTATATATAGATTTCTATATTTCTTTAATAATTATTATTTCTTGATTTAACTAATAGTGGATAAGGGCAACCACACATCAAAATGGTTTACAAAGCAAATTTACATTTAGAATAATTTTCCACATGATAATATTCTTGAATAACTATGATATTATTTTTAATGGTTACCTAAATAGGTACACACCTCTCTTTAGACAAATCTATGCTACTCATCGATATGAAATGTATGCAAAATATTTATAGAAGAATAACTATTTTTAATTTGGTTCTGATATATAAATTATTTTATAAAATAATATTTTTTGGTATTAAGGGGGAAAATGTGTTTTTGATCCTGATTACATAATCACTTTTGATCAATACTTATTTTTCACACATTTTAATAAAGAAGAAACAATAATCAGGTACAATGATATAATTAAGAAGGGTATTACATGTAAGTTGCATAGTTTAATAATTTTTTGGTGATACAAGGTTATGACAAATATGAAATCATCCAGATAATGGAGATATAAGGGTATTTTTATGGAGAATATAATTACTCTGCATTTGTCATTAAAATTTAAAGGCCTTATTTTTGTTTTTATTCTTATTTTTACTTTTAATTTTATTTTTAGTTTTTTAAAATTTTATTCTTACTTATTTTCTTATTTTTCCATTTTTAATTTTTAATTCTCAATTTTTGATTTTAATTCAGTTCAATATTTCAATTGAGAAAACACATTAATATTTAATGGGGTAATGTCAAGTACAAGAATATTGCTTCATTAAATATAATGATGATATGAATTAATATAAGAAAAATGTTTCAATTTTTTGAGTAAACACAACAATTTATTCGTTCATCCCTTCATACATTCATATATTTATTCATTTTAGTTCAGGAGTATACATTCTTTGGTATTATTGGTTTAATAAAGATATAAACACTTGTTGTTTCAAAACACACTGACACCTATGGGTTAGAAAAGGTAATTACACCTATGACATAAAAATAATTTATCACATGAAGAACTTGATTGAATTACTATCTATTATTGTTTATTATTCCAAACATAATTTATTTTAATGTTTTGATAATAATTAGATGGATATTATTGATTGCTATGGTACGCTGTGATATTAGAGGTTAGGAAAAATTGCCAGATTTGGTATCAGATTAGGGAATGAAGACTTCAATCAAGACATCGCAATTATGAATTCTATCTTAATAAAGACTTTTCATATTTATAAATCAAAGAGACTCTCAAAAGTTACAAGAAGAAGCAACCGACATCCGGACGTCTCAGAAGGTAACAGGTGTGAATGCTGAGTGATAATAGACTGTGTCCATTACATACAATACAATTCACACCACTGATCACCAGGACGGCAGAGGACGATGATCCTATATGTACTGGGTTGTGTTCAAGTTCTCATCACGTTCCACTGGTTTCTCATCACCTGCAACGCTTCAATGAAAGCTGGTGAACAGGTAATACCTGGCATATGTGTCCTGTATATAAAGGACTGAGTACTGGTTATGGGGCTATATAAAGCAGGGAAGTGTCAAGTTAACCCTTGCTTTACTGACCAAAGATGTCACATCTGTTCCAAAAGTGACACGAGACCAGTGCGGACACACAAAAGATTCCAGAATATCCAACGTAAGTCCAGGTGACATCGCACAGATATTAAAGCTACATTTCATCCATGGACTTTGTTTTCTTATCAATTGACACACATGATCTTTCTAATAAAGAGAACAGTTTATGGACTGAACAATAATGAATGCAATTATGGACTGTACAATATCTACACGCTATCATTTATTTCAAAGGAGTTTTCATCTAAAGACTGTGTTATAAAAGAACCAAGAAAAAGACGAGACGACGACCCGATGACATCAGATGATGACGATGGGACCCGTGATTGCTTCGATTTAGATATAGGGAAGTATAATTATACATATTAAATGAATATTAGTCACGGCTTACCATAACATGAATTCACATCATTATATAAAAATAATCCGATATTGATATTATTATTATTATTATTATTATTATTATTATGGAAATTAAATGATATTGCCAAGGAAGAAGGAAAGGAAAAAATGATTGTTATCCTAATGATGAATGTATCTTCTTTTGAGAATTTTCAGTTAAAGTCCTTTTATTCTCAAAAAAAGGGGGGAATGTTAAATAGTTAATTATGGATATTCATTTTTCTTAAATCTGAGTTCTATACATCAGCCATCGTGTCTAGTTGACATGCGCTATTTGTGTGTGTATTTTTAGTTCACTACCATATGTAGAACAGGTGTGCCATACGACTGGCTATAAAAGCCCATGGCTGGAGAAAGGGGGCTCTCTCTCTTGCTCTTCCCACCCCACAAGACACAGAAGAAGAATCTTCATGCTGAGAAACAGTTGACATGTAGGCCTGGACACGTGCTGGACAAAGACATGATTTACCAGCCAGGATCCAAGGAAAGATGGATGAATCTCAACAATTAAGCTAATTGTGGACAAATGGGCAATTACTTTATAACTAATTATTGTATGTACCTGATGCAATCTGATTCTTTTTAATGGACAATCCAAGAATAAATAGATACATTTTTTTATAAGAAAATCTTGATATTGATACTTTGCAAAGTCCTCAGTAGAGAAAAATAATACAGAAAAGAGTATTATTTAATAAGAGGACAGAAACAAACTCCATGTGGACGGCATGAGGGGCCAATATCCTGTAGTGGACAAGGGACAAATCCTGCCACACCATGACCAGATCACATATTACCACCACATAGTGACCGAATACTACCATACTGAGCATTAATACAAAAACAGAATACTAATATTACCATTACTAATAGTGCCATTATTCACAGGAGCTCTGTGTATAGTATACAGTGTATAGTGTCAGTGTACAGATAACACACTGACTCACTGGTGATGTCTCTAGTTGAAGTCCTTCATCTCCACTTTTCCTCTTCATTCATCGCAGACAGCCATCACTTCTTCTCGCCAGGACTCGTCTCTGCATAAAATAACACAGTTATCTAGAGCAGCTTACAGAGCACATTCCCCAATATTTCCCCAACTTCTACACTACACCAGATGAAGAAAACAAGTGATATAGTGCCGCCCTGCACAGTAACATGAACCCCCCACAGAAAACAGTATCCTCAAAAATAAAATACATTACAGCATCCTTTAATCAGCCCCTACAGTAATAATGTCCCACATCCTACTCCCATTGTCTTCATTCTGCCCCCATTGTCTCGATCCTGCCCCCAATATATCCATCCTGCCCCCATGTTTCCATTTGTCTCCATCCTGCCCCCAATGTCTCTCCATTCTGCCCCCAATGTCTCTCCATTCTGCCCCAATGTCTTTCCATTCTGCCCCAATGTCTCTCCATTCTGCCCCCATTTCTTTCCATTCTGCCAATGTCTCTCCATTCTGCCCACGTCTCCATTCTGCCTCCATGTGTCTATTTTGCCCCAAGTCTCCATTCTGTCCCCAATGTCTCTCCATTCTGCCCCCAATGTCTCTCCATCCTGCCCCAATGTCTCTCCATTCTGCCCCAATGTCTTTCCATTCTGCCCCAATGTCTCTCCATTCTGCCCCCATTTCTTTCCATTCTGCCAATGTCTCTCCATTCTGCCCACGTCTCCATTCTGCCTCCATGTGTCTATTATGCCCCATGTCTCCATTCTGCCCCCAATGTCTCTCCATTCTGCCTCCAATGCCTCCATTCTGCCCCGTCTCCATTCTGCCACCATGTTTCTATTATGCATCCAATGTCTCCATTCTGCTCCCCTTTCTCCATTCTGCCTCCTTGCCTCCATTCTGCCCCAATGTTTCTATTCTGCCCTAGTGTCTCCATTCTGCCCCCCTTGTCTCCATTCTGCCCTCCCTGTCTCCATTCTGCCCCCATTGTCTCCATACTACCCCCTGGTTTCTACTCTGCCCCCAATGTCTCCATTCTGCCCCGTCTCCATTCTGCCCCCCATGTTTCTATTCTTCCCTCCATCTCTCCATTCTGTCCCCCTTGTCTCCATTCTGCCCCCATGTTTCTATTCTGCCACCCTTGTCCCTTGTCTCCATCCATACTGCCCTCTGGTTTCTATTCTGCCCCCAATGTCTCCATACTGTTCCCATGTCTCCATTCTGCCCACTATCTCCATTCTGCCCCCCGGTCTCTATTCTGCCCCATCTCCATTCTGCCCCCTATCTCCATTCTGCCCCCTATCTCCATTCTGCCCCCCTGTCTCCATTCTTCCCCCATGTTTCTATTCTGCCACCCTTGTCTCAATCCATACTGCCCTTTGGTTTCTATTCTGCCCCCAATGCCTCCATACTGTCCCCATGTCTCCATTCTGCCCCCTATCTCCATTCTGCCCCCCCCTGGTCTCTATTCTGCCCCATCTCCATTCTGCCCCCCTTTCTCCATTCTGCCCCCTGTCTCCATTCTGCCCCCTATCTCCATTCTGCACCCCGGTCTCTATTCTGCCCCGTCTCCATTCTGCCCCCCTGTCTCCATTCTTATCCCCTGTCTCCATTCTGCCCCGTCTCAATTCTGCCCCACATGTCTCCATTCTGCCCTCAATGTGTTTCCATTCTGCCTCCAATATGACTCCATTCTCCCCCAATGTGACTCCATTCTGCCCCCCTGTCTCCATTCTACCCCCCTTGTCTCCATACTACCCCCTGGTTTCTACTCTGCCCCCAATGTCTCCATTCTGCCCCGTCTCCATTCTGCCCCCCATGTTTCTATTCTTCCCTCCATTCTGTCCCCCTTGTCTCCATTCTGCCCCCATGTTTCTATTCTGCCACCCTTGTCTCCATCCATACTGCCCTCTGGTTTCTATTCTGCCCCCAATGTCTCCATACTGTCCACATGTCTCCATTCTGCCCCCTATCTCCATTCTGCCCCCCGGTCTCTATTCTGCCCTGTCTCCATTCTGCCCCCTATCTCCATTCTGCCCCCTGTCTCCATTCTGCCCCCTATCTCCATTCTGCCCCCCGGTCTCTATTCTGCCCCGTCTCCATTCTGCCCCCCTGTCTCCATTCTTCCCCCATGTTTCTATTCTGCCACCCTTGTCTCCATCCATACTGCCCTTTGGTTTCTATTCTGCCCCCAATGTCTCCATACTGTCCCCATGTCTCCATTCTGCCCCTATCTCCATTCTGCCCCCCGGTCTCTATTCTGCCCCATCTCCATTCTGCCCCCCTGTCTCCATTCTGCCCCCTGTCTCCATTCTGCCCCCTATCTCCATTCTGCCCCCCGGTCTCTATTCTGCCCCGTCTCCATTCTGCCCCCCTGTCTCCATTCTTCTCCCCTGTCTCCATTCTGCCCCGTCTCCATTCTGCCCCCCAAGTCTCCATTCTTCCCCCATGTTTCTATTCTGCCACCCTTGTCTCCATCCATACTGCCCTCTGGTTTCTATTCTGCCCCCAATGTCTCCATACTGTCCCCATGTCTCCATTCTGCCCCTATCTCCATTCTGCCCCCCGGTCTCTATTCTGCCCCGTCTCCATTCTGCCCCCTATCTCCATTCTGCACCCCGGTCTCAATTCTGCCCCGTCTTCATTCTGCCCCCCTGTCTCCATTCTTCCCCCATGTTTCTATTCTGCCACCCTTGTCTCCATTCATACTGCCCTTTGGTTTCTATTCTGCTCCCAATGTCTCCATACTGTCCCCATGTCTCCATTCTGCCCCCTATCTCCATTCTGCCCCCCGGTCTCTATTCTGCCCCATCTCCATTCTGCCCCCCTTTCTCCATTCTGCCCCCTGTCTCCATTCTGCCCCCTATCTCCATTCTGCACCCCGGTCTCTATTCTGCCCCGTCTCCATTCTGCCCCCCTGTCTCCATTCTTCTCCCCTGTCTCCATTCTGCCCCGTCTCAATCCTGCCCCCCATGTCTCCATTCTGCCCTCAATGTGTTTCCATTCTGCCTCCAATATGACTCCATTCTCCCCCAATGTGACTCCATTCTGCCCCCCTGTCTCCATTCTGCCCCCCTTGTCTCCATACTACCCCCTGGTTTCTACTCTGTCCCCATGTCTCCATTCTGCCCCTATCTCCATTCTGCCCCCCGGTCTCTATTCTGCCCCATCTCCATTCTGCCCCCCTGTCTCCATTCTGCCCCCTGTCTCCATTCTGCCCCCTATCTCCATTCTGCCCCCCGGTCTCTATTCTGCCCCGTCTCCATTCTGCCCCCCTGTCTCCATTCTTCTCCCCTGTCTCCATTCTGCCCCGTCTCCATTCTGCCCCCCAAGTCTCCATTCTTCCCCCATGTTTCTATTCTGCCCCCAATGTCTCCATACTGTCCCCATGTCTCCATTCTGCCCCTATCTCCATTCTGCCCCCCGGTCTCTATTCTGCCCCGTCTCCATTCTGCCCCCTATCTCCATTCTGCACCCCGGTCTCAATTCTGCCCCGTCTTCATTCTGCCCCCCTGTCTCCATTCTTCCCCCATGTTTCTATTCTGCCACCCTTGTCTCCATTCATACTGCCCTTTGGTTTCTATTCTGCTCCCAATGTCTCCATACTGTCCCCATGTCTCCATTCTGCCCCCTATCTCCATTCTGCCCCCCGGTCTCTATTCTGCCCCATCTCCATTCTGCCCCCCTTTCTCCATTCTGCCCCCTGTCTCCATTCTGCCCCCTATCTCCATTCTGCACCCCGGTCTCTATTCTGCCCCGTCTCCATTCTGCCCCCCTGTCTCCATTCTTCTCCCCTGTCTCCATTCTGCCCCGTCTCAATCCTGCCCCCCATGTCTCCATTCTGCCCTCAATGTGTTTCCATTCTGCCTCCAATATGACTCCATTCTCCCCCAATGTGACTCCATTCTGCCCCCCTGTCTCCATTCTGCCCCCCTTGTCTCCATACTACCCCCTGGTTTCTACTCTGCCCCCAATGTCTCCATTCTGCCCCGTCTCCATTCTGCCCCCCATGTTTCTATTCTTCCCTCCATGTCTCCATTCTGTCCCCCTTGTCTCCATTCTGCCCCCATGTACCCTTGTCTCCATCCATACTGCCCTCTGGTTTCTATTCTGCCCCCAATGTCTCCATACTGTGCCCATGTCTCCATTCTGCCCCCTATCTCCATTCTGCCCCCCGGTCTCTATTCTGCCCCGTCTTTATTCTGCCCCCTATCTCCATTCTGCCCCCTGTCTCCATTCTGCCCCCTATCTCCATTCTGCCCCCCGGTCTCTATTCTGCCCCGTCTCCATTCTGCCCCCGTCTTCATTCTTCCCCCATGTTTCTATTCTGCCACCCTTGTCTCCATCCATACTGCCCTTTGGTTTCTATTCTGCCCCCAATGTCTCCATACTGTCCCCATGTCTCCATTCTGCCCCCTATCTCCATTCTGCCCCCCGGTCTCTATTCTGCCCCGTCTCCATTCTGCCCCCCTGTCTCCATTCTGCCCCCTGTCTCCATTCTGCCCCCTATCTCCATTCTGCCCCCCGGTCTCTATTCTGCCCCGTCTCCATTCTGCCCCCCTGTCTCCATTCTTCTCCCCTGTCTCCATTCTGCCCAGTCTCCATTCTGCCCCCCATGTCTCCATTCTTCCCCCATGTTTCTATTCTGCCACCCTTGTCTCCATCCATACTGCCCTCTGGTTTCTATTCTGCCCCCAATGTCTCCATACTGTCCCCCTGTCTCCATTCTGCCCCCTGTCTCCATTCTGCCCCCCGGTCTCTATTCTGCCCTGTCTCCATTCTGCCCCCTGTCTCAATTCTTCCCCCTGTCTCCATTCTTCCCCCCTGTCTCCATTCTGCCCCCCATGTCTCCATTCTGCCCTCAATGTGTTTCCATTCTGCCTCCAATATGACTCCATTCTCCCCCAATGTGACTCCATTCTGCCGCCCTGTCTCCATTCTGCCCCCTATCTCCATTCTGCCCCCCCGGTCTCTATTCTGCCCAATCTCCATTCTGTCCCCCTGTCTCCATTCTTCCCCCCTGTCTCCATTCTGCCCCGTCTCCATACTGTCCCCATGTCTCCATTCTGCCCCCCGGTCTCTATTCTGCCCCGTCTCCATTCTGCCCCCCTGTCTCCATACTGCCCCCTGTCTCCATTCTGCCCTCTATCTCCATTCTGCCCCCCGGTCTCTATTCTGCCCCGTCTCCATTCTTCCCCCCTGTCTCCATTCTTCTCCCCTGTCTCCATTCTGCCCCGTCTCCATTCTGCCCCCCATGTCTCCATTCTGCCCTCAATGTGTTTCCATTCTGCCTCCAATATGACTCCATTCTCCCCCAATGTGACTCCATTCTGCCCCCAATGTCTCCCATTCTGCCTCCATGTTTCCCATTCGACCCCCCCATGCCTCCATTCTGCCCTCAGTGTTCCTCACCCTGCCCCCGCCCTGTGCGGGCGGTTTTGGTGATTTTTTTCCTCTATAGACTTCTATGTGGAGCATAAAAAACGTCTGTAAGAAACTGCAGATACTTTTTTAAGTGCAGAATCAAAGCTTTTCTGTACTGTAAAAAACAATTAAAAACGCGGTTTCACATCTGCACCAAAATGCATCAAATAAGGGGGAAAAGCCTAAAATAGTGCACCAAAGATGCAATAACCAGAGGAGATTGTTATTGTGTAGATTGGTGCACAGTATTTATGCTACGTGTGAACACGGCCTTCCAGACACAAAAAAGCCAGATGTCATATAGTGAAACTACACAGAGATGAGAAAGTTCTGAAGGGTCCGACTGTGAATGAGGGAACAAAAAATAATCCACAGGTCCCAACTAGAGAAGAGCAGGACGCACAGATGATATTGCAGCAGCCCGGTCTAATCTAAAGCCGCGACACGGCCTCCCGTCCAGCCACCAATTACCACTGACCTGGATGCTGGACCTGAGTCCCATGAGTCGATCCTCTCATCTCTAGTCCCAGCCGTCCTGGATACAGCAGACAGTCCCGGATTTAGGTCTATGCCCTGCAGTCCCGAGTTTCTGCTGAATGTCCCTCACTGCCATCGCCCCTCTGATAACTCTTCCTGCCGGGGGAGAAAGACATGGTAAATGGGCGTAGCTTGGTGTGTGGATAGGGGCGTGGTCAGACTACGCGTGCCGCATGGTTTCACCCTCTTTCTAGTCCTCATAGGTTGGCGGTATGCTTGTACTGAGGAGATCTGGGATATCAGTGATTAGGTCCCATATTGTGCACTGTAAGATCTGGAAAAGCTCCTTCTATCCGTCTCTGTAGCACCAGAGGAAGAACAGAGGGGAAAAGACAGGATTTTCTACATGTCGTGTTATGTAGATGTTCTGCAGATTTATCACAACCGTCCACAAGAAGAAACTGCCATCACAGAGCCGCCTTTAGCTGTTGGAAAAGTTTAACCTTAGTTTTGAATAGTTGCTATAGGCAACAAGGACTTTCTATTTATGCTGGGTCACATGATGCTGGTGCTGGGTGATGTCATGTGATGGAATGTTGTGGGTGATGATGTCACAGATGGCGTTGTGATGTCACCCTTGGGGTATATAAGGGGGCTCCATCCACCTGGAGCTCATATCTCATTGGCCATATCTTGGTGCTGAGATACCCCCTGGAGACAATGAGGATCGCCATATTGTTTCTGTGCTGTACCCTGTTCTACCCTGTGAATTACCATAGGCTGCCGGTGAGTACCTGTCTATTATTACATATGGAGGACGTTTAGAATCAGCTGCGGCAGGGGAAGGGGATGGGGAGGGGGGTCCTGTAAGAATTTACCTGCGGGAATAAGAGGTTATGGCAGGGAAAGGAGCTTAGGAAGTGACGGTCAGAGGGGATATAAGTGTGGGGTGACCCCTCTGACTCCCACATTCCTGCCTTGTCCTTGTAGTGATTAATGACTTTGGTGTTGTCCCTTATATATCACTTTGCAGTCACCAGTGATCGCTCCGCACTGTGATCCTAAACTACAGTCTCATTTACCTTTTTGCAAACGCCCAGAAGGGGAGGAGTGACATCACACCCATGTGAGCAGATCCCGCCCACTTTTACTGCAGTCGTAATGCGAGCTAGCTGTATTCTGTTTTCATGGAAATGTCAGCAGCTGCTCCCCCTAGTGTTTACAAGATGAAAACATCAAAACAGTTAAAATATTTTTTTCAGATTTTATACCATTAAAACCTTTTTAAATATATATGTGTATTTATATATAAATATAAATACTTTACAATTTTACAATTGTAAAAAAATTGCTGACACTTTCCCTTTAAAAGATCTAAAGACGTTCTGCTTCATGTGCCATTGTGACCAATCACAGCACAGATTATATTTTTTAAACTTTTCTTGAAAAACTGAAGCTGCTCCGTGATTGGAAATCATGTGGAAGGGTTCTCTTTTAGACATTTAGTTAGGTCCAAAGTATCAGTGACATAATGGATAGAACTGTGCAATGATGTCACAGAGGGCTTTGTGATGTCACCCCTGGGTATATTAGAAGCCTCGGCCCATCTGCAGCTTGTATCTCATTGACCATTCCTTGGTGCTGAGAGTCCTCTGGAGATGATGAGTATCACCCTATCATTTCTGTGCTTTACGTTGCTCTACCCCCCACATTACAGTACACTGAGGGCGAGTATGTTCTCATCAATATGGAGGTCACAAGGATCAGCTAATGAGAATATCGCCTCTTGCAGGACTTCTCATACTGGACACGTGACCGTCCGTCATATGAAAGTCCAACTGTAAATAATATTCCATGGACCCTGGAGGTGAATCCCAAACTTCTTCCTGATCTTCTCAATGGGATATTTCTGAAAGTTGCTTGATAATGTATCCATCACTGTATAATAACAAGGGCTCTCTGTTTGACTGGATTGGGTATAAATATACAGGACTTTATTATGTTTTTTTTCTTTATTATAGGATGACCCACTACCCGTGGATCTCAGGAGAAGCAGCTATCAAGCTTCCATCAATCTTCCTCTTTGGCTCTTCCGTGACGCAGTTTTTGTTGCGGTGATGACACTACTGACAATACTAGAGTATTTGGCCTTAAGTCTTGTCCTGAGCAAGTGGGCAATGTCTGAACCTGGTGAAACCATCAGAAAACTCCTGAGAACAAAACCATTCTGAAGGAACAAAGTGCTTGTAAGGAGCCGATTTGCATCCCTCAGATTCAGGAGCAAGACTCCAGGAGAACACCTGTCCTGCCCAATGGCAAATGTTCTACTCCATCCATGGCTCCTGCACCGCAGGATGCGAAAAAGGTTCCTAGTTGCAACTATAAAGTGGCGTTCAGTGATATTGTCTGGGTCAGAACGATCCTTCACAACAATATAGGAAGAAGA
The DNA here is from genome assembly GCF_046119375.1 of Phyllobates terribilis. Lineage (NCBI taxonomy): Eukaryota > Metazoa > Chordata > Amphibia > Anura > Dendrobatidae > Phyllobates > Phyllobates terribilis. Next base: position 3,943,199 of record NW_027362880.1, on the reverse strand, counting down.
GCTCGAAGTGCCACGGAGCATAAAGAGAGGTTACTGATTTTTCAGAGAAGCCAACAACCCAGAATTCCAGAGCCAAGAACACCAGAACCTAGAACACCAGAACCTACCATGTCAGAACCTAGAATGCCAGAGCCTGAAATGCCTACAACACCTCCACCCAAAATCAAGAGGAGAAGATGTTTCCTTAGATGTCTTAGAGGCGAGGAAGATTGAGAAGGCAACTGCTTGAACTTTCCCATTGCTCGTGTTTTCATCACAGGTTAGTCCTATACATGCTGTCTGATGGGCACCATCTTATTACATACAATGCAGCATTGCACCTGAAATCGAATGGAAATTTTGTCACAAACTTGCACTTTAGCACCTTATCATATGGCGCATATATCTATGAACGCTTTGCTAAGTATCACTGTCTAGTATGTGCTTCTGATGAACCTATTTTTGGAAAACGTGTCGAGGTTTGGCATACTATGTACTTGAGTTTGGCGTACTATGTGCTTGTTGGTAAATTCTATTGCCATCTATAATCTACTAGATATTATAATGTCTCTGGTGGCATGCCCCATAACGAATTGTTGATAACTGACTATGAGCATTGTCCTCTATTTCTTATCTACTATGGTTACAGGTTGATGTGAAGAGAGCTGTGCCATTGGTAGCGATTTTTCTACTGATTTGTCAGTTATATTTATGTTAGTTTAGCAAATTTCAGCTTGTAGGGTCTAATGTTTTAGCATAGTGTATGTTCTGTGAGCTAAATTGTCATACTTATGCACTAGATACATTATAAATTGTGATGCTTATGTACTACATAGATTATTAGTTTAATCTGTGATTTTTTTAATATTTTTTAACATCAGGAGACTCAAGAATCGCATGTTACAGAAGACAAGAAGCCTAAATGCCGAAGGGTGATGACCTGTTGATGGCCCACAGCTGGAGGGTCATTACCTCTTGATGGCACAAGACTGGAAAGAAGATAAAAACATTTGATGGCACACAGCCGGAGGGTGATGACCTATTGATGGCCATAGCCAGAGGGTCATTACCTGTTGATGGCACACAGACGGACAGAGGATCATTACCTGTTGATGGCACACAGCCGGATGGTCATTACCTGTTCATTGCGCACTGCCGGATGGTCATTACCTGTTGATGGCACACAGCTGGAGGGTGATGACCAGTTGATGTCGCACTGCCAGATGGTCATTACCTGTTGATGGCACACAGCTGGAGGGTGATGACCAGTTGATGTCACACTGCCAGATGGTCATTACCTGTTGATGGCCCACAGCTGGAGGGTCATTACCTCTTGATGGCACAAGACTGGAAAGAAGATAAAAACATTTGATGGCACACAGCCGGAGGGTGATGACCTATTGATGGCCATAGCCAGAGGGTCATTACCTGTTGATGGCACACAGACGGACAGAGGATCATTACCTGTTGATGGCACACAGCCGGATGGTCATTACCTGTTCATGGCGCACTGCCGGATGGTCATTACCTGTTCATGGCACACAGCTGGAGGGTGATGACCAGTTGATGTCGCACTGCCGGATGGTCATTACCTGTTGATGGCACACAGCCGGAGGGTAATGACCTATTGATGGCCATAGCCAGAGGGTGATTACCTGTTGATGGCGCACTGCCGGATGGTCATTACCTGTTGATGGCACACAGCTGGAGGGTGATGACCAGTTGATGTCGCACTGCCGGATGGTCATTACCTGTTGATGGCACACAGCCGGACAGAGGATCATTACCTGTTGATGGCACACAGCCGGTCAGAGGATAAGATCTTTTGATTGCATACACCGGGTCCCTCCCTGTTAACAAGGAACCCTGGGGAATACTGGTCATCTTGATCCCCCACTGACTATATACTTGTCCACCTCAGCCTACACCATCATGGAGGACACTTCCACCTGTGTCCACTGTAAGGTTGGACTTTCTTTTATAATTACAGCAGATTAATAAACATCATAAAGCTGTAAAACTATCGAGTAATTTATTATAAATTATTATAAAGAAATATAAAGTATGATAGAGAGCTATAGAGGGCACATAAGACGACTAACTATAGAAAGCATGGTATCGCCTGATATATACTGTATATTCTAGATGGCGCTATTACACTAAATACATCACAACCTCCAGGGTGATATTACCGTACAATGCGAGATCACTAATAATGGCCACAGATTATGAGAAAATGACCAGCTCCATAGTCCTGGAGTTATTATAAATGTCTCTAGTGTGAGGCAGGGACTGGACAAGTGTTGGAGGGAGGTATATTCCCCCAGGACGTCCTTTATGTATCCATGCTGTAGAATCTGCCGTACACTTCTGTTCTAGCAGTCAGACATTTCACTCTGCAAATCACAGGCTCAACATTGTGTAAAACTACCACCGTATATAAGAGCACTCAGAATAAAAACTAGCGGCATGCCGTGCACTGCCCACGTCATGTGTACGGGATACAGGACCTGCAGGACCTGGTACGGCCATTATAGTTGATAGATTAATGATACCTGTGCAGATGAAGGGAAAAAAATATGTGCAACAACAGGAGGAGAAAGTCTCAAAATGTAATTTGAAGAGTATAATAGAGAAATGGGAAACTTCTGGAGATGCAGATAAGTGGTACCAGGGCGAAACATAAGTGTAGTCAGACAAGGGAAAAGTGCAAATGATCCAGCGTAAAGGTTTGTTTAGTAGAAAAAATATTAAAACTTAGCTTTTATTAGCCATATAAAACACTGCTTCACAAAGAATACAGCAAATGTGCAACTATCATAGCTTACAGACCTACGCGTTTCAACAAATCATGTCTTAATTATGGCCCTACTACTAGAATGACAAAAAGGCATATATATATATATATATATATATATATATATATCCACGTGCCTGTATGACCTCCCTACAACGCCTGGGCATGCTCCTGATGAGGTTGCGGATGGTCTCCTGTGGGATCTCCTCCCAGACCTGGACTAAAGCATCCGCCAACTCCTGGACAGTCTGTGGTGCAACGTGACGTTGGCGGATGGAGCGAGACATGATGTCCCAGATGTGCTCAATCGGATTCAGGTCTGGGGAACGGGCAGGCCAGTCCATAGCTTCAATGCCTTCATCTTGCAGGAACTGCTGACACTCTCCAGCCACATGAGGTCTGGCATTGTCCTGCATTAGGAGGAACCCAGGGCCAACCGCACCAGCATATGGTCTCACAAGGGGTCTGAGGATCTCATCTCGGTACCTAATGGATGTCAGGCTACCTCTGGCGAGCACATGGAGGGCTGTGCGGCCCTCCAAAGAAATGCCACCCCACACCATTACTCACCCACTCCCAAACCGGTCATGCTGAAGGATGTCGCTCTCCATGGCGTCTCCAGACTCTGTCACGTCTGTCACATGTGCTCAGTGTGAACCTGCTTTCATCTGTGAAGAGCACAGGGCGCGAGTGGCGACTTTGCCAATCCTGGTGTTCTGTGGCAAATGCCAAGCGTCCTGCATGGTGTTGGGCTGTGAGCACAACCCCTATCTGTGGACGTCGGGCCCTCATACCACACTCATGGAGTCGGTATCTAACCGTTTGTGCAGACACATGCACATTTGTGGCCTGCTGGAGGTCATTTTGCAGGGCTCTGGCAGTGCTCCTACTGTTCCTCCTTGCACAAAGGCGGAGGTAGCGGTCCTGCTGCTGGGTTGTTGCCCTCCTACGGCCCCCTCCACATCTCCTGGTGCACTGGCCTGTCCCCTGGTAGCGCCTCCAGCCTCTGGACACAGCCAACCTTCTTGCCACAGCTCACATTGATGTGCCTTCCTGGATAAGCTGCACTATCTGAGCAACTTCTGTGGGTTGTAGAGTCTGTCTCATGCTACCACGAGTGTGAAAGCACAACCAACATTCAAAAGTGACCAAAACATCAGCCAGAAAGCATTGGTACTGAGATGTGGTCTGTGGTCCCCACCTGCAGAACCACTCCTTTATTGAGGGTGTCTTGATAATTGCCAATAATTTCCATCTATCGTCTATTCCATTTGCACATCAGCATGTGAAATTGATTGTCAATCAGTGTTGCTTCCTAAGTGGACAGTTTGATTTCACAGAAGTTTGATTTACTTGGAGTTATATTCTGTTGTTTTAAGTGTTCCCTTTATTTTTGGAGCAGTGTATATAGATACATACAGTGAGTACGGAAAGTATTCAGACTCCTTTAAATTTTTCACTCTTTGTTTCATTGCAGCCATTTGATAAATTCTAAAAAGTTCATTTTTTTTCTCATTAAAGTACACTCTGAACCCCATCTTGACTGAAAAAAACAGCAATGTAGAATTTTTTTGCAAATTTATTAAAAAAGAAAAACTGAAATATCACATGGTCATAAGTATTCAGATCCTTTGCTCAGACACTCATATTTAAGTCACATGCTGTCCATTTCCTTGTGATCCTCCTTGAGATGGTTCTACTCCTTCAATGGAGTCCAAATGTGTTTAATTAAACTGATAGGACTTGATTTGGAAAGGCACACACCTGTCTATATAAGACCCCACAGCTCACAGTGCATGTCAGACCAAATGAGAATCATGAGCTCAAAGGAACTTCCCAAGGAGCTCAGAGACCGAATTGTGGCAAGGCACAGATCTTGCCAAGGTTATAAAAGAATTTATGCATTACTCAAGGTTCATAAGAGCACAGTGGCCTCCATAATCCTTAAATGGAAGAAGTTTGGGACCACCAGAAGTCTTCCTAGACATGGCCGTCCAGCCAAACTGAGCAATCATGGGAGAAGAGCCTTGGTGAGAGAGGTAAAGAAGAACCCCAAGATCACTGTGGCTGAGCTCCAGAGATGCAGTAGGGAGATGGGAGAAAGTTCAACAAAGTCAACTATCACTGCAGCCCTCCACCAGTTGGGCCTTTATGGCAGAGAGGCCAGACGGAAGCCTCTCCTCAGTGCAAGACATATGAAAGCCCGCATAGAGTTTGCTCAAAAACACATGAAGGACTCCCAGACTATGAGAAATAAGATTCTCTGGTCTGATGAGACAAAGATAGAACTTTTTGGTGATAATTCTAAGTGGTATGTTTGGAAGAAACCAGGCACTGCTCATCACCTGCCTAATACAATCCCAACAGTGAAACATGGTGGTGGCAGTTGTTAGAACCCTACTGTTAGTTTTTTCTATTTTGTGGTCACGTGACTTTCTGCCTATTTATTCCAGCTCCGCCCTTCAGGCTTTGCTGGACTTCAGTGTTACTTTGACTCTTAATCTAGCCAGGTGCTTTGTACCTACTGTATCTCTCTAGTTTGTTTGGTCCTTGGACCACTAAGTACTTTTGTCTGTTTGTCTTCTTCTGCTACTACTTCTGCCAGGAGGTGTCCAATTTTTTCCCAGTCCTTAGTTCTTTTAGGGACCCCTCCCTTTAATCTATAGGTCTGCGTTCAGACTAGCCGCGGATGAAGGCGTGTCTGTTCACAAGGAACAGGTTGCACACAGCATCGTAGGGAATCAGCTTAGTCCTATTGTATGGACAGATTTCCTCTCTTTCCTTAGTTCTTGTAGCAGATCATAACAGCAGTATCATGCTATGGGTGTGTTTTTCAGCTGCAGGGACAGGACGACTGGTTGCAATTGAAGGAAACATGAATGCGGCCAAGTACAGAGATATCCTGGATGAAAACCTCTTCCAGAGTGCTCTGCACCTCAGGCTTGGCCAAAGGTTCTCCTTCCAACAAGACAATGACCCTAAGCACACAGCTAAAATAACAAAGGAGTGGCTTCAGAACAACTATGTGACCATTCTTGACTGGCCCAGCCAGAGCCCTGACCTAAACCCAATTGAGCATCTTTGGAGAGACCTGAAAATGGCAGTCCACCAACGTTTACCATTCATCCTGACGGAACTGGAGAGGATCTGCAAGGAAGAATGGCAGAGGATCTCAAAATGCAGGTGTGAAAAACTTGTTGCATCATTTCCAAGAAGACTCATGGCTGTACTAGCCCAAAAGGGTGCTTCTACTCAATACTGAGCAAAGGGTCTGAATACTTATGCCCGTGTGATATTTCAGTTTTTCTTTTTTATTATGCAAAAATTTCTACATTTCTGTTTTTTTTCAGACAAGATGGGGTGCAGAGTGGACTTTAATGAGAAAAAAATGAACTTTTTAGAATTTACCAAATGGCTGCAATGAAACAAAGAGTGAAAAATGTAAAGGGGTCTGAATACTTTTCGTACCCAGTGTACATGCATGGAAATAAATGCAGAATTATATTTCTTAATACTGCAGTATCAGATCCTGTCTTGAATTTAACCCCTGTGGTATCCAATGTGAAAATCCACAGGGACTCCCGGTTCAGAAGTTTGCACTTATGATCCCCCCCTCGTGTGGATCTATATACCTTCTCTATCTCCATATATTTAAAGAATGAGGTGTCACCTTTATGAACTCTCGCAAAATGCCTCGATACTGCTGATGTATTTATGGCTTCCAAATTAATCGCATCAGAAAGATGTCTTCTGATACGGACTTTCAGCGCACCTGTGGTACAACCCACATAGTGGACCTTCCACAAGGTGCATTCTATAAGGTATATAACCCCTGATGAATTACAATTGAGGAAATCATGAATTTTATATTCTCTATCATTACTTAAGGACATAAAACTATCTGTTTTAACCGCGTGTAGACACGCTTTGCACCGATTGGCTCCACATCTGAAGAAACCTTTTGTGCTGAGCCAATTTGGTTGTACAGTATTAGTCTCACTGGTGTATAAGCTAGGAGAAAGGATGGTTCCCAGAGCGGGCGCTTTCCTGGCTACAAAGCGGATGGCATTAGAAAGTAGGTTTTTTACTTTCTTGTTCTGATATATAATAGGGTTATACTTTTTAATTCTAGATGTAATTTTATTATACTGAGGACTATAGGTGGTAGAAAACGTTACCCTAGTATCCAATGTGTTAATGTTATTTTTCTGTTTATTTCGGAGTATATCTTTCCGATTTATATTGGAGACAATTCTACTCGCTTTTCTTAAAGACCACTCGGGATAGCACCTATTGGATAGGCTGTTACACATTTTTTCTGATTCCTTCTGAAAAGTGATGTTATCTGAACAATTTCGTATTGTTGGTATTAGCTCACCGTAAGGGATATTTCTCTTAATATGTGGCGGATGACAACATTTAGCTGATAGAATAGAATTTGAGGCTGTAGATTTTCTGTGGGGATTAATTTTGACCAATTCTTTCTCCTTGGTAGCCTCAAGTTCCAGATCCAAAAAAGTAATTTTGGATGAATGGTAGAACTAAGTGAATTTAAGATTAAAATGATTGCAGTTGATGTACTGTACAAATTGTACCACCTCCTCCTGTGTGCCCCCCACACCAGGAGGAGGTCATCAATAAATCTACCGTACCACACAATGTGTCCACTATATGTGTTATCATTATGGTAAATGAAAAGCTCCTCCACCTACACATCACTATGTTCACTAGCGAAGGAGAAAATTTACTGCCCATGCTGACTCCTCTTTTCTGTAAAAAAAAAACTTTTATCAAAGCTAAAATAATTACGCTCTAAGAGGAACTGTACTGCTATGACCAGAAATTCTTTTATTTCTATAGTGTACGAACTGTATGTGTCAAGGTGGTAGGTTAAACATGCTAAAGCAATATGGTGTGGAATGGAGGGGGTATAATGCCACCACATCACAGGACAATCATCCAAAGTTTTTTTGCCATTCAAATTTATCAAAAATGGTCACTATGAATTTTGAATCCCTAATGTAACTCGGAGTTTCCTGAACCAGAGGCTGTAGGTAAAAATACATCCAGGCACTTAATTTTTCACCATGGGAACCAATCCCCACCACTATGGGTCTTAACCCCTTTACAGCCCAGGGTGTACTAATACGTACTGTACCTGCGCCCTGGGCTTTAAGAGCCAGGTACGTATTAGGACGCCCTGTTGATTTCGGCCACACACAGGCTGTGCGGGTGACATCGCCGCCGGATGTGAGCTGATTTTTGCCTTCAGGCTGTTCCGACTGAGACGTGAAGTAACAAAGTCAGATATCAGGGGCCGGTACCCCTCTTGCAGCAGGGGTCCCTCTGACTAGGCCAGAATGGAGAGTACAGGTGGCGTATGCCGATCCGTCCGTATTCCCTGGGATCCTTTTGCCTGCGGAGCTCTCCTCCTCAGCTCGCCTCCAGGCCTTCTTAAGCAGGGACCTTGACCGGGTAGAGACCTCCGTTAACTCTATCCTGCTCCTCGTTTCAAGGCCAGAGCACGAGGACCGTGCATCTCCATCACGCTGCAGGCTCCTACACAAGGCCAGCTGTGAAGACCACAATCAAACAACCTTGAACTTAAGATGGCTGGCTATTAAATATGTATCTACAAGTGTAACCTAAAAGTGCGTCCTCCACCCTCACCCACTACATGGTTCCCCCTATCTTTGGTTCCCCCATCTCCATTATCCTGCTGGGGCACCACCCTAGTGCATACTAGCCCCCCATAGGACAGGAGTGTGTAGTGTTGAGTGATGAGGTGGGGTCCTGACAGGTGCTCCATCCTAACCTGGGAGAGAAGATACCACACCTCTTTCACAAGATGCAGTACCCCCTGTGGCGACCGAACCCTCAGGGGCGCCACACCCTCTTCCTCCGTTTTTTGGAATCGTTCCACCAGCACTAGATAATTTATTTTTGACAAAATACAATTGTTGCATTTCTCCCATTGAACTCATAGATGAATCTGAGTAATCATCAGAGGTGACAGCAAAAGAATTATCCGTAACATCATCATGCTCCTTAAAACTCCCTCTTCCAGATCTCTGAAAACGTTTGTGGGAGCGTTTTTTTAAGATGGATGGTAATTGTTTATTCCAACTATAAATCTTGTTCTGCGCATAGTCCTCACTGTCCCTTTTGAACTTGGATCTTTTTATATCCATAATGGTGTTCTCCAACTTGGCTAAATTAGATTTCAGTTTGTCATTACAAATATTAAATTCTTTTAGTTGCACATATTTCCCCAAAGACGATTGTATATTTTTAATATCCAATTTAATTTAAGTCAGTTCCAGTTCCTCATGTTTGATTATGAGGAGCATAAGATTCAGTGAACATTGACTAAGAATCGCATTCTGATCTTCTTGAAAACCGTCATTGTATATAGTGGTGGCGACTTTTTTTTAAACGCAGACCTCTAGGGATCATTTCCTTTTTTATATATGTGTCCAAGGTTGTGAGATCCCACCAAACTTTAAGTTCTCTGGTCATTTTGTTTTCCATCTGGAACATGAGATCTTTAAATTCATCCGGTTCTGTTGTCACCACTGACGGTTTATTATCAAAAAGAGATGCTAGTTTGTTCAGTCTAGCCGAACAATCCTCTGTGTCACTGAAATTCATTATGTCAAATTGAGGGGATGTGAAAATCCACAGGGACTCCCGGTTCAGAAGTGTGCACTTGCAGTCAGACAAGCCAATGGCCTGGTAACAGGGGCCAAGCAGAGCCGGGTATGTGGTAATACAAGTGGGCAGTGGAATGAGTCGAGGTTTTGGTAATCATGGTGTAACAGATCGGGCAGACTGACTGGGCAGGAGAGAATTTCATGTTTTCTTGATTATAGCATCATGCGGAGAATTCCTGCTCCTTAATATTAAAAGGGGTTGTCCGGGACTTTTTTTTTTTTTTTTACCATCGACCTAAGAACTAACAGGCAAGTATTTGCTAACTATGTGCCTGTTGTGCCAGGCGCCGATATCTGCTGGTTCAGAGTGGTCACGGAGCGCTCCTGACAGTGATTTTTCAGCTCCCGCTCTGATCTGTTGATGGGGTGTGACAGCCGGTGTCATGTTGATTGACAGCTGGCTCCCTGCTGCCTAACTGCAGGGAGCCGTCTGTCAATCAGCATAAAGTTGGCAGTCACGCCTCTTTGACAGAGCAGTCGGGAAGAGGAAGAGCTGTTCTGTTGACGTGAAGCAGCAGAATCGCTGTTAGGAGCGGTCCAGGAGCAATCTGAGCCACCACAGGGTAGAACAAGCACGTAATAAGCAATTACCTGCCTGATACTTCTTAGGCTCATTGCATTTTTCTATCTCACCCTGTAGGAGTCACCTTCTCCTCAACCAAAAAGAGAAGGTGCATATCCACCGACATTGTGACACGCCAGCTTCCAGATCCAATTGCAGATAAAATTATGATTTTATTGTTAATTCATTAAAATGATATACACATTGCAAAAATAAAATAAATAAAGGTGGAGACCTCTGTGAAACCTACACGTTTTGAACGCCAAACGTTCTTAGTCCTGCTATAGAAATACATGTAGGAAGTTACAATTTACATGCTCGACCGCGCCATCATATGGGCGTGTTGATCGTTCCTCACGCCCAATTTTCTAAGTAAAGAAATGATAGGGTGAGGGAATAACAGAATAAAAACAAGTGATCTAATCTTGAAAAGTAGGCAGTGTGTATAAAAAATACACAAAGATGATACAAACAATATGATATATACATTAACATAAAATCAAAAAGATAATAAAAGAAAAGTGCTAAACCTGTGTCAGAGAAATAGCTCAGAGCTTAGCGCAAGGAAGCACTCCTTAGAAGAACTCCTTAGGAAAACAGATACAACTACAGCAAGCTGTACCTTCCAGGACTGACCAATGACCAAAATCCAAGCTCTGATTTAATAAGATCATGGTTACACCCACATACCTTCTATTGGTGAGCTCATATGAGGACTTGTCATAGGTGTGCTAGATCTTTTAGAAGTTTATGAGATCCCCAACTTTCAGGATATCTTCACCCATGGAGGTCTCGGGCGGGAAATATCATGGTCATGTTTTCTATCATGATTTTACCTATCTATAGAGATGAAACATGGCATGGATAGCATTATCCATGTATACGATATTAAGTTGGGGGTGTTCGGCTGGCCTTACAATGATGTGAGTGAATGCGTTATGATCGTCCCTTTGCTACGATGTCGAAAATACATCTACCATGAATATTGGATCGATGCAAACCCCAATATTCATCACTGACTACAGTCTTCAGAGTGTCTGAGACAAGTCCTTTGAAAAGAGAAAGCCCTTGCTTCGGAAATGTACTTATCCGCCTCTGAGTTTGCAAATTCTAGACTTGTTGGCTGGTTCTCATCAGATTCTTTGTTGAATTTACCTGACCACGGCAGGAGGCCCTACGTCAATAGAGGTTGAAGTGTCAGCTCTTTCTCACTTTTCTAGTTATAATCCTATATGTTCAATGTGAGAGTGATATGTCCCCTCTCCAGAGATGTCTTTTTGGATTTTACAATTTTTCTTTACGACAGGGTGCAAAATTACCCTCCCCACCCCCAACCAGGATCAAACTGGGGTGTCTGGGGCCACAATAGGAATTGATTCTAGGGGCCCACACTACAGCTGTATATGAAAACCTGTTAGCCATTATCCCGAATATAGTGGAGCGTCGGCTGTAAACTACAGGAGGCTCCTGCACCTCTTACTGTGCGCTACCATAACTGGGATGTACAATTACGGTAATTTGCAGTAAAGGACTTTGTTGGTGAAAACAAGTTATGACCATAGGATCCACAGGAGAGGTGATAACTCCATAGGATCCACAGGAGAGGTGATATCTTATTGGTCAGTGATTGATTGGTCTGACCATTTGGGACTGTACCGATTGGAAGAATGGGGAATTTTTATCCCTGACAGGGCACTTTTATTCCTATTGTAAAATGGAGCGGCAGATTGGGAGTGTCATCTTCTTTGCCAGAAAAAGCCAAGTGCAGTGCTCATATAAAATACATATAATACAGACTGTCTTTGATGTGAGTTCAGGAGCAGATGATGGGAGTGTTACAGATTCCCCTTTAAAAAGGACCTTTTGTTGACAGCCTCTTCACATGGAAGCTCTGTGCTTTGCTCCTGCTCTGCATCCTTTTATTTCCACCTATTAGCAGTGAAATATTGATTCCTTCACACCAAAGGCTGGGGGAAAGTACACAGAGAAGCTTAAAGTGCACTCAGACATGACCAGAAGCAAGCATCAGAAGGAGCAGAGTCCAGATAGTGGGCCTTCCAACATGACGCCTCCTCCCCCACACCAGCCAGAGTGAGAGATGCTGAGGCTGCTGCAGCAAAGCTGGGGAGATTTGCCAGACTGACCTTAGATTCTGACCCTTCAGATGATTTACAACCTGATCAGGTATGCTCACAGAGGAAGAGAGATACAGAGACTGTGCAGGGGAGGCAATGTGGCACCACTCTCACAGCAACAGTTAAACAGAGAAGTGCAGGAAATGAAGAGCACTAACAACACCTATGGAGAAGTCAATGATTCTGGGCAAGAGCCTACACGACAAGATGTTTTCTCTGCTGGAAAATCCTGTAGCTTCTCATTAGAAATTCTCAACAAACACATGGGAGGGCTTAGAGAGGACATTAATCTCATCAGACAAAACATGAAGAAAATAAACAGCCGAGTCAATGAGTTGGAGGAAAGAGTGAGTTCTGTTGTGGACAAAATGCCTACTATACATAAATATCTCAGGAGAGGTCTTCAGAATATCAATGCCCTACTCAAGAAGGTTGATGACCTAGAGAATAGGCATCGGCGAAATAACATACGTTTAGTCGGGGTTCATGAAAAAGCGGAGGGTCGTAATTCAGTTGATTTTTTTTTAATCCTGGCTGACTACAATGTTCGGCAAAGACACTCTCTCTCAATTTTTTGCAATTGAAAGAGCTCACAGAGTTCCTACACGTCCTTTGCCACCGGGTGCTCCACCAAGACCTGTACTCATCAAATTCCAAAATTTTAAAGAGAGAGATGTGTCACTCTGGCCTGGATGCCACAAGTATAATAAAGCTGTGTCTGAGAGCAAGGGGGAGATTCTCTAGTCAGGGGAACATTAGCATGCAATACCTCCTGTCTCAGACCAATAGGGGGAGCAGGCTGCCCCTATAAAAGCTGGAACTGGGGGCAGGGTTAGAGAGAACTGGACGACCTGTCTCAGCACTGAGAAGTGTCCAGAGCAGAGAGGGACAGCTGTATTGCACCCTAAGAGGAAGTGTGGCAGTAGAAGAGCCACAAGCCAGAGACAAGAGGCGAAGAGAGCCTGTCTTGGCAGACAAATAACTCAATTTACCAGACTTTGGTGTCTGAGACTTGGAGGATTCCACATCCCACAGCAGATAACCAGTCCGCAGGGGACTGTATGTTCCTTGGCCTAAGAAACCTGGAGGCTCTGCCACAACAGAAGGGACCAGTAAAGCCATACCAGGCCGGGAGCAGAAAGGAACCCACGTCGCAGGCCATACAGGCGAGAATACATGGAAAGCTCGGAAACATGGGCTGTTACCCTATAAGGTGGAGATAGCCAGAAGGAGCACAGAAAGCACAGTTGGCCTACACCCTCACCCTGACCAGGGCCAATTTCCCAATTGCTCTCAGACATCCAGGTCCCCTCCTAGCCGGGACTGTTTGTGGGTCAGTTTATCTGTTTTAGTAAAGACCCTGGACTGCAACCTGTTGTCTGTGTGCTCCTTGCTCCTCCAGCACTATCAGCACTGGGACTCTCACCACCATCACTCCCACCGTCCACTACACTGCCCTGGGGCTGCACTCTTCCCGTGGGGAGTCACACCACCTCAGCTGCATACACCATCAGCCCCAGCGGTCTGCCCTGCAGCGGCGGTTCCTAATGACCGCAAATCCATGGGTGGCGTAGTCAGACGTTATCAACAGCACTTAGCAGACTACCACTGGCCTGACCACCCTGAGCCACGGAACCGGGTTGCCACTGCTACTCCCATCGTTCCCCTACTGCCCGGATCCAAGTGCCCCACGGCCCAGGGGGGCGAGTCAGCTTTGGCGTAGTCAGCAGGATAGTAACCAACCCAGGGGGCGAGTCAGAGACCTTATCCTACGAAAGGCCAGCGACCACTCTTCACTTACCCTTGATGGAAGGAAAATATCTATTTATCCTGACTTTTCAACAGAAGTTCAGAAGAAGAGGGTCAAGTTCTGGGATAGAAAAAGGAGGCTCTGTGAAAAGCAAATTTCCTATTCTATAATCTACCCTGCTCGGCTCAGGGTGGAGTTCATATGTTTGACTCCCTTCCAGATGCTTTATCATGAATGGATGCCAATAAGAGATCTCTGCGAAATGGAGCTGGATGAGAGACTTCTCCTTGAGGCGGTTTTCTCCAAGCACTTTTCATATACCATTATGAAAAAATGCCTATCCCTGAATCTATTCCGTTATTCTATTATGAGCGGGAAATATTGAGCTATGATGAGTTTTGTACCTGCCTTATTGTACATACAAAGTATTCTTATTTTGTGAGTGGAGCATCTGTGGAGAAAATCTCTTTTGACAGAAAACTTCATCCACTATACATTTACTTTCAATTATTTGGGTATTTTTCTTGTTTTTGGTTTCTCTTCATCCACTATAAGTTCATGCTCAAAACTTATAATTCTGCTCTCCATCCGGCTAAACAAGTCTACTTTACCACTCTCATCACATCTCTAGCCAACAATCCTAAATGACTCTTTGAAACCTTCCACTCCCTCCTGAGCTCTAAAGTACAGACCCCCGTCACCAACCTAAGCGCTGACGATCTGGCCACTTATTTCCTACAAAAAATCAATCATATCTGTCAAGACATTTTTACACAATCCCCTCAGAGTCTAAATTCCATTCCCTCCCGCACCTCAAGTTCACTTTCCATCTTCGAGCTGGTCACAGAAGAAGAAGTGACCAGACTCCTCACTTCTTCCAGCCCTACAACCTGCAACAGTGACCCTATTCCCTCACAGCTCATTCAGTTCCTTTCCCCAGCTGTCACTGTGGAGGTTTCACCGATTTAAGATACACTAGGTAACTGCTCTCCTCCTAATTAAAGATGTCCGAGTGAATGCAAATCAACCAAATTTGCTAATATGGTTGAAAAACTTCACTCAGAGACTAAACCACGCAAAATGGCGTACTTTATTATGTAGACATGGGGTTATATAGTATTCTACTTCTAGGTGGGATTAGTAAAATTCATTGCTCCTTCTGATAACTTGGCACACTGCAATTTGCTCATCCATGTATCTCCTGGCCTCAGTAACACCTTAGGAATTCTGATGGGAGGGGTGAAGTCGTCTCTCAGCGCCATCTTTGCCAACTCGACATGAATCTCTCTGTTATCAGTCATGCACATGCATACGTCATTCCCAGGAAATCATTTAGTTGTTCATGTCTACAATAAGGCTGTGTGCCCACGAGGCATTTTTAAGCATTTCCGCAGCGGCAATTTCGCTGCAGAAACGCTTAAAAAACGCTTGGTAGAAGGCCTGCCATGTTCCCCAATGATAATCCGCATGTGCTGTGTACATGCTGCAGAAATTTCCGCTGCGTCTTATCATTGCGGAAAAAAACGCAGCATGACCAATTATTTTGCGGAAGCGCTGCGTTTTCGCCTCCATTGACTTGCATTGGAACGCATGGAATCCGCATCACTGGATCTGTACATGCGCATTCCATGCGTTTCAATGTGCGGATGGTACCCGGGTCTGGAGAAGAGGAGACTCTCGGACCCAGGTACCATAGTACCTGTAAAAAAAGAATAAAATAAAAGATAAATATTATACTTACCTTCTGATGGCCCCCGGTGTGCTTGTCTTGGCTTGTTGGCAGATCGCGGTGGACTCAAGGACCTGCGCTGACGTCATTTAGTCATGTGACGGCAGGTCCTTCAGTGTACCGCGAGCTGCCGGCAAGCTGAGACGCATCGGATAAAGACACCGGGGGCCATCAGAAGGTAAGTATGACATTTATTTTTTATTTTTTAACATTCTTTCGGACACACTATATAAATCCATGCCGTTTGCATGGATTTATATAGTGTGACCAAGTTGTCAAGCACTTTCCAAGTGATGTTAAAATCGCTTGGAAAGCGCTTTTCAATGCGCATGCGGAAATGCATGTGAAGAAAGCTTCACATCCGCTTGTCCCTGGCAGGAAAAACGCATGTAAAATCCGCATGTACAATCCACATGTAAAATCCGCATGTACAATCCACATGTAAAATCCACATGTACAATCCGCATACATTTTTTCTGCCAGGGAGATGCAGAAACGCTCAGGAAAAATCCGGAGCATTTCTGCATCGTGGGCACATAGCCTGAGAACAGAAACTGTTATATATCATTAACTATTAACATAATCAATGTGCATATACACATTTGCATACATACATACACATAGATTATTCCATCATCTCTATATTAATTCACACTGATTAGGTAATCTATTAAAATAAACTAATTGATTTTCTAAAATATATATATTTTACCTTGACATCACTACCCACCTAACTAAAATATTTGACCTCTCTCTTTCTTCAGGTATCTTTCCCTCCTCTCTTAAACATGCCATCATAACCCTTTCACTGAAAAAGCCATCCCTGGACCAGAACTGCACTGCTAACTACAGACCGGTCTCTAATCTTCCCTTCATCTCTAAACTCCAGGAACGCCTGGTCCATTCCCGCCTAATCCGCTATCTCTCAGATAACTCTCTTCTCGACCCTTTACAATCCGGTTTCTGCTCCTCACACTCTACTGAAACTGCCCTCACTAAAGTCTCTAATGATCTACTAACAGCTAAATCTAATGGTCACTACTCCCTGCTGTTTCTCCTGGATCTCTCTTTTGACACTGTAGATCATCAGCTCCTCCTCACTATGCTCCGCTGTATAGGCCTCCAGGACACCACTCCCTCCTGGTTCTTCTCCTACCTCTGACCACTCCTTCACGGTATCTTTTGCCGGCTCTTCTTCCTCTAATCTTCCTCTTACTATCGGGGTTCCACAAGGATCAGTCCTAGGTCCCCTCCTCTTCTCCTTGTATACTGCTCCTATTGGACAAACCATCAGCAGATTTGATTTCCAGTACCATCTCAATGCTGATGACACCCAACTATACACCTCTTCACCTGACATCACCCCCACTCTAATACAAAATACCAGTGATTGTCTGTCTGCTGTCTCTAACATCATGTCTTCCCTCTATCTGAAACTGAATCTCTCCAAAACTGAACTCCTTGTTTTTTCTCTCTCTACTAACCTACCTATACCTGACTTTTCAATTTTCTTGGGTTGCGCCACCATAACCCCCAAGCAGCAAGCTTGATGTCTTGGAGTCATATTTGACACACAACTTTCCTTTATCCCCCATATACAATCATGTAATGCAGGTGCGGGAATGCAACGCACAGAGACACAAGGCGAGAACAGTCTGAGATGAAAATAAACAATATTATGCAACAGGTATTCTGAACAAGGGATTAGTAACAAGGGTAATGAACAGTAATTCAATATATCAGCAAAAGGCAAAATCTCTCAAAATAAGACGCAGTCTCTCAAAGTAAGGTGAAGCCTCTCAAAGTAAGGTGAAGTCTCTTAAGTAAGGTGCAGTCTCTTTAGTAGGGTGAAGTCTCTTAAGTAAGGTGAAGTCTCTTAAGTAAGGTGCAGTCTCTTTAGTACGGTGAAGTCTCTTAAGTAAGGTGAAGTCTCTTAAGTAAGGCGAAGTCTCTTAAGTAGGGTGATGCCCACAGTCATGGGAGACACCACGTAAGTTCTTTAATTGTACATTTGGCCCTAGCGGGGGTCACCGGTTATTCCCGCTAGGCCGTGAGTCTCTTCCGCATAAATTCAATTAGATCACGTTGTGCTCCTTTAGTCCCAACCGTTCCCCTCCCAACCTGAGTATCTAAACCCAATTGTCCCCGGTACTGTGGGTGAACAGTGGAAGTGACGGCCCTGTTCACGTATGCAGCTCCGCTGCTTCCGCTGGCGTGACTTTCCTGGGGCAACCGTCTCTCAACTCCTCTCTGCTTGGCTGTTGGAGGCAGTCTCTCGAGCCTTGGATAGGGGGGTCCAGGCCTCGTCTGTCGGCGGGCGACGTAGGGTTCCGCGAACTCACTCAGCACCGCAATTAGGTTCCTAGTCTCCTCAGCAGGCACAGCACTCAGGTAACATCCGCGAGATATCCGGAGCTCTTTTACCGGTGCCCGGCTGTGGCACCTGACAGGCCTCTGGCTTAGGCCTGTCACGCGGGGTTTCTCAGGACACAGGGAACACATCTGCTCCTTTCTGCTGCTTGGCGCCAAAGACCCCTCAGGTTTGGCGCACTGGCCTCTTATTTTCCGGAACTCCTTCCTGGAAGTCACCTGATCAGGTCCAGTGTCTGAACTTGCTCTCCCTGCAA
This sequence comes from Phyllobates terribilis, assembly GCF_046119375.1. Classification (NCBI taxonomy): domain Eukaryota; kingdom Metazoa; phylum Chordata; class Amphibia; order Anura; family Dendrobatidae; genus Phyllobates; species Phyllobates terribilis. Next base: position 3,924,907 of record NW_027362880.1, on the reverse strand, counting down.
CTTCCCTTGCATATCTTGGTTCCGCTTGACTGCGTCTGGCCAGTAGATGGCAGTCTCTTTCCATCCTTGAAATATCATGTAGAAGTTCTTTTACAAGCTCTCTTGACTGGGCTACAATCACTCACTCACTCATGTCACCTGCACCTTAAAAACATCTCCAGAACCCCACATTTTCTCACCTTTGATACTGCAAAAACTCTTACTGTCGCTCTTATTCACTCTCGTCTGGACTACTGAAACTCTCTTCTAATCGGTCTCCCTCTAAACAAACTCTCTCCTCTCCAATCCATTCTGAATGCAGCAGCCAGGGTCGTATTTCTATCAGGCCGCTTCACCAACGCCTCTAACCAGTGCCAGTTATTGCACTGGTTACCCATTCACCACAGAATACAATACAAACTCATCTCTCTCACCCATAAAGCCCTCCACAGTTCTGCACCACCCTATATCTCATCCCTCATTTCTGTCTATCACCCCTCCCGTGCCCTCCGTTCTGCAACTGATCTAAAACTAATATCCTCCTAAATCCCAACCTCGCAGGGGGAGGGGATTTTACCACCTACCTCCACCCTTTCTGGGATAAATTCCATACTGGAAATATTTTTCAAAATGCACAATATACATCTCTACATTATCTGCTAGAGGAGGTAGGCATAGTGGACCTATGGAGAATACGGCACCCTGATGTCAGACAATATTCCTGTTACTTCGCCTCCCATCATTCTTTGTCAAGAATAGACCAAGCTATTGGCTTTGAATCAATCATACCCTATATTAAATCGGTGAGGTATCTGCCAAGGAGTGTCTCTGACCACTCGCCTATACAGGTACAACTGCAGATGGGTGTTGTGAGGTCTCCGGGGGAATATACATGGCACATCAATCCTTTTTGGCTGCAACTAATTGGTCCTACTCTTAGCTCTAGAATCTTAGAATATTTTCGTTTTAATGATGGGTCGTCATCTACGAGATTTATATGGGATGCTATGAAAGCATATGTATGGTGAATATGCATAGGGGAGATCAATAAGATAAAATCCAAAATAAAGGAGTTAACCCAAAAATTGCAACAGAATGTTTGCGAAAAGGAGGCACAAGTAGAATGAAATGGGAAAATGCACAGAAAATATTGCCTGATCATTTGCTATCATTAGCTTCTCAGAAACAACTGTTTGTTAAGCAAAGATACTTTATAAAGCAAGGGTCTCAAACTCGGCTGGGTAAATGGTCCGCATTCTTTGCATGACAAAATGACATTTTTAGTGATATCATTTTTTTTTCTATACACCTTTTGAATTTGTCCTCATCTTGTATTAACCCCTTTACAGCCCATGACGTACTAATATGCGTCTGTGCCCTGGGCTTTAAGAGCCTGACCCGTATTAGTACGTCATGGCGATCGTGCGCGCACACAGGCTGTGCGGGCGCGATCGCCGCCGGGTGTCAGCTGATTGTCACAGCTTACACCCGGTACTATGTGCAGGGAGCGGTCCCGCACCGCTCCCGGCACATTAACCCCCGCAATGCTGCGATCAAAGTCGATCGCAGCATTGCAGTGGCAAGGGGAGGTGATCGCAATACTCACCTCCTCTTCCGGCCTCCAGCGCTGTCTGCCGCGGCTTCCCGGGTGTTGCCATGATGACCCGATGTCGTCATGACAACATCCGGGTCACCAGACAGCAGGAAGATTGTTTGGTCATGCGCAGTGCATGACTGAACAATCTTCTCACTGTGCAGCGCTGACTGCCTGCACGGCTCAGGGATGGTGCTCCATCCCTATGCTATGCAGGCGATCAGAATAAAAAAAGTGAAAGTCCCAGAGTGGGACAAAGTAAAAAAGTGTAAAACCTCTCAGAAAGTGAAATTTTTTTTTAAAAAAATTGTAAAAATATTTAAAAAAAATATAAAACAATAATCCACCAAAAATAAAAATATAATGTACCGATCAATAAATATTATTATGAAAAAAAAAAAAACAATAAAAGTACACATATTTGGTATCGCCGCGTCCGGAACGACCTTACCTATAAAACTGTCCCACTAGTTAACCCCTTCATTGAACACGGAAAAAAAAAAAAAAAACGAAGCAAAAAACAATGCTTTATCATCATACCGCCAAACATAAAATGGAATAACACGCGATCAAAAAAATGAATATAAATAAAAATGGTACCGCTGAAAACGTAATCTTGTCCCGCAAAAAACAAGCTGCCATACAGCTCCATAATCCGAAAATTCAAAAAGTTATAGCTCTCAGAATAAAGCGATGCAAAAAAATAATTTTTTCTATAAAATGTCTTTTATTGTGTAAAAGCGCCAAAACATAGAAAAACGATATAAATGTGGTACCGCTGTAAACGTACTGACCCGAAGAATAAAGCTACCTTATCAATTTTACCACACGCGGAGTAGAATAAAAAAAAAAAAACAATTCCTGAATTGTAGGTTTTTGTTTATTCTGCCTCCCAAAAGCTGGAATAGAAAGCGATCAAAATATGTCACGTGCCTGAAAATGGCACCAATAAAAACGTCAACTTGTCCCGAAAAAAAAAATCCATCACATGACTCTGTCGGCCAAAATATGGAAAAATTATAGCTCTCAAAATATGGCGATGCAAAAACTAGATTTTACAAAATATGTGTCTTTTAGTGTGTGACAGCTGTCAATCATAAAAACCCGATATCATTCTGGTATCTCTGTAGTCGCACCGACCCGAAGAATAAGGTCGTCTAATCACTTATACCGCACGAGGAACGGCGTAAAAAATAAACACTAGGGCTGGGGTTGGGGTTAGGGTTGTGCTAATGTTAGGGTTCGGGTCAGGGTTGGGCTAGGGTAGGGTTAGGGTTGGGGGTAAGGACTGTTGTTTTTTTATAAAAAAAAAAAAAAAAGATGACGATATGGCAACTAGTGTTGAACACAAGTGCTCGCTACGTGAGTTTGCATCGGGTACTCGGGTATGCATTGAGTATCGCGGGTGCTCGAGTCTCCGCCCCATATGCTTCGCGGCCAAAATAACCTCGCGGGGATTGCCTGCCATGCTAGAGCGATCCCCGCATGTTTTTTTGGGGGTGTCTAATAACCGTGAAACATGCGGGAGGGGACTCGAGCATTTCACTTGAGCACCTGTGATACATGGTGCATACCTGAGTACCCGATGCAAACTCAAGTAGCGAGCACTTGCGCTCAAGACTAATGACAACTTATTCAACATGATGACCTAATGTCATCAAATTTTGTGTCGTACCTCTGGGTTCAAAATGTTCACTATACCCCTTGATAAAATCCTTGAGGGGTGTAGTTTCCAAAATGGGGTCACTTGTGGGGGGTTTCAACTATTTAGGCACATCAGGGGCTCTTCAAACGCGACATGGCGTCCGCTATCGATTCCAGCCAATTTTGCGTTCAAAAAGTCACACAGTGCTCCTTCCCTTCTGAACTCTGCCGTGCGCCCAAACACTGTATTTTCCCGACATATGGGGTATTGGCGTACTCAGGAGAAATTGCACAAAAGTATTTGGGGTCCATTTTCTCCTCTTACCCTTGTGAAAATAAAAAAATTGGGGCTAAAACATCATTGTTGTGGAAAAAGTTTGATTTTTTTATATTCATGGCTCCATGTTATAAACTTCTGTAAAGGACTTGGGGGTTCAAGGTGCTCACCACACATCTAGATAAGTTCCCTGAGGGGTCTAGTTTCCAAAATGGTGTCACTTGTGGGGGGTTTCTACTGTTTAGGCACATCAGGGGCACATAAGCTAATTATTCAAGCAAATTTTACAATAAAAAAGTCAAATGGCACTCCTTCCCTTCCGAACCCTGCCGCGCTCCCAAACAGTAGTTTTCCCCCACATATGGGGTATCTGCTAACTCAGGAGAAATTGAGCAACAAACTGCATAGTGCAATTTCTTCTTTTACCCTTCTGAAAATGAAAAAGTGGGGGCTGAAAAACATTTTTGTGGGAAAAATGTGAAAATTTTATTTTTACGGCTCAATGTTATAAACTTCTGTGAAGCACCTGGGGGTTCAACGTGCTCACCACACATCTAGATAAGTTCCCTGAGGGGTATAGTTTCCAAAATTGGGTCACATGTGGGGGGTTTCCACTGTTTAGGCACATCAGGGGCTCCCCAAATGTAATATGGCGTCCGCTAATTATTCAAGCAAATTTTACATTTAAAAAGTCAAATGGCGCTCCTTCCCTTCCGAACCCTTCTGTGCGCCCAAACAGTGGTTTTCCCCCACATATTGGGTATCTGCTTGCTCAGAAGAAATTGAGCAACAAACTGCATGGTGCAATTTCTCCTGTTACCCTTATGAAAATGCAAAAGTGGGGACTGAAAAACATTTTTGTGGGAAAAATGTGAAAATTTTATTTTTACGGCTCAATGTTATAAACTTCTGTGAAGCACCTGGGGGTTCAAGGTGCTCACCACACATCTAGATAAGTTCCCTGAGGGGTCTAGTTTCCAAAATGGGGTCACTTGTGGGGAGTTTCCACTTTTTAGGCACATCAGTGGCTCCCCAAATGCAATATGGCGTCCTCTAATTATTCAAGCAAATTTTACATTTAAAAAGTCAAAAGTCGCTCCTTCCCTTCCGTACCCTGCCGTGCGCCCAAACAGTGGTTTTCCCCCACATATGGGGTCTCTGCTTACTCAGGAGAAATTGATCAACAAATTTTGGGGTCTATTTTTTCCTGTTACCCCTGCAAAAATAAAAAAAAATTGGGTCTAAAGTAACATTTTTGTGAAAAAAGTTAAATGTTAATTTTTTTCTTCCACATTCCAAAAATTCCTGTGAAGTACCTGAAGGGTTAATAAAGTTACTGAATGTGGTTTTGAGCACCTTGAGGGGTTCAGTTTTTAGAATGGTGTCACTATTGGGTATTTTCTGTCATAAAGACCCCTCAAAGTGACTTTAAATATGATGTGGTCCCTAAAAAAATGGTTTTCTAAATTTTGTTGGAAAAATGAGAAATCGCTGGTCAACTTTAACCCTTATAGCTCCCCAGTAAAAAAAAAATTTGGTTCCAAAATTGTGCTGATGTAAAGTAGACATGTGGGAAATGTTATTTATTAACTATTTTGTGTGACATATCTCTCTGAGTTAAGGGCATAAAAATTCAAATTTTGAAAATTGCAAAAATTTTCAAATTTTTTGCCAAATTTCCATTTTTTTCACAAATAAACACAAGTGATATCGAAGAAATTTTACCACAATCATGAAGTACTATATGTCACGAAAAAACATTCTCAGAATCAGGGAGATCCGTTGAAGCGTTCCAGAGTAATTACCTCATAAAGTAACAGTGGTCAGAATTGTAAAAATTGGCCTGGTCATTAATGTGCAAACCACCTTGGGTTGTAAAGGGGTTAATGCCTCATATTGGTCCTCATCTTGTAGTAATGTCTCATCCTGGTCCTCATCTTTTAGTAATGACCCATCCTGGTCCTCATATTGTAGTAATGCACCATCCTGGTCCTCATCTTGTAGTAATGCCCCATCCTGGTCCTCAACTTGTAGTAATGCACCATCCTGGTCCTCATCTTGTGGTAATGCCCCATACAGGTCCCCATCTTGTCGTAATGTCCCCCATTCAGGTCCCCAAGTTGTCGTAATGTCCCCCATCCAGGTCCCCATCTTGTCATAATGTCCCCCATCTAGGTCCCCATCTTGTTATAATGTCCCCATCTTGTAGGAATGTCCCCCATCCAGGTCCTCACATTGTAGAAATGTTCCTATCCAGGTCCCCACATTGTAGGAATGTCCCTATCCAGGTCCCCACATTGTAGATATGTCCCCATCCAGGTCCCCATATTGCAGGAATGTCCCCATTCAGGTCCCACATTGTAGGAATGTCCCCCATCCAGGTCCCACATTGTAGGAATGTTCCTATCCAGGTCCCCATATTGTAGGAATGTCCCCATTCAGGTCCCACATTGTAGGAATGTCCCCATCCAGGTCCCACATTGTAGGAATGTTCCTATCCAGGTCCCCATATTGTAAGAATGTCTCCATTCAGGTCCCACATTGTAGGAATGTCCCCATCCAGGTCCCACATTGTAGGAATGTCCCCATCCAGGTCCCACATTGTAGGAATGTTCCTATCCAGGTTCCCATATTGTAGGAATGTCCCCATTCAGGTCCCTATATTGTAGGAATGTCCCCATTCAGGTCCCTATATTGTAGGAATGTCCGCTGTTCCTTTCTTCACTTACATATATAAGAAAAAAAAAGTCTCTTCTCACCTGTCCTCCGTTCCTCGGTGTTCTTTCTGCATATGCGGGCGCAGGCACCATAGACCCCTTGACGATCGCGGCCTGGTCCAGGAGCTTCCGGCAGCTGCGCTTTAGTTCAGTGTATTGCTGCGCAGAGACCAATGCCTGCCACCGGCCTATCAGAGGCCAGCAGCTGACATCTACCCATGTTAGTGATGTCATGCACCGCTGCGCTGGGACGCGGATGTCCGCTGCTGGCCTCTGATAGGCCGGTGGCTGGCATTGGTATTGTATCATGCAGAGAGCCGGTCACTGCACAGCCATACATTGAACTAATGTGCAGCTGTCGGCAGTTCCTGGACCGGGCCGCGATCGGGGTCTATGGTGCCTACAGGCCGCATGAACCAGTCTGAAGGGCCACATGCGACCCGCGTGTTTGAGACCCCTGGTTTAGGATGAGTCTGTCTCTCATACTCTGCTGACCTCACCCCTCCTTGGATAAACCCCCTTCCCACTGCCCCCTTTACTTTTTCCCTGCCCCTCTTCAGAGACGCCTGGAGCTGGTGCTCACACACTATCATACAGGTCACCACTCAATAAAGGTAATATGAAGCAATTAAAGTAGTGAAAGAGGTTAAAGCATAGCCTTTAATGAATACGTAGGTAAAAAAGATATAAAACGTCACTAGGACCTAAAATCCAGTTAATGCCTGCAAAATGGTAGTAAAACAAAGCTACCTATCATAAATATGTACTCGTTATAAACAGGAATTTATATGGCATGAACACCAAATGTATCCAACCTCTATATTTAACAAGACAGTGGCAAGAAAAATGATAGAGCTGTCAATAACACATCTCAATAAGCGTGCAACATATCCGACGACCAGTCCTCACACTGTACTCACACAGTGGGTCCTCACACTGTATGCAGGAGGCTGTGTGGGTCCTCACACTATATGCAGGAGGCTGTGTGGGGACTGATACTGTATATAGGAGGCTATGTGAGGGCTCATACTCATATAGGAGGTTGTGTGAGGGCTCACATTGTATATAGGAGGCTATGTGGGGCTCACACTGTACAGTATATGGAAGGCTATGTGGGGCTGTAAAAAGGAGACTATGTGGTGGCTCCATTTCAGCAGCCACAGAATATTCTTCTGACCACTGGACCACGGTTCTACAAATTGCTCGTCTCTATATACCAGTCATACTGTATATTCTCCTATATATATTGTACTGTATGTGGTATACTATGTATACTATGTGCACGTGTAGCACCCTGAGGACTCGGCTGCTACAGGGGTATTGCACCTCAAGCCAGAGGTGTGATATTCCACTCCCGGGTAAGGATGGAGTGTGGAACTGAGCTCAGTAGGCTGCATGCACTACATACATCCCATTTCCGGGGGACAGATCAATGGTACTCCCACTAGATAAATGTGCAGGTACGACAGTGTCTGTCCCTGGCTGGAGTGGGAGGGGGGTGGAACATCCCAGTAGTGTAGGGGCAGATAGGGGGAGCAGTCTGGGTAGAGCTAGGAGCTCATTGGGTGCTGGTCACCTGAGCTCACACATAGAGGGAGTATATAAGGTGGGCACCATCTTAGAACAGGGTCTTTTGTAGAGAAGTCTTTTGTGGAGGTTTGGTCAGACAGTCAGACAGCCAGTCTGTTGGAGAGCAGAGGAGAAGAGCAGCTCAGCCACTCCAAGGCCAAGAGAGAGAGAGGAGAAGAGAAGGACCCAGAGGGGAAGAAGAGGGAACCCCAAGAGCCCAAATACAAGCAGAAGGGTGAAGGGTTGGCACAAGGGTACCGGATCCCAAGCTGGTGGAGGCCACTAATCCTCAGCCAGAGACCGGAGGTCGTGGGCAGGATCTGCCACGACCCCCCACTAAACCCACTGCGAAGGCACACCGAGTATAGGGTCAGGGAACCCAGAGACAAGGGTTTTACCAATAAGAGGCCCGAGGGAGCCGGACATAAGTGGATCCCTGGTGGGGAAGGCCAGAGAAAAGGAACGTCAGAAAGGGAGCTCAGGATCACGCTCCAGAATTACTTGGGGGTTGGCCGAGTCCAGGACCTGGTGGACGCAGCACGGCTCGGGTGGTCACTCAAGGCCGGAGTGACCAGCACAACAGCAGTAAGTAAAAACCCTGAACTGCACAGCCCGACTCTGAGTCTTATTACCATCCTCACTGCACCTCCACAACCACCATCCTCTACAACTGACCCCCTGAGGCTATACCCCTCCCGTTGGGGGTTATACTACCAGAGCTGCACACACACCACCAGCCTCAGCGGACCCTGCTGCAGCGGCGGCCGTATTGACCGCAAATCAACGGGTGGCGTAGTCGACACAAAGAACATCCAGCAACATCTGTAAGGACTGCCACACACTGAGCTTGACACCCTGGGCACGGACCGGGTCACTGCCACTCGGAGACTACAACCCCCATCTGATCCGGCTCCGGGTATCCCCCAAACAACACTGGCCCAGGGGGCGCGTCAACTTTGGCGTAGTCGGCAGGATCACGTGCCCGCAACAACCGGGTACTGCGTGCCTGAAGAAAAGTTCACCTTTACCTCAAAAAGAAGTCTCCCGCCGGTTCCGGAGGGTCCCCGCCATCGGACCCCATCACAGGTCGTTTCCCGCCGGTTGCCCGCCATTTGCAGCTTTTTCCCGCCATCCATGGAGTTTCCCGCCACTGGGAGACGATTCCCGCCATTTCCAAAGATTTCCCGCCTTGGAAGAGCGGACGCCATTATGGGCGTGCCAGAGGGTGGCAAGAGGCCACCTCCCATCGTGGGCCAGGTCGAAGAATGGCGCCAAAAGCGGAAACCGCCCCCACCAACAGAGACTGTGATGATAGAAGTGTCCATCAGCGTGAAAGAACTGCCCCTGGAACTGACAATCACCAAGTTGCCCCGGGACCACCCTCAATAGGGGCGGAGACAGAACAAAAGGGAGAAGATGGGTGCAGCCTGGAGGAGTCTGGAGAGAGCGCACCCGGAGACAAGAAGTCTGGAGAGGAGTGTGGAGAAAGCACACCCGGAGATGGAAAGCGAGACAGGCAGCACCGACCCAGTGGTCAGGAGCCTGCTGCAAGCAACAACCCCACTAGGCTTAGTGGAGATTCTGGCACAGCTCCCCCGAGACCGGGAGTGTGCACAGACCGCGCTGCAGGGCCTCGCACGGAGGATGGCCCAGGTGCAGCAAGACACGCTGACGGAGTGGAGCCGTGAGATGGCCCAGCAGACCGGAACCCGTTCACGAAGCACGCCACCCGAGACGAGGAGACAGACCGCCTCTGAGGATGGTGCAGGAGGAGTGAAGGCCGGAGACGGCGCCGAGAAGGGAGCTGAACAGACGGAGGCAGGTAAAGGGGACGTCACTACCCCGAGACGAGAAACCGTGAGCCTGCCCCAGCTCCCCGTCGCAGAGCCCGAAATTCCCCCTGCCGTGCCCGTCGCTGCACCGTCACCGCGCCAGACTAGGCCTCAAGAAGAAGCCGCGGCCGCGACCCCTGTGACGTCACGCGCCTCAATCCGGAGCGCGGCAAAGCAGGAAACATCACCGGCCTGGTCGCAAGGTCTAGTACCCCCGGGCGCCGCAATTCCAACAGCGCCCCCTACCTCCGCGGAGCCACCGGCCTGGTCGCAGGGCCGAGTAAACCCGGGCGCCGCCGTCCTTACGGTGCCCTTTACCTTTAGGGTGCCCCAAGCCTGGTCGCAAGGCCTGGTCAACCCGGGCGCCGCTACCATCAACGCGCCCTCAACATCTCGAGTGCCGCACCTGGGTGAAGATCTATTTGCCCAGCATACGTGCCCGGATGGGCAGCCTTTTGTATGGCCCCAGGAGTACTACCAACTGGAACTCCAAAGAGCAAGGCCCCTGTGCGAGCCCCTGATTCCGGCTCCGAAGCCCGTCAGGAGAACCCCGCTCCCGCTGGAAGAAGCACAATTCGAGTGGGACCCCACCGGAGGAGACCTCATGGGGTTCACTCAAGAAACGCGGGCAGCCGCAGCGGAGCGAGTGGAGTGCTGCCGCCAGCAGTTGGCAGCCTTCGAGCAAGAGCGGAAAGAGAGGCGGATCCGTGAGCAGCGGCTGCAGGAACAGAGCGCAGGGCAGAAGAGCCGGACCAGGAGAGACCCCCGTGCAGCTCATGGTCCCCGTACCACCGGGACTGTGATTAAATTCAACCTGCAGCATGGGTGGGGCTTCATAAGAGACCATCATACCCCCGGCGACGTCTTTGTCACCCGCAGAGACGTAGAAAGCCATCTGCCGGAGGGACACAGAGGTCGTGACCTGTATGTAGGGGACGAGGTCACATTCACCCGGCACAAGTGTGCCAAAGGACCCTACGCCCTCCATGTACATCGCCTGACGGAGGAGGAGCTGCAGTGTGAGGAGGAGCAAGAGGACCCGGACGGGTCTGAAGACAAAGAAGGAGCAGGAGGACGCCGTCATTAGAGTACGGTAAAGAGAGACTGTATATAGTTACCCGTCGGGGTACCAGAACTGTTACCATTATAGTCCCCGTTGGGACCAGCAAATTGAACTTTAACCCGTGTGTCCCTAATCCCACTGGCCGAGGACTGGGAGCGGCCACACCTTCCCCATTGTATATAGTTGCGCTTCTTAAGGCGCCCCCTACTGGTTTTATAGGAAACTACAAGAGACTGTCGCACTTTACCCGGTCACAAGTAGTCGTGGCCGGAGGAACAAGAAAGTTTACAAGAAAGTTTTATGAAAAGTTTTATGATGATATATATGATGTTTTATATGTTATTGTTTTATGAAAAAAAAAAAAATTTGTATGTTTGATGTTTTATTCTCTTACAGCCCGAGGACGTGCTGTGATTTACCAGGGGGGAATGTAGCACCCTGAGGACTCGGCTGCTACAGGGGTATTGCACCTCAAGCCAGAGGTGTGATATTCCACTCCCGGGTAAGGATGGAGTGTGGAACTGAGCTCAGTAGGCTGCATGCACTACATACATCCCATTTCCGGGGGACAGATCAATGGTACTCCCACTAGATAAATGTGCAGGTACGACAGTGTCTGTCCCTGGCTGGAGTGGGAGGGGGGTGGAACATCCCAGTAGTGTAGGGGCAGATAGGGGGAGCAGTCTGGGTAGAGCTAGGAGCTCATTGGGTGCTGGTCACCTGAGCTCACACATAGAGGGAGTATATAAGGTGGGCACCATCTTAGAACAGGGTCTTTTGTAGAGAAGTCTTTTGTGGAGGTTTGGTCAGACAGTCAGACAGCCAGTCTGTTGGAGAGCAGAGGAGAAGAGCAGCTCAGCCAGCTCCAAGGCCAAGAGAGAGAGAGGAGAAGAGAAGGACCCAGAGGGGAAGAAGAGGGAACCCCAAGAGCCCAAATACAAGCAGAAGGGTGAAGGGTTGGCACAAGGGTACCGGATCCCAAGCTGGTGGAGGCCACTAATCCTCAGCCAGAGACCGGAGGTCGTGGGCAGGATCTGCCACGACCCCCCACTAAACCCACTGCGAAGGCACACCGAGTATAGGGTCAGGGAACCCAGAGACAAGGGTTTTACCAACAAGAGGCCCGAGGGAGCCGGACATAAGTGGATCCCTGGTGGGGAAGGCCAGAGAAAAGGAACGTCAGAAAGGGAGCTCAGGATCACGCTCCAGAATTACTTGGGGGTTGGCCGAGTCCAGGACCTGGTGGACGCAGCACGGCTCGGGTGGTCACTCAAGGCCGGAGTGACCAGCACAACAGCAGTAAGTAAAAACCCTGAACTGCACAGCCCGACTCTGAGTCTTATTACCATCCTCACTGCACCTCCACAACCACCATCCTCTACAACTGACCCCCTGAGGCTATACCCCTCCCGTTGGGGGTTATACTACCAGAGCTGCACACACACCACCAGCCTCAGCGGACCCTGCTGCAGCGGCGGCCGTATTGACCGCAAATCAACGGGTGGCGTAGTCGACACAAAGAACATCCAGCAACATCTGTAAGGACTGCCACACACTGAGCTTGACACCCTGGGCACGGACCGGGTCACCGCCACTCGGAGACTACAACCCCCATCTGATCCGGCTCCGGGTATCCCCCAAACAACACTGGCCCAGGGGGCGCGTCACACGGACATCAGATGAAGCACTCAAGATAATTAGTGACTGCTACATCATATACTATTATGTGGAGTTGAAGTTTACAATGATGATTTCATTGTTCAAGTATGTTTGAAAACATATACAAAATAATAACTCATAGGTATCTATCTAGCAGACCTGGGCTTATGTGTGACCACCTTTACTCTGCTGATATGTTATTTTAGGAGTGTAGAAAAACACAGCGTACTACACAGGGGCGGACACAGACTGTAGTGGGCCCCTGTGCAAGAAATTTTGGGGGGCCCCCCCCGCCCTTCATAGGGGGCATGAAGGGCCCCCCCCTCCCCCGTGCATCTCTCATCCCCCCGTGCATCTCTGATTCCCCCCACTCCAAGTTAATTAATTGTATGTAAAAAAAATACAACTTGTTATACTTACCCCCAGGGCCAGCTCCAGGTTTTTGTGGGCCCTGGGCGACAGAGTTTCAGTGGGCCCCTTTACCACATACCATGATTCATGATGCACAGATACCGCAGAGAAATATATATATATATAGTACAAGGCCAAGGATTTCACTTACTACATTACATGAGCGATATCTATTGTAAATTCTACAATAGCTCAGAAACCGGCGAATCCTCACAACGCACTGTGCAGACCAGACAGTATAGTCCTCCAAACAGTATTATGTGCACCATATCATGCTCCATACAGGATACTGACCCCCTTATAATGCTCCATACAGGATACTGGTCCCCATATAATGCTCCATACAGGATACTGGTCCCCATATAACTCTCCATACAGAATATTGGCCCCCATGTAAAGCTCCATGCAGACTGTTCCCCCCTTATAATGCCCCATGCAGGATGACACCCCCCTTTTAATGCGCTATGCAGGATGTCACATCTACCCCCCATAAAATGCCCCATGCAGGATGTCACCTCTTCCCCCCATATAATGCCCCTTGCAGGATGTCACTTCCCCCCTTTTCAATGCCCCATGCAGCATGTCAGACCACCCCCTCCCTTATAATGCCCCATGCAGAAGGTCACCCCCCCTCCTTATAATGCCCCATGCAGTATGTCACACACCCACCCTCTATATATTGCCCCATGCAGGATATCAATTCCCCCCTCCCCCTCTTATAATGCCCCATGCAGGATGTCACACTGCCTCCCTTATGATGCCCAATGCAGAATGTCACGCCCCCCCTCCCGTATAATGACCCATGCAGGATGTCACTTCCCCCCTTCCCCTCTTATAATGCCCCATGCAGGATGTCACTTCCCCCCTTCCCCTCTTATAATGCCCCATGCAGGATATCACTTCCCCCCTTCCCCTCTTATAATGCCCCATGCAGGATGTCACTTCCCCCCTTCCCCTCTTATAATGCCCCATGCAGGATGTCACTTCCCCCTTCCCCTCTTATAATGCCCCATGCAGGATGTCACATCCCTCCCCCCCACCCCCATATAATGCCCCCATGCAGGATGTCAATTTCCCCCCTTCCCCATATAATGCCCCATTCAGGACGCCAATCCCCCCCCCTATATAATGCCCCATGCAGGATGTCACACCACCCCCCCATATAATGCCCCATGCAGGATGTCGCACCCACTCTCGCCCCACCATTAAATGCCCCATGCCCCCATACATAAAAAAAAAAAAATCAAATACTCACCTCACTTCTTACCTGCTGCTGATCCGAACTCCAGCGTTGCGCGCGTCTTCCCGCTCTGTGATGTGGCAGCTCAGGAGAGAGCGCGCGGTGTAAAGACGTCACCGCTCCCTCTGACCTGAGACGTCACAGTCAGAGGACGCGGCAGACGCTGCGGAGGCACGGGGAGGGGTAAGTATTGTGCCGGCGCCGTCACATGACCGGAGATGTCCCTGCGCACAGCATGGGGCCCATGCTGAGCGCAGGCACATCTCCGGTCATGTGACGGCGGGGGGTCCTGCGGGGGGGGCCCCATGAGGAGACGCACAAGAGGGGGGCTCCGAGGGGGCCCCGACCGGCCGGGCCGCATGCTGGAGTCAGGGCAGTCATGCCACGATGGCGGCCCTGCTGGAGGCTGGAGGGGCCCCCTCTCCCTCGGGGGCCCCCGTTCAATGAACAGGCTGCACGGGCGGTAGGTCCGCCCCTGGTACTACATATCTAAAAAGGTATATCTGCTTTAAAAATAGTAATACATAAGAATAATATGTACTATGTCTGACCACTACAAACACTCATCTGAACTGGTCCAAGTGCTGTCAGCTTTTTTCACGGGCAACACTTAGACAATACGGTCGTGTGAATATAGGCTTATGATGCATCTGGTAATAAACATGTTAAGGATGGGCCGCTACTCATGGACCACTGCTGTGTGCTTGCCCCCCAGGCTAAAATGTGCCAGCCAGCCCCTGCTGCACCGGGTGCCAGAAAACCTAGATACACCTTTGGAATAGGTATCTTGCAAAGTAAGAATGGGGTTTGGTGTTTTTAAGTGATTTTATTGACTCTGTGCATTTATATTTTGTATCAATAATACGATATGGTTATATATATCTTCTGGATATCAGGAGTGCTTATCCCTGTGCATTGACTCTCTCATCTCCTTTGATGTCCTGTATAGGCCAAAAAAAACTACGCGTTTCGAGGACTCACAGTTCCTCTTCGTCAGCTTCTCGCTGGTAGTCAAACTGGTAACCTAATAAAGTCCAAACGCCCCCCACAAAGATAATACAACCAAAGAAATGGAGGAAGATCCAATACTGTCAAGACGGTGCAAAAGGACATATGGAGGTGCAATAGAACTAAGATAGAATTCCAATAAGAATAGACTGTGTGTGAGAAAAATAATAATAAAAAAGACTTTGTTCAAACTTTCACAATTAGTTAAAAATGAATAAAAATTATATACTTATATTTCTGATGGCTATAAAAAACAGTCTGTTAATCAGTGTATATTACCAGGATAGTATAAATTCGGCACTTAGTACCATCCAGAGATAAAAAGGAAAAAATGAAGGAGAAAAATAAAAACATTATATTGTATCTCCAATAGGGGTATCAATGTATAGAAACAAATACATATATAAAATAGGTGGATTCAAAGGAATATATCCAAAAGACATATTATATTGATAAAATATAAGGAGGTTCATAAAAGTGCAATGTAAATGTTCAATTGGTACTGGGATAAAAAATACATACAGTATATACCGCTGCGAGTTGAAGGCATACAGCTGACTCTCGTGATTAAGGCCCTTCAGAGCCAAGCTATTTAATGTGAAGATCCATTTGGATTCCATCCGCGACATTAATCTCAGGTAATCACCTCCCCTCCATTTTCTGGGGACTAATCGGATCCCACAAAACTTAGTGTCCTTATCAGATTGGTTGTGGAACTTCCGGTAGTGCCGGGACAGTGGATGCCCTTCAAAACCTTCAGTCATGTTGATAAAGTGTTCCTTCAGCCTTTTGATAACTTGCGCTTTGTACAGACATCTCCTCCTGCCAAGGTATAAAAAGGGCGTGGCTTGGGGTGTGGATAGGGGCGTGGTCAGACTACGCGTGCCGCATGGTTTCGCCCTCTTTCTAGTCCTCATAGGTTGGCGGTATGCTTGTACTGAGGAGATCTGGGATATCAGTGATTAGGTGCCATATTGTGCACTGTAAGGTCTGGAAAAGCTCCTTCTATCGGTCTCTGTAGCACCAGAGGAAGAACAGAGGGGAAAAGACAGGATTTTCTACATGTCGCGTTATGTAGATGTTCTGCAGATTTATCACAACCGTCCACAAGAAGAAACTGCCATCACAGAGCCGCCTTTAGCTGTTGGAAAAGTTTAAACTTAGTTTTGAATAGTTGCTATAGGCAACAAGGACTTTCTATTTATGCTGGGTCACATGATGCTGGTGCTGCGTGATGTCATGTGATGGAATGTTGTGGGTGATGATGTCACAGAGCGCGTTGTGATGTTACCCTTGGGGTATATAAGGGGGCTCCATCCACCTGGAGCTCATATCTCATTGGCCATATCTTGGTGCTGAGATACCCCCTGGAGACAATGAGGATCGCCATATTGTTTCTGTGCTGTACCCTGTTCTACCCTGTGAATTACCATAGGCTGCCGGTGAGTACCTGTCTATTATTACATATGGAGGACGTTTAGAATCAGCTGCGGCAGGGGAAGGGGATGGGGAGGGGGGTCCTGTAAGAATTTACCTGCGGGAATAAGAGGTTATGGCAGGGAAAGGAGCTTAGGAAGTGACAGTCAGAGGGGATATAAGTGTGGGGTGACCCCTCTGACTCCCACATTCCTGCTTTGTCCTTGTAGTGATTAATGACTTTGGTGTTGTCCCTTATATATCACTTTGCAGTCACCAGTGATCGCTCCGCACTGTGATCCTAAACTACAGTCTCATTTACCTTTTTGCAAACGCCCAGAAGGGGACGAGTGACATCACACCCATGTGAGCAGATCCCGCCCACTTTTACTGCAGTCGTAATGCGAGCTAGCTGCATTCTGTTTTCATGGAAATGTCAGCAGCTGCTCCCCCTAGTGTTTACAAGATTTTATACCATTAAAACCTTTTTAAATATATATGTGTATTTTTATATAAATATAAATACTTTACAATTTTACAATTGTAAAAAAATTGCTGACATTTTCCCTTTAAAAGATCTAAAGACGTTCTGCTTCATGTGCCATTGTGACCAATCACAGCACAGATTATATTTTTTAAACTTTTCTTGAAAAACTGAAGCTGCTCCGTGATTGGAAATCATGTGGAAGGGTTCTCTTTTAGACATTTAGTTAGGTCCAAAGTATCAGTGACATGATGGATAGAACTGTGCAATGATGTCACAGAGGGCTTTGTGATGTCACCCCTGGGTATATTAGAAGCCTCGGCCCATCTGCAGCTTGTATCTCATTGACCATACCTTGGTGCTGAGAGACCTCTGGAGATGATGAGTATCATCCTATCATTTCTGTGCTTTACGTTGCTCTACCCCCCACATTACAGTACACTGAGGGCGAGTATGTTCTCATCAATATGGAGGTCACAAGGATCAGCTAATGAGAATATCGCCTCTTGCAGGACTTCTCATACTGGACACGTGACCGTCCGTCATATGAAAGTCCAACTGTAAATAATATTCCATGGACCCTGGAGGTGAATCCCAAACTTCTTCCTGATCTTCTCAATGGGATATTTCTGAAAGTTGCTTGATAATGTATCCATCAATGTATAATAACAAGGGCTCTCTGTTTGACTGGATTGGGTATAAATATACAGGACTTTATTATGTTTTTTTTTCTTTATTATAGGATGACCCACTACCCGTGGATCTCAGAAGAAGCACCTATCAAGCTTCCATCAATCTTCCTCTTTGGCTCTTCCGTGACGCAGTTTTTGTTGCGGTGATGACACTACTGACAATACTAGAGTATTTGGCCTTAAGTCTTGTCCTGAGCAAGTGGGCAATGTCTGAACCTGGTGAAACAATCAGAAAACTCCTGAGAACAAAACCATTCTGAAGGAACAAAGTGCTTGTAAGGAGCCGATTTGCATCCCTCAGATTCAGGAGCAAGACTCCAGGAGAACACCTGTCCTGCCCAATGGCAAATGTTCTACTCCATCCATGGCTCCTGCACCGCAGGATGCGAAAAAGGTTCCTAGTTGCAACTATAAAGTGGCGTTCAGTGATATTGTCTGGGTCAGAACGAACCCTCACAACAATATAGGAAGAAGAGCTCGAAGTTCCACGGAGCATAAAGAGAGGTTACTGATTTTTCAGAGAATCCAACAATCCAGAATTCCAGAGCCAAGAGCACCAGAACCTAGAACACCAGAACTTACCATTTCAGAACCTAGTATGTCAGAACCTAGAATGCCAGAGCCTGAAATGCCTACAACACCTCCACCCAAAATCAAGAGGAGAAGATGTTTCCTTAGATGTCTTAGAGGCGAGGAAGATTGAGAAGGCAACTGCTTGAACTTTCCCATTGCTCGTGTTTTCATCACAGGTTAGTCCTATACATGCTGTCTGATGGGCACCATCTTACTACATACAAGGCAGCATTGCACCTGAAATCGAAAGGATATTTTGTCACACACTTGCACTTTAGCACTTTATCATATGGCGCATATATCTATGAACGCTTTGCTAAGTATCACTGTCTAGTATGTGCTTCTGATGAACCTATTTTAGGAAAACGTGTCGAGGTTTGGCATACTATGTACTTGAGTTTGGCGTACTATGTGCTTGTTGGTAAATTCTATTGCCATCTATAATCTACTAGATATTATAATGTCTCTGGTGGGATGCCCCATGCCGAATTGTTGATAACTGACTATGAGCATTGTCCTCTATTTCTTATCTACCATGGTTACAGGTTGATGTGAAGAGAGCTGTGCCATTGGTAGCGATTTTTCTACTGATTTGTCAGTTATATTTATGTTAGTTTAGCAAATTTCTGCTTGTAGGGTCTAATGTTTTAGCATAGTGTATGTTCTGTGAGCTAAATTGTCATACTTATGCACTAGATAGATTATAAATTGTGATGCTTATGTACTAGATAGATTATTAGTTTAATCGGTGATTTTTTAAATATTTTTTAACATCAGGAGACTCAAGAATCGCATCTTACAGAAGACAAGAAGCCTAAATGCCGAAGGGTGATGACCTGTTGATGGCCCACAGCTGGAGGGTCATTACCTCTTGATGGCACAAAACTGGACAGAAGATAAAAACATTTGATGGCACACAGCCGGAGGGTGATGACCTATTGATGGCCATAGCCAGAGGGTCATTACCTGTTGATGGCACACAGCCGGACAGAGGATCATTACCTGTTGATGGCACACAGCCGGATGGTCATTATCTGTTCATGGTGCACTGCCGGATGGTCATTACCTGTTGATGGAACACAGCCGGAGGGTGATGACCTATTGATGGCCATAGCCAGAGGCTCATTACCTGTTGATGGCGCACTGCCGGATGGTCATTACCTGTTGATGGCACACAGCCGGAGGGTGATGACCTATTGATGGCCATAGCCAGAGGGTCATTACCTGTTGATGGCGCACTGCCGGATGGTCATTACCTGTTGATGGCACACAGCTGGAGGGTGATGACCAGTTGATGTCGCACTGCCGGATGGTCATTACCTGTTGATGGCACACAGCCGGACAGAGGATCATTACCTGTTGATGGCACACAGCCGGTCAGAGGATAAGATCTTTTGATTGCATACACCAGGTCCCTCCCTGATAACAAGGAACCCTGGGGAATACTGGTCATCTTGATCCCCCACTGACTATATACTTGTTCCACCTCAGCCTACACCATCATGGAGGACACTTCCACCTGTGTCCACTGTAAGGTTGGACTTTCTTTTATAATTACAGCAGATTAATAAACATCATAAAGCTGTAAAACTATCGAGTAATTTATTATAAATTATTATAAAGAAATATAAAGTATAATAGATAGCTATAGAGGGCACAGAAGACGACTAACTATAGAAAGCATGGTATCGCCTGATATATACTGTATATTCTAGATGGCGCTATTACACTAAATACATCACAACCTCCAGGGTGATATTACCATACAATGCGAGATCACTAATAATGGCCACAGATTATGAGAAAATGACCAGCTCCATAGTCCTGGAGTTATTATAAATGTCTCTAGTGTGAGGCAGGGACTGGACGAGTGTTGGAAGGAGGTATATTCCCCCAGGACGTCCTTTATGTATCCATGCTGCAGAATCTGCCGTATACTTCTGTTCTAGCAGTCAGACATTTCACTCTGCAAATCACAGGCTCAACATTGTGTAAAACTACCACCGTATATAAGAGCACTCAGAATAAAAACTAGCGGCATGCCGTGCACTGCCCACGTCATGTGTACGGGATACAGGACCTGCAGGACCTGGTACGGCCATTATAGTTGATAGATTAATGATACCTGTGCAGATGAAGGGAAAAAAAATATGTGCAACAACAGGAGGAGAAAGTCTCAAAATGTAATTTGAAGAGTATAATAGAGAAATGGGAAACTTCTGGAGATGCAGATAAGTGGTACCAGGGCGAAACGCAAGTGTAGTCAGACAAGGGAAAAGTGCAAATGATCCAGCGTAAAGGTTTGTTTAGTAGAAAAAATATTAAAACTTAGCTTTTATTAGCCATATAAAACACTGCTCCACAAAGAATACAGCAAATGTGCAACCATCATAGCTTACAGACCTACGCGTTTCAACAAATCATGTCTTAATTATGGCCCTACTACTAGAATGACAAAAAGGCATATATATATATATATATATATATATATATATATATCTATCTATCAACGTGCCTGTATGACCTCCCTACAACGCCTGGGCATGCTCCTGATGAGGTTGCGGATGGTCTCCTGTGGGATCTCCTCCCAGACCTGGACTAAAGCATCCGCCAACTCCTGGACAGTCTGTGGTGCAACGTGATGTTGGCGGATGGAGCGAGACTTGATGTCCCAGATGTGCTCAATCGGATTCAGGTCTGGGGAACGGGCGGGCCAGTCCTTAGCTTCAATGCCTTCATCTTGCAGGAACTGCTGACACACTGCAGCCACATGAGGTCTGGCATTGTCCTGCATTAGGAGGAACCCAGGGCCAACCGCACCAGCATATGGTCTCACAAGGGGTCTGAGGATCTCATCTCAGTACCTAATGGAAGTCAGGCTACCTCTGGCGAGCACATGGAGGGCTGTGCGGCCCTCCAAAGAAATGCCACCCCACACCATTTCTCACCCACTGCCAAACCGGTCATGCTGAAGGATGTCGCTCTCCACGGCGTCTCCAGACTCTGTCACGTCTGTCACATGTGCTCAGTGTGAACCTGCCTTCATCTGTGAAGAGCACGCCCTAGGGCGCGAGTGGCGACTTTGCCAATCCTGGTGTTCTGTGGCAAATGCCAAGCGTCCTGCATGGTGTTGGGCTGTGAGTACAACCCCTATCTGTGGACGTCGGGCCCTCATACCACCCTCATGGAGTCGGTATCTAACCGTTTTTGCAGACACATGCTCATTTGTGGCCTGCTGGAGGTCATTTTGCAGGGCTCTGGCAGTGCTCCTCCTGTTCCTCCTTGCACAAAGGCGGAGGTAGCGGTCCTGCTGCTGGGTTGTTGCCCTCCTACGGCCCCCTCCACATCTCCTGGTGTACTGGCCTGTCTCCTGGTAGCGCCTCCAGCCTCTGGACACAGCCAACCTTCTTGCCACAGCTCGCATTGATGTGCCATCCTGGATGAGCTGCACTATCTGAGCAACTTCTGTGGGTTGTAGAGTCTGTCTCATGCTACCACGAGTGTGAAAGCACAACCAACATTAAAAAGTGACCAAAACATCAGCCAGAAAGCATTGGTACTGAGATGTGGTCTGTGGTCCCCACCTGCAGAACCACTCCTTTATTGAGGGTGTCTTGATAATTGCCAATAATTTCCATCTATCGTCTATTCCATTTGCACATCAGCATGTGAAATTGATTGTCAATCAGTGTTGCTTCCTAAGTGGACAGTTTGATTTCACAGAAGATTGATTTACTTGGAGTTATATTCTGTTGTTTTAAGTGTTCCCTTTATTTTTGGAGCAGTGTATATAGATACATACAGTGAGTACGGAAAGTATTCAGACTCCTTTAAATTTTTCACTCTTTGTTTCATTGCAGCCATTTGATAAATTCTAAAAAGTTCATTTTTTTTCTCATTAAAGTACACTCTGCACCCCATCTTGACTGAAAAAAACAGCAATGTAGAATTTTTTTGCAAATTTATTAAAAAAGAAAAACTGAAATATCACATGGTCATAAGTATTCAGATCCTTTGCTCAGACACTCATATTTAAGTCACATGCTGTCCATTTCCTTGTGATCCTCCTTGAGATGGTTCTACTCCTTCAATGGAGTCCAAATGTGTTTAATTAAACTGATAGGACTTGATTTGGAAAGGCACACACCTGTCTATATAAGACCCCACAGCTCACAGTGCATGTCAGACCAAATGAGAATCATGAGCTCAAAGGAACTGCCCAAGGAGCTCAGAGACAGAATTGTGGCAAGGCACACATCTAGCCAAGGTTATAAAAGAATTTCTGCATTACTCAAGGTTCATAACAGCACAGTGGCCTCCATAATCCTTAAATGGAAGAAGTTTGGGACCACCAGAAGTCTTCCTAGACCTGGCCGTCCAGCCAAACTGAGCAATCGTGGGAGAAGAGCCTTTGTGAGAGAGGTAAAGAAGAACCCCAATATCACTGTGGCTGAGCTCCAGAGATGCAGTAGGGAGATGGGAGAAAGCTCCACAAAGTCAACTATCAACCACCAGTTGGGCCTTTATGACAGAGTGGCCAGACGGAAGCCTCTCCTCAGTGCAAGACATATGAAAGCCCGCATAGAGTTTGCTCAAAAACACATGAAGGACTCCTAGACTCTGAGAAATAAGATTCTCTGGTCTGATGAGACAAAGATAGAACTTTTTGGTGATAATTCTAAGTGGTATGTGTGGAGAAAACCAGGCACTGCTCATCACCTGCCTAATACAATCCCAACAGTGAAACATGGTGGTGGCAGTTGTTAGAACCCTCCTGTTAGTTTTTTCTATTTTGTGGTCACGTGACCTTCTGTCTATTTATTCCAGCTCCGCCCTTCAGGCTTTGCTGGACTTCAGTGTTACTTTTGTAGCACCCTGAGGATTCGGCTGCTACAGGGGTATTGCACCTCAACCCAGAGGTGTGATATTCCACTCCCGGGTAAGGATGGAGTGTGGAACTGAGCTCGGTATTCTGCATGCACTACATACATCCCATTTCCGAGGAACAGGCCGACGGTACTCCCACTTAGAAATGTGCAGGTACGACCGAGTCTGTTCCTGGCTGGAGTGGGAGGGGGGTGGTACATCCCAAGTAGTGTAGGGGCAGATAGGGGGAGCAGCCTGGGTAAAGATAGGAGCTCATTGGGTGCTGGTCACCTGAGCTCACACATAGAGGGTGTATATAAGGTGGGCACCATCAAAGAACAGGGTCAGTCAGTCTTTGCAGGTCAGTCTGTCAGCCTTTTGTCAGAGCAGAGCAGAGGAAGAGGAGCAGAGCAGCCCCAGAGAGAGAGAGAGGAGAAAGCAAGAGAGGCCCAGAGGGGGAAACAGAAGAGAGGACTCTGAGACCCCAAATCCAATCCACGGGTGAAGAGTCGGCATCAGGGTACCGGAACCCAAGCTGGTGGGGGCAAAAACACACCCCAGCCAGAGACCGGAGGCCGTGGGCAGCGTCTGCCACGGCCACCCACCACATCCACCCCGAAAGCATACCACGTGGAGGGTCAGGGAACCCAAGGCCAAGGGTCTCCCAACAGAAGGCCCGAGGGAGCTGGACCTGGGTGGATCACTAGTGGGGACGGCCAGAGAAAGGACAGAAGGAGAGCTCAGGGTCACGCTCCGGACTCGCTTGGGGGTTGGCTGGATCCAGGACCTGGTGGATGCAGCACGGCTCGGGAGGTCACTTGAAGCTAGAGTGACCGGAACATCAGCAGTGAGTAAATACCCTTAACTGCATAACCCGACTCTGTCTTCCTTTAACATCTATGCTGCACCACCACAACCCCCATTCTCTGCACCTGACCCCCTGAGGCTATACCTCACCCGTTGGGGGTTATACCATCAAAAGCTGCACCTACACCATCAGCCTCAGCGGACCCTGCTGCAGCGGCGGCCATAGTGACTGCAATACAACGGGTGGCGTAGTCGACATTAAGAACTTATTAACATCTGTAGGACTGCCACATACAACTGAGTTTGACACCCTGGGCACGGACCGGGTCACAGCCACTCGGAGACTACAACCCCCATCTGATCCGGCTCCGGGTATTCCCCTAAAGAATATGGCCCAGGGGGCGCGTCAACTTTGGCGTAGTCGGCAGGATTACGTGCCCGCAACACCCGGGTACTGCGTGCCTGAAGAAAAGGACGAGTTTACCTCAAAAAGAAGTCTCCTGCCGGTTCCGGAGGGTCCCCGCCATCGGACCCCATCACCAGTCGATTCCAGCCGGTTGTCCGCCATTAACAGCGTTTTCCCGCCATCTGCAGAGTTTCCCGCCACTGGGAAGCGATTCCCGCCATTTCCAAAGGTTTCCCGCCTTGGAAGAGCGGACGCCATTATGGGCGTGCCAGAGGGTGGCGAGAGGCCACCTCCCATCGTGGGCCAGGACCGAAAATGGCGCCAAAAGTGGAAACCGCCCCCACCAACAGAGACTGTGATGCTAGAGGTGTCTGTCAGCGTGAAAGAACTGCCCCTGGAGCTGACAGTCACCAAGTGGCCCCGGGACCGCCCTCGAGGTGGGAGGAGACGAAAGGAGAGAGCAAAGATGGGTGTCGCCTGGAGCAGTCTAGAGCGAGCGCACCCGGAGGCAAGAAGCCTGGAGAAGAATATCGGAGGAGCTTACCCGGAGATGGCGAGAAAGCAGAGCAGCACCGGCCCGCTGGCCAGGAGCCTGCTGGAGACGACTGTAGGAGAGCAGAGCAGCACCGACCCGTTGGTCAGGAGCCTGCTGGAAACAACGACCCCACTAGGCCTAGTGGAGGTCCTAGCACAGCTCCCCCGAGACCGGGAGTGTGCACAGACCGCTCTGGAGGGCCTCGCAAGGAGGATGGCCCGGGTGCAGCGAGAGACGTTGGCGGAGTGGAGCCGTGAGATGGCCCAGCAGACCGAGACCTGTCAGCGGAGCACGCCACCCGAGACGAGGAGACAGACCGCCTCTGAGGATGGCGCGGGAGGACTGAAGGCCGGAGACGGCGCCGAGAAGGGAGCCGAACGAGTGGAGGCAGGTAAAGGGGACGTCTATACCCCAAACCGGGAAACCGCGCACCTGCCCCAGCTCCCCGTCGCAGAGCCCGAAGTCTATCCTGCCGTGCCCGTAATCGCCACGTCACCGCCACAGACTAGGCCTCAAACGGGAGCCGCGACCCCTGTGACGTCACACGCCTCGACCCCGAGCGTGACCAAGCAGGAAGTACCACCAGCCTGGTCGCAAGGCCTAGTACCCCCGGGCGCCGCAATACCAACAGCGCCCCCTACCTCCGCGGAGCCCCCGGCCTGGTCGCAGGGCCAAGTAGCCCAGGGCGCCGCTGTCCTTACGGTGCCCTTTACCTTCCAGATACCCCAGGCCTGGCCGCAAGGCCCGGGCAACCCGGGCGCCACCACCACCGCGCCCATAAGACCAAGAGTGCCGCATCTGGGAGAGGACCTGTACGCCCAGCATACGTGCCCGGATGGGCAGCCATTTATATGGCCACCGGAGTTTCACCATCCCCGACTCCGGAGAGAGAGACCCCTGGATGAACCCCTGATCCCGGCTCCAAAGCCCGTAAAGAGGATCTCGCCCCCGCTAGCGGAAGCACAGTTTGAGTGGGACCCCACCGGAGAAGATCTTATGGGGTTCACTCAAGAGACTCGGGCAGCTGCAGCGGAGCGTGCTGAGTGCTGCCGCCAACAGCTCGAGGACTTCGAGAGGGAGCGGAGAGAGAGGCGGGTCCGGGAACAGCAAGCTCAAGTAAAGAGCGCGGAGCAGAAGAGCCGGGCCAGGAGAGACCCCCGTGCAGCGCATAGTCCCCGCACCACCGGGACTGTGATAAAGTTTAACCTGCAGCATGGGTGGGGCTTCATCCGAGACCACCACACCCTAGGCGACGTCTTCGTAACCAGGAGAGACGTTGAGTCCCACCTACCGGAGGGACACAGAGGTCGTGACCTTTACATCGGGGACGAGGTCACCTTCACCCGGCACAAGTGTGCCAAAGGTCCCTACGCCCTCCATGTGCATCGCCTGACGGAGGAAGAGCTGCGGTGTGAGGAGGAAGAGCAAGAGGACCCGGACGGGTCTGAAGCCAAAGGTAACCATAAAGCAAGAGCAGGAGGACGCCGTCGCTAAGGACAGCGAAGCAGAAGCTGTATATAGTTGCCCGTCGGGGCACCGTAAACTGAAACCGTGAACTGGAACTGAAACTGAAACTAAAACTGAAACCGTGAACTGAAACTGAAACTGAAACTGTTGCTGTTGCTAATATAGTCCCCGTTGGGACCAGCATGTGTGAACTGTTACCCGTATTTCCCTTAATCCCACTGACCGAGGACTGAGAGCGGTCATTCCTCCCTAATACCTGGCCGAGGACTGAGAGCGGCCATATCCTTGTATATAGTTGCGCGTCCTAAAGCGCCCCCTACCGGTTTTAGAGGAAAACCAGTTTTCTAGAGAGACTGTCGCACTTTACCCGGTCACACGTTGCACAGTGACCGGAGGAGGAGCCAGAGGCGACGAGAATGTTTTATATTGATATATATATATATAATGTTTTATATGTTTTATATGTTTATGCAAAAATTTGTATGTTTTGGTGTTATGTCTTACAGCCCGAGGACGTGCTGTGATTTACCAGGGGGGAATGTAGCACCCTGAGGATTCGGCTGCTACAGGGGTATTGCACCTCAACCCAGAGGTGTGATATTCCACTCCCGGGTAAGGATGGAGTGTGGAACTGAGCTCGGTAGGCTGCATGCACTACATACATCCCATTTCCGAGGAACAGGCCGATGGTACTCCCACTTAGAAATGTGCAGGTACGACCGAGTCTGTTCCTGGCTGGAGTGGGAGGGGGGTGGTACATCCCAAGTAGTGTAGGGGCAGATAGGGGGAGCAGCCTGGGTAAAGATAGGAGCTCATTGGGTGCTGGTCACCTGAGCTCACACATAGAGGGTGTATATAAGGTGGGCACCATCAAAGAACAGGGTCAGTCAGTCTTTGCAGGTCAGTCTGTCAGCCTTTTGTCAGAGCAGAGCAGAGGAAGAGGAGCAGAGCAGCCCCAGAGAGAGAGAGAGGAGAAAGCAAGAGAGGCCCAGAGGGGGAAACAGAAGAGAGGACTCTGAGACCCCAAATCCAATCCACGGGTGAAGAGTCGGCATCAGGGTACCGGAACCCAAGCTGGTGGGGGCAAAAACACACCCCAGCCAGAGACCGGAGGCCGTGGGCAGCGTCTGCCATGGCCACCCACCACATTCACCCCGAAAGCATACCACGTGGAGGGTCAGGGAACCCAAGGCCAAGGGTCTCCCAACAGAAGGCCCGAGGGAGCTGGACCTGGGTGGATCACTAGTGGGGACGGCCAGAGAAAGGACAGAAGGAGAGCTCAGGGTCACGCTCCGGACTCGCTTGGGGGTTGGCTGGATCCAGGACCTGGTGGATGCAGCACGGCTCGGGAGGTCACTTGAAGCTAGAGTGACCGGAACATCAGCAGTGAGTAAATACCCTTAACTGCATAACCCGACTCTGTCTTCCTTTAACATCTATGCTGCACCACCACAACCCCCATTCTCTGCACCTGACCCCCTGAGGCTATACCTCACCCGTTGGGGGTTATACCATCAAAAGCTGCACCTACACCATCAGCCTCAGCGGACCCTGCTGCAGCGGCGGCCATAGTGACCGCAATACAACGGGTGGCGTAGTCGACATTAAGAACTTATTAACATCTGTAGGACTGCCACATACAACTGAGTTTGACACCCTGGGCACGGACCGGGTCACAGCCACTCGGAGACTACAACCCCCATCTGATCCGGCTCCGGGTATTCCCCTAAAGAATATGGCCCAGGGGGCGCGTCACTTTGACTCTAAATCTAGCCAGGTGCTTTGTACCTACTGTATCTGTGTCACCCTGGCCTGGATGCCACAAGTGTAATTAAAGCTGTGTCTGAGAGCAGGGGGGAGGTTCTCTAGTCAGGGGAACATTAGCATGCAATGCCTCCTGTCTCAGGCCAGTAGGGGGAGCAGGCTGCCCCTATAAAAGCTGGTGCTGGGGGCAGGGTTAGAGAGAACTGGACGACCTATCTGAGGATTCAGGTCCCAGAGCAGAGAGGGACAGTTGTATTGCACCTAAGAGGAAGTGTGGCAGGAGGAGAGCCACAAGCCAGAGACAAGAGGCGCAGTGAGCCTGTCTTGGCAGAGAAAAGATTTAATTTTACCAGACTTTGGTGTCTGAGGCTGGAAGGATTCCACATCCCCCAGCAGAGAACCAGTCCGCAAGGGACTGTACATTCCTTGGCCTAAGAAGCCTGGAGGCCCTGCCACAACCGAAGGGACCAGTAAAGCCGTACAAGGCTGGGAGCAGAAAGGAACCCACGTCGCAGGCCATACAGGCGAGAAAACACGGAAAGCTCGGAAACGTGGGCTGTTACCCTATCAGGAGGAGATAGCTAGAAGGAGCGCAGAAAGCACGGTAGGCCTACACCCTCACCCTGACCAGGGCCAATTTCCCCGTTGCTCTCAGACATCCAGGTCCCCTCCTAGCCGGGACTGTTTATGGGTCAGTTTACCTGTTTCAGTAAAGACCCTGGACTGCAACTTGTTGTCTGTGTGCTCCTTGCTCCTCCAGCACTATCAGCACCGGGACTCTCACTACCATCACTCCCAACATCCACTACACTGCCCTGGGGCCGCACTCTTCCCGTGGGGAGTCACACCATCCCAGCTGCACACCTCATCAGCCCCAGCGGTCTGCCTTGCAGCGGCGGTACCTAATGACCGCAAATCCACGGGTGGCGTAGTCGGACATTATCAATAGCACATAACGGACTACCACTGGCCTGACCACCCTGAGCCACGGAACCGGGTTGCCACTACTACTCCCATCGTTCCCCCTATTGCCCGGATCTGAGTGCCCCACGGCCCAGGGGGCAAGTCAGCTTTGGCGTAGTTGGCAGGATTTCGTGCCCGCAACCACCGGGTACTGCGTGCCTGAAAAAGACTTTTGTAACTTACCTGTGGCGAAGTTTCCCGCCGTCCGGAGTCGTTTCCCGCCATCCGGAGCCGATTCCCGCCATCAGACACCATCTTGGACCGTTTCCCGCCGTCTTCTGCCGTCTTCCCGCCATCCGCAGCTGTTTCCCGCCATTGGACGCCATCTTCAGGACGCCGCGCGGGAAGAAGAGGGGCGTGGACATCAAAACCGCGCGAGATCCGAAGCTCCGCCCCACGCACCGACGCTGCGCAAGGTCTTGGAAGGGAGAGAGAGCGACGCTGACGTCATCAGGACGCGACGCCAGGTCCTCGTCCAGAGCAGCAGCAGCGGAGCCGCGGCCTACAGAAGAGGATCGTCGGAAGGTAGGCCACGCTTAACTAGGGGGGAGGAAGATGTCGGACACAGAGGCGCCCACTACCACCAACGCAGCTGCAGCAGCGGTGATGCCCTTTTCCCTGCCCTACATCCCTGGAGCGGCCTGGCTGCCCAAGTACTCAGGGGAGCCCCATGCCCTAACTGACTTCAAGGAAAGGCTATACAGTTTGTTCCACGTTTACCCCCTGACAGAGGAACAGAAGGTCAGCATATTAACAGGGCAGTTAACTGGCGCAGCCCAGAGGGAGGTAAAATCATGGCCCACTGAGGAGAAAAGAACTGAGAAGGGTATTCTGGCCCGGCTGCGGGGTACCTTTGACACACGTACCTCCGCTGAGATTAAAATGAGGTTCTATGGATGTAAGCAGCGGGCACAGGACAGCATCAGAGACTATGCCCTAAATCTGCAGGAAGCCTTGAGGGCTATTCAACAAACTGACCCTGGCAGTGTGCAGGAAACGGATAAGCTGCTAACAGAACAATTCATAGAAGGTCTGCTGTCTAGCGCCCACAGGGCCCAACTGCGCCTCATGTTCTTTCAGAACCCTGACCTGACCTTTGCCCAATTTAAGGACAGGGCCATAAGGGTGCTCCGTGAATCTGCAACCAGTGGCGCTATAAACCCCCGGCGCCCTGCTCTCACCTACCACCAGGAGGGGGCGCCCTCCTCTATGGACCCCGTGGGGGCTGATGCACAGGCCCTGAACCATGCCCCGTCGAAAGACCTGCACCACCAAGTCCAGGAGCTGACCAGGAGTGTCGCGGCGTTGACCAGGACCGTCCAGGCGTTGCAAGTGGACCCGTCAAGACCCATCGAGCTGGCTTCAAGTCCGGATGATGTCCCGTGCCGTCGACAGAGGAGGATCCCGTCGTTCCGAGGGAGGCCCACAGATAGCTACGCAGAGGATGGACAGCCCATTTGCCGTTGATGCAACCAGCCCGGACACATTTCCAGGTACTGTAATTTAAACGGGTCCAACCTGGGGCAGAGGGCCAACCCCCAGGCATAAGATCACCAGGCCCTTATAATTGGCGCAATAAGTACTTTGGGGGGCGCCCGGTTTTACCCGTGGTGCTGGATGGTATCCCCATGAGCGCCTTGCTGGATACTGGGTCGCAAGTAACCACAATCCCTTATGTACTTTTTAAGCAGTATTGGACTGATGCTGATATCAGACGGTATCCAGACAGTAACTTGAGCATCATCGCCAGTAATGGCTTACCCGTGCCGCAGATGGGGTTCAAGGAGATGACCATTAAAATTGGTAAAGTTGAACTGCCGGCACAGGGAGTGATTATTGTGGACATTGACCGTCATGAAAGTCACCCTAAAATAACTGTGGGTACTAACATAATTGAAAATTGTCTTTCAGAGGTAATTGTAATTCTACAACAGGTGGCGGTGAATGCTATTTCCAGCCAACAGAGAGTCCTCAACAAGGAGATAAAAGCCCTGATGAGACGGCAGCAGGTAGAACTGTCTGGTGGTGAGATCGGTAGCGTAAGACTGAGTGACCCATTCCCCATTTCCATGCCTCCCAAAAGTGAAATGATGATCTGGTGTCGGACTGCAATCGGGTTGAGAGGTAGAGACTACCAAGCCATGGTAGAACCCGTGTACTCAGACAGCAGGCCCACCATTTTGACAGCCCGGGGGGTGGTTGATGTCCGTCATGGGAGGGTGCCCGTCCGCATCCTCAACATTGGGGAGAGGGAGGTACACTTACCCAGGTACGCTACACTCGCCAAGCTGTTTGTGGTCGAACACAAAGCTATCAGGGCCGTGGAACCCTTGCCTCCATCTCCTCAGGCGGAGGGTAATGGCTCCCAGAAACAAAAGGAGGACTGGTGCCAGAAACTCCACGTGGGTGCTGACTCCACTCCCCTGCACCAAAAACAAGGAGTCTACCGGGTGGTACAGGAGTACGAGAGAGTCTTTAGTAAGCACCCGCTAGACTTCGGCTGAGTAAAAGGGATAGAACACCAAATCCCCACAGGGAGCCACCCACCGATAAAAGAAAGACACCGACCTGTACCCCCTGCACATTATCAGAACGCAAAGGGCATGCTAAGAGAAATGAAGGAAGCTGGGGTCATTAGAGATAGCTGTAGCCCCTGGGCAGCCCCCTTGGTTCTGGTGAAAAAGAAAGACGGCACCATGAGAATGTGCGTGGACTATAGACAAATCAACCGTATCACCCACAAAGACGCATATCCGCTGCCTAGAATAGAGGAGTCTTTAGCCGCACTAAAATCAGCTAACTTCTTTTCTACTTTGGACCTTACTAGCGGGTACTGGCAGGTTCCTGTGGCAGACGCTGACAAGGAGAAGACCGCCTTCACCACCCCGATGGGACTGAGTGAGTTCAACTGTATGCCTTTCGGGCTCTGCAATGCACCAGGGACCTTCCAGCGGCTGATGGAATGCTGTCTAGGGCACCGAAACTTCGAGACGGTCCTCCTTTACCTGGACGACGTGATCGTCTATTCGAAGACCTACGAGGACCACCTAAAGCACCTGGCCGAGGTGTTCGAAGCCTTGGCAGGCTATGGCCTGAAGGTGAAACCATCGAAGTGTCACCTGCTGAAACCAAAGGTCCAGTACCTAGGGCACGTGGTAAGCGAGGAAGGAGTAGCCCCCGACCCTGACAAGGTCACGGCAATCAAGAGCTGGCCAAGCCCCTCGAACATCAAAGAGGTGAGACAGTTTCTCGGGTTGGTAGGCTACTACCGAAGATTCATCCCCGGGTTCACCAAGATGGCAGCTCCTATGCAGGACCTCCTGATCGGACAGTCTAAGTCCAGGAGTCAAAAGCCACCCTTCAAGTGGGATAAACCGGAAGAGGAGTCCTTCCGCCATTTGAAGATGGCCCTCACGGGGGATGAGATCCTGGCCTACCCTGATTATGGCCAGCCTTTCATTCTCCACACAGACACCAGTAATGTGGGACTGGGAGCCGTACTGTCCCAAAACCAACAGGGCAGAGAACGGGTGATCGCATATGCCAGCCGGAAGCTGAGGCCCACCGAGAGGAACCCGGAGAATTACAGCTCCTTCAAGCTAGAATTCTTGGCGGTGATGTGGGCCGTGACGGAACGCTTCAAGCATTACCTGGCCTCCGCAAAGTTCACCGTGTACACGGAAAACAACCCGTTGACACACCTGGACAATACAAGACTGGGTGCCCTGGAACAGCGGTGGATGGCCCGTCTCTCCAACTATGACTTCGTGATCAAGTACCGGGCAGGCAAAACCAATGCTAACGCGGACGCCCTATCAAGGATGCCTCACTTACCTGAAGGTGACGAAGACCGAGAAGAGCTGGAGGAGGTAGAACTCCCCGCGTTTCACCGGTATGGAGCCGCTCAATACTCTCACCGCGTGAAGGAGGAGGATCTAACCACTGTGATGATCAATCCCCTACCTCACCACAGCTGGGCCGAGACCCAAGATAGTGACCCTGCAGTCCGCCTGGTGAAAGATATGCTGACCCGGGAAGACGCCCGCTTAGATCCAGATGCCCCAGAGGAAGCCAAGCAGCTATGGAAGGAGAAGAGAAAGCTGTTCCTCTACGAAGGCAAGTTGTGCAGAAGGATTGTTAACCACCGGATGCACGAGCTGACCTGGCAAGTTGTGGTCCCAAGACGGGATGCAGCCATGGTCCTGGGGGCTTACCATGACAGAGCGGGACACTTCGGTTGGAAGAAATTGGAGTTCCTGCTAAGAGGAAGGTTCTTTTAGGTCGGCATGAGAGTAGCTGTAGAAAAGTGGTGCAGAGACTGTGGCCCTTGTCACCTGAGGAGGAAGGACCGCATCAGCCAGAAGACACCCTTGAGGCCCATCGTCACCACGCAGCCTCTTGAGCTGGTAGCTCTGGACCACGTCAAATTGGCTCCAAGCCGGTCTGGATACATCTATGCCCTGACAATCGTGAACCACTATTCCCGTTTTCTAGTGGTGGTCTCGGTAAAGGACTTGACAGCCCAAACAGCGACCAGAGCCTTCCAGCAATATTTCTGCCATCCACACGGGTATCCGGAACAGGTCCTGACAGACCAGGGTCCAGCGTTCGAGGCTGAAATCTTCCAGGAGTTCTGCAACCTCTATGGCTGTAAGAAGATTCGTACAACGCCTTACCACCCCCAAACTAACAGGATGTGTGAGAAGATGAACAATATAGTCATTGATCTCCTGAAGACGTTGCCCCTGGAGGAACGCAGCCTGTGGCCAGAAAAACTGCCAGACCTGATAGACCTATACAACAATATCCCGGTGAATGCTACAAACTGCACCCCGGCTTACCTGATGCGAGCTAGACCAGGTAAGCTGCCCGTAGACCTGGAGATGGGAGTCCTAATACCTGAGGACACCTCCCCCGATGCGGACTGGGATACGGAAAGGTAACTGCAGTACAAGAAGGTACAGGAGAGTGTGGAGAAGAGCCTGGCCCAGGTGAGAGAGAAGCAAGAAAGACTCTTCAATCAACACACCCCTGCTAGTCTCCTAGAACCTGGTGAGCAAGTCCTAAAGCGAAAAAGAAGGCAACATAAGTTGGACGACCAGTGGGAAAGGGAACCCTACACCGTACTGCAGTCATAGAATCATAGAATGGTAGAGTTGGAAGGGACCTCCTGGGTCATCTCTTCCAACCCCCTGCTCAAAGCAGGATTCACTAGATCATCTCAGACAGATGTCTGTCCAGCCTCTGTTTGAAGACGTCCATTGAAGGGGAACTCACCACCTCTCGTGGCAGCCTGTTCCACTCATTAATCACCCTAACTGTCAAAAAGTTTTTTCTAGTATATATTCCTCCCATTCTGTATATGCTTTTTTCATTTTTATTGCCCAGATGAAGTACTTTGCATTTTTCCCTGTTAAAAACCATTCTGTTGGTTGCTGCCCACTGCTCCAGTTTATTTAGGTCTTATTGAATCCTCTCTCTCTCTTCTCTAGTATTAGCTATCCCTCCTAGCTTTGTGTCATCAGCAAATTTAATCAGTTTACCCTCAATTCCTTCATCTAAATCATTGATAAAGATGTTGAACAATACAGGTCCCAGGACGGAGCCCTGTGGTACCCCACTTGAGACATTCATCCAGCTGGATGTGAAGCCATTTACAACCACCCTTTGAGTCCGATCACTAAGCCAGTTATGAATCCACCTAACAGTTGCCTGGTCCATTGCATACTTGGTCATTTTTTCAATAAGGATGGTGTGAGATACTTTGTCAAATGCTTTGCTGAAGTCAAGATATACTATATCTACAGCATTTCCCTGATCCACCCAGTCAGTGATTCTGTCATAGAAGGAAATTAAGTTAGTCTGACATGACTTGTTAGTTACAAACCCATGCTGACTCTGGTTAATCACTTCATTCTTATCCATGTACTTACATACATGTTGTTTAATAATTTTTTCAAAGATCTTTCCTGGTATAGAAGTCAGACTCACCGGCCTATAGTTCCCTGGGTCCACCTTCTTCCCCTTTTTGAAGATAGGAACAACATTTGCTCTTCTCCAGTCTTCTGGGACTTCTCCTGTTCTCCAAGAATTTTCAAAGATTATGGAGAGTGGTTCTAAAATTTCTTCTACGATCTCCTTCAGTACTCTGGGGTGTAATTCATCTGGACCTGGAGACTTGAACTCATTTATGTTAGCTAAATATTCCCTCACAATCTTTCTGTTTACAGATAACTTGGATTCCTCTATTCCTTTAAAAGGACAGTGAAGATCAGTTGATGTTACATTTTCTTTCTGAGAGAAAACAGATGCAAAATAGGAATTAAAAAGTTCGGCCTTCTCAACATCCTCTCTTACCATTTCTCCATTTTCATCCTGTAAAAATCCTATAGCATCTTTGACTTTTCTTTTACTTTTGACATACCCCCAAAATCCTTTTTTATTGCTTTTGACATCTCTTGCAAGCCTAATTCATTGTCAGCTTTCGCTAACCTGATACGTGCCCTGCAGGATCTGCAGACTGCATTATAATCTTCTTTAGATATGCCTCCCTCTTTCCATTTAATAAACATTTCTTTCTTTCTTTTTAGCATGTGTTTAAGTTCTGTGTTCATCCATCCTGGTTTCCTTAAATGCTTCCCATTCTTCCTACTTTTCGGGATTGTTAACGATTGTGCTTTGAGAATCTCATTTTTAAAAATTTCCCATCCTTCCTGGACATTTTTGTCCTTAAGGACATCCAGCCATTGGATCCCTCCTATTCTCTTTCTGAGTCTCTTAAAATCTGCCTTTCTAAAATCTAACCTTGAAGTTTGAGTCTTCACATGTCTTCCTCCTCTAGTTATCCAAAATTCTATAATAGCATGATCGCTGCCTCCAAGGGTCCCAGCCCCCTTTACCTCCTCAACCATTTCCTCCCTGTTTATAAGGATTAGATCCAAAGTAGCAGATCCCCTTGTTTTCTCCCCTACCTTTTGGAAGATAAAGTTGTCAGCAAGAGAGGATAAGAATTTGCTTGACCTGTTAGTTTTACTTGAGAGAGATTCCCAACAAATGTCTGGATAGTTGAAATCTCCCATGACCACTACGTCATATTTTTTGGAGAACTTGGTCATTTGATACATAAAGAGTTCATCCATATCTTCAGCTTGCCCAGGTGGCCTGTAGTAAATGCCTACAATGGTGTCCTTTCCGTTGTTCTCTCCTTGTATTCTTACCCAAACAGTTTCCACAGAACTCCCAGTCTCTGAAGCTTCAATCTCTGTGCAGATATACGCTTTTCTAACATACAATGCAACACCTCCTCCTCGTTTATCAAGTCTGTTTCTTGCAAATAAGTTGTATCCTTTTAGCCTTTTATTCCAATCATGTGTATAGTCCCACCAAGTTTCAGTGATTCCAATGACATCATATTCCTTTTCCTGCATTAGTAGTTCCAATTCTCCTTGTTTGTTGCCCATGCTTTGTGCATTTGTATAAAAACATTTTAGTTTGTGATTGAATCATAGAATCATAGAATGGTAGAGTTGGAAGGGACCTCCTGGGTCATCTGGTCCAACCCCCTGCTCAAAGCAGGATTCACTAGATCATCTCAGACAGATGTCTGTCCAGCCTCTGTTTGAAGACGTCCATTGAAGGGGAACTCACCACCTCTCGTGGCAGCCTGTTCCACTCATTAATCACCCTAACTGTCAAAAAGTTTTTTCTAATATCTAATCTGTGTCTCCTCCTATTTAGTTTCATCCCATTGCTTCTAGTCTTTCCTTGTGCAAATGAGAATAAAGATGATCCTTCTACAATGTGACAGCCCTTGACATATTTGTAGACAGCTATTAAGTCTCCTCTCAGTCTTCTTTTTTGCAAGCTAAACATTCCCAAATCCTGCAACCGTTCCTCATAGGACATGGTTTGCAGACCAGTCACCATTCTGGTCGCTCTTCTCTGAACTTGCTCCAGTTTGTCTATGTCTTTTTTTAAATGTGGTGCCCAAAACTGTACACAGTATTCCAGATGAGGTCTGACCAAAGAGGAGTAAAGACCGATAATGACTTCACGTGATCTAGACTGTATGCTTCTGTTAATACATCCCAGAATTGTATTTGCCTTTTTTGCTGCTGCATCACACTGTTGACTCATGTTCAGTCTATGATCTATTAGTATACCTAAGTCTTTTTCACATGTACTGTTGCTTAGCTCTATTCCTCCCATTCTGTATATGCTTTTTTCATTTTTATTGCCCAGATGTAGTACTTTGCATTTTTCCCTGTTAAAAACCATTCTGTTGGTTGCTGCCCACTGCTCCAGTTTATTTAGGTCTTTTTGAATCCTCTCTCTCTCTTCTCTAGTATTAGCTATCCCTCCTAGCTTTGTATCATCAGCAAATTTAATCAGTTTACCCTCAATTCCTTCATCTAAATCATTGATAAAGATGTTGAACAATACAGGTCCCAGGACGGAGCCCTGTGGTACCCCACTTGAGACATTCATCAGCTGGATGTGAAGCCATTTACAACCACCCTTTGAGTCCGATCACTAAGCCAGTTATGAATCCACCTAACAGTTGCCTGGTCCATTGCATACTTGGTCATTTTTTCAATAAGGATGGTGTGAGATACTTTGTCAAATGCTTTGCTGAAGTCAAGATATACTATATCTACAGCATTTCCCTGATCCACCCAGTCAGTGATTCTGTCATAGAAGGAAATTAAGTTAGTCTGACATGACTTGTTAGTTACAAACCCATGCTGACTTTGGTTAATCTCTTCATTCTTATCCATGTACTTACATACATGTTGTTTAATAATTTGTTCAAAGATCTTTCCTGGTATAGAAGTCAGACTCACTGGCCTATAGTTCCCTGGGTCCACCTTCTTCCCCTTTTTGAAGATAGGAACAACATTTGCTCTTCTCCAGTCTTCTGGGACTTCTTCTGTTCTCCAAGAATTTTCAAAGATTATGGAGAGTGGTTCTAAAATTTCTTCTACGATCTCCTTCAGTACTCTGGGGTGTAATTCATCTGGACCTGGAGACTTGAACTCATTTATGTTAGCTAAATATTCCCTCACAATCTTTCTGTTTACAGATAACTTGGATTCCTCTATTCCTTTAAAAGGACAGTGAAGATCAGTTGATGTTACATTTTCTTTCTGAGAGAAAACAGATGCAAAATAGGAATTAAAAAGTTCGGCCTTCTCAACATCCTCTCTTACCATTTCTCCATTTTCATCCTGTAAAAATCCTATAGCATCTTTGACTTTTCTTTTACTTTTGACATACCCCCAAAATCCTTTTTTATTGCTTTTGACATCTCTTGCAAGCCTTAATTCATTGTCAGCTTTAGCTAACCTGATACGTGCCCTGCAGGATCTGCAGACTGCATTATAATCTTCTTTAGATATGCCTCCCTCTTTCCATTTAATAAACATTTCTTTCTTTCTTTTTAGCATGTGTTTAAGTTCTGTGTTCATCCATCCTGGTTTCCTTAAATGCTTCCCATTCTTCCTACTTTTCGGGATTGTTAACGATTGTGCTTTGAGAATCTCATTTTTAAAAATTTCCCATCCTTCCTGGACATTTTTGTCCTTAAGGACATCCAGCCATTGGATCCCTCCTATTCTCTTTCTGAGTCTCTTAAAATCTGCCTTTCTAAAATCTAACCTTGAAGTTTGAGTCTTCACATGTCTTCCTCCTCTAGTTATCCAAAATTCTATAATAGCATGATCGCTGCCTCCTAGGGTCCCAGAAACCTAGATTGGTTTCTCTTCCTCCCATATTTTTATTATTTAAATTGTTTTGTCTTTGTTCTTCTTTTCCACTTCCAGTAGCAGAGATCTCAATAGTATTTGTCAGCTGTATGGCTTTTTCTGGCCTTTTGCTTCCCTTCCCACATTGTTCTAGTTTAAAGCTCTTCTGATGAGTGTAGCAAGGCGACTTCCAAATACATGTTTTCCAGTCTTCGTAAGGTGCACCCCATCTCTAGCAAGTAGTCCATCGTATAGGTAATTCATTCCGTGATCCAGAAATCCAAATCCTTGTTGACGGCACCATCGACGTAGCCAGTTGTTCACCTGTAGAATCTTATTCCACCTCATTGTTCCATGGCCATCCACTGGGAGGATGGATGAGAAGACCACCTGCGCTCCCAATTCTTTCACTTTCTTGCCTAAGTCTTCAAAGTCACTGCAGATGGTTTCCCGGTCCTTTCTTGCGGTGTCATTTGTCCCCACATGTATTAGCAGGAATGGGTAGTGATCTGTAGGTCTGAAGAGTCTTGATATCCTGTCAGACACATCTTTAATTTTTGCTCCTGGAAGACAGCACATTTCTCTTGAGGTTATGTCTGGTCTGCAGATAGCGGCCTCTGTTCCTCTTAACAGGTAATCCCCCATGACCACCACTCTCCGATTTTTCTTCACAACATTCTTCTTTCTCCATCCAGGAGGATTCTGAGTCTGACCACGACAACCCAAAGGTGTGCATAATCACCAAGGACGGAGGAGAAACCACTAGTGTCGTCTCCAGAGACCACCTCAAAAGGTGCCCCGAGCAACTCCGTAGTGCAGAAGAGGATCAGAGTGACCTTGAACCCGCAGAGGACGAGGAAGAAATGATCAGCACCGTTCTCGCAGAGTTCCCTCAGTCCTGGACTCGCATAAATGATGCCATAGTGGTACCCGTCCTGCATTTCCTGCAACCGGCACAACAACAACCAACACCAGAGCCGGAAGGTGAAGAGGAGCAAGCGGTTCAAGAGGCAGAAGAGCCTGTACCAGCAGCCCAGGAGAGTCAACCCTCTGCTGACAGTGAGCCTGCCATGCCTGTGGTAAGCCAAAGAACCCGCAGACAGCTGCCTGCCCTACCTGTACACCCAGCTGGTAGCTGTACCCCTACCGCTAGTGGGGAAAGCCGAGTCAGTCCACCACCAGACAGTGGGTTAAGGAGATCAACCAGGAGCACAAAGGGGCAGATACCCGCTCGCTGGAGAATATAGAGCGCGCTAAAATTGTAAATAACCTTGTTGCCAAATGTTGAATTGTTTGCCAAGTTACATGCATGTTTGGTAATACTCTGTTTCAGTTTC
Source organism: Phyllobates terribilis (assembly GCF_046119375.1). Classification (NCBI taxonomy): domain Eukaryota; kingdom Metazoa; phylum Chordata; class Amphibia; order Anura; family Dendrobatidae; genus Phyllobates; species Phyllobates terribilis. The sequence goes on along the minus strand of NW_027362880.1, from coordinate 3,884,861 downwards.
TTGCAGCTACCGTAAGGACTCAAAGGTTATGGACTTTTTATAACCGGGACCTTGTTTGGACTGCGTCCGGAGCCTAACCCAGGAATGAACTAAGACTGTAAAGGACTTGGGGTAGGACAGACCCCCACCTGGTTAAGGCTCCCCGTTGTATTGGTGATATGGACACCCGGTCACAGGCCACACTGTGACCTTAAGAACTCAATTTGTGCGTCATCTGTCTATTAATGTTTTATTGTTATGCATATTGCCTTTGTTTACTGTTTAGTCCCGGAGTACTAAATTTCACTAGGGGGGAATGTGTCACCCTGGCCTGGATGCCACAAGTGTAATTAAAGCTGTGTCTGAGAGCAGGGGGGAGGTTCTCTAGTCAGGGGAACATTAGCATGCAATGCCTCCTGTCTCAGGCCAGTAGGGGGAGCAGGCTGCCCCTATAAAAGCTGGTGCTGGGGGCAGGGTTAGAGAGAACTGGACGACCTATCTGAGGATTCAGGTCCCAGAGCAGAGAGGGACAGTTGTATTGCACCTACGAGGAAGTGTGGCAGGAGGTGAGCCACAAGCCAGAGACAAGAGGCGCAGTGAGCCTGTCTTGGCAGAGAAAAGACTTAATTTTACCAGACTTTGGTGTCTGAGGCTGGAAGGATTCCACATCCCCCAGCAGAGAACCAGTCCGCAAGGGACTGTACATTCCTTGGCCTAAGAAGCCTGGAGGCCCTGCCACAACCGAAGGGACCAGTAAAGCCGTACAAGGCTGGGAGCAGAAAGGAACCCACGTCGCAGGCCATACAGGCGAGAAAACACGGAAAGCTCGGAAACGTGGGCTGTTACCCTATCAGGAGGAGATAGCTAGAAGGAGCGCAGAAAGCACGGTAGGCCTACACCCTCACCCTGACCGGGGCCAATTTCCCCGTTGCTCTCAGACATCCAGGTCCCCTCCTAGCCGGGACTGTTTATGGGTCAGTTTACCTGTTTCAGTAAAGACCCTGGACTGCAACTTGTTGTCTGTGTGCTCCTTGCTCCTCCAGCACTATCAGCACCGGGACTCTCACTACCATCACTCCCAACATCCACTACACTGCCCTGGGGCCGCACTCTTCCCGTGGGGAGTCACACCATCCCAGCTGCACACCTCATCAGCCCCAGCGGTCTGCCTTGCAGCGGCGGTACCTAATGACCGCAAATCCACGGGTGGCGTAGTCGGACATTATCAATAGCACATAACGGACTACCAATGGCCTGACCACCCTGAGCCACGGAACCGGGTTGCCACTACTACTCCCATCGTTCCCCCTATTGCCCGGATCCGAGTGCCCCACGGCCCAGGGGGCGAGTCATATCTCTCTAGTTTGTTTGGTCCTTGGACCACTAAGTACTGCGTGTCTGTTTGTCTTCTTCTGCTACTACTTCTGCCAGGAGGTGTCCAATTTTGTCTCAGTCCTTAGTTCTTTTAGGGACCCCTCCCTTTAATCTATGGGTCTGCGTTCAGACTAGCCGCGGACGAAGGCAGGTCTGTTCACAAGGAACAGGTTGCCCGCTGCATCGTAGGGAATCAGCTTAGTCCTATTGTATGGACAGATTTCCTCTCTTTCCTTAGTTCTTGTAGCAGATCATAACAGCAGTATCATGCTATGGGTGTGTTTTTCAGCTGCAGGGACAGGACGACTGGTTGCAATTGAAGGAAACATGAATGCGGCCAAGTACAGAGATATCCTGGATGAAAACCTCTTCCAGAGTGCTCTGCACCTCAGACTTGGCCAAAGGTTCACCTTCCAACAAGACAATGACCCTAAGCACACAGCTAAAATAACAAAGGAGTGGCTTCAGAACAACTATGACCATTCTTGACTGGCCCAGCCAGAGCCCTGACCTAAACCCAATTGAGCATCTTTGGAGAGACCTGAGAATGGCTGTCCACCAACGTTTACCATTCATCCTGACGGAACTGGAGAGGATCTGCAAGGAAGAATGGCAGAGGATCCCAAAATGCAGGTGTGAAAAACTTGTTGCATCATTTCCAAGAAGACTCATGGCTGTACTAGCCCAAAAGGGTGCTTCTACTCAATACTGAGCAAAGGGTCTGAATACTTATGCCCGTGTGATATTTCAGTTTTTCTCTTTTATTAAATTTGCAAAAATTTCTACATTTCTGTTTTCTTTCAGACAAGATGGGGTGCAGAGTGGACTTTAATGAGAAAAAAATGAACTTTTTAGAATTTACCAAATGGCTGCAATGAAACAAAGAGTGAAAAATGTAAAGGGGTCTGAATACTTTCCGTACCCAGTGTACATGCATGGAAATAAATGCAGAATTATATTTCTTAATACTGCAGTATCAGATCCTGTCTTGAATTTAACCCCTGTGGTATCCAATGTGAAAATCCACAGGGACTCCCGGTTCAGAAGTTTGCACTTATGATCCCCCCTCGTGTGGATCTATATACCTTCTCTATCTCCATATATTTAAAGAATGAGGTGTCACCTTTATGAACTCTCGCAAAATGCCTCGATACTGCTGATGTATTTATGGCTTCCAAATTAATCGCATCAGAAAGATGTCTTCTGATACGGACTTTCAGCGCACCTGTGGTACAACCCACATAGTGGACCTTCCACAAGGTGCATTCTATAAGGCATATAACCCCTGATGAATTACAATTGAGGAAATCATGAATTTTATATTCTCTATCATTACTTAAGGACATAAAACTATCTGTTTTAACCGCATGTAGACAGGCGTTGCACCGATTGGCTCCACATCTGAAGAAACCTTTTGTGCTGAGCCAATTTGGTTGTACAGTATTAGTCTCACTGGTGTATAAGCTAGGAGAAAGGATGGCTCCCAGAGCGGGCGCTTTCCTGGCTACAAAGCGGATGGCATTAGAAAGTAGGTTTTTTAGTTTCTTGTTCTGATATATAATAGGGTTATACTTTTTAATTCTAGATGCAATTTTATTATACTGAGGACTATAGGTGGTAGAAAACGTTACCCTAGTATCCAATGTGTTAATGTTATTTTTCTGTTTATTTCGGAGTATATCTTTCCGATTTATATTGGAGACAATTCTACTCGCTTTTCTTAAAGACCACTCGGGATAGCACCTATTGGATAGTCTGTTACACATTTTTTCTGATTCCTTCTGAAAAGTGATGTTATCTGAACAATTTCGTATTGTTCGTATTAGCTCACCGTAAGGGATATTTCTCTTAATATGTGGCGGATGACAACATTTAGCTGATAGAATAGAATTTGAGGCTGTAGATTTTCTGTGGGGATTAATTTTGACCAATTCTTTCTCCTTGGTAGCCTCAAGTTCGAGATCCAAAAAAGTAATTTTGGATGAATGGTAGAACTAAGTGAATTTAAGATTAAAATGATTGCAGTTGATGTACTGTACAAATTGTACCACCTCCTCCTGTGTGCCCCCCACACCAGGAGGTGGTCATCAATAAATCTACCGTACCACACAATGTGTCCACTATATGTGTTATCATTATGGTAAATGAAAAGCTCCCCCCACCTACACATCACTATGTTCACTAGCGAAGGAGAAAATTTACTGCCCATGCTGACTCCTCTTTTCTGTAAAAAAAAACTTTTATCAAAGCTAAAATAATTACGCTCTAAGAGGAACTGTACTGCTATGACCAGAAATTCTTATATTTCTATAGTGTACGAACTGTATGTGTCAAGGTGGTAGGTTAAACATGCTAAAGCAATATGGTGTGGAATTGAGGGGGTATAATGCCACCACATCACAGGACAATCATCCAAAGTTTTTTGGCCATTCAAATTTATCAAAAATGGTCACTATGAATTTTGAATCCCTAATGTAACTCGGAGTTTCCTGAACCAGAGGCTGTAGGTAAAAATCCATCCAGGCACTTAATTTTTCACCATGGGAACCAATCCCCACCACTATGGGTCTTAACCCCTTTACAGCCCAGGATGTACTAATACGTACTGTACCTGCGCCCTGGGCTTTAAGAGCCAGGTACGTATTAGTACGCCCTGTTGATTTCGGCCACACACAGGCTGTGCGGGCGCGATCGCCGCCGGGTGTGAGCTGATTTTTGCTATGTGCTGGGAGCGGTCATGCACGGCTCCCGGCACATTAAACCCCGCAATGCTGCGATCGAAGTCGATCACAGCATTGAGGAGGTAAGTACTGCATATTCACCTCTTCCCCGCCGTCGCGCGCTGTCTGAGGCCGGGTTCCGTGGTTGTCATGGTAACCCAGATGTCGTCATGACAACATCCGGGTCACCAGACAGCAGAAAGATACTTTGATCATGCACAGTGCATGACCAAAGTATCTTCTGCATCTACAGCGCTGACAGCCTGTATAGCACAGGGATGGTGCTCCATCCCTATGTTATACAGGCGATCAGAGTATAAAAAGTGAAAGTCCCATAGTGGGACAAAGTATAAAAGTAAAAAAAAGTGGTAAAAAAATGTAAAAAAAAAATAATCCACCAAAAATAAAAATATAATGTACCCATCAATAAATATTAGAATGAAAAAAAACAAACAAAACAATAAAAGTACGCATATTTCGTATCGCCACGTTCGGAACGACCTGACCTATAAAACTGTCTCACAAGTTAACTCCTTTAGTGAACACGGTAAAAAATTAAAATAAAAAACAAAGCAAAAAACGATGCTTTATCATCATACCGCCAAACAAAAAATGGAATTAAATGCGATCAAAAAGATGAATATAAATAAAAATGGTACCGCTGAAAACGTCATCTTGTTCCACAAAAAACAAGCCGCCATACAGCTGAAAAATAAAAAAGTTATAGCTCTCAGAATAAAGTGATGCAAAAAAAACAATTTTTTCTAGAAAATAGCTTTTATTGTGTAGAAGCGCCAAAACATAAAAAAAGATATAAATGTGGTACCGCTGTAAACGTACTGACCCAAAGAATAAAGCTACCTCATCAATTTTACCACACGCGGAACAGCATAAAAAAATTTAAAAAAACAATTCCTGAATTGTTGGTTTTTGCTTATTCTGCCTCCCAAAAATCGGAATAGAAAGCGATCAAAAAATGTCACGTGCCTGAAAATGGTACCAATAAAAACGTCAACTCATCCCGCAAAAAACAAGTTGTCAAATGACTCTGTCCGCCAAAATATGGAAAAATGATAGCTCTCAAAATATGGCAATGCAAAAACTAGATTTTGCAAAAAAATGCGTCTATTAGTGTGAGACAGCTGTCAATGATAAAAACCCGATAGGATTCTGGTATCGCTGTAATCGACCCAAAGAATAAAGTCGTCTAATCACTTATACTGCACAAGGAACGGTGTGAAAAATAAACTCTAGGGTTAGGGTTGTGCTAGGGTTGGGATTTTTTTCAAAAGCAAAAAAAAAAAAAGATGACGATATGGCGACTAGTGTTGAGCACAAGTGCTCGCTACTTGAGTTTGCATCGGGTGCTCGGGTATGCATTGAGTATCGCGGGTGCTCGAGTCTCTGCCCTATATGCTTCACAGTAAAAAAAAACGTGCGGGGATTGCCTGCCATGCACCAGCAATCCCTGCATGTTTGTTTTGGGTGTCTAATAACCGTGTAACATGTGGGCAGGACTCGAGCATGTCACTCGAGCACGTGCGATACATGGTGCATACCCGAGTACACGATGCAAACTCAAGTAGCGAGCACTTGTGCTCAAGACTAATGACAGCTTATTCAATATGATGACCTAATGTTATCAAATTATGTGTCGTACCGAGTTCAAAATGTTCATTATACCCCTTGATAAAATCCTTGAGGGGTGTAGTTTCCAAAATAGGGTCACTTGTGGGGGGTTTCAACTATTTAGGCACATCAGGGGCTCTTCAAACGTGACATGGCGTCCGCCCTCAATTCCAGCCAATTTTGCGTTCAAAAAGTCACACAGTGCTCCTTCCCTTCTGAACTCTGCCGTGCACCCAAACACTGTATTTTCCCCCAGAAATTGCAAAAAGTTTTTGGGGTCCATTTTCTCCTCTTACCCTTCTGAAAATAAAAAAATTGGGGCTAAAAAATAATTTTTGTGGAAAAAGTTTGATTATTTATTTTCATGGCTCCATGTTTAAACTTCTGTAAAGGTTCTCTGAGGGGTCTAGTTTCCAAAATGGTGTCTCTTGTGGGGGGTTTCCACTGTTTAGGCACATCAGGGGCTCCCCAAACACAACATGGCGTCCGCTAATTATTCAAGCAAATTTTACTTTCAAAAAGTCAAATGGCGCTCCTTCCCTTCCGAACCCTGCCGTACGCATAAACAGTGGTTTTTCCCCACATGGGGTATCTGTGTGGTCAGGGGAAATTGAACAACAAATTTTTTGGTCCATTTTTTCCTGTTAACCCTGTGAAAATAAAAAAAATTGGGTCTAAAGTAACATTTTTGTGAAAAAAGTTAAATGTTAATTTTTTTCTTCCACATTCCAAAAATTTCTGTGAAGCACTTGAAGGGTTAATAAATTTTTTGAATGTGGTTTTGAGCACCTTGGGGGCGCAGATTTTAGAGTGGTGTTACTTTTGGGTATTTTCTGTCATAAAGACCCCTCATATTGACTTCAAATGTGATGTGGTCCCTAAAAAAGTGGTTTTGTAAATTTTGTTGGAAAAATGAGAAATCTCTGGTCAACTTTTAACCCTTATAGCTCTCTAATAAAAAAAAAATTTGGTTCCAAAATTGTGCTGATGTAAAGAAGATATGTGGTAAATGTTATTTATTAACTATTTTGTGTGACATATCTCTCTGATTTAAGGGCATGAAAATTCAAAGTTTGAAAATTGCAAAATTTTCAAAATTTTCGCCAAATTTCCGATTTTTTCACAAATAAACACAAGTTATATCGAAGAAATTTTACCACTATCATGAAGTACAATATGTCACGAAAAAACAATCTCAGAATCAGGGGAATACGTTGAAGCGTTCCATAGTAATTACTTCATAAACTGGCAGTGGTCAGAATTGAAAAAATTGGCCCGGTCACGAAGGCAAAAACAGGCTCTGGCGCGAAGTGGTTAAAAGATCTAAAGACGTTCTGCTTCATGTGCCATTGTGACCAATCACAGCACAGATTATATTTTTTAAACTTTTCTTGAAAAACTGAAGCTGCTCCGTGATTGGAAATCATGTGGAAGGGTTCTCTTTTAGACATTTAGTTAGGTCCAAAGTATCAGTGACATGATGGATAGAACTGTGAAATGATGTCACAGAGGGCTTTGTGATGTCACCCCTGGGTATATTAGAAGCCTCGGCCCATCTGCAGCTTGTATCTCATTGACCATACCTTGGTGCTGAGAGACCTCTGGAGATGATGAGTATCATCCTATCATTTCTGTGCTTTACATTGCTCTACCCCCCACATTACAGTACACTGAGGGCGAGTATGTTCTCATCAATATGGAGGTCACAAGGATCAGCTAATGAGAATATCGCCTCTTGCAGGACTTCTCATACTGGACACGTGACCGTCCGTCATATGAAAGTCCAACTGTAAATAATATTCCATGGACCCTGGAGGTGAATCCCAAACTTCTTCCTGATCTTCTCAATTGGATATTTCTGAAAGTTGCTTGATAATGTATCCATCACTGTATAATAACAAGGGCTCTCTGTTTGACTGGATTGGGTATAAATATACAGGACTTTATTATGTTTTTTTTCTTTATTATAGGATGACCCACTACCCGTGGATCTCAGGAGAAGCACCTATCAAGCTTCCATCAATCTTCCTCTTTAGCTCTTCCGTGACGCAGTTTTTGTTGCGGTGATGACACTACTGACAATACTAGAGTATTTGGCCTTAAGTCTTGTCCTGAGCAAGTGGGCAATGTTTGAACCTGGTGAAACAATCAGAAAACTCCTGAGAACAAAACCATTCTGAAGGAACAAAGTGCTTGTAAGGAGCCGATTTGCATCCCTCAGATTCAGGAGCAAAACTCAAGGAGAATACCTGTCCTGCCCAATGGCAAATGTTCTACTCCATCCATGGCTCCTGCACCGCAGGATGCGAAAAAGGTTCTTAGTTGCAGCTATAAAGTGGCGTTCAGTGATATTGTCTGGGTCAGAACGATCCCTCACAACAATATAGGAAGAAGAGCTCGAAGTTCCACGGAGCATAAAGAGAGGTTACTGATTTTTCAGAGAAGCCAACAACCCAGAATTCCAGAGCCAAGAGCACCAGAACCTAGAACACCAGAACCTACCATGTCAGAACCTAGTATGTCAGAACCTAGAATGCCAGAGCCTGAAATGCCTACAACACCTCCACCCAAAATCAAGAGGAGAAGATGTTTCCTTAGATGTCTTAGAGGCGAGGAAGATTGAGAAGGCAACTGCTTGAACTTTCCCATTGCTCGTGTTTTCATCACAGGTTAGTCCTATACATGCTGTCTGATGGGCACCATCTTACTACATACAAGGCAGCATTGCACCTGAAATCGAATGGATATTTCATCACACACTTGCACTTTAGCACCTTATCATATGGCGCATATATCTATGAACGCTTTGCTAAGTATCACTGTCTAGTATGTGCTTCTGATGAACCTATTTTAGGAAAACGTGTTGAGGTTTGGCATACTATGTACTTGTTGGTAAATTCTATTGCCATCTATAATCTACTAGATATTATAATGTCTCTGGTGGGATGCCCCATGCCGAATTGTTGATAACTTACTATGAGCATTGTCCTCTATTTCTTATCTACTATGGTTACAGGTTGATGTGAAGAGAGCTGTGCCATTGGTAGCGATTTTTCTACTGATTTGTCAGTTATATTTATGTTAGTTTAGCAAATTTCTGCTTGTAGGGTCTAATGTTTTAGCATAGTGTATGTTCTGTGAGCTAAATTGTCATACTTATGCACTAGATAGATTATAAATTGTGATGCTTATGTACAAGATAGATTATTAGTTTAATCGGTGATTTTTTAAATATTTTTTAACATCAGGAGACTCAAGAATCGCATCTTACAGAAGACAAGAAGCCTAAATGCCGAAGGGTGATGACCTGTTGATGGCCCACAGCTGGAGGGTCATTACCTCTTGATGGCACAAAACTGGACAGAAGATAAAAACATTTGATGGCACACAGCCGGAGGGTGATGACCTATTGATGGCCATAGCCAGAGGGTTATTACCTGTTGATGGCACACAGCCGGACAGAGAATCATTACCTGTTGATGGCACACAGCCGGAGGGTGATGACCTATTGATGGCCATAGCCAGAGGGTCATTACCTGTTGATGGCGCACTGCCGGATGGTCATTACCTGTTGATGGCACACAGCTGGAGGGTGATGACCAGTTGATGTCGCACTGCCGGATGGTCATTACCTGTTGATGGCACACAGCCGGACAGAAAATAAAAACATTTGATGGTACACAGCCGGAGGGTGATGACTTATTGATGGCCATAGCCAGAGAGTCATTACCTGTTGATGGCGCACTGCCGGATGGTCATTACCTGTTGATGGCACACAGCCGGAGGGTGATGGCCTATTAATGGTCCAAAGCTGGAGAGTCATTACCTATTGTTGGCCACAGTCAGAGGGTCATTACCTGTTGATGGCATACAGCTGGCCAGAGGGTCATTATGTGTTTATGGCACACAGCCTGACAAAGGATAAGATCTTTCGATTGCATACCTCCCTGATAACAAGGAACCCTGGGAAATATTGGTCATCCTGATCCCCCACTGAGTATATACTTGCTCCACCTCACCCAATACCATCATGGAGGACACTTCCACCTGTGTCCACTGTAACGTTCGACTTTCTTTTATAATTACAGCAGATTAATAAACATCATAAAGCTGTAAAATTATCGAGTAATTTATTATAAAGAAATATGAATTATAATATATATCTATAGAGGGCACATAAGACGACTAACTATAGAAAGCATGGTATCGCCTGATATATACTGTATATTCTAGATGGCACTATTACACTAAATGCATCACAACCTCCAGGGTGATATTACCGTACAATGCGAGATCACTAATAATGGCCACAGATTATGAGAAAATGACCAGCTCCATAGTCCTGGAGTTATTATAAATGTCTCTAGTGTGAGGCAGGGACTGGACGAGTGTTGGAGGGAGGTATATTCCCCCAGGACGTCCTTTATGTATCCATGCTGTAGAATCTGCCGTATACTTCTGTTCTAGTAGTCAGACATTTCACTCTGCAGATCACAGGCTTAACATTGTGTAAAACTACCACCGTATATAAGAGCACTCAGAATAAAAACTAGCGGCATGCCGTGCACTGCCCACGTCATGTGTACGGGATACAGGACCTGCAGGACCTGGTACGGCCATTATAGTTGATAGATTAATGATACCTGTGCAGATGAAGGGAAAAAAAATATGTGCAACAACAGGAGGAGAAAGTCTCAAAATGTAATTTGAAAAGTATAATAGAGAAATGGGAAACTTCTGGAGATGCAGATAAGTGGTACCAGGGCGAAACGTAAGTGCAGGCAGACAAGCCAATGGCCTGGTAACAGAGGCCAAGCAGAGCCGGGTATGTGGTAATACAAATGGGTGGTGGACTGAGTCGAGGTTTCGGTAATCATGGTGTAACAGACCGGGCAGACTGACTGGGCAGGAGAGAATTTCATGTTTTCTTGATTATAGCATCATTCAGAGAATTCCTGCTCCTAATTATTAAAAGGGGTTGTCCGCGACTATTTTATTTTTTTTTTACCATGGGCCTAAGAACTAAAAGGTAAGTATTTGCTAACTATATGCCTGTTGGGCCCGGTGCCGATCTCTGCCATTTCAGAGTGGTCACGGATCGCTCCTGCCAGTGATTTTGCAGCTCCCTCTCTGCTCTGTTGATGGGGTGTGACTGCCGATGTCATGCTGACTTGACAGCTAGCTCCCTGCTGCCTAACTGCAGGGAGCCATCTGTCAATGAGAATGTATTTGGCAGTCTCCCCTCATTGACAGAGCAGCCGGGAAGAGGAAGAGCTGTTCTGTTGACGTGAAGCAGCAGAATCGCTGTTAGGAGCAGTTCAGGTGTGATCAGAGCCGCCACAGGGTAGAACAGGCAGATAGTAAGCAATTACCTGCCTGTTAGTTCTTAGGCACATTGCATTTTTCTATCTCATCCTGTAGGAGTCACCTTCTCTTCAACAAGAGACACTGTGAAACCTACGCGTATCGAACACCAAAAGTTCTTAATCCTAGTATACAAATACATGTAGGGAGTTACAATTTATATGTTCGACTGCCCCATCATATGGGCGTGTTGATAGTTGCTCACGCCCAATTTTTCAAAGTAAAGAAATTATAGGTTGTCGAAATAACAGAATAAAAACAAATAATATTGAAAAATTGAGATTAAAATAACAAAAGAAAAAGAAAAGGTTATAATGTATAATATTATATATACAAAAAAAAACATGGTATATACACCTCTGATTATAATGCATGGAATATACACGTACAGACCAAAAGTTTGGACACACCTTCTCATTTAAAGATTTTTCTGTATTTTCATGACTATGAAAATTGTACATTCACACTGAAGGCATCAAAACTATGAATTAACACATGTGGAATTATATACTTAACAAAAAAATGTGAAACAACTGAAAATATGTCTTATAATCTAGGTTCTTCAAAGTAGCCACCTTTTGCTTTGATGACTGCTTTGCACACTCTTGGCATTCTCTTGATGAGCTTCAAGAGGTAGTCACCGGAAATGGTCTTCCAACAATCTTGAATGAGTTCCCAGAGATGCTTAGCACTTGTTGGCCCTTTTGCCTTCACTCTGAGGTCCAGCTCACCCCAAACCATCTCAATTGGGTTCAGGTCTGGTGACTGTGGAGGCCAGGTAATTTGGCGTAGCACCCCATCACTCTCCTTCTTGGTCAAATAGCCCTTACACAGCCTGGAGGTGCGTTTGGGGTCATTGTCCTGTTGAAAAATAAATGATGGTCCAACTAAATGCAAACCGGATGGAATAGCATGCCGCTGCAAGATGCTGTGGTAGCCATGCTGGTTCAGTATGCCTTCAATTTTGAATAAATCCCCAACAGTGTCACCAGCAAAGCACCCCCACACCATCACACCTGCTCCTCCATGCTTCATGGTGGAAACCAGGCATGTAGAGTCCATCCGTTCACCTTTTCTGCGTCGCACAAAGACATGGTGGTTGAAACCAAAGATCTCAAATTTGGACTCATCAGACCAAAGCACAGATTTCCACTGGTCTAGTGTCCATTCCTTGTGTTCTTTAGCCCAAAACAAGTCTCTTCTGCTTGTTGCCTGTCCTTAGCAGTGGTTTCCTAGCAGCTATTTTACCATGAAGGCCTGCTGCACTAAGTCTCCTCTTAACAGTTGTTGAAGAGATGTGTCTGCTGCTAGAACTCTGTGTGACATTGACCTGGTCTCTAATCTGAGCTGCGCTTAACCTGCGATTTCTGAGGCTGGTGACTCGGATAATCTTATCCTCAGAAGCAGAGGTGATTCTTGGTCCTCTTTTCCTGGGGCGGTCCTCAAGTGAGCCAGTTTCTTTGTAGCGATTTATGGTTTTTGCAATTGCACTTGGGGACACTTTCAAAGTTTTCCCAATTTTTCGCATTGACTGACCTTCATTTCTTAAAGTAATGATGGCCACTCGTTTTTCTTTACTTAGCTGCTTTTTTCTTGCCATAATACAAATTCTAACAGTCTATTCAGGAGGACTATCAGCTGTGTATCCACCAGACTTCTGCACAACACAACTGGTGGTCCCAACCCCATTTATAAGGCAAGAAATCCCACTTATTAAACCTGACAGGGCACACTGTGAAGTGAAAACCATTTCCGTTGACTACCTCTTGAAGCTCATCAAGAGAATGCAAAGAGTGTGCAAAGCAGTCATCAAAGAAAAAGGTGGCTACTTTGAAGAACCTAGAATATAAGACATATTCTCAGTTGTTTCACACTTTTTTGTTAAGTATATAATTCCACATGTGTTAATTCATAGTTTTGATGCCTTCAGTGTGAATGTACAATTTTCAAAGTCATGAAAATACAGAAAAATCTTTAAATGAGAAGGTGTGTCCAAACTTTTGGTCTGTACTGTATATAGATAATATATATTTTGCACCATTAATTTTGTTGTAAATACATATATATAGAAGTATTTAAGGTCATCACAGAGGAGATATGTATCATCAACTTTTAAACAGTTGGTGATGGAAACCCATATTTGTAACTACAGTGTCAAAGATGCTGAGAGACTTATTTGTCTTTTCACTGGGCTGGGTTTTTTGTGAACAGCTGAAGAGATGGGTGGGACGGCTGTTCACCATATCTCCTCCTCTGGCTCTAATTCATGTGGATAGAGATGTGACACCCCAGGGGTCTGGTTGCCACAGTGATAGAGATATTACGTCTGAGAGCAGGTGGGAGGTCCTTTGGTCAGGGATCCTGTGCATGCCACACCTCCTGCCCAGTCTTGGGAGGGGAAGAACTTCCCCTATATAAACCCGGGGCTGAAGCAGGGTTAGTCAGTCAAGAAGCAGCATAGAAAGAAACAACAGGAGCTCTGTGGGAGCAGCGTTACAAAGAGTCAGGGGCTGGCAGCTGCAGAGCTCGCCCTGACTGAGAAGCTTTCTTACCGGACCCGGCGTCCGAGGCTGTGGGGACTAACTCTTACCCAGCAGCAGAAGCCGACCGGCAGGGGATTTCAGGTCCTCAGGCCCAGAAACCCGAAGGCACGGTCACACGCGTGGGACCAGCACCGCCATCGTGGAGCGGAAGCCATTAGAAGGCCCCGAGTCACCGGCCATACGGGTGAGCACCACACGGTACACTCAGGGACGTGGGCTACTTATATCCGCTTCTAGCAAGGTAGCCAGAAGAGTACAGTCAGTTTGGGAGGCCTACAACTCCGCCTGGCCAGGGGAGATCCCATCTGCTCAAGGACTGACCAGGCCCCGTTCACTAGCAAGTACTCCGGGAGGGTCTATCGTTGTTACCAGTAAAGACCCTGAATTACACCGCACCGTCTCTGAGTGGTTCCTGCTACCCCCATCATCCACATCTGCTGCCCTGAGGCCATACCCCTCCCGTTGGGGGTTATACCATCTACGCTGCACCATCCATCCACCGGCCTCAGCGGACTGTCCTGCAGCGGCAGCTCCATAGCTGCATTCAACGGGTGGCGTAGTCGTCCTACATCTACCGCTGTTACATCGCCGCTCAGTTTGACTCCCTGGGCACGGACCGGGTCACCGCCACGAGACTACAATCCTCAAGAGATCCGGCTCCGGGTAAGCTCCCGCGTGCGCAACGCAGCGCGACACAGGCCCAGGGGCGCGTCAGAGACATCACTACATAGATATATATTCATATATATCTCTATTTATATCTTAAAAAATTGTAGATTTTAGACATATATTATACATAGATATATGATAGATATGATATACTTTAAATAATTCTATATTTTTAGTACATACAGTACATACATCATAGCTAAACACATACATATATATGTTTGTTAATGTTGTTATATATATATATATATGCAAATTGCCTCTTCAGAGAAAAAGAGGATTTGTAGCGCCACCTATTGGAAGCAGCAATCCTACAAGTCACAATCAACCCTTTAACGAGTCGTGCAATATGACTTAGGAGAAAAGCCAAATCAGAATCTCAATTTGCAGACACGGCGTTTCGGGCTGTTGGCCCTCGTCAGTGCAAAGTATGAGAACTGATTTGGCTGGTGAGAGGCTCTGGACTGAGGTCTTTTTCTCTGAAGAGGCAATTTGCATATTCAGTTTCCCAGAGAAGCATTGCATGGCGAATAAGCCTCCTTACCTTGACGTGCCAGAGCCGGTGTGTCACTCTCCATAAGGAGAAACGCTGCACCTTAGACATATCATATATATATATATATAGATTGAGGAGACATTATAGATACATACTTACATAGTTTCACCATATATACATAAATAATATATTTATATCATATAATAATATTGATTCATTTATATAGCACTATTAATTCCATAGTGCTTTACATACATTTGCAGCACTGTCCCCATTGGGGCTCACAATCTAAACATCCTATCAGTATGTCTTTCAAGTTTCATAGTTCCATCTATCTATCTAATACATAAAAATAGAATCTAATAACATTTCTATGGATTGTCTTTCTGTTCCTATTATGTAAAGTATGAAGCTTTGCCATTATTTGTGACATGATAATAAATTGTTTCCTTTCACTTCCTTTCTGTTTTTTTGCTCCACCTTGGAAACGGACAATCACACACACATCAAACTACACAAAACAATGGACCACATCCAATTATAGTCACAACAGCTTCCAAGAGACCATATAGTGTAAACCCGCACACATGAGACACCACATAGTGACCATCACTCAAGAAACACAACACCAGATCCCAAAATACAGCACACAACAAGGAAGAGACAGTGCACAGGTGTGAACGACGTCAAATGATGCAACAAATACAAGACACAAATGCGGAAGGATGATATAGAACAGGGATGGTGGAAAGCGCAAATGGTGTGACACATGGCCACTGCTCCTGTTAGCACCACTAAGGGTACACAGAGGTTCATTTCACCGCACTCCCGATGCAATAGCATCCGGCCTATTTCTAGTATATATATAATGCAAAATCAGATAAGAGGCAACGAAAATGAATTCTTGCAGCCGACTATAGATTATATTCTAAGCGTCCTGTTTCTCCAAAGAAATGATTAGTGTCTCTACACATCTCAGAGTCAGTTGTTTCTGACCGCAAAGAGAACATCTGTCTACTTTCCACTCATTCTAGGACCTTTCAGTAAAACTATATATACTGTATATATACTGTATATATATATATACACACACATATATACACACATTATATAGTTATTACAGAAATGATTATAACATTCCCCCCTTTTGTAAATGTCAATATCACATCTCTGTACCCATCAGGGCTTTTGTTCTCTTATTACGGTTTTCACAGGACCCATTGGATTTCAGAGTCTTGGTTATTTTCGGGGAAGGTATAATGTTCAGAATCATTATCATCAGGTTCCATAGTCTCCATTCCTCCATACATAGTCTTTGTTATGGCAGAGTCAATAAGTCTTTGTGCGAGTCCTCTAATGCACAGTATAGCACAACAGCCACAAACAGGGAGTCCACTGGCCACAATGGCCAGAGATATCAGCGCGGAAGTGACCTGGCCAGACCATTTCCCAAACCATCCTTCAATCCAGGAAGAAAAATTGTCAACATATCCAGAGTTCTCAGCCAGTTTATTAGATAGGGCAGTCAGTCCATCAAGGGCATTGGTGATGCTACCATCAGGAGCTGTAGTATTATTAGGGGTGAAATTGCAACAAAATCCTCCAACATACTACATACATCTTCTCTTTCTGCTAAGAGGATGCCTAATGCCATTCTGTTCTGCCAAGCCATGAGGGAAGTTGGTCCTAGCTGCTCAGCTATCCCTTTAGCTGCATCTCGAGTGTAATTAACAAATCTCTGTTGGTTGTAGTATATGTAGTTTATCCAGTCTACATTTTTATTTATTGTCACCCACCATATGATGGACTCCCACCCAGCTGCTACCTGGTTCCTAGCCTTGTATTCGTTGGGCACTCCTCTGGGAACTCCAATGTCATCTATGTATACACTAAAATCTAAGGATTCTCGGGGGGGGTGTCACGCTTCTGTCTACTCCCACCAAATACCTTTGACCATGTTCCTGTTGACAATAGGTGGAAGGGCATGACTAGCTGGATAACCGCACAATCCCTTTTAGAACCATACGGCAATCTGGCTGGTATTCTTTTGTCACCACATGACCACCATATGTCTTCTCTCAGGGTGGTCCGTTTTGACCATATGACTGAGTAGTTGGTGTTGTGGGAAACATTGATTAGTTCTCTACAAAAGTCGTCCTGGAGTTCGTCATGTCCGTTCCCAGGAAGACTGAAACAAGTATAGTTACCAGGATAAGCAATCACCTGTTGTTGGATATCTGTTTTATTTAAGTGGAGGAAATAAAAGTGATAATGTTTTGCATTTTCTTTCCTTATCTGAGGGGACAGGAAGTTTTCCATATAGCTTAATTATGTACTGTAACCCTTCTGGGTCCTCCTGATCATGTAGGGGAAAAGGGACAGTACCTAGCTGTGGTCTGGCTGTTGCTCAAGCTACACAGTTTAGTTTGTTAAGGCTTTTTGCAGTATATCTAAGCAATTCTAACCATTCATTTTTCTCCTCATAGATTGTCTCTAGAGCTAGTTTATCTTCATAGATTAAGTTAGTGAACCCAACTGTGGGACCCATGGACTCCATTATGGTTCTTTCTGACATACTTTCCTTGGGGCGTGTTTTGGTATTATTCTGAACTTCTATGTAGAAATGTCCTATTGGGTCTGTTCCTGATGCATCAGATCCAATACCATATAACCTTTGGTCTCTCATCTTAGTTTTTTTTTAAGATTAATACTAATTTTGCTACAATCATCCATTTTTGTGCAACATGAAGTTTATTTTTTCCTAATGAGGAACCTGGATTTCAAATCTGTGTGGCCATAAATTTTATACCCATAGTCTTGGTTGTCCATCTAGCAAGGGACCAACTAGTAAACATTCGGACTCCCCTGTTATTTTGGTTTATAACACAAACATACTTTTCTGAACCAGTTAGTTTGGCAGCTTGTTCTCCATCTTCACGTCCTTTATATAACAGGCAGAAGTCCATCAAAAAGGTGACCGTCTGACCTACTTCAAAAGTGAGATTTAAATTATTAAATCCAAAACCTCTCCAACCCTCTGGACTTTCCCACCCTGCTGGATCTATTACCTTCCAATTTCCCATAACCATGTGTAGGATTCCCAAAATAACTGTCCCTAGTACATCTTTTTTTTCTTCTACTGCCTACCCTGTCTCCGTCCACCGGGAAAAGGGAAGTGGGTGTCTTCACTGGTTTGAGATGAATTCTCCCTTTTGGAGAACCCCCCTTTGTAGCCGGGTTTATGCTTCAGGAGACTGGGTTTGTTCCCTGCCTAACTTTCCCTAGACTTCCGTCAACCCTTTTAATAGTGGGACAGATGTATCCGTGACGTACGTTCAGCAATTTTGACAGCAGTGGGAGTGGTCAATAGGACTTGGTAAGGACCTTCCCACTTAGGCTGGTGCCAGTGTTTCTTCTTTAAATTAGGGGTAGAGACTTATTTGAGTGTTGTTATCTTAGCCAATTATTCTGCTAATGTACAGTCTGATTCCACATCTATTCTCTTGAAGGGTTTTCGCTGAGGTAACAGAAAGTAAGGTAACCAAATGTGTTGGAATAGGTGTAGGATCGGAGCAAAACCTTCAGTACAGTCAACATTGTCCCACCTGAGTGTATCATGACATGGGGTCTATTTATCCGGAAACAGAGAGACAACTTAACCCAGAGTTAGGTGATTTGGGTTCCAGTATCATCTCTATGCTGACGACACCCAATTATACACTTCTTCCCCTGACATCACCCCTACCCTAATACAAAATACCAAGGATTGTTTGTCTGCTGTGTCTAACATAATGTCCTCCCTCTATCTTAAACTGAATCTCTCCAAAACTGAACTTCTGGTGTTTTCCCCCTCTACTAACCTAACTCTACCTAACATCGAAATTACCTTGGAGGGTTCAACCATAACTCTCAAGCAGCACGCCCGCTGCCTTGGGGTCATATTCGACACTAACCTCTCCTTTACTCCCTATATCCGATCATTCACTCACTCTTGTCACCTGCATCTTAAAAACATCTCCAGAATCCGATCTTTTCTCACTTTTGAAACTGTTAAAACTCTTACTGTCGCTCTTATTCACTCTCGTCTGGACTACTGCAACTCTCTTCTGATCGGTCTCCCTCTTACCAAAATTTCCCCTCTCCAATCTGTCCTGAATGCGGCAGCCAGGGTCGTATTTCTGTCCAGCCGCTTCACTGATGCCTCCACCTTGTGCCAGTCATTACACTGGTTACCCATTCGCTACAGGGTCCACTATAAACTCATTGCTCTCACCCACAAAGCTCTCCACAGTTCTGCACCACCTTATATCAACTCTCTCATCTCAGTCTATCGTCCTACACGTGCTCTCTGTTCGACAAACGACCTAAGACTAACATCCCCCATAATCCGAACCTCGCACCTCCGTCTCCAAGACTTCTCTCGTGCTGCGCCAGTTCTCTGGAATGCTCTACCCCAGACGATCCGATTGATGCCTAGCCCTGATGTCTTCAAGCGCGCCTTAAAATGCGACTCCGCAGCTCCAGGCGTCGGGCACAGCCACCACCGTCCTTGCGACCAGGGGAGAGTATCCAACCCATGCCCGGCATACTGGAGGGTCTAGGCCCTGCGCTCCGGTGCCTATCACACATATAGCCAACAACTATAAAAATCAATATCTATCATGAACACTGACATACAGACACTTAGCCAATATTATATAATAACTTGTGAAATGAGTCAATCAGGCATCTTAAGAGATTTGGTATAAGATATAACATGCCAGGTGACAATAACACTCAGGTGTATTCTACTTCAACACTTACGACAGACAATGTTTCCAATAATGGACAAGAAAGCAGGTGAGACAAAACTTTGAGTAGTTAGTAAAGTGGCATGCTGTAAATACTTTATGATCTTTACCATCTCTCCTGTGCTATGGCTCAATACTGCAGCATATCTAAAGAGGTTACTGGGCAATATATATTTGTTTTCTGCAGATACATATATGCCATCTTTAAAGATAGCACCTTTTATTACCCATGTAGTTTGTTCAGATTTTGGGGATGCTTGTTGCATCTCTTTGAGGATTTGTAGGTCAATAAGACTAGTCTCATGTAATGTCAGTATGTTGCGGTGGCTGCTTGTGCTGATAGGTGTTTCGGAGGGCTTTGGCCATCAGGACTTTATCCTGAGTTACTACTGCATATTCTGTGGCATTTGTGCCATCTGGGTTATTTTTTGTCTGTCAGGGCATTCTCGAAGAAAATGCCCAATCTTCCTGCAATGCCAACAAGATGTTTTGTCGCCCACTCCCCTACCTCTTCCTCTACCTCTCCCCTACCTCTGTAACCCTGTTCTTCATTAAGTCTTTCTGTGTGAGGACAATATCACATCCATCCTGTATTACTAACACCAGTCCCTTTTTATCCTTCTTTTTGTCTTTATAATATTTTTCTGCATGTCGGCCATTTTCTCTCTTTCAGGCTTCACACAACCATATATTTGCACTTGTAAGTCCATACTTTTTTCATTTCTCACTGCACTTTCCTATTTCTTCCACCAAATTTTCACATTTCATCAAACTAAGTTTATCATCAAATCCAAACCTTTTCCCCCATCTGTCTCCATACTTTGCACATTCTGGGTGTATTTTATGGATATACTTCACATCGCCGTCCAGGGGTCCATTCTTTTGATAACACCATAAACATTCACATTCATGACCCTTACCTGAGACATCTCCCATGTTTAGAGTAAAACCCTTTGTAAGGACGTCTAATTTGACTATGGCCGTACATTGTTCAGGCTGATCTATATTAAGAGGACTATTATCTTTTGGATAATATAATTTTCCTTCTTCGATTTCACATATTTTCAGTTGTTTCACACGTTTTTGTTAAGTATATAATTCCACATGTGGTAATTCATAGTTTTGATGCCTTCAGTGTGAATGTACAATTTTCATAGTCATGAAAATACAGAAAAATCTTTAAATGAGAAGGTGTGTCCAAACTTTTGGTCTGTACTGTATGTGCACACGTTAAGTACTTTCTGCAGACATTTCTGCACCAAAAACGTCTTGTGGCAGGAAAAACACAACATAACATAAATTCGCACACTTTTACCGTATTTTTTACTTGCATTTTCCCCCCCATGCATCTGATGAAAATCGCTGAATGGATTGACAGGCTGCAAATATAAAACTGCTTCTAATCTGCAAGGAAAAAAGAAGCAGCGTGTGCACGAGGCCTCAGGAATCTCATTCACTTTGTTGGTACGAGGAAATGCTGCAACAAATACTTAAATATGCCCAAACCCAAAGCTCTAATCTCTCGGGCTCCAGAGTGCAGAAGCAGTTAACCCCTTCCTGACAGGGCCAATTTCTGTTTTTGAACTTTAGTTTTTTCCTCCCCTTCTTCCCACAGCCATAACTTTTTTTGCTTTTCTGTCCACATAGACATATGAGGGCTTGTTTTTTGGGGGACGAATTGTAATTTTGATTGACACCATTGATTTTACCACTTTGTACTGGAAAACAGGAAACAAAAATTCCAAGTTCGGTGAAATTGAGAAATACACGCAATCTGACATAGTTTCTTGGAAATTATTTTTACAGTGTACATTTTGTGGTAAAAATGACCTTGCAGTGTGATTCTGCTCATCGGTACGATTACAGCGACACCAAACAAGTCCAGTTCTTTCATTATTTTACCGGTGAAAATAAATCAGAAGTTTGAAATAAAACCATTTTTGGGTTGTCGCCATTTTCCGAGACCCGTAACGTTTCTATATTTTTATTGATACCATTTTGGAATGGATATGACATTTTGATCACTTGTTACAGCATTTTTAGGGGTATTGCAGAAAATAATGTCATTTTGGCGTTTTTGAATATTTTTCTGTTTTATGGTGTTTACGAATCGTGTTGCTTGTGGTTTTATTTTGATAGATCAAACTTTTCTGAATGCAGCGATATCGCATATGTGTATTTTTTACATTTTTTAATATCTTTATTTTTAATGCAGGAAAATGGGGGCAATTGGAACTTTTATTTTTTTTTGTTAAATATCTTTTAAAACTTTTTAAAATAGCTTTTAACTTATAGCTTGTACTATATACAGCGATGCCACAGTATTGCTGCAGTTAGTGAAAATCACGGTCTCCTTTGAAGCACGGCTATAGGCAGGATTTCAAGGGAGGTCCGTAATGGAGCACTGTGTTGTGCCATTATACAGTATGGAGCACTATGTGTGGTCCATTATACAGTATGGAGCACTATGCGAAGTCATTATACTGTATGGAAGACTATGCGAGGCCATTATACTGTATGGAGGACTATGCGGGGCCCATTATACTGTATGGGGGACTATGTGGGGCCATTATACTGTATGGAGGACTATCTGAGGCCCATTATAATGTAAGGAGGACTATGTGGGGCCATTATACTGTATGGAGGACTATGTGGGGCCCATTATACTGTATGGAGGACTATGTGAGACCATTATTCTGTATGGAGCACTATGTGTGGTCCATTATACAGTATGGAGCACTATGCAAAGTCATTATACTGTATGGAAGACTATGCGAGGCCATTATACTGTATGGAGGACTATGCGGGGCCCATTATACTGTATGGGGGACTATGTGGGGCCATTATACTGTATGGAGGACTATCTGAGGCCCATTATAATGTAAGGAGGACTATGTGGGGCCATTATACTGTATGGAGGACTATGTGGGGCCCATTATACTGTATGGAGGACTATGTGAGACCATTATTCTGTATGGAGCACTATGTGTGGTCCATTATACAGTATGGAGCACTATGCGAAGTCATTATACTGTATGGAGGACTATGCGAGGCCATTATACTGTATGGAGGACTATGCGGGGCCCATTATACTGTATGGAGGACTATGTGGGGCCATTATACTCTAGGAGGACTATGTGGGGCCATTATACTGTATGGAGGATTATGTGGGGCCATTATACTGTATGGAGGACTATGTGGGGCTCATTATACTCTATGGAGGACTATGTGAGGCCCATTATACAGTATGGAGCACTATGTGAGACCATTATACTGTATGGAGGACTATATGGGGCTATTATACTGTATGGAGGACTATGTGGGGCCATTACACTGTATGGAGGACTATGCGGAGCCCATTATACTGTGTGGAGGACTATGTGAGGCCCATTATACAGTATGGAGCACTATGTGAGACCATTATACTATATGGAGGACTATGTGTGGTCCATTATACTGTATGGAGGACTATGCGAGGCCATTATACTGCATGGAGGACTATGCGAGGCCATTATACTGTATGGAGGACTATGCTGGGCCCATTAAACTGTATGGAGGACTATGTGGGGCCATTATACTGTATGGAGGACTATGTGGGGCCATTATACTGTATGGGAGATGACGTGCCCAGGGGATTGGGGGAGGGACGACTCGGCGCCCGGGCCTTAGTTGTTGGTTGCCTGACTTTGGGGGGCTGGGTGTCGCGGTGGCCGGCTCCCGGGCCCGTACCCTGGGGTCACTCTTTAAAGAGGGAAAAAGAAGGGGGGGGGGTGTTTGTGTGGGAAAAAGGGGAATGTTCGTGACGCCACCTGTAGTTTCTGGTGAGGATCACCAGCGCCCCGGCAGTCCTCTGAGGCCGGTGGTCAGGCAGCTTAGCTGGTGCGGCGCCCCACAGGTGGAGCAGGGCCTCAGGGCAGCGTAGAGAAGAGAGAGTGAAGTAAAGCGTTGGTGGGTGCAGGGTCGCGGAGGAAAGAGCAGACAGAGACAGTAGTTGCAGTCATCCAAGTCTTTACTCACAGATTTGATCGCTCAGCTCAGAGCTTCTCTCTGCTGTCACACGGCGAGCTGCGGCCGCCAGGGTGGGGCTCAGCACACTCCAGGTAGTTCAGGAGCACTTGACAGGACCCCCGCTCTAGTGTGTCCCTCTCTTCTCCTACTTCTCCTTCTCTCTCCTTCTCCCCACTGAGTAACGTACGGGTACTGCAATGTCCTTTTTGGGTAACTTGAAGCTCCCGGACCGACTGGGTGCCATTTTTGGTGACTTGTGGTGAGAACGTGGTGTAAGGCCGGGTCCCTCTGGATAAACTCAGATTAGGGAATACAGGTGGCGACTCCGTCCGTATCCCCCTGGGATCCACATAATACTCCAGACTTTTCCGACAGAGACGTGAAGTGCAAAGTCAGATAATCGGGGACCGGTACCCCCTCTTGCGGCAGGGTCTCTCTGGCTGGGCCAGAATGAGGTATGCAGGTGGCGACTCCGCTCCATCCGCACCCCCTGAGATCCTTTCGCCTGTGGAGCTTGTCTCCTCTGCTCCCCTCCTAGGCCTTCTTATTTGGACCCTGACCGGGGACAGAGCCAGTTATAACTCTGCCCCGACCCCCCCGTCTCGAGGCCTGAGACTGGGAACCGTGGACCCTCAGCCAGCCGCAGCCTTGTGCTGACTTGCCGACCGAAAGACCCACGACCAAAGACCTTGTTGCTAAAATGGCCTCTGATTATATATGATTCTAGTTAAGTGCTGTAGATTAATGCTTCCTCCACCCTCACTCACTACTTGGTTCCCCCTAATCTTTGGTTCCCCCCAACTCCTCCATTCAGGCCTGGGGCAGCACTATGGTGCATTAGGCCCCCTTCAGAACTGGAGTGGTGTAGTGTTGAGTGTGTGGTTGGGGTCCTGTGAAGTACTCCATCCTTACCTAAGAGAGGAGATACCACACCTCATTCTGAGGTGCAGTACCCCTGTGGCGACTGAACCCTCAGGGGCACCACAAAAGCAAAGTAGGGCCCTGTTATACTGTATGGAGGATTATGTGGGGCCCATTATACTATATGGAGAACTATGTGGGGCTCATTATTCTGTATGGAGCACTGTGTGGCCATTATACTGTATGGAACGCAATGTAGGGCCCTGTTATACTGTATGGAGCACTGTGTGGGGCCCATTATACTGTATGGAGCACTGTGTGGGGCCATTATACTGTATGGAGCACTATGTGGGGCCAGTATACTGTATGGAGCACTATGTGGGGCCCATTATACTGTATGGAGCACTATGTGGGGCCCATTATACTGTAGAGAGCACTATGTGGGGCCCATTATACTGTATGGAGCACTATGTGGGGCCCATTATACTGTATGGAGCACTATGTGGGGCTCATTATACTGTATGGAGGACTATGTGGGGCCCATTATACTGTATGGAACACTGTGTGGGGCCCATTATACTGTATGGAGCACTGTGTGGGGCCATTATACTGTATGGAGCACTATGTGGGGCCATTATACTTTATGGAAATCAATGTAGGGCCCTGTTATACTGTACGGAGCACTGTGTGGGGCCATTATACTGTATGGATGATTATGTGGGGCCATTATACTGTATGGAGGACTATGCGAGGCCATTATCCTGTATGCAGTACTATGTGGGGCCCATTATTCTGTATGGGAGGGCTATGTGAGACCATTACACTGTATGGAGGATTATATGGGGCCATTATACTGTATGTAGTACTATGTGGGGCCATTATACTGTATGGAGGACTATGTGGGGCCATTATACTGTATGGAGGACTATGCGGGGCCATTATACTGTATGAAGGACTATGTGGGGCCATTATTCTGCATGGAGGACTATGTGGGGCCATTATACTGTATGGAGGATTATGTGGGACCCATTATACTGTATGGAGGATTATGTGGGGCCATTATACTGTATGGAGGATTATGTGGGGCCCATTTTACTGTATGGAGCACTATGTGGGGCTCATTATTCTGTATGGAGCACTGTGTGGCCATTATACTGTATTTAATAAGCAATGTAGGGCCCTGTTATTGTGACGCTCTAGCCCTCCCTGGGAAGGTGAACTCGGACGGCGGGCCTGTAGTTGTGGGGGATGTCACATAAAAAATTATGGGCTTCTGGATGAGTGGTTGTTCGACTACGCCACCTGAGGTTTTTGGTGAGGGTCACCAGCGCTGCAGCAGTCCTCTGAGGCCGGTGTTCAGAAAGCTCGGATGGTACGGCTCCCCACAGGTGGAGCAAGGCCTCAGGGCAGCATAGAGAGAGAGAGAGCGTGGAACAGAGCGTTGGCGGGTTCAGAGCTGCGGAGTAAGGAACAGACAGAGACAAAGGTTGAAGTCATCCAAGTCTTTACTCACAGGTGTAGTGGTTCAGCTCAGAGTTTCTCTCTGCTGTCACACGGCGTGTTGCGGCCACCAGGATGGGGTTCAGCACACTCCAAGTACTTCAGGTGCACTTGACAGGACCCCAAGCTCTAGTGTGTTCATCTCTTCTCTTACTTCTCCTTCTCCCTCCTTGTGTTCCCCACAGAGTTCCGTACGGGTACTGCGATGTCCTTTACGGGTGGCGTGTAGCCCCCGGACCGACTGGGTGCCCTTATTGGTGACTAGTGGTGAGAACTTGGTGTAAGGCCAGGTCCCTCTGGAAAAATGCAGATTAGAGGATACAGGTGGCGACTCCGCTCCGTCCGTATCCCCCTGGGATCCACATAAACCTCCGGACTTTTCTGACAGAGACATGAAGTGCAAGGTCAGATAATCGGGGACCGGTACCCCCTCTTGCGGCAGGGTCTCTCTGACTAGGCCAGAATGAGGCATGCAGGTGGCGACTCCGCTCTGTCCGCACCCCCTGAGATCCTTTCGCCTGTGGAGCCTATCTCCTCTGTTCCCCTCCTGGGCCTTCTTGTGTGGGCTAAGACTGGGAACAGAGCTGGCTATAACTCAACTCTGCCCCAATCCCCAGTCTCGAAGCCTGAGACCGGGAATCACAGAATCCTAGAACAGCTGCCGCTTGTACTGACTAACCACTCCAGGGAACTGCGACCAAAGACCCGGTATTAAAGATGGCATCTGTTTATATATGATTCTATTAAGGTGTGTTATAAAGTGCTTCCTCCACCCTCACTCACTACTTGGTTCCCCCTTACTTTGGTTCCCCCCAACTCTTCCATTCAGACCCAGGGCTGCACTATGGTGCTTTAGATCCCCGTCCTGAACTGGAGTGGTGTAGTGTTGAGTGCGTGGCAGGGGTCCTGTGTAGTGCTCCATCCTTACCTTGGAGAGGAGATACCACACCTCGGTCTGAGTTGCAGTACCCCTGTGGCGACTGAACCCTGAGGGGCGCCAAATTCCCCCCCAGTGAAACACAGCATGTCCGCGGTCTGCAATAGAGTAAATACATGGTATATTTCAGACTTCAAAATTTTTTAAATGCTTTTGTAAACAACAGAAACATTCTTCCCATTATGGGAGGCATTTTTCTTAAACGTTGCAGATTAAATATATATTAAGACATTATATAAATATAGAAAAACAGTAGAAATTCTTGTGCAAGTGCAGGCTCAGCAGCATGAGGGACCTGTCCAAAGAAAACCCTCCACGTAGGGCCTGGAGTGGCCGCAGGGCATGGCGATCCTGAGTTGGACCTCCAATGGTGCCACCCAGACAGGTTTTTGTTCTGAGGTCTGTTGTTGCACATATAAAACCAATAGGGAGCACCTGAATAGGTGCAAACTATTTACAATCCAGACTGTTGACTGCTCACCGTCCGCTGGCATAATGTCTTTTCAAAATGAACGGCAACAAGGAGAACAAATAAAAAAACAATAACAAGGAAGTTCAGCTGCCGGGGCCGCATTACAGGTGGTATCCCCACCGGGGGTACGGCTCATGCTTTCCCACTGATCCTGACCGGTCACTTGTGGGAACGCGCGGGGAGGAATCTTCCATAAACACCCGGCGTACCTCCAGGGGGTACCACCCGCGCACCCCGTGGTGGCGGGTGTAGGAGACCAAGTCTCCTGGGTATAGGTTGCGGTCAGGGTGTCCTTCCTCCAGATGGGCCTCCACGTCCTGCTTATTTAAAACACGTCTTGAGCGAACTTGGGGCTGCGGATAAAGTCCCATCCCGCCTCCTGGTGGAATCTGACTATGAGTCCTTCCTCCCGGGGGCTGAAGCGGGAGGCCTGCGCCTGGCAGGCTTGGGCCTTAGCGTCTTTTGACCGCACCTCCAGCTGCTCGCAGCGGACCCTCCGTGGATGCCGTTCTCGCTCTAGCTGGAGGAGCTCATGCCGGCAATACTGTTCCCGCTGTTGAGCCTCAGCTTGGGTCTCCCGGGGAAACCTCATTAGATCTACATCCCCCGGATGTCCCATCTAAACTCCTCTCCCTTTGGGCTTGTAACCGGGGGTGCTGGTAACGGTGTTAGCGGGGGCCACTGTTGGTCCTCCATCTTGGCGGACCAGTCCGGATTGGTGTGTGAGTACACCCAGGCGAGGGCAGGTGGTGACGGCTCAGGGTCCGGGGTTAGTAGCTGCTCCCAAACGGTAGCGTCCGGGGATGGATGTGGCGGCAGGATGTCTAGGAGGAGGTTGACGCACTTGGCGCCCGGGGCAGGGGTTGTTTCCTTACCCGCTCCTGGGCTGGATGCGGCCTCCTGGTCTTGTTCCATTTCCGCCGGGGCTGGAGTATCGCTGACAGGGCGCGGAACCTCTGGGTGTGGGGCTGCAAGCTTCTCCCACATCTCCTTCCTCCATTTCTCGACTGCTCTCCGCTGGGCCTCTTCCACTCTCCGGGTCAAGTTCTGCGTCTCGCCGCGGAGGAACTCGGCCTCCTCCGGTGCTAATCGAATGATGTATCCCTCCAGGATGAGAGAGGTGGTTGGCGGTGGGCCAGCGGCGGAGGGTGATTCCTGGTCTCCTTCCATTGCGGCCTCCAGGTGTGGTCTGTCTAGACTTGCTCGAACCACGCCTTGTCTCCCTCTCTCTCTCCTCCTCTTTCAGGGGCGGTTCAATGGCTGCTTGCAGACGGGCATTCCCTGGGACGTCCCATCTGTTTTGACGGACACATCCATGCGGACAGTCTCTGTAGCAAGGGCCGGTCTGTATTTTTGGTGCCATTTGAGAACCTTGCCCACGATGGGAGGTCTTAAGAGGTTGTTGATTTCCCTGCACATAATGGCGTCCGTTCTTCTTGGGCGGGCGCCACATGGAATGTGGAAATACAGTCTTTAGAAAGGCGCACAGTACCCGTTGGCAATGGGTATAGACTTCTGCCGTTGCCACGGGCACGAAATCCTGCCGACTACGCCAAGTTGTGACGCTCTAGCCCAACCTGGGAAGGTGAACTCGGACGGCGGGCCTGTAGTTGTGGGGGATGTCGTCGTGGCCTTGACCTGGTCCGTGCCCAGGGCTGTCACATAAAAAATTATGGGCTTCTGGATGAGTGGTTGTTTGACTACGCCACGTGCGGTTTCTGGTGAGGGTCACCAGCGCTGTGGCAGTCCTCTGAGGCCGGTGTTCAGACAGCTCGGATGGTATGGCTACCCACAGGTGGAGCAAGGCCTCAGGGCAGCATAGAGAGAGAGAGAGCATGGAATAGAGCGTTGGCGGGTGCAGAGCCACGGAGTAAGGAACAGACAGAGACAAAGGTTAAAGTCATCCAAGTCTTTACTCACAGACTTCTCTCTGCTGTCACATGGCGTGTTCCGGCCACCAGGATGGGGTTTGTGGCGCCCTGCTGTGCATGGAGCCACAGATCCTGGAGGGGTGTATTAAAGGATTTCTCCACAAGATGCCCTCGGAGCATACACACACCTCCACCCTACCTCAGTCCACCAGAGGGAGCCCGGATAGGGATATAAATACGGAGGGTGGAGCTAGGCAGAGGCGGTCTGTGAGTTTGTTCTCCTTAGGAAGTGAGTGGAGACAGAACAGTCTGTAGTCCACAGCCAGTTCCTGCAGAGTGAGACACAGAAAAACAGGTCAGTCTGAAGTGGAGCTCAGTCAGACTCAAGCAGCTCGAGTTAAGTGAGCTAGGAGCGTTGCTGATGCTCAGAGAGCAGCAGAAGAGGCAGCAGCTAACTGCCAGTGTGTATAGCCTAGTGAGGGCCCGAGTAGGAAGAAAGCTAGACAAGCGAGTAGCATTGGGGGCAGAGGGACTTTACCAGCTCACCCCAGAAACCATATACCGGACAACGGGTCCGAGTCTGCAGGGATTCTTTACACCCAGCAGAGGACAACCGGAACCCCTGGTGAACTACATGTCCCAGGAATACCAAACGCTGACTGTTATACCAGGGTCAGGAGTTACCGAGGCCCCATATACCAGGGGGTGTGTACTCCAACAGAAGGCCCTACCACAGGATCAGCCGATGCAGGACAGAAACCAAGTTAGGCCTAGCTCCATGCAGGTCAGAAACTTACTACAGAGAGGCAAGAGACAGGAGGCCGTACACCCGCTCACTGGAGAGAATCCAGACGTGCACCCCTTACCCTACAGCGCTCCGGGGTGTTCCTGAACTATTTCCAGTAAAGGTACAGAAGTGACTTTTGTGTGTGCTTCCCCTTCTTGCTCTGACCTGGCTGGGTCCCCTCTCTCCTGCATCCCTAACTCCTACGCTGCCCTGAGGCCCCGCTCCGCCTGTGGGGAGCGATTCCATCTAAGCTGCCACAACACCGGCCTCAATGGATGGCCGCAGCGCTGGTGATCCTCACCAGACACCACAGGTGGCGTCACGAACTTTGACATTTCATTTTCCCCTTTTTAAGAGAGACCCCAGGGTACGGGCCCGGGAGCCGACCACGGCAACATCCCCCAAGAACAGGCATTAAGGCCCGGGCGCCGAGTAGTCCCCATCCCCTGGGCGCCACATCTCTCTAACTGGCGTCACGAACAGGATTGCGTGCCCGTTGCCACCGGGTACTGTGCGCCTTAAGAAACTGTAAAACTCACAGTGGTGAAGATTTTCCCACCATTTTCTGGAGTTTCCCGCCACTGGCCGCCATCTGGCCGCACGGGAAGAAGAAGGGCGTAACCGCTGGAAGCGCGCGAAGTCGAGGACACGCCCCGCCCCTGATGTCGAATCAGGAAGCGTCAGGTCCTGGAAGGAGCCAGAGGACGCCCTGAGGTCGGACGCAAGTGACGCAAGGTCCTACCAGAAGACGTCAGCTGTGGAGCTGCGGCCTACAGAAGGAAGGTAGGCCACGGTTCACTATGGGGGCGCCAAGATGTTGCAGCAACAACCTGACGTCGCGGCCCAGGTTGACAGCCCCGATGATGCACCCGCGGCCACCGCCGCGCAAGACGGAGCAGACGCTCCATCACCAGGGCCTGTAGCCCCTATCGTACCATTGACTTTACCATACATGCCTGGAGCAAAGTAGCTCCCCCAGTACAGCGGCAAGCCACACACCCTGTCTGGATTCAAGCGCAAAATATGCAGCATCCTGGACATGTATTCTATCACGGGCAAACAAAGAGCTGCAGTTGTTGTGGGACAATTGACTGGTGCTGCGGAGAGAGAAGTAGAGACCTGGCTGGCCGCAGACCAGGAGTCAGTGTCCGCCATGTTTAAAAAATTACAGACTGCCTTTGAGGACCGCACTGAAGCAGACCTCCAGATGAGGTTCTACCAATGCTCTCAGAAACCGGAGGACAGCGTTCGGGACTATGCCTGCCGTTTACAAGGGGCCCTGCGAGCTCTAAAACAGGTTAGTCCAATTAGCATAACAAATGAGGGTAAAATGCTAAAAGAACAATTTGTCCGGGGGCTGAGGTCCCAAGCGGAGAGCAGGACTGTGCGTTGGTGGTCCTTGGATCATCCAGATGCTACCTTTGACACCCTTAAGGATATGGCTATAAAGGGACTGCAACCCCTGGAGACGGCAGATACTGCAATCCAACGTTACCAGGGTGGGTCCACTCCAACGCTAGCAGCACCCACCTTTTCCCCGCTGGCTGCTGAAGCCAAAGTGCAGGCAGCGCCCCGTACTGAGCTGGACTGTCTGCGCTCAGAAGTGGGCCAGCTGACCAAAAACCTGGCCACTGTAATGAGTGCCCTGCAACTACGGACGGAGCCAGAGACGGAGGGAAATATCCTGCTAGCCGACTGCCCTGAGGATGTCCCCTGGATGAACCGGAGGAGAAGGAGAACGTCGCCACCCTGGAGGAGGATATCGCCAACCCGGAGGAGGACAACACCGCCCCCAGGAAGGACCAACAACCAGCACCATCCTCACCAAGAGTTCGTCTGCCACCGCTGCCAGAAGGCAGGTCACACAGTGCACCAGTGTCCTTTAAACAAGCAAACCCTGGGTCCGAGGGCCAACACCCAGGAATAGACTCAGCAGGCCCCTCAGACTGGCACCACAGGTTCGTGGGAGGAAGACCTTTCCTATCCATCATACTGGACGGCATTGCGATACCTGCCCTGCTGGACACCGGATCCCAGGTAACAATCATACCTGATATCCTCTATAGCAAATACTGGTCCATGGACAGTCTCCAACCTCCAAACCCAGACTTTTCAGTATATGCCTCTAACGGCCTCCCTCTTGACCTACTTGGGGTTAAGAATGTAGCAGTAAAAGTGGGGAGAGTGGAGTTAAAGGACCAGGTGCTCATTGTAGTGAAGACTGTCAATGAGGAAAATGGACTGAATGTAGTACTAGGCACTAACATTGTGGGTAACTGTTTGGAGGACGTTGTGTTTTTACTCCAACAGCTTGCTGACACCGCCAGACCGGGGCAGCGGAGAGCACTCCAGAGGGAGATTCGAGCCCTGATGTACCAGCAGCAAGTAAAGCTAACCGGTGGTGCGGGTAACAGACCCCGTACCCATTGTGATTCCCCCAATGAGTGAAATGCTTATCTGGTGTAGAGCAGCAATAGGTCTTAAAGGACATAGCTACCAGACGGTAGTAGAACCCCTTAGCTCAGAACACAGACCTACACTCTTAACTGCCAGGGGGGTAGTAGATGTACGCAATGGGAGGGTGCCCGTCCGTCTTCTCAACTATGGGGAAGACGAGGTCAGATTACCACGTTATGCCACTGTTGCCAAACTTTACACTGTAAATAATAACTCTATTCACACGGCGGAGTCCTTAACCTCCCCAGACCAAGTGGAGGATAATGATCCTACAACACAGGTGGAGGATTGGTGTCAACAGCTCCACGTTGGTACAGACACCACTCCTGCCCACCAGAAACAGGGAGTACACCGGGTGGTTCAGGAATACGCGCAGGTATTCAGCAAACACTCACTTGACTTTGGGAGGATTAAGGGGGTACAACATCACATCCCCACAGGCAACCATCCCCCCATCAAGGAACGGTACAGGCCTATACCTCCAGCACACTACCAGAAAGCCAAGGAGATGTTGCATGACATGAAGAAGGTAGGGGTAGTAAGGGATAGTTGTAGTCCCTGGGCAGCTCCCCTAGTTCTAGTCAGGAAGAAGGATGGAAGCATGAGAATGTGTGTAGATTACAGACAAGTAAATCGCATTACACATAAAGATGCATACCCTTTACCCCGTATTGAGGAATCCCTGGCTGCCTTAAAGTCTGCAAATTACTTTTCCACCCTTGACCTTACTAGTGGGTACTGGCAAGTAGCTGTGGCTGAGGAGGATCGGGAGGAGACGGCCTTCACCACCCCAATGGGACTCTGCGAGTTCAACAGTATGCCGTTTGGACTCTGCAACGCCCCTGGAACGTTCCAGAGATTGATAGAGAGCTGCCTGGGACACCACAACTTCGAGACTGTGTTGCTATACCTGTATGACGTGATAGTGTACTCCAAGACGTATGAGGACCACTTGAAGCACCTGGCAGAGGTATTTGAGTCACTGTCCCAGTATGGGATAAAGTTGAAACCCTCAAAGTGCCACCTGCTCAAGAGAAAGGTACAATACCTGGGGCACATTGTCAGCCCAGAAGGGGTAGCACCAGACCCGGAGAAGGTCACTGCCATACAGAAATGGCCGGAGCCGAAGAACCTCAAAGAAGTGCGTCAGTTCTTGGGACTGATAGGATACTACCGGAGGTTTGTACAAGACTACACTAAGAAAGCAGCGCCTCTGCAAGACCTCCTGGTAGGACAGTCCCCCAAGGGCAGAAATCCCCCATTCCACTGGAGTAAAGAACAGGCTGAATCATTTCAAGAAAAGAAGGAGATCCTGACAGGTGATGAGATCCTAGCCTACCCTGACTACAGCCAACCGTTCCTGCTGTATACTGATGCCAGCAATGAAGGATTGGGAGCTGTCCTAAGTCAGAAGCAGAATGGCCAGGAGAAAGTCATCGCATATGCAAGCAGGAAGCACCGCTCGACTGGGAGGAACCCAGAGAACTATAGCATCTTTAAGTTAGAGTTCCTGGCCTTGGTCTGGGCCATCACAAAAAGGTTCAAGCACTACTTAGCCTCCAGCAAGTTCACTGCCTACACTGACAATAACCCCTTAACTCATCTTGAAACAGCCAAGCTGGGAGCCATGGAACAACGATGAATGGCTCGGCTGTCAAACTACCAATTCACAATAAAGTACTGGGCGGGCCGCAGGAATGCCAACGCCGATGCCTTGTCCAGGATGCCTCACCAGTCAGACACAGAAGAAGAAGTGGATGACCTGGAAGAGATTGAGCTACCTGCCTTTCATCGGAATGGGATGATCCACGAGCAATGAGCCTCCAGGAGGCAGCGTGGTAAGACGTTAAACCCTTTGCCTCACCACAGCTGGAAAGAGACCCAGGACAGTGACCCGGTTGTCAGCCGTATCAAAGAGCTGATAACCCAAGAAGGTTACTCCCTGGAGAAGGATGCGTCTCTCCAAGAAAAACAGCTGTGGAATGAGAGAAGCCGGCTGTTTATCTACCGTGAGAAGCTGTGCCGGAGGTACGTCAATCCAAAAACCCATGAGATGGTATGGCAGATAGTGGTCCCCAAGACGGACATCCAGATGGTGTTGGAGGCCTACCACGATCAGGCGGGGCACTATGGCTGGAAAAAGCTAGAGACCCTGTTGAAGTGTCGATTCTACTTGGTGGGAATGCGCAGCTCCATTGAGAGGTGGTGCAGAGACGGTGGACCCTGTAGCCT
Organism: Phyllobates terribilis; assembly: GCF_046119375.1. Taxonomy (NCBI): domain Eukaryota; kingdom Metazoa; phylum Chordata; class Amphibia; order Anura; family Dendrobatidae; genus Phyllobates; species Phyllobates terribilis. The sequence goes on along the minus strand of NW_027362880.1, from coordinate 3,850,172 downwards.
CAGAAGAAAAGACTACAGCAGCCAGAAGGCACCCCTGCAGCCCATCAAGACGACTCGACCCCTGGAGATCGTGGCCCTGGACCATGTCAAGTTGTCACCCAGCCGGTCAGTATATGCCTATGCCCTGACCATGGTGTATTACTACTCCAGGTTCCTGGTGGTCGCCCCTGTCAAAGACCTGACAGCAGAGACAGCAGAGAAGACGTTCCAAGCGTACTTCTGCAGACCCCATGGATACCCTGAGCAGGTACTGATTGACCAAGGCCCGGCCTTTGAGGCTGAATTGTTCAAAGAGTTCTGCCATCTGTACGGGTGTAAAAAGATCAGGACTACACCGTACCACCCCCAAACTAACGGTCTCTGTGAAAAGATGAATAACATCATCATCGATCTTCTGAAGATTATACCACTAGAAGAGAGAAACCAGTGGCCAGACCTACTACCTGACCTAGTGGATCTGTATAATCACATACCAGTAAGTTCCACCAATTGCACTCCGGCATATCTCATGCGGGCAAGACCAGGAAAGCTGCCCATGGACCTGGAGCTTGGTGTTGTAGAACCAGAAGCAGATGTGACCACTGAAGACTGGGACACGACCAGACAGGAGCAGTACAGAAGAGTACAAGCATGTGTCGAAGACAGTCTCACTCGGGTGAGGGATAAACAAGAAGCACAATACAACAGAAGTGCACCAGCAGAACCATTCACACCAGGAGAAGTGGTATTGAAAAGGAAGCGGAGGAACCACAAGCTTGATGACCAGTGGGAGAGAGAACCCTACACTGTGTTGAATTCAAGGTTTGACAACAGGAAGACGTGTCTGATCAGCAAAGATGGAGGAAGAACAACTGCAACAGTATCTAGGGACCACCTGAAGTTGTGTCCAGATCTGCTAAAACCCCAAGAAGAAGTGCCTCTCATTTTCCCGGAGGAACCTGATGAAGCAGTAATACGTACTGATTTAGGAGACTTCCCGGCAGATTGGCCTCAAATCGGGGGAGCAGTCATAATTCCAGTACTCCAATTCTTCCAACAGCCAGAAGACCCTCCACAGCAAGTTGAACCTGTAAGTGCTGCAGAAGAGCCTAGTGCCGCAGAAGAGCCTGCTCAGGAAGAATCCCTGGAAGAAGGATCCCCGGCAGAAGCAGAGCAAGAAGGCCCAGCCAATGGTAAACTTGCCAGCCCATTAGCGAGGTTAAGGCAGTTTTTCAATACCATCACTAGTAGAACAAACAGGGTAGCTGAGAGAAACACTGACACTACACAGACCACCGCACTACGCAGATCTACACGTAGCATGAAAGGTCAACTCCCTGTCAGGTACACTAAGTAAAATAGTTAAACCCCGACAGATGTAGATAGTTATCCCTGGGGTATGGTATTGTATTGTATAATACTGTATATTATTGCATTATCCTGTGTATGTATTGCTATGTATTTATTGCCTTTTACAGGCCTTTAACTTATATTTTGCCCCTCTAATGGACAATCCAAGTGAAACGGACACTTTACTTATTTGCTTCCCATTACCCGCTTGGGTATCTAAGAACTCTGTGGCTGACGACTATGTGCAGCCCAAAGACTTTATTTGTACGTATTTGCACTCCCTGAGTGCCCCGTTGCGCAACCTCTCCGGAAGTGACTTGGACTTTCTGCTTGCTTATTGCCTACTGTTTATTGAACTATATATGTATATTTATCCATGTTCTGGTTATGCAACATTCAAGTGTCTTAACCTCCCATAAAGGGAAGCTTGTTATTGTTGTTGTTACAAAATGTACTTCAGCCCGGGAGTGCTGAGTTCAACTAGGGGGGTGGAGCTAGGCAGAGGCGCTCAGTGAGTTAGTTCTCCTCAGGAAGTGAGTGGAGACAGAACAGTCTGGAGTCCACAGCCAGTTCCTGCAGAGTGAGACACAGAGAATCAGGTCAGTCTGCAGTGGAGCTCAGTCAGACTCAAGCAGCTCAAGTTAAGTGAGCTAGGAGCGTTGCTGACACTCAGAGAACAGTAGAAGAGGCAGCCAGCTAACTGCCAGTGTGTATAGCCTAGTGAGGGCCCGATAGGCCGAAGGCTAGAGGAGCGAGTAGCATTGAGGGCAGAGGGGCTTTACCAGCTCACCCCAGAAACCATATACCGGACAACGGGTCAGAGTCTGCAGGGATTCTTTACACCCAGCAGAGGACAACCAGAACCCCTGGCGAACTACATGTCTCAGGAATACCAAACGCTGACTGTTATACCAGGGTCAGGAGTTACCGAGGCCCCATATACCAGGGGGTATGTACTCTAACAGAAGGCCCTACCACAGAATCAGCCGATGCAGGACAGAAAACAAGTTAGGCCTAGCTCCAGGCAGGTCAGAAACTTACTACAGAAAGGCAAGAAACAGCAGGCCGTACACCCGCTCACTGGGGAGAATCCGGACGTGCACCCCTCACCCTACAGCGCTCCGGGGTGTTCCTGAACTATTTCCAGTAAAGGTACAGAAGTGACTTTTGTGTGTGCTTCCCCTTCTTGCTCTGACCTGGCTGGGTCCCCTCTGTCCTGCTTTCCCAACTCCTACGCTGCCCTGAAGCCCAGCTCCACCTGTGGGAAGTGATTCCATCTAAGCTGCCACAACACCGGCCTCAGTGGACGGTCGCAGCGCTGGTAATCCTCACCAGACACCATAGGTGGCGTCACAAACTTTGACATTTCATTTTTCCCTTTTTAAGAGAGACCTCAGTGTACGGGCCCGGGAGCCGACCACCGCGACATCCCCCAAGAACAGGCATTAAGGCCCAGGCGCCGAGTAGTCCCCATCCCCTGGGCGCCACAGGGTTCAGCACACTCCAAGTACTTCAGGTGCACTTGACAGGACCCCAAGCTCTAGTGTGTTCCTCTCTTCTCTTAATTCTCCTTCTCCCTCCTTGTGTTCCCCACTGAGTCCCGTACAGGTACTGCGATGCCCTTTACGGGTGGCGTGTAGCCCCCGGACCGACTGGGTGCCCTTATTGGTGACTGGTGATGAGAACTTGGTGTAAGGCCGGGTCCCTCTGGATAAACGCAGATTAGAGGATACAGGTGGCGACTCCGCTCCGTCCGTATCCCCCTGGGATCCACATAAGCCTCCGGACTTTTCTGACAGAGACGTTAAGTGCAAGGTCAGATAATCGGGGACCGGTACCCCCTCTTGCGGCAGGGTCTCTCTGACTAAGCCAGAATGAGGCATGCAGGTGGCGACTCCGCACCGTCCGCACCCCCTGAGATCCTTTCGCCTGTGGAGCCTATCTCCTCTGCTCCTCTCTTTTGCCTTCTTGTGTGGACTGAGACGAGGAACTGAGCTTGCTATAACTCAACTCTGCCCCAATACCCAGTCTCGAGGCCTGAGACCGGGAATCACAGAATCCTAGAACAGCTGCAGCTTGTACTGACTAACCACTCCAGGGAACTGCGACCAAAGACCCGGTACTAAAGATGGCCTCTGTTTATATATGATTCTATTAAGGTGTGTTATAAAGTGCTTCCTCCATCCTCACTCACTACTTGGTTCCCCCTTACTTTGGTTCCCCCCAACTCCTCCATTCAGACCCAGGGCTGCACTATGGTGCTTTAGATCCCCGTCCTGAACTGGAGTGGTGTAGTGTTGAGTCCATGGCAGGGGTCCTGTGTAGTACTCCATCCTTACCATGGAGAGGAGATACCACACCTCGGTCTGAGGTGCAGTACCCCTGTGGCGACTGAACCCTGAGGGGCGCCACATTATACTGTATGGAGCACTGTGTGGGGCCAATTATACTGTATGGAGCACTGTGTGGGGCCCATTATACTGTATGGAGGATTATCTGGGGCCATTATACTGAAGGAGCACTATGTGGGGCCAGTATACTGTATGGAGTACTATGTGGGGCCCATTATACTGTATGGAGCACTATGTGGGGCCCACTATACTGTGTGGAACACTATGTGGGGCCCATTATACTGTATGGAGAACTATGTGGGACCCATTATTCTGATATGGAGGGCTATGTGGGGCCCATTATTCAGTATGGAGGACTTTGTGGGGCCATAATTCTGTATGGAGGACTATGTGGGGCCATTATACTGTATGGAGGACTATGTGGGGCCATTATTCCGCATGGAGGACCATGTGGGGCCATTATTCTGCATGGAGGACTATGTTGGACCAATTATATTGTATGGAGGACTATGTGGGGCCATTATTCTGCATGGAGGACTATGTGGGGCCATTTTTATGCATGGAGGACTATGTGGGGCCATTATTCTGCATGGAGGACTATGTGGGACCCATTATACTGTATGGAGTACTATGTGGGGCCATTATTCTGCATGGCGGTCTATGTGGGACACATTATACTGTATGGAGGACTATGTGGGGACATTATACTGTATGGAGGACTATGTAGGGCCATTATACTGTATTGATGACTATGTGGGCCATTATTCTGCATGGAGGACTATGCGGGGCCATTATACTGTATGAAGGACTATGCGGGGCCATTATACTGTATGGAGGACTATTCAATGTTATATTTGATAAGGGAAAACTTCCTCAATTGTAGACATTTTTTAAATAAATATCACGGTTGTCTTGCGACTTTGTCCAAGCTTTTCATTTTGGCCCTCCGGGTATTTGAGTTTGACAACATATAAAGGGATGTCTGGGCATACAGTATTGCCATATCGCACTGCGTCATAATTCAGCTGTCACAGAGAGAGACTGCAGACTTTTCTTTTGCAAGCAGAAAACCCTATAAGATATAAAGGGATATCCGGGCATACAGTATTGATGACCTATCTAGATCTACAGGATAGGTCATCAATAGCAGATCAGTGGGGGTCCAACACCTGGCGCCCCCAAGAGCAGCTGTTTGCTCAGGCGGCATTACTGAGCGGCTGCTGCTGGTTCTGCAGCTCAGCTCCTGTTCATTTGAATAGTAGTGACTACAGTACCAGCAGCGACTGGCAGAGGCCACTACACTCTGGATAGAGCTGCGCTTGCTCCGGAGCTTGTAACAGCTGACCGATGGGGGCACCAGCTGTCAGACCCCACCTATCTGCTTTTCATGACCTATCCTGTATATGTAGAGAGGTCATCAATCCCATATGCCCGGAAATATCCTTTACTCTCTTATAGTTGTTTTCTGGTCACAAGAGAAAAGTCTGCAGTTACTCTGACTGCAGACAGCTGAATTATCACACTGTCACGATTTGCGCACACTGTCTCGATTTTCCTGTATTTTAATGCGGGAGGGCGGTCACTTGACCTCATGTATGCAATTTACATACTTGCAGTCACATGCCGACTAGTCTCATCCAGATACTTTCAATTCTCTTATATTGAGTGGAGCAAGATGAGTCTCGTCCGCACATGACTGCAAGTATGTAAATAACATACATTTAAAGGAAAATTCCTTTAAAGAGAATTTCCAACCTTCTTGAAAATTTTACAGGGGACAGGGTTTGTTTTAAGAAAAAGAAAAACAACCTTAAAGGGGTTGTCCAGCTTTAGGCTACAAGCCTGCAATTTCTCTGTGCGCGCTGTGAGGGTTCTCAGGTGTCGGTGCCCGATGTGAATTGAGTGCAGCCGAACACAGTCTAGTCAGAATGTGGCCAGAAGTAGAAGTATGCGTATCACATGCTTGTGGTCACACACCCGACACCTGAAAATCCTCACAGCGAGCAGGGCGTGCAATGTGAGGATTCACAAGTCTGCAGTCACATAAAGTGACTGCAGTCTTGTAGCTTAAGGCAGCTTGCACCTGTTCACACTTGCTTTATTCTGTTCGGAGGTGCTGGTCAAGTTTTTTTATAGTTTACTTTTGGAGGTTGTGACAGCCTCCTTTTCTGACAGTGCACTCCTCTGATCAGCCTAAGGCCCCCTTCACATGTACGTGTCTGCGTTTCGTGTGGCATCCGTTTTTTTCATGGATACCACACGTGCCCATTATAACCTACTAGCTATTCAACCCGTTCTGCGCCCGGGTGGCGAGCATTTTTATTGGTATATGGTCTCCAATGCTGGTATGTGCTGCCCCCCTCCTGGTATTTGTGCTGCCCCCATTCTGTCCCCACCATCCTATCCTGGTATGCATGGCACCTCTCACCCACAATCCTGGTATGCAAGGCACCCCTCATCCCCAATCCTGGTATGCATGTCACCCCTCACCCCCAATCCTGGTATGCATGGCACCCCTCACCCCCAATCTTGGTATGCATGGCACCCCTGACCCCCAATCCTGGTATGTGTGGTACCCCATCCCTCATCCCTATCCTGGTATGTATGGTATCCCAGATCCTGGTATGCATGGGCCGCTCATCCTCATCCTGGTATGCACCCCTCATCCCCATCCTGGTATGCATGGCACTCCTCATCCCTATCCTGGTATGCATGGGCCCCTCATACCCAATCCTGGTATACATAGTACCCCTTATCCCCAATCCTGGCATACATGGTACCCCTCATCCTTATCATGGTATGTATGGTACCCCTCATCCTGGTATGCATGGTACCCCGCATTCCTATCCTGGTATGTATGGTACCCCTCATCCCTATTCTGGTATGCATGGCACCCCTCACATCCCTATTCTGTTATACATGGCACCCCTCACACCCCAATCCTGGTATGCATGGTCCCCTCACCCCCCAATCCTGGTATGCATGGTCCCCTCACCCCCCAATCCTGGTATGCATGGTCCCCTCACCCCCCGATCCTGGTATGCATGGTCCCCTCACCCCCCAATCCTGGTATGCAGGGTCCCCTCACCCCCCAATCCTAGTATGCATGGTCCCCTCACCCCTTAACCCTGGTATGCATGGTCCCCTCACCCCCCAATCCTGGTATGCACGGTCCCCTCATCCCCAGTCCGGGCATGCATGGTCTCCTCATCCCCCCAATCCTGGTATACATGGTCCCCTCAACCCCGAATCCTGGTATGCGTGGTCCCCTCACCCCCCAATAATGGTATGTGTGGTACCCCTCATCCTGGTATGCATGGTTCCCTCACCCCCCAATCCTGGTATGCATGGTCCCCTCACCCCCCAATCATGGCATGTGTGGTACCCCTCACCCCCCAATCCTGTTATGTGTGGTACCCCTCACCCCCCAATCCTGGTATGCATGGTGCCCTCACCCCCAATCCTGGTATGCGTGGTACCCCTCATCCTGGTATGCTTGATCCCCTCACCCCACAATCCTGGTATGCATGATCCCCTCACCCCACAATTCTGGTATGTGTGGCCCCCTCATCCCTTTCACACTGTACACACATACAAAAAAATAAACAGTTATACTCACCTTTCTTCTCTGTGCTCCAGCGCTGCTGGGTCCTGTTCTGCCGGAGGCCGGGGGAAGAGTGTGGCGACGGAGCACCGCGCTGTCCGGCGCCATTTTGCTGAAGACACAATGCAAATGTGTCTTCAGTAAAATGGCGCAAGATAGCGCTATGTGCATGCGCCGATTTTATATGAATTTATGAAGGTGCCTAAGGCTTTTAATTAATGCTGGATCCTACCTGCCCTTTACATTTTTACGCTTATAGCCCGGGAGAGGCATGACTGATAAATATTAGGATTAGGATCCCATCAAAGAAAGGTCACCTTGTCACGGCTAGTGGGCTCTCCTGAATTTGCCAATGTATGTGCTAAATACTGTAATTTTTATAAGTAAATTCTATATAGCAGTAATGCAGTTCAAATGTCATATATTCAATGTTTGCAGCACTTACAGGGGCGGCTGTATTCTCCTGTATCTATCTATACTGAGGAGAGGGTGGACATGCTTTGGTGTTTGGGACCTGATCTTTTAAGACCCTAACAACGCCCCCGCTGCTATCCGTCCTTGGTGACACTGTTTACCTCTTGGTATCACTTTGCAGCAGCCAACAGAATGTCTCCACACTGTGACCTTAAACTACATTCTCACTTATCTTTTTGCAAAGGACCAGAAAAATAGGGGAGGAGACATCACACCATGTGAGCACATCCCGCCCACTTTTACTGCAGTCTTAATGCAATCTAACACTACACTAGATTCATGGGAAATGTCTGCAGCTGCTCCCCCTAGTGTTTAAAAGTTGAAAATATCAAAACTTTTACAATTTTTATATTTTTTTACCATTAAAAGATTTTTTTTTTAAATTAAAACTTTAGTGCTTTACATTTTCTCAATTGTTGCTGCGAGACCTCTGAAGATGATGAGTATTATACTATCCATTTCTGAGCTTTACGTTGCTTTACTCCCTACTTCACAGTACACTGACGTTGAGTATGGTCTCATCCATATGGGGTCACAAAGGTTCAGCTAATGTTATCGCCTTTTGCAGGGCTTTTCATACTGGATACATCGCCGTCCATCAAATGAAAGTCCAACCATAAACAATATTCCATGGACCCTCAAGGTAAATCCCAAACTTCTCCCTGATCTTCTCTATGGGATATTCATGAAGCTGCTTTATATTTTATCCATGACTGTATAATAACAAGGGCTCTCTGGTTGATTAGATTATGTATAAGAGAATTTCTAAATGTTTTTTTTTTATTACAGGATGACCCACTACGTGTGGTTCCCTGGAAAAATTCCTCTGAAGATTCCATCAAGCTTCCTCTTTGGATCTTCCGTGCCACAGTTTTTGTTGCGCTGATGACACTTGTGACAATACTAGAGAACTTGGCTTTAAAGCGCACCTGTCAGCAGGATTGTGCTTAGTAAACCACATACACTGACCGGTGGGCGCCATTACACTGAGTAAAATGATAGCTTTGTTGATGAAATCCGTCCAGAGGTTCTTTTATAATCTTTAGTTTCAGTTTTGCCATAATGAGATACTCGTGCTCTGGGGCGGGACTTTAGGGAGGTGCTGTAGCTGGTGCTCTCATTATGTATGCCTATCTCTGACAGGTCACTGTGCTTTCAGTCGCCGGCCTAATATTTTAAATATTGCCTTTGTAATTTCTCTGTCAATTTGAAATTTACATCCCCAAAATGGCCGCAAAGGCCCGCGCATGCGCAGTAGCATCTTTCGGTTGCCGAAAGATGCTACTGCACACGCGCGGTCGCCATTTTGCTAAAGGAAAAAGAAACTTGCCTGCATCAATATGGCACCCAGCAACTGAAAGATGCTACTGCGCATGCGCGGGCCCCGGCGGCCATTTTGGGGATGTATATTTCAAATTGACAGAGAAATTACAAAGGCAATATTTAAAATAGAAGCAGAAGCACAGTGACCTGTCAGAGGCCAGAGATAGGAATACATAATGAGAGCACCACTTACAGCCCCTCTCTAAAGTCCCACTCCAGAGCAAGAGCATATCATTACGGCAGAACTGAAAATAAAGATTACAAAAGAACCTCTGGACGGATTTCATCAACAAAGGTATCATTTTACTCAGTGTAATGGCGCCCACCGGTCAGTGTATGTAGTTTACTAAGCACAGTCCTGCTCACATGTGCGCTTTAAGGCTTGTCCTGAGCAAGAAGGCAAAATCTAAACCTGGTGAAACAACTATAAAACCCACTCCTAAGAACAAAAACATTCTGGAAGAGCAAATTACTTGTAAGGAACCAATTTGTATCCCTCAGATTCAGGAGCAAGTTTCCAGGAGAATAACTGTTCTGCCAAATGGCAAATGTTCTGGTCCATCCATGGCTCCTGCACCATAGGATGCGAATAAAGTTCCTAGACGCAACTATAAAGAGGGTTTCAGTGATATTGTCTGGGTCCATACTGTACCATATTACAGCAGAAGAAGAGCTCGAAGTTCTACAGAGCAAAAAGAGGTTTCTGATCTTTGAATGAAATCAATAACCTAGAATTTCAGAGCCGAGAACGCCAGAGTTGAGCACACCAGTACCAAGAATACCAGAGCCTAGAGATTCAGAACCTTAAATGCTGGAGCCTAGAAAGCCTACAATACTGCAACACAGAATCGAGAGGAGAAGATTTTTCTGTAGATGTCTAAGAGGCAAAAAAGATTGAGAAAACATCTGCCTGTAGTTTCCATCGCTTGCATCTCACCTATTCCCGATCCATCACAGATTTGAGGGATACCTCCTGATGTCATCTGCATCGTAACCATCTGTGGTTCACATCCTACAGATGACGATAAACTTGAAGTTCAGATTTCTGGGTGGCTAAATGCTGGAGGGTGATGACCTATTGATGGCCCACAGCCAGAGGTTCATTACCTGTTGATGGTACACAGCTGGACAGTGGGTCAATAACTTTTGATGGGACACATCCAGGTTCCTCCCTGATTACAAGGGACCCTAGTGAATACTGATCATTCTGAACCCCCACTGACTATATACTTGCTCCACTTTACCCTATACCATCATCGAGGACACTTCCACCTGTGTCTACTGTAAGGTTGGACTTTCTTTTAAAATTACAGCAGATTAATAAATATCATAAAGCTGAAAAAGTGTTGAGTAATTTTATTATTAATAAATATAAAGTATAATATAAATCTATAGAGGGCACATAAGATGACTAACTATAGAAAGCATAGTATCGCCTGATATATACTGTATATTCTAGATGGCGCTATTACACTAAATACATCACAACCTCCAGGGTGATATTACCGTACAATGCGAGATCACTAGTAATGGCCACAGATTATGAGAAAATGACCAGCTCCATAGTCCTGGAGTTATTATAAATGTCTCTAGTGTGAGGCAGGGACTGGACGAGTGTTGGAGGGAGGTATATTCCCCCAGGACGTCCTTTATGTATCCATGCTGTAGAATCTGCCGTACACTTCTGTTCTAGCAGTCAGACATTTCACTCTGCAAATCACAGGCTCAACATTGTGTAAAACTACCACCGTATATAAGAGCACTCAGAATAAAAACTAGCGGCATGCCGTGCACTGCCCACGTCATGTGTACGGGATACAGGACCTGCAGGACCTGGTTCGGCCATTATAGTTGATAGATTAATGATACCTGTGCAGATGAAGGGAAAAATATGTGCAACAACAGGAGGAGAAAGTCTCAAAATGTAATTTGAAGAGTATGAGATGCAGATATGTGGTACCAGGGAGAAACGTAAGTGTAGTCAGACAACACAATGACCTGGAAACGGGTCAAGCAGAGCCGGGTATGTGGTAATAATAAATGGGCAGGGAAATGAGTCGAAGTTTTGGTAATCATGGTGTAACAGACCCTGGCAGACTGACTGGGCAGGAGAGAATTTTATGTTCTTTTGATTATAGAATCATTCGGAGAATTCCTGTTCCTTAATATTTAAAGGGGTTGTCCGGGACTATTTTTTTTTTTTAACCGTGGACCTAAGAACTTACAGGCCGATCTTTGCCTGCTAACAGTGGTCACAGCCCGCTCCTGCTGGTGATTCTCCAGCTCCCGCTCTGCTCTGTTGATGGGGCATGACTGCTGGTGTCATGCTGACTGACAGCTGGCTCCCCGCTGCCTAACAGGGAGCCGGCTGCCAATCAGCATGAAGTTGGCAGTCATGCCTCCATGACAGAGCAGATAGGAAAAGGAAGAGCTGTCCTGTTGACGTGAAACACCAGAATTGCTGTTAGGAGCAGTTCAGGAGCGATCTGAGTCGCCACCGGCTAAAACAGGCAGGTAGTTAGCAATTACCTGCCTGTTATAGTAATAACTCATAGGAAATAGTAGCATGTTAAAGCCAGTATAAAAAAATCAAAGGTTATATAATGGCATAATACACATGCAGGTATTGAAGGACTCAGGTGGACAACTCGTCATGAAATACATATATACGGAGACAAAAAATGACGAGCAATAGTCCAGGGTAATGTACAAAAGTAGGAAAAAACAAGGAGTGATCCGGCATCCAAAAGTCTTCTTTAAAATCAATAATCCTATATTGGAAAACTATTTTAAAAATCATATGCAGAAAAGTCACATCATACAATGATTAAGGACCATAAGGTCTGAAACTCGTCTGTACATCACCTCCTCCTGTGGGGGCTGTGACTTCTCTGCATATGATTTTTAAAATAGTTTTCTAATATAGGATTATTGATTTTAAAGAAGACTTTTGGATGCCGGATCACTCCTTGTTTTTCCTGCTAATCTCCCGGGGCACTGCCGGCTGTTCCATGCACCTGATGTCTGAGTAAGTTGAGATGACTTTTTTTTCCTCTTTTGTTTCAATGTTCAAAAGTAGAAAATTTATTGATGGATAAAAATATACATGAACAGGGCAGGGGGGAATAGGACACACATCCACGTGTGAAGACAAACTGTGGAAAAAAGGGGCACGCAATATAGGAACATTAATAATAGTATATATCAAATATCATATACATTATCATATGTACTATCATAACAGATATAAAGGAATCCTATGTCATAAAAAAGAAATCCTGCCGTTATACCAATAAATAGCGTTATCAAGGTATATGTGACAAATCATCCCACTAGAACTATGCTAATGCACCAATCAAGAAGCATTATGAAATACTTTGGACACCAATGATGCAGGAGCTCTAACTATTAGTGCGTCCACCCCTGACGCGCATTTCGAACCAGCCTTCGTCAGGTGGCACGGTCTCCACTTATTCCCTGACTTATACACTACGCCAGATGAAGAAAAAAGGCGATGTAGTGCAGCCCTGCACAGTAACAGGACCTCCCTTTTGTTTCCCCCATGGAACACCAATACATTTCAATTGAATGTGTGTCCTCGGATGTACATTCAGTTGAAAGCAGTGGGCCCACTCTATGTCCTGCTCGGGGACATGCTAAAGATCTGGGCCCACCGAAGAGTTGTCCGATGTCCCATTGCTCCAGTCCGGCCCTGGTTACAGTTCATGCTAGTCCAGACAACAGATATCACGTCCATCGCACATGTATCCAGTCAGCAACTACAGTCCTCACATACATAGTTCATCACATACAGACGATGGATACCATGACCGTAGAACATCTATCTATCTCCAGCAACATATAGTACAGTCTCAACTGGGGTTCTCCAAACTTATTTGTGGGTTCAGTGTTGGGCAGAGGAGCAGACCTGTATTCCACCAGATGGAGCCATGGTGTTTTGGACTGTTACTGAAGAGACCCTCTGGAGTGGGAGTCAGAGACTTTATACCCACAGTTCCCATTCAGGACATTCCTCCACAGGATTGGAGAAGTTGGGGGGAGGTGATACTTCACTGTTCAACTAACCAGCATATTTGTCCTAAATTGTGTAATTAGTAAACTGCCGTGGGCTGATGCAATATATACTCAGCAGGCATTTACAAATGAACATACCACAAGAGTGAACGTACAGTCTCATATGAAACAATGACTCAATTGAGGCCTCTGAGAGACTAACAAGAGTAATGGAATGATTGATTTACCTGATTACCAATTTTGTGTCTGGCCATATGGATATATAAGATCCAGCTTGCATGTCTTTTTCTGCTTACTATTACTGAATGGAAACAGTGATTCCCAATGCTGAACGCTCTCCAGGAGAGACCCGTGCACCTCAATCTCATGAGCAAGCAAATCTCCAATAAAACACAACAATAAGACCGACATAACCAGTGCTCCGTGCTGGAAAAAGTCTGTATCCCTTAGAGACGTGCACTCTGCTCTACGTCCATTGGTCCAATAGTCTTTAGTCCGTGGCCAGCTCCTCACACTGATGAAACTGGTGTAACGCCTGTACAAGAGATAGCAGCCACAACACTTATTACTCACATCTTCATCTGTTTTACATAGAGGCAGAATCATTTTATATCCTGGTGATGGTGCTTCACTTGTAAATGACTTCAAAGCAGTACAGTTGCTGGGCCTGAAAACTCCATTCCTTTTTTTCTGCCCTTCACTGACCACTGCTCTTCCAGTAATTCCCTTGCCCCAGCCTAGAAAGTCCAGTATTTACTCACTATGACTCCCAGGTGTAGCCTACATGTTACCTTCTCTTCAGTCGTACTGTCCATTGACAATATGGAAAGGAGTCTGCTGCTCACTGAGCAGCTGCTCACTGGGGTAGATGTGGGGGAGGGTGGTAGTAGGGAGCTGCAGGACAGTGAGGGGGGGTAGAGGGAAGAGTACCAGGGAGGCTAGTCCTGATCTGGCACACCCCAATAAGTTTGCAAAGTTGGCATATGAGGGGGGTGACGGTAGAGGGGTAGCACTGCTGCAGCAATACATGTCCCCTGAAAGCCAGAGGAGTGTCAGCTCCAGTAAGGAGGGAAATAGAGCAGTGCAGGCCAGGCAGGTGCTGGTAGTGGGGGACTCAATTATTAGGGAAACAGATAGGGCAATCTGTCACAAAGACAGGGATCGTCGAACAGTGTGCTGCCTACCTGGCGCTCGAGTCCAGCACATCGCTGATCGGGTTGACATTGCTTGGAGGGGCTGGTGAGGACCCAGCGGTCATGGTGCACATTGGAACAAATGACAAAGTTAGAGGTAGGTGGAAGTTCCTTGAAGATGATTTCAGGGAATTGGGCTGCAAGCTGAAAGCAAGGACCTCCAAGGTGGTATTCTCTGAAATACTACCGGTACCACGTGCCATGCCAGAGAGGCAACCGGAGATTAGGAAGATAAATAAGTGGCTCAAAAACTGGTGTAGGAAGAAGGGATTTGGGTTCCTGGAGAACTGGGCTGACTTCTCAGTTGGCTACAGACTCTACGCTAGGGACCGGCTGCACCTCAATGGGTGCTGGGGGAGAAAATGGCTAGAAGGTTGGAGGAGTGTTTAAACTAGGGATTGGGGGGAGGGTATTCATTTTGTAGGTGGAGAAGATAGTGCAGATAGTGACCTGGGCACAAATAAAGAAATTGGGGGTGGGGTTAGAACAGTCAATAAAGTAAGAAGGAATAGAGGTACAGAGAGATACATAAAATGCAAATATACGAGTTGGGGGTCACTTGGGTAATAGTGATCACAAAATAATACATTTTCATGTAACCTTTAATAAGATGTGTAGTAGAGAGGTTTCAAGGACACTAAACTTCAGGAAGGCAAATTTCCAACGGTTGAGAGATGATCTTAATGCAATAAACTGGGACGATATCCTGAGACATAAAGCTACACAAAGCAAATGGGAGACATTTATTAGCATCCTGAATAGGACCTGTGCACAATATATACCCTATGGGAATAAACATGCTAGAAATAGGAGGAAACCACTATGGCTAAATAGAGCTGTAAGGGGCGCAATATGTGACAAAAAGAAAGCATTTAGAGAACTAAAGCAAGTAGGTAGTGATGAGGCATTAAATAAATATAGAAAATTAAATAAATTCTGTAAAAAACAAATCAAGGCAGCAAAGATTTAGGCAGAGAGAATCATTGCCAGAGAAAGTAAAAATAACCCCAAAATATTCTTTAGCTACATAAATAGTAAAAAACTAAAAAATGATAGTGTTGGCCCCCTTAAAAATAGTCTGGGGGAAATGGTGGATGAGGATGAGGAAAAAGCCAATATGCTAAATGATTTTTTTTCAACCGTATTTACACAAGAAAATCGCATGACAGAAAACATGATCAGTGATAACAAAAATTCTCCATTAAATGTCACTTGCTTAACCCAACAGGAAGTACGGCGGCGTCTAAAAATCACTAAAGTTGACAAATCCCCGGGCCCGAATGGGATACACCCACGAGTACTTCAGGAATTAAGTAACGTCATAGATAGACCATTATTTTTAATCTTTAAAGATTCCATAATAACAGGGTCTGTACCATAGGACTGGCGTATAGCAAATGTGGAACCAATATTCAAATAGGGGACAAAAACTGAACTTGGAAATTATAGGCCAGTAAGCTTAACCTCTACTGTGGGTAAAATCCTGGAGGGTTTCCTAAGAGATGCTATACTAGAGTATCTGAAGAAGAATAACCTCATGACCCAATATCAACATGGGTTTATGAGGGACCGTTTCTGTCAAACTAATCTGATCAGCTTTTATGAGGAGGCAAGTTCCGGACTGGACCGAGGAAATGTAGTGGATGTTGTGTATATGGACTTTTCAAAAGCTTTTGATACGGTTCCACACAAAAGGTTGATACATAAAATGAGAACAATGGGGATAGGGGAAAATATATGTATGTGGGTTAAGAATTGGCTCAGTGATAGGAAACAAAGGATGGTTATTAATGGAAAACACTCAGACTGGGTCTCAGTTAACAGTGGAGTACCACAGGGGTCAGTATTGGGCCCCCTTCTTTTTAACATATTTATTAATGACCTTGTAGGGGGCATACAGAGTAATATTTCAATATTTGCAGATGACACTAAACTCTGCAGGGTAATCAATACAGAGGAGGACAATTTTATATTACAGGAGGATCTATGTAAACTAGAAGCTTGGGCTGATAAATGGCAAATGAACTTTAATGGGGATAAATGTAAGGTAATGCACTTGGGCAGAGGAAATAAAATGTATAATTATATGCTTAATTGTAAAACACTGGGCAAAACTGTAACTGAAAAAGACCTGGGTGTATTGGTGGACGACAAGCTCACGTTTAGTGGCCAGTGTCAGGCAGCTGCTGCAAAGGCAAATAAAATAATGGGATGCATTAAAAGAAGCATAGATGCTCATGAGGAGAACATAATTTTACCTCTATACAAGTCACTAGTGCAACCACACTTAGAATACTGTGTTCAGTTCTGGTCTCCGGCGTATAAGAAAGACATAGCTGAACTAGAGAGGGTGCTGAGAAGAGCGACAAAGCTTATTAGAGGACGGGGGGTGTCTGCAATACCAAGACAGGTTATTACACTTGGGGTTATTTACTGTGGAAAAATGAAGGCTTAGGGGTGATCTTATTACTATGTACAAGTATATGAGGGGACAGTACAAAGACCTATCTACTGATCTTTTTACTCTGAGGCCAGAGACGGGGACAAGGGGGCATCTTCTACGTCTGGAGGAAAGAAGGTTTAATCATAATCACAGACGGGGATTCTTTACTGTAAGAGCAGTGAGACTATGGAGCTCTCTGCCGCATGATGTTGTAATGAGTGATTCACTAATAAAATTTAAGAATGGCATGGATTCCTTTCTTGAAAAGTATAATATTACAGGTTATATATACTAGATTCCTTGATAGGGCGTTGATCCAGAGAACTAGTCTGATTGTCGTATGGAGTCGGGAAGGAATTTTTTTCCCCAATGTGGAGCTTAGTGTTTGCCACATGTTTTTTTTTTGCCTTTCTCTGGATCAACATGTTAGGCTATGGGTTGAACTAGATGGACTTAGTCTTCCTTCAACCTTTAAAACTATGTTACTATGTTACTTTGCCTGTGCTGTCTCAGGGTTACCCACTAACCCACAGCTCTACCTCCTTAAGCTCCTGGTCGTATCCAGTGCAGCTGACTTCTTTCTGTCTATAGTCCACTTCACCACACAGGGTACAGGCTGCTCTGGCCATATTACTCTGCCACTGGATCCAGTTACAGAATCTTGCTATCTCTGTTCTGCTTCCTTCCAGTCTCACACTCCTCACTATGCGGCCTCATCTGTCACACGCTCTGTATTTGGCGTCACCTCACTACTCATTCCAGTGCTGACTTCTCTAAGCAGGAAGAAACTCTCTTCTTACTTCCAAACACTCCTCCCATCTGTAGGGCCAGCTGACTGTTAAGTCTTCCTTACCCACTTGTCCAATCTACTACAGCTCTAATGGGAGATATTACATTAAATTCAGCATTAAACATTGCTCAACCATTATACATGTTATAATGACACAAACTGTAAAAGTCTTCTGGGACGGTGTCCGACATCTTCACACACTTTTACTGTATAACCACGAGTCACTTAAATGTCAGGGACATCGATCTGTCTAGTTAGGGGCAGAAGTGATTGTGAATCAATGTCACCTCTTCTGGTGGAGATGAAAGTGACAACAGGAGCCCGGGAGAGGAACAGCGAGACACCCCGAAAGAGGGAATGGTGCAGATAGTGGCCTATTATGACTGCACAAGTCCATGTACATTGGTAGCGTACAAACAAGGGGAACAAATACCTGAACCTGGCAGATCCAAATTCAGACTGGTAGAAGCACTACTCTGACCCTGGTCTGTCCCTACATGATGGTGGAGGTTGGCACCCTAAGATAACGCAATGGCGCCCCCTATCAATGGTGGCTCACCCTGAATGCTCCTAACAACTCCTAGTTTATCTATGCTTGTGTAGCAACTTACTTGGGAAAATAGGTTAAACACTAAAAACTACAACTGACCTTGCTTGCTCCTGTACAGACTAAATACCTTGACTACACAGTCCCCAGCGGTACCTGCGGGTGAAGAGATAGACCTAACCACAGACTAGGAGATGGCAACTATGGCCTAAACTGCCTAAAAGGCAGACAAGTTGCTTCACGTTCCTCCTAAAGAACCAGAGGGCAGAGCAGAGTGTGAATTATCTAAAAGAAGAGAAGTGTGCTGAACAAAGGAATAATCCCAAAGCAAGTAAAGTAAGAAACAAAATACCAAACAAAGAATACAGCAAGTACTGTTAACAAATATACTGCCTATTTTCAAATGATAAAAAGAAGAAAAGTGCAAAGTATAGCAAATTAGCAGCAAAGCGAATAACCCTAGCTCCAAATATCAACAGAATGACAGAATATCCAAATGAATCTATCACCAGCAGGAAACGCAGACTATAAAGCTGCACCCAAAATGTGATAGGCATCCAAATAAAAATACAAATGTGTAAAGCTAAGCAGGCTGCAGCCAGAAAAGCAGAGCCCAAACACCCATTGAAAAGGTGTGTGTCCTGTGGCTCGGCAGAAAGAGAAGCCTACCACAGAACACAAACTGAAGGGATCAAATCCTGGAGCATGACATTGCCACAGACAATTCCTTTCTCTTCCTCCTCCCTGACTTCTCTAGTTTTCCATTTCTGTTGTGTCTTGGTAATTGTGGGTAACATGAGGCGGTCCATTCAGGTTGTACAGGTGGTCTGGCTCTGCCAGGATGGCATCCATACGTGCCGTCACAAGAAGGTTTGCTATATCTCGCAGCACAGTCTCAAGAGGAAGGAAACAAACTCCATGTGGACGGCATGAGGGGCCAATATCCTGTAGTGGACAAGGGACAAATACCGCCACACCATGACCAGATCACATATTACCACCACATAGTGACCGAATACTACCATACTGAGCATTAATACAAAAACAGAATACTAATATTACCATTACTAATAGTGCCATTATTCACAGGAGCTCTGTGTATAGTATACAGTGTATAGTGTCAGTTTACAGATAACACACTGACTCACTGGTGATGTCTCTAGTTGAAGTCCTTCATCTCCACTTTTCCTCTTCATCCATCGCAGACCGCCATCACTTCTTCTCGCCAGGACTCGTCTCTGCATAAAATAACACAGTTATCTAGAGCAGCTTACAGAGCACATTCCCCAATATTTCCCCAACTTCTACACTACACCAGATGAAGAAAAAAAGTGATATAGTGCCGCCCTGCACAGTAACATGAACCCCCCACAGAAAACAGTATCCTCAAAAATAAAATACATTACAGCAGTAATAATATCCTTTAATTAGCCCCTACAGTAATAATGTCCCACATCCTACTCCCATTGTTTTCATCCTGCCCCCATTGTCTCCATCCTGCCCCCAATGTCTCCATTCTGCCCCCATGTTTCCATTTGTCTCCATCCTGCCCCCAATGTCTCTCCATCCTGCCCCCAATGTCTCTCCATCCTGCCCCCAATGTCTCCATTCTGCCTCCAAGTTTCCATTTGTCTCCATCCTGCCCCCAATGTCTCTCCATCCTGCCCCCAATGTCTCTCCATCCTGCCCCCAAATGTCTCTCCATTCTGCCCCAATGTCTTTCCATTCTGCCCCAATGTCTCTCCATTCTGCTCCCATTTCTTTCCATTCTGCCAATGTCTCTCCATTCTGCCCACGTCTCCATTCTGCCTCCATGTGTCTATTTTGCCCCATGTCTCCATTCTGCCCCCAATGTCTCTCCATTCTGCCCCCAATGTCTCTCCATCCTGCCCCAATGTCTCTCCATTCTGCCCCAATGTCTTTCCATTCTGCCCCAATGTCTCTCCATTCTGCCCCCATTTCTTTCCATTCTGCCAATGTCTCTCCATTCTGCCCACGTCTCCATTCTGCCTCCATGTGTCTATTTTGCCCCATGTCTCCATTCTGCCCCCAATGTCTCTCCGTTCTGCCTCCAATGTCTCCATTCTGCCCCTTCTCAATTCTGCCCCGTCTCCATTCTGCCCCCAATGTCTCTCCATTCTGCCTCCGATGTCTACATTCTGCCCCGTCTCCATTCTGCCACCATGTTTCTATTCTGCCTCCATGTTTCTATTATGCACCCAATGTCTCCATTCCGCTCCCCTTTCTCCATTCTGCCCCCCTTGCCTCCATTCTGCCCAAATGTTTCTATTCTGCCCGAATGTCTCCATTCTGCCCCCCTTGTCTCCATTCTGCCCCCCCTGTCTCCATTCTGCCCCCCTGTCTCCATTCTGCCCCCCTTGTCTCCATACTACCCCCTGGTTTCTATTCTACCCCCAATATCTCCATTCTGCCCCCGTCTCCATTCTTCCCCCCATGTTTCTATTCTTCCCTCCATGTTTCCATTCTGTTCCCCTTGTCTCCATTCTGCCCCCATGTTTCTATTCTGCCACCCTTGTCTCCATCCATACTGCCCTCTGGTTTCTATTCTGCCCCCAATGTCTCCATACTGTCCCAATGTCTCCATTCTGCCCCCTATCTCCATTCTGCCCCCCGGTCTCTATTCTGCCCCGTCTCCATTCTTCCCCCTTTCTCCATTCTGCCCCCTGTCTCCATTATGCCCCCTATCTCCATTCTGCCCCTCGGTCTCTATTCTGCCCCGTCTCCATTCTGCTCCCCTGTCTCCATTCTTCCCCCTGTCTCCATTCTGCCCCGTCTCCATTCTGCCCCCCATGTCTCCATTCTGCCCTCAATGTGTTTCCATTCTGCCTCCAATATGACTCCATTCTCCCCCAATGTGACTCCATTCTGCCCCCAATGTCTCCCATTCTGCCCCCAATGTCTCCCATTCTGCCTCCATGTTTCCCATTCGACTCCCCATGCCTCCATTCTGCCCTCAGTGTTCCTCACCCTGCCCCCACCCTGTGCGGTTTTGGTGATTTTTTTCCTCTAGAGACTTCTATGTGGAGCATAAAAAAACGTCTGTAAGAAACTGCAGATACTTTTTTAAGTGCAGAATCAAAGCTTTTCTGTACTGTAAAAAACAATTAAAAACGCGGTTTCACATCTGCACCAAAATGCATCAAATAAGGGGGAAAAAGCCTAAAATAGTGCACCAAAGATGCAATAACCAGAGGAGATTGTTATTGTGTAGATTGGTGCACAGTATTTATGCTACGTGTGAACACGGCCTTACAGACACAAAAAAGCCAGATGTCATATAGTGAAACTACACAGAGATGAGAAAGTTCTGAAGGGTCCGACTGTGAATGAGGGAACAAAAAATAATCCACAGGTCCCAACTAGAGAAGAGCAGGACGCACAGATGATATTGCAGCAGCCCGGGCTAATCTAAAGCCGCGACAGGGCCTCCCGTCCAGCCACCAATTACCACTGACCTGGATGCTGGACCTGAGTCCCATGAGTCGATCCTCTCATCTATAGTCCCAGCCGTCCTGGATACAGCAGACAGTCCCGAATTTAGGTCTATGCCCTGCAGTCCCGAGTTTCTGCTGAATGTCCCTCACTGCCACCGCCCCTCTGATAACTCTTCCTGCCGGGGGAGAAAGACATGGTAAATGGGCGTAGCTTGGGGTGTGGATAGGGGCGTGGTCAGACTACGCGTGCCGCATGGTTTCGCCCTCTTTCTAGTCCTCATAGGTTGGTGGTATGCTTGTACTGAGGAGATCTGGGATATCAGTGATTAGGTCCCATATTGTGCACTGTAAGGTCTGGAAAAGCTCCTTCTATCCGTCTCTGTAGCACCAGAGGAAGAACAGAGGGGAAAAGACAGGATTTTCTACATGTCGCGTTATGTAGATGTTCTGCAGATTTATCACAACCGTCCACTAGAAGAAACTGCCATCACAGAGCCGCCTTTAGCTGTTGGAAAAGTTTAAACTTAGTTTTGAATAGTTGCTATAGGCAACAGGGACCGTTTGTATTTACGCTGGGTCACATGATGCTGGTGCTGGGTGATGTCATGTGACGGAATGTTGTGGGTGATGATGTCACAGAGGGCGTTGTGATGTCACCCTTGGGGTATATAAGGGGGCTCCATCCACCTGGAGCTCATATCTCATTGGCCATATCTTGGTGCTGAGATACCCCCTGGAGACAATGAGGATCGCCATATTGTTTCTGTGCTGTACCCTGTTCTACCCTGTGAATTACCATAGGCTGCCGGTGAGTACCTGTCTATTATTACATATGGAGGACGTTTAGAATCAGCTGCGGCAGGGGAAGGGAATGGGGAGGGGGGTCCTGTAAGAATTTACCTGCGGGAATAAGAGGTTATGGCAGGGAAAGGAGCTTAGGAAGTGACAGTCAGAGGGGATATAAGTGTGGGGTGACCCCTCTGACTCCCACATTCCTGCCTTGTCCTTGTAGTGATTAATGACTTTGGTGTTGTCCCTTATATATCACTTTGCAGTCACCAGTGATCGCTCCGCACTGTGATCCTAAACTACAGTCTCATTTACCTTTTTACAAACGCCCAGAAGGGGAGGAGTGACATCACACCCATGTGAGCAGATCCCGCCCACTTTTACTGCAGTCGTAATGCGAGCTAGCTGTATTCTGTTTTCATGGAAATGTCAGCAGCTGCTCCCCCTAGTGTTTACAAGATGAAAACATCAAAACTGTTAAAATATTTTTTTCAGATTTTATACCATTGAAACCTTTTTAAATATATATGTGTATTTATATCTAAATATAAATACTTTACAATTTTACAATTGTAAAAAAATTGCTGACACTTTCCCTTTAAAAGATCTAAAGACATTCTGCTTCATGTGCCATTGTGACCAATCACAGCACAGATTATATTTTTTTAAACTTTTCTTGAAAAACTGAAGCTGCTCCGTGATTGGAAATCATGTGGAAGGGTTCTCTTTTAGACATTTAGTTAGGTCCAAAGTATCAGTGACATGATGGATAGAACTGTGCAATGATGTCACAGAGGGCTTTGTGATGTCACCCCTGGGTATATTAGAAGCCTCGGCCCATCTGCAGCTTGTATCTCATTGACCATACCTTGGTGCTGAGAGACCTCTGGAGATGATGAGTATCATCCTATCATTTCTGTGCTTTACGTTGCTCTACCCCCCACATTACAGTACACTGAGGGCGAGTATGTTCTCATCAATATGGAGGTCACAAGGATCAGCTAATGAGAATATCGCCTCTTGCAGGACTTCTCATACTGGACACGTGACCGTCCGTCATATGAAAGTCCAACTGTAAATAATATTCCATGGACCCTGGAGGTGAATCCCAAACTTCTTCCTGATCTTCTCAATGGGATATTTCTGAAAGTTGCTTGATAATGTATCCATCACTGTATAATAACAAGGGCTCTCTGTTTGACTGGATTGGGTATAAATATACAGGACTTTATTATGTTTTTTTTCTTTATTATAGGATGACCCACTACCCGTGAATCTCAGGAGAAGCACCTATCAAGCTTCCATCAATCTTCCTCTTTGGCTCTTCCGTGACGCAGTTTTTGTTGCGGTGATGACACTACTGACAATACTAGAGTATTTGGCCTTAAGTCTTGTCCTGAGCAAGTGGGCAATGTCTGAACCTGGTGAAACAATCAGAAAACTCCTGAGAACAAAACCATTCTGAAGGAACAATGTGCTTGTAAGGAGCCGATTTGCATCCCTCAGATTCAGGAGCAAGACTCCAGGAGAACACCTGTCCTGCCCAATGGCAAATGTTCTACTCCATCCATGGCTCCTGCACCGCAGGATGCGAAAAAGGTTCCTAGTTGCAACTATAAAGTGGCGTTCAGTGATATTGTCTGGGTCAGAACGATCCCTCACAACAATATAGAAAGAAGAGCTCGAAGTTCCACGGAGCATAAAGAGAAGTTACTGATTTTTCAGAGAAGCCAACAACCCAGAATTCCAGAGCCAAGAGCACCAGAACCTAGAACACCAGAACCTACCATGTCAGAACCTAGTATGTCAGAACCTAGAATGCCAGAGCCTGAAATGCCTACAACACCTCAACCCAAAATCAAGAGGAGAAGATGTTTCCTTAGATGTCTTAGAGGCGAGGAAGATTGAGAAGGCAACTGCTTGAACTTTCCCATTGCTCGTGTTTTCAGCACAGGTTAGTCCTATACATGCTGTCTGATGGGCACCATCTTACTACATACAATGCAGCATTGCACCTGAAATCGAATGGATATTTTGTCACACACTTGCACTTTAGCACCTTATCATATGGCGCATATATCTATGAATGCTTTGCTAAGTATCACTGTCTAGTATGTGCTTCTGATGAACCTATTTTAGGAAAACGTGTCGAGGTTTGGCATACTATGTACTTGAGTTTGGCGTACTATGTGCTTGTTGGTAAATTCTATTGCCATCTATAATCTACTAGATATTATAATGTCTCTGGTGGGATGCCCCATGCCGAATTGTTGATAACTGACTATGAGCATTGTCCTCTATTTCTTATCTACTATGGTTACAGGTTGATGAGAAGAGAGCTGTGCCATTGGTAGCGATTTTTCTACTGATTTGTCAGTTATATTTATGTTAGTTTAGCAAATTTCTGCTTGTAGGGTCTAATGTTTTAGCATAGTGTATGTTCTGTGAGCTAAATTGTCATACTTATGCACTAGATAAATTATAAATTGTGATGCTTATGTACAAGATAGATTATTAGTTTAATCGGTGATTTTTTAAATATTTTTTAACATCAGGAGACTCAAGAATCGCATCTTACAGAAGACAAGAAGCCTAAATGCCGAAGGGTGATGACCTGTTGATGGCCCACAGCTGGAGGGTCATTACCTCTTGATGGCACAAAACTGGACAGAAGATAAAAACATTTGATGGCACACAGCCGGAGGGTGATGACCTATTGATGGCCATAGCCAGAGGGTCATTACCTGTTGATGGCACACAGCCGGACAGAGGATCATTACCTGTTGATGGCACATAGCCGGATGGTCATTGCCTGTTCATGGCACACCGCCGGATGGTCATTACCTGTTGATGGCACACAGCTGGAGGGTGATGACCAGTTGATGTTGCACTGAAAGATGGTCATTACCTGTTGATGGCACACAGCCGGACAGAGGATCATTACCTGTTGATGGCACACAGCCGAATGGTCATTACCTGTTCATGGCGCACTGCCGGATGGTCATTACCTGTTGATGGCACACAGCCGGAGGGTGATGACCTATTGATGGCCATAGCCAGAGGGTGATTACCTGTTGATGGCGCACTACCGGATGGTCATTACCTGTTGATGGCACACAGCTGGAGGGTGATGACCAGTTGATGTCGCACTGCCGGATGGTCATTACCTGTTGATGGCACACAGCCGGACAGAGGATCATTACCTGTTGATGGCACACAGCCGGTCAGAGGATAAGATCTTTTGATTGCATACACCGGGTCCCTCCCTGATAACAAGGAACCCTGGGGAATACTGGTCATCTTGATCCCCCACTGACTATATACTTGCTCCACCTCAGCCTACACCATCATGGAGGACACTTCCACCTGTGTCCACTGTAAGGTTGGACTTTCTTTTATAATTACAGCAGATTAATAAACATCATAAAGCTGTAAAACTATCGAGTAATTTATTATAAATTATTATAAAGAAATATAAAGTATAATAGATAGCTATAGAGGGCACATAAGACGACTAACTATAGAAAGCATGGTATCGCCTGATATATACTGTATATTCTAGATGGCGCTATTACACTAAATACATCACAACCTCCAGGGTGATATTACTGTACAATGCGAGATAACTAATAATGGGCACAGATTATGAGAAAATGACCAGCTCCATAGTCCTGGAGTTATTATAAATGTCTCTAGTGTGAGGCAGGGACTGGACGAGTGTTGGAGGGAGGTATATTCCCCCAGGATGTCCTTTAAGTATCCATGCTGTAGAATCTGCCGTATACTTCTGTTCTAGCAGTCAGACATTTCACTCTGCAAATCACAGGCTCAACATTGTGTAAAATTACCACCGTATATAAGAGCACTCAGAATAAAAACTAGCGGCATGCCGTGCACTGCCCACGTCATGTGTACGGGATACAGGACCTGCAGGACCTGGTACGGCCATTATAGTTGATAGATTAATGATACCTGTGCAGATGAAGGGAAAAAAAATATGTGCAACAACAGGAGGAGAAAGTCTCAAAATGTAATTTGAAGAGTATAATAGAGAAATGGGAAACTTCTGGAGATGCAGATAAGTGGTACCAGGGCGAAACGTAAGTGTAGTCAGACAAGGGAAAAGTGCAAATGATCCAGCGTAAAGGTTTGTTTAGTAGAAAAAATATTAAAACTTAGCTTTTATTAGCCATATAAAACACTGCTCCACAAAGAATACAGCAAATGTGCAACTATCATAGCTTACAGACCTTCGCGTTTCAACAAATCATGTCTTAATTATGGCCCTACTACTAGAGTGACAAAAAGGCATATATATATATATATATATATATATCCACGTGCCTGTATGACCTCCCTACAATGCCTGGGCATGCTCCTGATGAGGTTGCGGATGGTCTCCTGTGGGATCTCCTCCCAGACCTGGACTAAAGCATCCGCCAACTCCTGGACAGTCTGTGGTGCAACGTGACGTTGGCGGATGGAGCGAGACATGATGTCCCAGATGTGCTCAATCGGATTCAGGTCTGGGGAACGGGCGGGCCAGTCCATAGCTTCAATGCCTTCATCTTGCAGGAACTGCTGACACACTCCAGCCACATGAGGTCTGGCATTGTCCTGCATTAGGAGGAACCCAGGGCCAACCGCACCAGCATATGGTCTCACAAGGGGTCTGAGGATCTCATCTCGGTACCTAATGGAAGTCAGGCTACCTCTGGCGAGCACATGGAGGGCTGTGCGGCCCTCCAAAGAAATGCCACCCCACACCATTACTCACCCACTGCCAAACCGGTCATGCTGAAGGATGTCGCTCTCCACGGCGTCTCCAGACTCTGTCACGTCTGTCACATGTGCTCAGTGTGAACCTGCTTTCATCTGTAAAGAGCACAGGGCGCGAGTGGCGACTTTGTCAATCCTGGTGTTCTGTGGCAAATGCCAAGCGTCCTGCATGGTGTTGGGCTGTGAGCACAACCCCTATCTGTGGATGTCGGGCCCTCATACCACCCTCATGGAGTCGGTATCTAACCGTTTGTGCAGACACATGCACATTTGTGGCCTAGTGGAGGTCATTTTGCAGGGCTCTGGCAGTGCTCCTCCTGTTCCTCCTTGCACAAAGGCGGAGGTAGCGGTCCTGCTGCTGGGTTGTTGCCCTCCTACGGCCCCCTCCACATCTCCTGGTGTACTGGCCTGTCTCCTGGTAGCGCCTCCAGCCTCTGGACACAGCCAACCTTCTTGCCACAGCTCGCATTGATGTGCCATCCTGGATGAGCTGCACTATCTGAGCAACTTCTGTGGGTTGTAGAGTCTGTCTCATGCTACCACGAGTGTGAAAGCACAACCAACATTCAAAAGTGACCAAAACATCAGCCAGAAAGCATTGGTACTGAGATGTGGTCTGTGGTCCCCACCTGCTGAACCACTCCTTTATTGAGGGTGTCTTGATAATTGCCAATAATTTCCATCTATCGTCTATTCCATTTGCACATCAGCATGTGAAATTGATTGTCAATCAGTGTTGCTTCCTAAGTGGACAGTTTGATTTCACAGAAGTTTGATTTACTTGGAGTTATATTATGTTGTTTTAAGTGTTCCCTTTATTTTTGGAGCAGTGTATATAGATACATACAGTGAGTACAGAAAGTATTCAGACTCCTTTAAATTTTTCCCTCTTTGTTTCATTGCAGCCATTTGATAAATTCTAAAAAGTTCATTTTTTTTCTCATTATAGTACACTCTGCACCCCATCTTGACTGAAAAAAACATCAATGTAGAATTTTTTTGCAAATTTATTAAAAAAGAAAAACTGAAATATCACATGGTCATAAGTATTCAGATCCTTTGCTCAGACACTCATATTTAAGTCACATGCTGTCCATTTCCTTGTGATCCTCCTTGAGATGGTTCTACTCCTTCAATGGAGTCCAAATGTGTTTAATTAAACTGATAGGACTTGATTTGGAAAGGCACACACCTGTCTATATAAGACCCCACAGCTCACAGTGCATGTCAGACCAAATGAGAATCATGAGCTCAAAGGAACTGCCCAAGGAGCTCAGAGACC
This sequence comes from Phyllobates terribilis, assembly GCF_046119375.1. Lineage (NCBI taxonomy): Eukaryota > Metazoa > Chordata > Amphibia > Anura > Dendrobatidae > Phyllobates > Phyllobates terribilis. The sequence goes on along the minus strand of NW_027362880.1, from coordinate 3,821,778 downwards.
GAATTGTGGCAAGGCACAGATCTAGCCAAGGTTATAAAAGAATTTCTGCATTACTCAAGGTTCATAAGAGCACAGTGGCCTCCATAATCCTTAAATGGAAGAAGTTTGGGACCACCAGAAGTCTTCCTAGACCTGGCCGTCCAGCCAAACTGAGCAATCGTGGGAGAAGAGCCTTGGTGAGCGAGGTAAAGAAGAACCCCAAGATCACTGTGGCTGAGCTCCAGAGATGCAGTAGGGAGATGGGAGAAAGTTCCACAAAGTCAACTATCACTGCAGCCCTCCACCAGTTGGGCCTTTATGGCAGAGTGGCCAGACCGAAGCCTCTCCTCAGTGCAAGACATATGAAAGCCCGCACAGAGTTTGCTCAAAAACACTTGAAGGACTCCCAGACTATGAGAAATTAGATTCTCTGGTCTGATGAGACAAAGATAGAACTTTTTGGTGATAATTCTAAGTGGTATGTGTGGGGAAAACCAGGCACTGCTCATCACCTGCCTAATACAATCCCAACAGTGAAACATGGTGGTGGCAGTTGTTAGAACCCTCCTGTTAGTTTTTTCTATTTTGTGGTCATGTGACCTTCTGCATATTTATTCCAGCTCCGCCCTTCAGGCTTTGCTGGACTTCAGTGTTACTTTGACTCTTAATCTAGCCAGGTGCTTTGTACCTACTGTATCTCTCTAGTTTGTTTGGTCCTTGGACCACTAAGTACTTTTGTCTGTTTGTCTTCTTCTGCTACTACTTCTGCCAGGAGGTGTCCAATTTTGTCCCAGTCCTTAGTTCTTTTAGGGACCCCACCCTTTAATCTATAGGTCTGCGTTCAGACTAGCCGCGGACGAAGGCGGATCTGTTCACAAGGAACAGGTTGCCCGCTGCATCGTAGGGAATCAGCTTAGTCCTATTGTATGGACAGATTTCCTCTCTTTCCTTAGTTCTTGTAGCAGATCATAACAGCAGTATCATGCTATGGGTGTGTTGTTCAGCTGCAGGGACAGGACGACTGGTTGCAATTGAAGGAAACATGAATGCGGCCAAGTACAGAAATATCCTGGATGAAAACCTCTTCCAGAGTGCTCTGCACCTCAGACTTGGCCAAAGGTTCACCTTCCAACAAGACAATGACTCTAAGCACACAGCTAAAATAACAAAGGAGTGGCTTCAGAACAACTATGTGACCATTCTTGACTGGCCCAGCCAGAGCCCTGACCTGAACCCAATTGAGCATCTTTGGAGAGACCTGAAAATGGCTGTCCACCAACGTTTACCATTCATCCTGACGGAACTGGAGAGGATCTGCAAGGAAGAATGGCACAGGATCCCAAAATGCAGGTGTGAAAAACTTGTTGCATCATTTCCAAGAAGACTCATGGCTGTACTAGCCCAAAAGGGTGCTTCTACTCAACACTGAGCAAAGGGTCTGAATACTTATGCCCGTGTGATATTTCAGTTTTTCTTTTTTATTAAATTTGCAAAAATTTCTACATTTCTGCTTTCTTTCAGTCAAGATGGGGTGCAGAGTGGACTTTAATGAGAAAAAAAAGAACTTTTTAGAATTTACCAAATGGCTGCAATGAAACAAAGAGTGAAAAATGTAAAGGGGTCTGAATACTTTCCGTACCCAGTGTACATGCATGGAAATAAATGCAGAATTATATTTCTTAATACTGCAGTATCAGATCCTGTCTTGAATTTAACCCCTGTGGTATCCAATGTGAAAATCCACAGGGACTCCCGGTTCAGAAGTTTGCACTTATGATCCCCCCCTCGTGTGGATCTATATACCTTCTCTATCTCCATATATTTAAAGAATGAGGTGTCACCTTTATGAACTCTCACAAAATGCCTCGATACTGCTGATGTATTTATGGCTTCCAAATTAATCACATCAGAAAGATGTCTTCTGATACGGACTTTCAGCGCACCTGTGGTACAACCCACATAGTGGACCTTCCACAAGGTGCATTCTATAAGGTATATAACCCCTGATGAATTACAGTTGAGGAAATCATGAATTTTATATTCTCTATCATTACTTAAGGACATAAAACTATCTGTTTTAACCGCGTGTAGACACGCTTTGCACCGATTGGCTCCACATCTGAAGAAACCTTTTGTGCTGAGCCAATTTGGTTGTACAGTATTAGTCTCACTGGTGTATAAGCTAGGAGAAAGGATGGTTCCCAGAGCGGGCGCTTTCCTGGCTACAAAGCGGATGTCATTAGAAAGTAGGTTTTTTAGTTTCTTGTTCTGATATATAATAGGGTTATACTTTTTAATTCTAGATGTAATTTTATTATACTGAGGACTATAGGTGGTAGAAAACGTTACCCTAGTATCCAATGTGTTAATGTTATTTTTCTGTTTATTTCGGAGTATATCTTTCCGATTTATATTGGAGACAATTCTACTCGCTTTTCTTAAAGACCACTCGGGATAGCACCTATTGGATAGTCTGTTACAAATTTTTTCTGATTCCTTCTGAAAAGTGATGTTATCTGAACAATTTCGTATTGTTCGTATTAGCTCACCGTAAGGGATATTTCTCTTAATATGTGGCGGATGACAACATTTAGCTGATAGAATAGAATTTGAGGCTGTAGATTTTCTGTGGGGATTAATTTTGACCAATTCTTTCTCCTTGGTAGCCTCAAGTTCGAGATCCAAAAAAGTAATTTTGGATGAATGGTAGAACTAAGTGAATTTAAGATTAAAATTATTGCAGTTGATGTACTGTACAAATTGTACCACCTCCTCCTGTGTGCCCCCCCACACCAGGAGGAGGTCATCAATAAATCTACCGTACCCCACAATGTGTCCACTATATGTGTTATCATTATGGTAAATGAAAAGCTCCTGCCACCTACACATCACTATGTTCACTAGCGAAGGAGAAAATTTACTGCCCATGCTGACTCCTCTTTTCTGTAAAAAAAAAACTTTTATCAAAGCTAAAATAATTACGCTCTAAGAGGAACTGTACTGCTATGACCAGAAATTCTTTTATTTCTATCGTGTACGAACTGTATGTGTCAAGGTGGTAGGTTAAACATGCTAAAGCAATATGGTGTGGAATTGAGGGGGTATAATGCCACCACATCACAGGACAATCATCCAAAGTTTTTTTGCCATTCAAATTTATCAAAAATGGTCACTATGAATTTTGAATCCCTAATGTAACTCGGAGTTTTCTGAACCAGAGGCTGTAGGTAAAAATCCATCCAGGCACTTAATTTTTCACCATGGGAACCAATCCCCACCACTATGGGTCTTAACCCCTTTACAGCCCAGGGCGTACTAATACGTACTGTACCTGCGCCCTGGGCTTTAAGAGCCAGGTACGTATTAGTACGCCCTGTTGATTTCGGCCACACACAGGCTGTGCGGGCGCGATCGCCGCCGGGTGTGAGCTGATTTTTGCGATGTGCTGGGAGCGGTCACGCACGGCTCCCGGCACATTAACCCCCGCAATTCTGCGATCGAAGTCGAGCACAGCATTGTGGAGGTAAGTACTTCATACTTTCCTCTTCCCCGCCGTCGCGCGCTGTCTGAGGCTGGGTTCCGTGGTTGTCATGGTAACCCAGATGTTGTCATGACAACATCCGGGTCACCAGACAGCAGAAAGATACTTTGATCATGCACAGTGCATGACCAAAGTGTCTTCTGCATCTACAGTACTGACAGCCTGTATAGCATAGGGATGGTGCTCCATCCCTATGTTATACAGGCGATCAGAGTATAAAAAGTGAAAGTCCCATAGTGGGACAAAGTATAAAAGTAAAAAGAAGTGGTAAAAAAATGTAAAAAAAAAATAATCCACCAAAAATAAAAATATAATGTACCCACGTGTGAACACGGTAAAAAATTTAAATAAAAAACAAAGCAAAAAGCCATGCTTTATCATCATACCGCCAAACAAAAAATGGAATTAAACGCGATCAAAAAGATGAATATAAATAAAAATGGTACCTCTGAAAACGTCATCTTGTTCCACAAAAAACACGCCGCCATACAGCTCCATCAGCTGAAAAATAAAAAAGTTATAGCTCTCAGAATAAAGTGATGCAAAAAATAATTTTTTCTAGAAAATAGCTTTTATTGTGTAGAAGCGCCAAAACATAAAAAAAATATAAATGTGGTACCGCTGTAAACGTACACACCCAAAGAATAAAGCTACCTCATCAATTTTACCACACGCGGAACAGCATAAAAAAATAAAAAAAAACAATTCCTGAATTGTTGGTTTTTGCTTATTCTGCCTCCCAAAAATCGGAATAGAAAGCGATCAAAAAATGTCACGTGCCTGAAAATGGTACCAATAAAAACGTCAACTCATCCCGCAAAAAACAAGTTGTCAAATGACTCTGTCGGCCAAAATATGGAAAAATTATAGCTCTCAAAATATGGCAATGCAAAACTAGATTTTGCAAAAAAATGCGTCTTTTAGTGTGAGACAGCTGTCAATCATAAAAACCCGATAGGATTCTGGTATCGCTGTAATCGCACCGACCCAAAGAATAAAGTCGTCTAATCACTTATACTGCATAAGGAACGGTGTGAAAAATAAACTCTAGGGTTAGGGTTGTGCTAGGGTTGGGATTTTTTTCAAAAGCAAAAAAAAAAAAAGATGACGATATGGCGACTAGTGTTGAGCACAAGTGCTCGCTACTTGAGTTTGCATAGGGTGCTCGGGTATGCATTGAGTATCGCGGGTGCTCGAGTCTCTGCCCCATATGCTTCACAGTCAAAAAAAACGTGCGGGGATTGCCTGCCATGCACCAGCAATCCCTGCACGTTTGTTTTGGGTGTCTAATAACCGTGAAACATGTGGGCAGGACTCGAGCATGTCACTCGAGCACGTGCGATACATGGTGCATACCCGAGTACCCGATGCAAACTCAAGTAGCGAGCACATGTGCTCAAGACAAGTGTTGAGCCACCCCCATAGTGTTCGGGTTCGGTTCGGCTCGTCGAACACCGGGATGTTGGAGGAACTGTTCGTCGAACTGTTCGTCGAACACCTTAGAACACCGTCGAACACCTTTAAAACCAATGGCAGGCAAACAAAAACACATAGAAACACATAGAAAACACCTTCAAAGGTGTCCAAAAGCTGACAAACTGCTCAGAAGACGCTTTCTTTAAAAAAGCCGGCCGGCAATTCAGCAGCGGCATACACCAGTACCCGACAATTTAGACAAGAAGGAATAGATCCTCACACATAGATTAGATAGATAGAAACATGTCAGTCACATATATATGAAGTACAGTGACAGTGTTGCTTACTGTACTTGTCATTTAGTGTAAAGGATTTATTAAAAAATATAATAGTGTTTTCATGCACCATCTCTTTAAAAAAGCCGGCCGGCAATTCAGCATCTGTACCCGACAATTTATAACAGACAGAATAGAGCTTCACACATAGATTAGATAGATAGAAACATGTCAGTCACATATATATGAAGTACAGTGACAGTGTTGCTTACTGTACTTGTCATTTAGTGTAAAGGATTTATTAAAAAATATAATAGTGTTTTCATGCACTGTCTCTTTAAAAAAGCCGGCCGGCAATTCAGCATCTGTACCCGACAATTTATAACAGACAGAATAGAGCTTCACACATAGATTAAATAGATAGAAACATGTCAGTCACATATATATGAAGTACAGTGACAGTGTTGCTTACTGTACTTGTCATTTAGTGTAAAGGATTTATTAAAAAATATAATAGTGTTTTCATGCACCATCTCTTTAAAAAAGCCGGCCGGCAATTCAGCATCTGTACCCGACAATTTATAACAGACAGAATAGAGCTTCACACATAGATTAGATAGATAGAAACATGTCAGTCACATATATATGAAGTACAGTGATAGTGTTGGTTACTGTACTTGTCATTTAGTATTAAAATAAAGGATTTATTATTAAAAAAAATTGGCGTGGGGTTCCCCTTAATTTTAGTCTCTAGCGGAGGTTAAGCAGACAGCTGGGGCAGATGTTTGAAGCCTGGGAAGGGGGTAATACCCACGGAGCTTTCCAGGCTACTAATATGAGCCCCCAGCTGAATACATAGCCTTTACTAGCTATTAAAATGGGGGACCCCCCCAAAAAAATGACGTGGGGTCCCCCCTAATTTAATAGCTAGCAAAGGCTAGGCAGACAGCTGGGGGCTGATATTAATAGCCCAGGAAGGGAGCCATGAATATTGGCCCCCTCCCAGGCTAGAAACACCAGCCGTCAGCCGCCCCAGAAATGGCGCATTCATAGGATGCGCCAATTCTGGCACTTAGCCTCGCTCTTCCACGCTGCCCTGTAGCGGTGGCAGGGGGTAATAGGGCTGGGGTTGATGTCAGCTTATAATGCCAGCTGACATCAAGCCCAGGTTAGTAATGGAGAGGCGTCTATAAGACACCCCCATTACTAACCCCATAGTCAAAGTTAAAAGAAAACACAAACACCCAGAATAAAGTCCTTTAATTGAAATAAAGACGCAATCCTTTATTGTTCTAAATTAAACCATACTTACCATCACGCCCATTCCAGCTGAAGCCAACGATCTCCTGCAATAAAAGAAAAATAATAAAGCAACATCATCCTTACCTTTCCATGGTTCCCACGACAGCTTCAGCTCTGCTACATCGAGATGACAGGCTGGACCGCAGCAGAACGCTGCCATCCAGCCTGTCATCCCGCAGACACTGAGAAGCGCAGGCTTGCTTGCGCTCTGCAGTGTCTGGCTGTGACGGCATAAAGATGAGACGAGTTCATGTCCAATGAACTCGGCGCACCTCATGCACGTCACTGACAGCGTGGGAAAATTCTCACGCTGAAGCGCTGAGTGCAGGAGAATTCTCCCACACTGTCAGTGACGTGCATAAGGTGAGCTCATGTCCAATGAACTCAGCTCACCTCCTGCACGTCACTGACAGCGTGGGAGAATTCTCCTGCACTCAGCGCTTCAGCGTGAGAATTCTCCCACGCTGAAGCGCTGAGTGCAGGAGAATTTTCCCACGCTGTCAGTGACGTGCATAAGATGAGCTCATGTCCAATGAACTCAGCTCACCTCCTGCACGTCACTGACAGCGTGGGAGAATTCTCCTGCACTCAGCGCTTCAGTGTGAGAATTCTCCCACGCTGAAGCGCTGAGTGCAGGAGAATTTTCCCATGCTGTCAGTGACGTGCATGAGGTGAGCCGAGTTCATTGGACATTAACTCGGCTCATCTGGATGCCCTCACAGAGAGACACTGTGGAGCGCAAGCAAGCCTGCGCTTCTCAGTGTCTGCGGGATGACAGGCTGGATGGCAGAGTTCTGCTGCGGTCCAGCCTGTCATCTCGATGTAGCAGAGCTGAAGCTGTCATGGGAACCATGGAAAGGTAAGGATGATGTTGCTTTATTATTTTTCTTTTATTTCAGGAGATCGTTGGCTTCAGCTGGAATGGGCGTGACGGTAAGTATGGTTTAATTTAGAACAATAAAGAATTGTGTGTTTATTTCAATTAAAGGACTTTTTTCTGGGTGTTGTGTTTTTTTTAAATACTTTACTAGAAATTCATGGTGGTCATGTCTAATATTGGCGTGACCCCATGAATTTTGGGCTTAGGGCCAGCTGATAATGCCAAGCTGGCCCTAACCCCTTTATTACCCAGTGAGCCACCGCATCAGGGCCCTGGATGAGTTGGGTACAGCGCCAGAAGATGGCGCTTCTATGAACGCGCCATTTTCCGGGGTGGCTGCGGACTGCAATTTGCAGCGGGGGTGGCCCAGAAAGCTTGGGCCTCCCTGCGCTGCGGATTCCAGCCCCCAGCTGCCTAGTTGTACCTGGCTGGACACAAAAACAGGGCGAAGCCCCACGTCAATTTTCTTTAAATTATTTCATGAAATAATTAAGAAAAAAAGGGCTTCCCTATATTGTTGTGTCCGGCCAGGTACAAATAGGCAGCTGGTGGTTGGGGGCAGCCCGTTCCTGCCTGCTGCACCTGACTGGACACAAATATAGTGCGAAGCCCCACGTCAATTTTTTTTTAATTATTTCATGAATTTCCTGAAATAATTTAAAAAAATTGAAGTGGGGCTTCGCACTATATTTGTGTCCAGCCAGGTACAGCAGGCAGGAACGGGCTGCCCCCAACCACCAGCTGACTATTTGTACCTGGCCGGACACAACAATATAGGGAAGGCCTTTTTTCTTAATTATTTCATGAATTTCATGAAATAATTAAAAAAAAAATACGTGGGGCTTCGCCCTATTTTTGTGTCCAGCCAGGTACAACTAGGCAGCTGGGGGCTGGAATCTGCAGCGCAGGGAGGCCCAAGCTTTCTGGGCCTCCCCCGCTGCAAATTGCAGTCCGCAGCCACCCCGGAAAATGGCGCGTTCATAGAAGCGCCATCTTCTGGCGCTGTACCCAACTCATCCAGGGCCCTGATGCGGTGGCTCACTGGGTAATAAAGGGGTTAGGGCCAGCTTGGTATTATCAGCTGGCCCCAAGCCCAAAATTCATGGGGTCACGCCAGTATTAGACATAACCGCCATGAATTTCTAGTAAAGTATTTAAAAAAAACACAACACCCAGAATAAAGTCCTTTAATTGAAATAAACACACAATTCTTTATTGTTCTAAATTAAACTATACTTACCATCACGCCCATTCCAGCTGAAGCCAACGATCTCCTGCAATAAAAGAAAAATAATAAACCAACCTCATCCTTACCTTTCCATGGTTCCCACGACAGCTTCAGCTCTGCTACATCGAGATGACAGGCTGGACCGCAGCAGAACGCTGCCATCCAGCCTGTCATGCCGCAGACACTGAGAAGCGCAGGCATGCTTGCGCTCCTCAGTGTCTCGCTGTGACGGCATCCAGATGAGCCGAGGTCATGTCCAATGAACTCGGCTCACCTCATGCACGTCACTGACAGCGTGGGAAAATTCTCACGCTGAAGTGCTGAGTGCAGGAGAATTCTCCCACGCTGTCAGTGACGTGCATGAGGTGAGCTCATGTCCAATGAACTCAGCTCACCTCATGCACCTCACTGACAGCGTGGGAAAATTCTCCTGCACTCAGCGCTTCAGCGTGAGAATTCTCCCACGCTGTAAGTGACGTGCATGAGGTGAGCCGAGTTCATTGGACATGACCTCGGCTCATCTTTATGCCGTCACAGAGAGACAATGTGGAGCGCAAGCAAGCCTGCTCTTCTCAGTGTCTGCGGGATGACAGGCTGGATGGCAGCGTTCTGCTGCGGTCCAGCCTGTCATCTCGATGTAGCAGAGCTGAAGCTGTCGTGGGAACCATGGAAAGGTAAGGATGAGGTTGCTTTATTATTTTATTTTTATTACAGGAGATCGTTGGCTTCAGCTGGAATGGGCGTGATGGTAAGTATGGTTTAATTTAGAACAATAAAGAATTGTGTCTTTATTTCAATTAAAGGACTTTATTCTGGGTGTTTGTGTTTTTTTTAACTTTGACTATGGGGTTAGTAATGGGGGTGTCTTATAGACGCCTCTCCATTACTAACCTGGGCTTGATGTCAGCTGGCATTATAAGCTGACATCAACCCCAGCCCTATTACCCCCTGCCACCGCACCAGGGCAGCGTGGAAGAGCGAGGCTAAGTGCCAGAATTGGCGCATCCTATGAATGCGCCATTTCTGGGGCGGCTGACGGCTGGTGTTTCTAGCCTGGGAGGGGGCCAATATTCATGGCTCCCTTCCTGGGCTATTAATATCAGCCCCCAGCTGTCTGCCTAGCCTTTGCTAGCTATTAAATTAGGGGGGACCCCACGTCATTTTTTTGGGGGGGTCCCCCATTTTAATAGCTAGTAAAGGCTATGTATTCAGCTGGGGGCTGATATTAGTAGCCTGGGAAGCTCCGTGGGTATTACCCCCTTCCCAGGCTTCAAACATCTGCCCCAGCTGTCTGCTTAACCTCCGCTAGAGCCTAAAATTAAGGGGAACCCCACGCCAATTTTTTTAATAATAAATCCTTTATTTTAATACTAAATGACAAGTACAGTAACCAACACTATCACTGTACTTCATATATATGTGACTGACATGTTTCTATCTATCTAATCTATGTGTGAAGCTCTATTCTGTCTGTTATAAATTGTCGGGTACAGATGCTGAATTGCCGGCCGGCTTTCTTAAAGAGACGGTGCATGAAAACACTATTATTTTTTTTAATAAATCCTTTACACTAAATGACAAGTACAGTAAGCAACACTGTCACTGTACTTCATAGATATGTGACTGACATGTTTCTATCTAATCTATGTGTGAAGCTCTATTCTGTCTGTTATAAATTGTCGGGTACAGATGCTGAATTGCCGGCCGGCTTTTTTAAAGAGACGGTGCATGAAAACACTATTATTTTTTTTGATAAATCCTTTACGCTAAATGACAAGTACAGTAAGCAGCACTGTCACTGTACTTCATATATATGTGACTGACATGTTTCTATCTATCTAATCTATGTGTGAAGCTCTATTCTTTCTGTTATAAATTGTCGGGTACAGATGCTGAATTGCCGGCCGGCTTTTTTAAAGAGATGGTGCATGAAAACACTATTATTTTTTTTGATAAATCCTTTACACTAAATGACAAGTACAGTAATCAACACTGTCACTGTACTTCATATATATGTGACTGACATGTTTCTATCTATCTAATCTATGTGTGATTCTCTATTCCTTCTATTCTAAATTGTCGGGTACCGCTGCTGAATTGCCGGCCGGCTTTTTTAAAGAGACGGTGCATGAAAACACTATTATTTTTTTTGATAAATCCTTCACGCTAAATGACAAGTACAGTAAGCAGCACTTTCACTGTACTTCGTATATATGTGGCTGACATGTTTATATCTATCTAATCTATGTGTGAAGCTCTATTCTTTCGGTTCTAAATTGTCGGGTACCGGTGTATGCCGCTGCTGAATTGCCGGCTTTTCATGTTTCACTGTTGGCACTGTTCCCATCGATTTGGGCAATCACTGTAATGCCACAACCACCATGGCTGTGGCATTACAGTGAGTGGCAGACAATCCCTGCATGATTGGTGCTCTAAATAGCACCAGACATGCAGGACACGCTTTTGGTGCACGAACAGTTATCGAACATAACCTCGAACAGCCGAATTTTTTGCAAATCGTTCGGGTTCGTCGAACAACTCGAACACCGCCCAAAACAGCTCGAATTTGAGATTGGCGAACAGTTCTAGTCGAACACCGCTCATCTCTACTCAAGACTAATGACAACTTATTCAATATGATGACCTAATGTTATCAAATTATGTGTCGTACCGGGTTCAAAATGTTCATTATACCCCTTGATAAAATCCTTGAGGGGTGTAGTTTCCAAAATGGGGTCACTTGTGGGGGGTTTCAACTATTTAGGCACATCAGGGGCTCTTCAAACGTGACATGGCGTCCGCCCTCAATTCCAGCCAATTTTGCGTTCAAAAAGTCACACAGTGCTCCTTCCCTTCTGAACTCTGCCGTGCACCCAAACACTGTATTTTCCCCACATATAGGGTATTGGCGTACTCAGGAGAAATTGCAAAAAGTTTTTGGGGTCCATTTTCTCCTCTTACCCTTGTGAAAATAAAAAAATTGGGGCTAAAACATAATTTTTGTGGAAACAGTTTGATTATTTATTTTCATGGCTCCATGTTTAAACTTCTGTAAAGGTTCTCTGAGGGGTCTAGTTTCCAAAATGGTGTCACTTGTGGGGGGATTCCACTGTTTAGGCACATCAGGGGCTCCCCAAACACAACATGGCGTCCGCTAATTATTCAAGCAAATTTTACTTTCAAAAAGTCAAATGGCACTCCTTCCCTTCCGAACCCTGCCGTACGCCTAAACAGTGGTTTTTCCCCACATATGGGGTATCTGTGTGGTCAGGGGAAATTGAACAACAAATTTTGGGGTCCATTTTTTCCTGTTAACCCAGTGAAAATAAAAAAAATTGAGTCTAAAGTAACATTTTTGTGAAAAAAGTTAAATGTTAATTTTTTTCTTCCATATTCCAAAAATTTCTGTGAAGCACTTGAAGGGTTAATAAATTTTTTGAATGTGGTTTTGAGCACCTTGGGGGTGAAGATTTTAGAGTGGTTTTACTTTTGGGTATTTTCTGTCATAAAGACCCCTCAAAGTGACTTCAAATGTGATGTGGTCCCTAAAAAAATGGTTTTGTAAATTTTGTTGGAAAAATGAGAAATCTCTGGTCAACTTTTAACCCTTATAGCTCTCTAATAGAAAAAAAAATTGGTTCCAAAATTGTGCTGATGTAAAGTAGACATGTGGGAAATGTTATTTATTAACTATTTTGTGTGACATATCTCTCTGATTTAAGGGCATAAAAATTCAAATTTTGAAAATTGCTAAATTTTCAAAAATTTTCGCAAAATTTCAGTTTTTGTCACAAATAAATGCAAGTGATATCGGAGAAATTTTGCCACAATCATGAAGTACAATATGTCACGAAAAACAGTCTCAGAATCAGGGGGATCCGTTGAAGCGTTCCAGAGTAATTACCTCATAAAGTGACAGTGGTCAGAATTGTAAAAATTGGCCTGGTCATTAATGTGCAAACCACCTTGGGTAGTAAAGGGGTTAAAGATGGTGGAAAAATATTTTTATGTATTTTTGGAGGCGAATGGTAAACTGGAACAATTGGGTGATCTACGTATAAATATTCCATTAATTTTTTCTTTAGGGCCCCTCAGTGCAAACCTTCGTTTAATAGATTATACATAGCAGCATTAAACTCAACAGTAGGATCTCTAGCTAGCTCCAAATAAACATCCCTATTTTCTAAATCCATCAAATTCAATTTTTTATACAGTCCTGCATTCAGTACTATAGTGCCACCTTTATCCGCTGAGCGGACTAGTATGTCTGAATTATCCTTTAATTTTTTCAGAGCGTCTTTTTCTCTATATGTCAGATTAGAGTCCAAATGATTAGTAGAAGATAATTCATTCTTTAATTCCACTAGTTCTTTTTCAATTAAGTCCTGGAACTGATCCAGAACCAATGGTCTGGACTGAAGTGGGTAAAAGAAAGGATTGCCAGCCCGAAAGTCGTCATTTAAATTTACATTTGGAATTAAAGATTCCGCCTTGAATTGTTTCATTTGTAATAAAGACTGTTGTTCTGTGAATAATAACATGGAATCCTGGCTTGTCCTAGGAGAAACTTCTTCTGAAGCTGTATTCTGTGGATTTTTCATGTCCATAAAATGACATCGGATGGTGAGGTTATGACTCGCCCCCTGGGCCGTGGGGCACGCGGATCTGGGCGATAGGGGAACGATGGGGGTAGTAGTGGCGGCCCGGTCCCGCGGCTCAGGGTGGTCAGACCAATGGTAGTCTGCTACGTGCTTCAGATAATGTCCGACTACGCCACCCGTGGATTGCGGTTATTAGGAACCGCCACTGCAAGGCAGTCCGCTGGGGCTGATGATGAATGCAGCTGGGATGGTGTGACTCCCCACGGAAAGAGTGCGGCCCCAGGGCAGTGTAGTGGACGGTGGGAGTGATGGTGGTGAAGGTCCCAGTACCGGTAGTGCCGGAGGAGCGAAGGAGCACACGGACAACAAGTTACAGTCCAGGGTCTTTACTCACAGTTCGTTTGTTCCGGGTCACTTCCGTCGGCAGTGACCGCCCGAGCCGTGCTGCGTCCACCAGGTGTGGGGCTCGGTCAACTCCCAAGCAGTCAAGAGCATGGCACAGGACCCCCTTTAATCCTTTCTCTGGCCTGCCTCACCAGTGACCCACTTTTGTCCGGCTGCCGCGGACTTGTGCGGTTAAACGTGGGCCCCGTCCTCCGCTGTCCTATATGGTGCCTTCCTAGCAGATTTGATGAGGTGTCGCACCAATAGATGATCACGATGACCGGTCTTTGGCTGAGGGTTGTTTCTCCTCCACCAACTTGGGATCCGGTACCCTTAATCTGCCTGACTCTGCACCCTGGATTCTCGTGGGTTCTTAGGGTCCCTTCCACCTTCTTGTTCCTGAGCCCTTCTGTTTCTCTGTCTCTCCTTCTCTTTCTCTGTTCCTTTCTGTTCCTTTCTCTTGGAGCTGAGATGAGCCAAAATCCCAGCTCCCCTTCACCTCCTCCTCGGCCTCTCACTAGGCCCTCCTGGAGTACAGCTCCTACAGAGCCTCTACTCCCTGTCTTCTCCTCTGGCTGAACTGACCCAGAACTAAGATGGTGCCCACCTTTTATACCTCCCTCTAGCCATGAGCCCAGGTGACCAGCAACCAATGGGCTCCTATCTACGCTCAGGAACCAACCCCTATCTGCCCCTACAGCACTGGGTGTTCCACCCCCCTCCCCACTCCAGGCAGGGACATAATCGGTCGTGCCTGCACTTATGTCTAGTGGGAGCACCGTTGAGCTGTCCCTCGGAAATGGGGTGTGTGTGCTGTATGCAGCTAACTGAGCCCTGGTCCATACTCCATCCTTACCTGGGAGTAGAATATCACACCTCTGGTCTGAGGTGCAATACCCCTGTAGCGGCCGAACCCTCGGGGCGCTACAGTTACATGCTAGTTTGTTAACATCCAGAATTGTTCTGAAAATGTCGAATTCGTTAGAAGGTGAAAAGCTCAGGCCTTTAGCCAGGAGAGAAATTTGACTCTCAGATAAGATGTAGCTAGAGAGATTCCAAACAGGTGACTCTAATAATGGCGTTTTTTGCTCTGTGTTTGGGTACTTGTTTGCATTTACGCTTACGTCCCGCCCTTGTGTGACCCGCCACTAGCTGTTTCAGTAGCGGCTAGCCCTCCCTTGGAAAGGGGTGTACTAAAAAGGGGGGCCCAGTTGGTAGAATGGGGATGCAGTCGCGGCCTCGGCCCGGTCCGTGCCCAGGGCGCACACATTAAAAATAGGGGCTAGTTGATGAGTGGCAATTATGAGTGGATAAACGACTACACCACCTGTGGTGTCTGGTGATGCGCCACCAGCGCTGCTGCAGTCCTCTGAGGCGGGATGTTGTGGCAGCCGATGGTAGTACTACTCCCCACAGGCGGAGCAGGGCCTCAAAGCAGAGGAAACAGGAGGATGCAGTGGTGCGGTGTCGTGTCCCGCTGCAATAATGGACCGGAGGCAATGGATGTAGTCTTCCAAGCTTTACTCACGTTGTTAGAGGTCAGCTGCAAGGCTTCTCCTTGCTCCTCACGGCGTGCTGCGGCCACCAGAGAAGGGGGTTCGGCACACCCCGGTAGTTCAGGTGTGTCTATCAGGACCCGCAGCACCAGTGTGTTCCTATAAATCTCCCCCTTGGGCCTCTCCTGTCCGTGTGCAGTGCGTGTTGCAAGGCTGGGTCTCCCTCTGGCTATACACAGAAAAAGGGCACGGGTAGCGACTCCACTCCGTCCGTTACCCGGTGGGAACCAGTTAGCCTCCGGGCTTTTCCGACTGAGACGTGAAGTAACAAAGTCAGATATCGGGGGCCGGTACCCCTCTTGCAGCAGGAGTCCCTCTGACTAGGCCAGAATGGAGAGTACAGGTGGCGTATGCCGATCCGTCCGTATTCCCTGGGATCCTTTTGCCTGCGGAGCTCTCCTCCTCAGCTCCCCTCCAGGCCTTCTTAAGCAGGGACCTTGACCGGGTAGAGACCTCCGTTAACTCTATCCTGCTCCTCGTCTCAAGGCCAGAGCACGAGGACCGTGCATCTCCAGCACGCTGCAGGCTCCTACACAAGGCCACTGCCAGCTGTGAAGACCACAATGAAACAACCTTGAACTTAAGATGGCTGGCTATTAAATATGTATCTACAAGTGTAACCTAAAAGTGCATCCTCCACCCTCACCCACTACATGGTTCCCCCTATCTTTGGTTCCCCCATCTCCATTATCCTGCTGGGGCAGCACACTAGTGCATATGACGCGCCCCTGGGCCTTCGTCGCGCGGCATCGCGCGCACGGGAGCTTACCCGGAGCCGGATCTGTTGAGGGTTGTAGTCTCGTGGCGGTGACCCGGTCCGTGCCCAGGGAGTCAAACTGAGTGGCTGAGTAGTGCAGTAGATGTTGGACGACTACGCCACCCGTTGAATGCAGCTTTAGGGCCACTGCTGCAAGACAGTCCGCTGAGGCCGGTGTTATAATTGTGCAGCGTAGATGGTATAACCCCCAACGGGAGGGGTACGGCCTCAGGGCAGATAATGTAGATGACGGTGGTAGTGATGGTGCGGTAAGGAGGCACAGAGACGTGGGATGCAGTTTCAGGGTTTTTACTCACTGGTGTTGCTTCAGTCACTTCGGCCGGGAGTGACCACCCGAGCCGTGCTGCGTCCACCAGGTGCGGGACTCGGCTAACCCCCAGGCAATTCCGGAACGTGGTCCTGAGCTCCCCTCTCTCTCTCTCTCTCCGGCCATCCCCACCAGGGATCCACCTTTGTCCGGTTCCCTTGGGCCTCTATATGGTAAAACCTTTTAAGGCTTTCCTGACCCTACTCGTGGTGTACCTTCCTGGTGAATGTGGTGAGGGTCGTGGCAAAACTTGACCACGACCTCCGGTTCCTGATTAAGGATGTTTTGCCTCCGTCAGTTTGGGATCCGGTGCCCTCTTCTGCCAACCCTTCACCCTTTTTAGCTCACTCGTGGGATCTCAGGGTTCCCTCTTGGTCTTATGCCTCTGGGCCTTTCTTCCTCTTCCTCTCTGCTTCAGGCCTGGCCCTGGAGCTGGGCCCAGCCGGAGCCACAGCTCCCTGTCAGCCCTCCTGGCTGAACTCCTCCTCAGAACTCTCCTGACAGACTGACCCTATCTCTAGATGGTGCCCACCATATATACTCCCTCTATGTGTGAGCCCAGGTGACTAGCACCCAATGGGCTCCTACCTCTATGCCCAGAGCCCCTCCCCTATCTGCCCCTACACTACTGGGATGTTCCTCCCCCCCTCCCACTCCAGCCAGGGACAGACGCTGTCGTACCTGCACATCAAACTGGTGGGAGTACCGTAGTTCTGTCCCCCGGAAATGGGATGAGTGTAGTGCATGCAGCTATCTGAGCTCAGTCCCACACTCCATCCTTACCCGGGAGTGGAATACCACACCTCTGGTTTGAGGTGCAATACCCCTGTAGCAGCCGAGTCCTCAGGGTGCTACATTCCCCCCTGGTAAACCACAGCACGTCCTCGGGCTGTAAAAGAGTAAAACAATATAAAACATACAAAAATTTTAAAGTGCACTTACATATAAAACACATTAACTTTCAATATAAAACTCTTGCATATAAAACATTCTCATATAAAACACACTCTTGATCTTCTGGCCACGGTGCAATTTATGACCAGGTAAAAGTGCAACAGTCACAAAAACAGTTCCTTATAAAACCGGTAGGGGGTGCCTTAGGAAGCGCAACTATTTACAGGGTGGCCGCTCTCAGTCCTCGGCCAGTGGGGATAAGGGATGGCTGCTCACAGTCCTCAGCCTGGTTAGGGATAGGGACACACGGGAACAATTCACTAGTCCCAACGGGGACCATATTTTAATTAGCAGCAGTTCTTGTACCCTTACGGGTAACTATTTACAGTTCCACTTTACCGTACTTCAGTAACGGCGTCCTCCTGCTCCTTCCCGCGGGTAGTCTTCAAACCCGTCCGGGTCCTCTTGTTCCTCCTCGCACTGTAGCTCTTCCTCGGTCAGTCGGTGCACATGAAGAGCATATGGTCCCTTAGCACACTGATGCCGGGTGAAGGTGACCTCGTCACCCGGGTAAAGGTCACGTCCTCTGTGTCCCTCCGGCTGATGACTCTCGACATCTCTGCGGGTGACAAAGACGTCACCGGGGGTCCTGTGATCCCGGATAAAGCCCCAACCGTGCTGCAGTTGGAACTTGATTATGGTCCCGGTGGCGCGGGGACCGTGGGCTGCACAGGGGTTTCGCCGGGTCCGACGTTTCTGCTCCGCACTCTGAACTTGCAGCCGCTCCTCGCGGACCCGCCTCTCTCGCCTCTCTCGCCGCTCAGCTACATCGAGATGACAGGCTGGACCGCAGCAGAACGCTGCCATCCAGCCTGTCATGCCGCAGACACTGAGAAGAGCAGGCATGCTTGCGCTCCTCAGTGTCTCGCTGTGACGGCATCCAGATGAGCCGAGGTCATGTCCAATGAACTCGGCTCACCTCATGCACGTCACTGACAGCGTGGGAAAATTCTCACGCTGAAGTGCTGAGTGCAGGAGAATTCTCCCACGCTGTCAGTGACGTGCATGAGGTGAGCTCATGTCCAATGAACTCAGCTCACCTCATGCACCTCACTGACAGCGTGGGAAAATTCTCCTGCACTCAGCGCTTCAGCGTGAGAATTCTCCCACGCTGTAAGTGACGTGCATGAGGTGAGCCGAGTTCATTGGACATGACCTCGGCTCATCTTTATGCGGTCACAGAGAGACAATGTGGAGCGCAAGCAAGCCTGCTCTTCTCAGTGTCTGCGGGATGACAGGCTGGATGGCAGCGTTCTGCTGCGGTCCAGCCTGTCATCTCGATGTAGCAGAGCTGAAGCTGTCGTGGGAACCATGGAAAGGTAAGGATGAGGTTGCTTTATTATTTTATTTTTATTACAGGAGATCGTTGGCTTCAGCTGGAATGGGCGTGATGGTAAGTATGGTTTAATTTAGAACAATAAAGAATTGTGTCTTTATTTCAATTAAAGGACTTTATTCTGGGTGTTTGTGTTTTTTTTAACTTTGACTATGGGGTTAGTAATGGGGGTGTCTTATAGACGCCTCTCCATTACTAACCTGGGCTTGATGTCAGCTGGCATTATAAGCTGATATCAACCCCAGCCCTATTACCCCCTGCCACCGCACCAGGGCAGCGTGGAAGAGCGAGGCTAAGTGCCAGAATTGGCGCATCCTATGAATGCGCCATTTCTGGGGCGGCTGACGGCTGGTGTTTCTAGCCTGGGAGGGGGCCAATATTCATGGCTCCCTTCCTGGGCTATTAATATCAGCCCCCAGCTGTCTGCCTAGCCTTTGCTAGCTATTAAATTAGGGGGGACCCCACGTCATTTTTTTGGGGGGGTCCCCCATTTTAATAGCTAGTAAAGGCTATGTATTCAGCTGGGGGCTGATATTAGTAGCCTGGGAAGCTCCGTGGGTATTACCCCCTTCCCAGGCTTCAAACATCTGCCCCAGCTGTCTGCTTAACCTCCGCTAGAGCCTAAAATTAAGGGGAACCCCACGCCAATTTTTTTAATAATAAATCCTTTATTTTAATACTAAATGACAAGTACAGTAACCAACACTATCACTGTACTTCATATATATGTGACTGACATGTTTCTATCTATCTAATCTATGTGTGAAGCTCTATTCTGTCTGTTATAAATTGTCGGGTACAGATGCTGAATTGCCGGCCGGCTTTCTTAAAGAGACGGTGCATGAAAACACTATTATTTTTTTTAATAAATCCTTTACACTAAATGACAAGTACAGTAAGCAACACTGTCACTGTACTTCATAGATATGTGACTGACATGTTTCTATCTATCTAATCTATGTGTGAAGCTCTATTCTGTCTGTTAGAAATTGTCGGGTACAGATGCTGAATTGCCGGCCGGCTTTTTTAAAGAGATGGTGCATGAAAACACTATTATTTTTTTTGATAAATCCTTTACGCTAAATGACAAGTACAGTAAGCAGCACTGTCACTGTACTTCATATATATGTGACTGACATGTTTCTATCTATCTAATCTATGTGTGAAGCTCTATTCTTTCTGTTATAAATTGTCGGGTACAGATGCTGAATTGCCGGCCGGCTTTTTTAAAGAGATGGTGCATGAAAACACTATTATTTTTTTTGATAAATCCTTTACACTAAATGACAAGTACAGTAATCAACACTGTCACTGTACTTCATATATATGTGACTGACATGTTTCTATCTATCTAATCTATGTGTGATTCTCTATTCCTTCTATTCTAAATTGTCGGGTACCGCTGCTGAATTGACGGCCGGCTTTTTTAAAGAGACGGTGCATGAAAACACTATTATTTTTTTTGATAAATCCTTTACGCTAAATGACAAGTACAGTAAGCAGCACTTTCACTGTACTTCGTATATATGTGGCTGACATGTTTATATCTATCTAATCTATGTGTGAAGCTCTATTCTTTCGGTTCTAAATTGTCGGGTACCGGTGTATGCCGCTGCTGAATTGCCGGCTTTTCATGTTTCACTGTTGGCACTGTTCCCATCGATTTGGGCAATCACTGTAATGCCACAACCACCATGGCTGTGGCATTACAGTGAGTGGCAGACAATCCCTGCATGATTGGTGCTCTAAATAGCACCAGACATGCAGGACACGCTTTTGGTGCACGAACAGTTATCGAACATAACCTCGAACAGCCGAATTTTTTGCAAATCGTTCGGGTTCGTCGAACAACTCGAACACCGCCCAAAACAGCTCGAATTTGAGATTGGCGAACAGTTCTAGTCGAACACCGCTCATCTCTACTCAAGACTAATGACAACTTATTCAATATGATGACCTAATGTTATCAAATTATGTGTCGTACCGGGTTCAAAATGTTCATTATACCCCTTGATAAAATCCTTGAGGGGTGTAGTTTCCAAAATGGGGTCACTTGTGGGGGGTTTCAACTATTTAGGCACATCAGGGGCTCTTCAAACGTGACATGGCGTCCGCCCTCAATTCCAGCCAATTTTGCGTTCAAAAAGTCACACAGTGCTCCTTCCCTTCTGAACTCTGCCGTGCACCCAAACACTGTATTTTCCCCACATATAGGGTATTGGCGTACTCAGGAGAAATTGCAAAAAGTTTTTGGGGTCCATTTTCTCCTCTTACCCTTGTGAAAATAAAAAAATTGGGGCTAAAACATAATTTTTGTGGAAACAGTTTGATTATTTATTTTCATGGCTCCATGTTTAAACTTCTGTAAAGGTTCTCTGAGGGGTCTAGTTTCCAAAATGGTGTCACTTGTGGGGGGATTCCACTGTTTAGGCACATCAGGGGCTCCCCAAACACAACATGGCGTCCGCTAATTATTCAAGCAAATTTTACTTTCAAAAAGTCAAATGGCACTCCTTCCCTTCCGAACCCTGCCGTACGCCTAAACAGTGGTTTTTCCCCACATATGGGGTATCTGTGTGGTCAGGGGAAATTGAACAACAAATTTTGGGGTCCATTTTTTCCTGTTAACCCAGTGAAAATAAAAAAAATTGAGTCTAAAGTAACATTTTTGTGAAAAAAGTTAAATGTTAATTTTTTTCTTCCATATTCCAAAAATTTCTGTGAAGCACTTGAAGGGTTAATAAATTTTTTGAATGTGGTTTTGAGCACCTTGGGGGTGAAGATTTTAGAGTGGTTTTACTTTTGGGTATTTTCTGTCATAAAGACCCCTCAAAGTGACTTCAAATGTGATGTGGTCCCTAAAAAAATGGTTTTGTAAATTTTGTTGGAAAAATGAGAAATCTCTGGTCAACTTTTAACCCTTATAGCTCTCTAATAGAAAAAAAAATTGGTTCCAAAATTGTGCTGATGTAAAGTAGACATGTGGGAAATGTTATTTATTAACTATTTTGTGTGACATATCTCTCTGATTTAAGGGCATAAAAATTCAAATTTTGAAAATTGCTAAATTTTCAAAAATTTTCGCAAAATTTCAGTTTTTGTCACAAATAAATGCAAGTGATATCGGAGAAATTTTGCCACAATCATGAAGTACAATATGTCACGAAAAACAGTCTCAGAATCAGGGGGATCCGTTGAAGCGTTCCAGAGTAATTACCTCATAAAGTGACAGTGGTCAGAATTGTAAAAATTGGCCTGGTCATTAATGTGCAAACCACCTTGGGTAGTAAAGGGGTTAAAGATGGTGGAAAAATATTTTTATGTATTTTTGGAGGCGAATGGTAAACTGGAACAATTGGGTGATCTACGTATAAATATTCCATTAATTTTTTTTTTTAGGGCCCCTCAGTGCAAACCTTCGTTTAATAGATTATACATAGCAGCATTAAACTCAACAGTAGGATCTCTAGCTAGCTCCAAATAAACATCCCTATTTTCTAAATCCATCAAATTCAATTTTTTATACAATCCTGCATTCAGTACTATAGTGCCACCTTTATCCGCTGAGCGGACTAGTATGTCTGAATTATCCTTTAATTTTTTCAGAGCGTCTTTTTCTCTATATGTCAGATTAGAGTCCAAATGATTAGTAGAAGATAATTCATTCTTTAATTCCACTAGTTCTTTTTCAATTAAGTCCTGGAACTGATCCAGAACCAATGGTCTGGACTGAAGTGGGTAAAAGAAAGGATTGCCAGCCCGAAAGTCGTCATTTAAATTTACATTTGGAATTAAAGATTCCGCCTTGAATTGTTTCATTTGTAATAAAGACTGTTGTTCTGTGAATAATAACATGGAATCCTGGCTTGTCCTAGGAGAAACTTCTTCTGAAGCTGTATTCTGTGGATTTTTCATGTCCATAAAATGACATCGGATGGTGAGGTTATGACTCGCCCCCTGGGCCGTGGGGCACGCGGATCTGGGCGATAGGGGAACGATGGGGGTAGTAGTGGCGGCCCGGTCCCGCGGCTCAGGGTGGTCAGACCAATGGTAGTCTGCTACGTGCTTCAGATAATGTCCGACTACGCCACCCGTGGATTGCGGTTATTAGGAACCGCCACTGCAAGGCAGTCCGCTGGGGCTGATGATGAATGCAGCTGGGATGGTGTGACTCCCCACGGAAAGAGTGCGGCCCCAGGGCAGTGTAGTGGACGGTGGGAGTGATGGTGGTGAAGGTCCCAGTACCGGTAGTGCCGGAGGAGCGAAGGAGCACACGGACAACAAGTTACAGTCCAGGGTCTTTACTCACAGTTCGTTTGTTCCGGGTCACTTCCGTCGGCAGTGACCGCCCGAGCCGTGCTGCGTCCACCAGGTGTGGGGCTCGGTCAACTCCCAAGCAGTCAAGAGCATGGCACAGGACCCCCTTTAATCCTTTCTCTGGCCTGCCTCACCAGTGACCCACTTTTGTCCGGCTGCCGCGGACTTGTGCGGTTAAACGTGGGCCCCGTCCTCCGCTGTCCTATATGGTGCCTTCCTAGCAGATTTGATGAGGTGTCGCACCAATAGGTGATCACGATGACCGGTCTTTGGCTGAGGGTTGTTTCTCCTCCACCAACTTGGGATCCGGTACCCTTAATCTGCCTGACTCTGCACCCTGGATTCTCGTGGGTTCTTAGGGTCCCTTCCACCTTCTTGTTCCTGAGCCCTTCTGTTTCTCTGTCTCTCCTTCTCTTTCTCTGTTCCTTTCTGTTCCTTTCTCTTGGAGCTGAGATGAGCCAAAATCCCAGCTCCCCTTCACCTCCTCCTCGGCCTCTCACTAGGCCCTCCTGGAGTAGAGCTCCTACAGAGCCTCTACTCCCTGTCTTCTCCTCTGGCTGAACTGACCCAGAACTAAGATGGTGCCCACCTTTTATATCTCCCTCTAGCCATGAGCCCAGGTGACCAGCAACCAATGGGCTCCTATCTACGCTCAGGAACCAACCCCTATCTGCCCCTACAGCACTGGGTGTTCCACCCCCCTCCCCACTCCAGGCAGGGACATAATCGGTCGTGCCTGCACTTATGTCTAGTGGGAGCACCGTTGAGCTGTCCCTCGGAAATGGGGTGTGTGTGCTGTATGCAGCTAACTGAGCCCTGGTCCATACTCCATCCTTACCTGGGAGTAGAATATCACACCTCTGGTCTGAGGTGCAATACCCCTGTAGCGGCCGAACCCTCGGGGCGCTACAGTTACATGCTAGTTTGTTAACATCCAGAATTGTTCTGAAAATGTCGAATTCGTTAGAAGGTGAAAAGCTCAGGCCTTTAGCCAGGAGAGAAATTTGACTCTCAGATAAGATGTAGCTAGAGAGATTCCAAACAGGTGACTCTAATAATGGCGTTTTTTGCTCTGTGTTTGGGTACTTGTTTGCATTTACGCTTACGTCCCGCCCTTGTGTGACCCGCCACTAGCTGTTTCAGTAGCGGCTAGCCCTCCCTTGGAAAGGGGTGTACTAAAAAGGGGGGCCCAGTTGGTAGAATGGGGATGCAGTCGCGGCCTCGGCCCGGTCCGTGCCCAGGGCGCACACATTAAAAATAGGGGCTAGTTGATGAGTGGCAATTATGAGTGGATAAACGACTACACCACCTGTGGTGTCTGGTGATGCGCCACCAGCACTGCTGCAGTCCTCTGAGGCGGGATGTTGTGGCAGCCGATGGTAGTACTACTCCCCACAGGCGGAGCAGGGCCTCAAAGCAGAGGAAACAGGAGGATGCAGTGGTGCGGTGTCGTGTCCCGCTGCAATAATGGACCGGAGGCAATGGATGTAGTCTTCCAAGCTTTACTCACGTTGTTAGAGGTCAGCTGCAAGGCTTCTCCTTGCTCCTCACGGCGTGCTGCGGCCACCAGAGAAGGGGGTTCGGCACACCCCGGTAGTTCAGGTGTGTCTATCAGGACCCGCAGCACCAGTGTGTTCCTATAAATCTCCCCCTTGGGCCTCTCCTGTCCGTGTGCAGTGCGTGTTGCAAGGCTGGGTCTCCCTCTGGCTATACACAGAAAAAGGGCACGGGTAGCGACTCCACTCCGTCCGT
Source organism: Phyllobates terribilis (assembly GCF_046119375.1). Lineage (NCBI taxonomy): Eukaryota > Metazoa > Chordata > Amphibia > Anura > Dendrobatidae > Phyllobates > Phyllobates terribilis. Next base: position 3,797,172 of record NW_027362880.1, on the reverse strand, counting down.
TACCCGGTGGGAACCAGTTAGCCTCCGGGCTTTTCCGACTGAGACGTGAAGTAACAAAGTCAGATATCGGGGGCCGGTACCCCTCTTGCAGCAGGAGTCCCTCTGACTAGGCCAGAATGGAGAGTACAGGTGGCGTATGCCGATCCGCCCGTATTCCCTGGGATCCTTTTGCCTGCGGAGCTCTCCTCCTCAGCTCCCCTCCAGGCCTTCTTAAGCAGGGACCTTGACCGGGTAGAGACCTCCGTTAACTCTATCCTGCTCCTCGTCTCAAGGCCAGAGCACGAGGACCGTGCATCTCCAGCACGCTGCAGGCTCCTACACAAGGCCACTGCCAGCTGTGAAGACCACAATGAAACAACCTTGAACTTAAGATGGCTGGCTATTAAATATGTATCTACAAGTGTAACCTAAAAGTGCATCCTCCACCCTCACCCACTACATGGTTCCCCCTATCTTTGGTTCCCCCATCTCCATTATCCTGCTGGGGCAGCACACTAGTGCATATGACGCGCCCCTGGGCCTTCGTCGCGCGGCATCGCGCGCACGGGAGCTTACCCGGAGCCGGATCTGTTGAGGGTTGTAGTCTCGTGGCGGTGACCCGGTCCGTGCCCAGGGAGTCAAACTGAGTGGCTGAGTAGTGCAGTAGATGTTGGACGACTACGCCACCCGTTGAATGCAGCTTTAGGGCCACTGCTGCAAGACAGTCCGCTGAGGCCGGTGTTATAATTGTGCAGCGTAGATGGTATAACCCCCAACGGGAGGGGTACGGCCTCAGGGCAGATAGTGTAGATGACGGTGGTAGTGATGGTGCGGTAAGGAGGCACAGAGACGTGGGATGCAGTTTCAGGGTTTTTACTCACTGGTGTTGCTTCAGTCACTTCGGCCGGGAGTGACCACCCGAGCCGTGCTGCGTCCACCAGGTGCGGGACTCGGCTAACCCCCAGGCAATTCCGGAACGTGGTCCTGAGCTCCCCTCTCTCTCTCTCTCTCCGGCCATCCCCACCAGGGATCCACCTTTGTCCGGTTCCCTTGGGCCTCTATATGGTAAAACCTTTTAAGGCTTTCCTGACCCTACTCGTGGTGTACCTTCCTGGTGAATGTGGTGAGGGTCGTGGCAAAACTTGACCACGACCTCCGGTTCCTGATTAAGGATGTTTTGCCTCCGTCAGTTTGGGATCCGGTGCCCTCTTCTGCCAACCCTTCACCCTTTTTAGCTCACTCGTGGGATCTCAGGGTTCCCTCTTGGTCTTATGCCTCTGGGCCTTTCTTCCTCTTCCTCTCTGCTTCAGACCTGGCCCTGGAGCTGGGCCCAGCCGGAGCCACAGCTCCCTGTCAGCCCTCCTGGCTGAACTCCTCCTCAGAACTCTCCTGACAGACTGACCCTATCTCTAGATGGTGCCCACCATATATACTCCCTCTATGTGTGAGCCCAGGTGACTAGCACCCAATGGGCTCCTACCTCTATGCCCAGAGCCCCTCCCCTATCTGCCCCTACACTACTGGGATGTTCCTCCCCCCCTCCCACTCCAGCCAGGGACAGACGCTGTCGTACCTGCACATCAAACTGGTGGGAGTACCGTAGTTCTGTCCCCCGGAAATGGGATGAGTGTAGTGCATGCAGCTATCTGAGCTCAGTCCCACACTCCATCCTTACCCGGGAGTGGAATACCACACCTCTGGTTTGAGGTGCAATACCCCTGTAGCAGCCGAGTCCTCAGGGTGCTACATTCCCCCCTGGTAAACCACAGCACGTCCTCGGGCTGTAAAAGAGTAAAACAATATAAAACATACAAAAATTTTAAAGTGCACTTACATATAAAACACATTAACTTTCAATATAAAACTCTTGCATATAAAACATTCTCATATAAAACACACTCTTGATCTTCTGGCCACGGTGCAATTTATGACCAGGTAAAAGTGCAACAGTCACAAAAACAGTTCCTTATAAAACCGGTAGGGGGTGCCTTAGGAAGCGCAACTATTTACAGGGTGGCCGCTCTCAGTCCTCGGCCAGTGGGGATAAGGGATGGCTGCTCACAGTCCTCAGCCTGGTTAGGGATAGGGACACACGGGAACAATTCACTAGTCCCAACGGGGACCATATTTTAATTAGCAGCAGTTCTTGTACCCTTACGGGTAACTATTTACAGTTCCACTTTACCGTACTTCAGTAACGGCGTCCTCCTGCTCCTTCCCGCGGGTAGTCTTCAAACCCGTCCGGGTCCTCTTGTTCCTCCTCGCACTGTAGCTCTTCCTCGGTCAGTCGGTGCACATGAAGAGCATATGGTCCCTTAGCACACTGATGCCGGGTGAAGGTGACCTCGTCACCCGGGTAAAGGTCACGTCCTCTGTGTCCCTCCGGCAGATGACTCTCGACATCTCTGCGGGTGACAAAGACGTCACCGGGGGTCCTGTGATCCCGGATAAAGCCCCAACCGTGCTGCAGTTGGAACTTGATTATGGTCCCGGTGGCGCGGGGACCGTGGGCTGCACAGGGGTTTCGCCGGGTCCGACGTTTCTGCTCCGCACTCTGAACTTGCAGCCGCTCCTCGCGGACCCGCCTCTCTCGCCTCTCTCGCCGCTCTGCTACATCGAGATGACAGGCTGGACCGCAGCAGAACGCTGCCATCCAGCCTGTCATGCCGCAGACACTGAGAAGAGCAGGCATGCTTGCGCTCCTCAGTGTCTCGCTGTGACGGCATCCAGATGAGCCGAGGTCATGTCCAATGAACTCGGCTCACCTCATGCACGTCACTGACAGCGTGGGAAAATTCTCACGCTGAAGTGCTGAGTGCAGGAGAATTCTCCCACGCTGTCAGTGACGTGCATGAGGTGAGCTCATGTCCAATGAACTCAGCTCACCTCATGCACCTCACTGACAGCGTGGGAAAATTCTCCTGCACTCAGCGCTTCAGCGTGAGAATTCTCCCACGCTGTAAGTGACGTGCATGAGGTGAGCCGAGTTCATTGGACATGACCTCGGCTCATCTTTATGCGGTCACAGAGAGACAATGTGGAGCGCAAGCAAGCCTGCTCTTCTCAGTGTCTGCGGGATGACAGGCTGGATGGCAGCGTTCTGCTGCGGTCCAGCCTGTCATCTCGATGTAGCAGAGCTGAAGCTGTCGTGGGAACCATGGAAAGGTAAGGATGAGGTTGCTTTATTATTTTATTTTTATTACAGGAGATCGTTGGCTTCAGCTGGAATGGGCGTGATGGTAAGTATGGTTTAATTTAGAACAATAAAGAATTGTGTCTTTATTTCAATTAAAGGACTTTATTCTGGGTGTTTGTGTTTTTTTTAACTTTGACTATGGGGTTAGTAATGGGGGTGTCTTATAGACGCCTCTCCATTACTAACCTGGGCTTGATGTCAGCTGGCATTATAAGCTGATATCAACCCCAGCCCTATTACCCCCTGCCACCGCACCAGGGCAGCGTGGAAGAGCGAGGCTAAGTGCCAGAATTGGCGCATCCTATGAATGCGCCATTTCTGGGGCGGCTGACGGCTGGTGTTTCTAGCCTGGGAGGGGGCCAATATTCATGGCTCCCTTCCTGGGCTATTAATATCAGCCCCCAGCTGTCTGCCTAGCCTTTGCTAGCTATTAAATTAGGGGGGACCCCACGTCATTTTTTTGGGGGGGTCCCCCATTTTAATAGCTAGTAAAGGCTATGTATTCAGCTGGGGGCTGATATTAGTAGCCTGGGAAGCTCCGTGGGTATTACCCCCTTCCCAGGCTTCAAACATCTGCCCCAGCTGTCTGCTTAACCTCCGCTAGAGCCTAAAATTAAGGGGAACCCCACGCCAATTTTTTTAATAATAAATCCTTTATTTTAATACTAAATGACAAGTACAGTAACCAACACTATCACTGTACTTCATATATATGTGACTGACATGTTTCTATCTATCTAATCTATGTGTGAAGCTCTATTCTGTCTGTTATAAATTGTCGGGTACAGATGCTGAATTGCCGGCCGGCTTTCTTAAAGAGACGGTGCATGAAAAGACTATTATTTTTTTTTAATAAATCCTTTACACTAAATGACAAGTACAGTAAGCAACACTGTCACTGTACTTCATAGATATGTGACTGACATGTTTCTATCTATCTAATCTATGTGTGAAGCTCTATTCTGTCTGTTATAAATTGTCGGGTACAGATGCTGAATTGCCGGCCGGCTTTTTTAAAGAGACGGTGCATGAAAACGCTATTATTTTTTTTGATAAATCCTTTACGCTAAATGACAAGTACAGTAAGCAGCACTGTCACTGTACTTCATATATATGTGACTGACATGTTTCTATCTATCTAATCTATGTGTGAAGCTCTATTCTTTCTGTTATAAATTGTCGGGTACAGATGCTGAATTGCCGGCCGGCTTTTTTAAAGATATGGTGCATGAAAACACTATTATTTTTTTTGATAAATCCTTTACACTAAATGACAAGTACAGTAATCACCACTGTCACTGTACTTCATATATATGTGACTGACATGTTTCTATCTATCTAATCTATGTGTGATTCTCTATTCCTTCTATTCTAAATTGTCGGGTACCGCTGCTGAATTGACGGCCGGCTTTTTTAAAGAGACGGTGCATGAAAACACTATTATTTTTTTTGATAAATCCTTTACGCTAAATGACAAGTACAGTAAGCAGCACTTTCACTGTACTTCGTATATATGTGGCTGACATGTTTATATCTATCTAATCTATGTGTGAAGCTCTATTCTTTCGGTTCTAAATTGTCGGGTACCGGTGTATGCCGCTGCTGAATTGCCGGCTTTTCATGTTTCACTGTTGGCACTGTTCCCATCTATTTGGGCAATCACTGTAATGCCACAACCACCATGGCTGTGGCATTACAGTGAGTGGCAGACAATCCCTGCATGATTGGTGCTCTAAATAGCACCAGACATGCAGGACACGCTTTTGGTGCACGAACAGTTATCGAACATAACCTCGAACAGCCGAATTTTTTGCAAATCGTTCGGGTTCGTCGAACAACTCGAACACCGCCCAAAACAGCTCGAATTTGAGATTGGCGAACAGTTCTAGTCGAACACCGCTCATCTCTACTCAAGACTAATGACAACTTATTCAATATGATGACCTAATGTTATCAAATTATGTGTCGTACCGGGTTCAAAATGTTCATTATACCCCTTGATAAAATCCTTGAGGGGTGTAGTTTCCAAAATGGGGTCACTTGTGGGGGGTTTCAACTATTTAGGCACATCAGGGGCTCTTCAAACGTGACATGGCGTCCGCCCTCAATTCCAGCCAATTTTGCGTTCAAAAAGTCACACAGTGCTCCTTCCCTTCTGAACTCTGCCGTGCACCCAAACACTGTATTTTCCCCACATATAGGGTATTGGCGTACTCAGGAGAAATTGCAAAAAGTTTTTGGGGTCCATTTTCTCCTCTTACCCTTGTGAAAATAAAAAAATTGGGGCTAAAACATAATTTTTGTGGAAACAGTTTGATTATTTATTTTCATGGCTCCATGTTTAAACTTCTGTAAAGGTTCTCTGAGGGGTCTAGTTTCCAAAATGGTGTCACTTGTGGGGGGATTCCACTGTTTAGGCACATCAGGGGCTCCCCAAACACAACATGGCGTCCGCTAATTATTCAAGCAAATTTTACTTTCAAAAAGTCAAATGGCACTCCTTCCCTTCCGAACCCTGCCGTACGCCTAAACAGTGGTTTTTCCCCACATATGGGGTATCTGTGTGGTCAGGGGAAATTGAACAACAAATTTTGGGGTCCATTTTTTCCTGTTAACCCAGTGAAAATAAAAAAAATTGAGTCTAAAGTAACATTTTTGTGAAAAAAGTTAAATGTTAATTTTTTTCTTCCATATTCCAAAAATTTCTGTGAAGCACTTGAAGGGTTAATAAATTTTTTGAATGTGGTTTTGAGCACCTTGGGGGTGAAGATTTTAGAGTGGTTTTACTTTTGGGTATTTTCTGTCATAAAGACCCCTCAAAGTGACTTCAAATGTGATGTGGTCCCTAAAAAAATGGTTTTGTAAATTTTGTTGGAAAAATGAGAAATCTCTGGTCAACTTTTAACCCTTATAGCTCTCTAATAGAAAAAAAAATTGGTTCCAAAATTGTGCTGATGTAAAGTAGACATGTGGGAAATGTTATTTATTAACTATTTTGTGTGACATATCTCTCTGATTTAAGGGCATAAAAATTCAAATTTTGAAAATTGCTAAATTTTCAAAAATTTTCGCAAAATTTCAGTTTTTGTCACAAATAAATGCAAGTGATATCGGAGAAATTTTGCCACAATCATGAAGTACAATATGTCACGAAAAACAGTCTCAGAATCAGGGGGATCCGTTGAAGCGTTCCAGAGTAATTACCTCATAAAGTGACAGTGGTCAGAATTGTAAAAATTGGCCTGGTCATTAATGTGCAAACCACCTTGGGTAGTAAAGGGGTTAAAGATGGTGGAAAAATATTTTTATGTATTTTTGGAGGCGAATGGTAAACTGGAACAATTGGGTGATCTACGTATAAATATTCCATTAATTTTTTTTTTTAGGGCCCCTCAGTGCAAACCTTCGTTTAATAGATTATACATAGCAGCATTAAACTCAACAGTAGGATCTCTAGCTAGCTCCAAATAAACATCCCTATTTTCTAAATCCATCAAATTCAATTTTTTATACAATCCTGCATTCAGTACTATAGTGCCACCTTTATCCGCTGAGCGGACTAGTATGTCTGAATTATCCTTTAATTTTTTCAGAGCGTCTTTTTCTCTATATGTCAGATTAGAGTCCAAATGATTAGTAGAAGATAATTCATTCTTTAATTCCACTAGTTCTTTTTCAATTAAGTCCTGGAACTGATCCAGAACCAATGGTCTGGACTGAAGTGGGTAAAAGAAAGGATTGCCAGCCCGAAAGTCGTCATTTAAATTTACATTTGGAATTAAAGATTCCGCCTTGAATTGTTTCATTTGTAATAAAGACTGTTGTTCTGTGAATAATAACATGGAATCCTGGCTTGTCCTAGGAGAAACTTCTTCTGAAGCTGTATTCTGTGGATTTTTCATGTCCATAAAATGACATCGGATGGTGAGGTTATGACTCGCCCCCTGGGCCGTGGGGCACGCGGATCTGGGCGATAGGGGAACGATGGGGGTAGTAGTGGCGGCCCGGTCCCGCGGCTCAGGGTGGTCAGACCAATGGTAGTCTGCTACGTGCTTCAGATAATGTCCGACTACGCCACCCGTGGATTGCGGTTATTAGGAACCGCCACTGCAAGGCAGTCCGCTGGGGCTGATGATGAATGCAGCTGGGATGGTGTGACTCCCCACGGAAAGAGTGCGGCCCCAGGGCAGTGTAGTGGACGGTGGGAGTGATGGTGGTGAAGGTCCCAGTACCGGTAGTGCCGGAGGAGCAAAGGAGCACATGGACAACAAGTTACAGTCCAGAGTCTTTACTCACAGTTCGTTTGTTCCGGGTCACTTCCGTCGGCAGTGACCGCCCGAGCCGTGCTGCGTCCACCAGGTGTGGGGCTCGGTCAACTCCCAAGCAGTCAAGAGCATGGCACAGGACCCCCTTTAATCCTTTCTCTGGCCTGCCTCACCAGTGACCCACTTTTGTCCGGCTGCCGCGGACTTGTGCGGTTAAACGTGGGCCCCGTCCTCCGCTGTCCTATATGGTGCCTTCCTAGCAGATTTGATGAGGTGTCGCACCAATAGATGATCACGATGACCGGTCTTTGGCTGAGGGTTGTTTCTCCTCCACCAACTTGGGATCCGGTACCCTTAATCTGCCTGACTCTGCACCCTGGATTCTCGTGGGTTCTTAGGGTCCCTTCCACCTTCTTGTTCCTGAGCCCTTCTGTTTCTCTGTCTCTCCTTCTCTTTCTCTGTTCCTTTCTGTTCCTTTCTCTTGGAGCTGAGATGAGCCAAAATCCCAGCTCCCCTTCACCTCCTCCTCGGCCTCTCACTAGGCCCTCCTGGAGTACAGCTCCTACAGAGCCTCTACTCCCTGTCTTCTCCTCTGGCTGAACTGACCCAGAACTAAGATGGTGCCCACCTTTTATACCTCCCTCTAGCCATGAGCCCAGGTGACCAGCAACCAATGGGCTCCTATCTACGCTCAGGAACCAACCCCTATCTGCCCCTACAGCACTGGGTGTTCCACCCCCCTCCCCACTCCAGGCAGGGACATAATCGGTCGTGCCTGCACTTATGTCTAGTGGGAGCACCGTTGAGCTGTCCCTCGGAAATGGGGTGTGTGTGCTGTATGCAGCTAACTGAGCCCTGGTCCATACTCCATCCTTACCTGGGAGTAGAATATCACACCTCTGGTCTGAGGTGCAATACCCCTGTAGCGGCCGAACCCTCGGGGCGCTACAGTTACATGCTAGTTTGTTAACATCCAGAATTGTTCTGAAAATGTCGAATTCGTTAGAAGGTGAAAAGCTCAGGCCTTTAGCCAGGAGAGAAATTTGACTCTCAGATAAGATGTAGCTAGAGAGATTCCAAACAGGTGACTCTAATAATGGCGTTTTTTGCTCTGTGTTTGGGTACTTGTTTGCATTTACGCTTACGTCCCGCCCTTGTGTGACCCGCCACTAGCTGTTTCAGTAGCGGCTAGCCCTCCCTTGGAAAGGGGTGTACTAAAAAGGGGGGCCCAGTTGGTAGAATGGGGATGCAGTCGCGGCCTCGGCCCGGTCCGTGCCCAGGGCGCACACATTAAAAATAGGGGCTAGTTGATGAGTGGCAATTATGAGTGGATAAACGACTACACCACCTGTGGTGTCTGGTGATGCGCCACCAGCGCTGCTGCAGTCCTCTGAGGCGGGATGTTGTGGCAGCCGATGGTAGTACTACTCCCCACAGGCGGAGCAGGGCCTCAAAGCAGAGGAAACAGGAGGATGCAGTGGTGCGGTGTCGTGTCCCGCTGCAATAATGGACCGGAGGCAATGGATGTAGTCTTCCAAGCTTTACTCACGTTGTTAGAGGTCAGCTGCAAGGCTTCTCCTTGCTCCTCACGGCGTGCTGCGGCCACCAGAGAAGGGGGTTCGGCACACCCCGGTAGTTCAGGTGTGTCTATCAGGACCCGCAGCACCAGTGTGTTCCTATAAATCTCCCCCTTGGGCCTCTCCTGTCCGTGTGCAGTGCGTGTTGCAAGGCTGGGTCTCCCTCTGGCTATACACAGAAAAAGGGCACGGGTAGCGACTCCACTCCGTCCGTTACCCGGTGGGAACCAGTTAGCCTCCGGGCTTTTCCGACTGAGACGTGAAGTAACAAAGTCAGATATCGGGGGCCGGTACCCCTCTTGCAGCAGGAGTCCCTCTGACTAGGCCAGAATGGAGAGTACAGGTGGCGTATGCCGATCCGTCCGTATTCCCTGGGATCCTTTTGCCTGCGGAGCTCTCCTCCTCAGCTCCCCTCCAGGCCTTCTTAAGCAGGGACCTTGACCGGGTAGAGACCTCCGTTAACTCTATCCTGCTCCTCGTCTCAAGGCCAGAGCACGAGGACCGTGCATCTCCAGCACGCTGCAGGCTCCTACACAAGGCCACTGCCAGCTGTGAAGACCACAATGAAACAACCTTGAACTTAAGATGGCTGGCTATTAAATATGTATCTACAAGTGTAACCTAAAAGTGCATCCTCCACCCTCACCCACTACATGGTTCCCCCTATCTTTGGTTCCCCCATCTCCATTATCCTGCTGGGGCAGCACACTAGTGCATATGACGCGCCCCTGGGCCTTCGTCGCGCGGCATCGCGCGCACGGGAGCTTACCCGGAGCCGGATCTGTTGAGGGTTGTAGTCTCGTGGCGGTGACCCGGTCCGTGCCCAGGGAGTCAAACTGAGTGGCTGAGTAGTGCAGTAGATGTTGGACGACTACGCCACCCGTTGAATGCAGCTTTAGGGCCACTGCTGCAAGACAGTCCGCTGAGGCCGGTGTTATAATTGTGCAGCGTAGATGGTATAACCCCCAACGGGAGGGGTACGGCCTCAGGGCAGATAGTGTAGATGACGGTGGTAGTGATGGTGCGGTAAGGAGGCACAGAGACGTGGGATGCAGTTTCAGGGTTTTTACTCACTGGTGTTGCTTCAGTCACTTCGGCCGGGAGTGACCACCCGAGCCGTGCTGCGTCCACCAGGTGCGGGACTCGGCTAACCCCCAGGCAATTCCGGAACGTGGTCCTGAGCTCCCCTCTCTCTCTCTCTCTCCGGCCATCCCCACCAGGGATCCACCTTTGTCCGGTTCCCTTGGGCCTCTATATGGTAAAACCTTTTAAGGCTTTCCTGACCCTACTCGTGGTGTACCTTCCTGGTGAATGTGGTGAGGGTCGTGGCAAAACTTGACCACGACCTCCGGTTCCTGATTAAGGATGTTTTGCCTCCGTCAGTTTGGGATCCGGTGCCCTCTTCTGCCAACCCTTCACCCTTTTTAGCTCACTCGTGGGATCTCAGGGTTCCCTCTTGGTCTTATGCCTCTGGGCCTTTCTTCCTCTTCCTCTCTGCTTCAGGCCTGGCCCTGGAGCTGGGCCCAGCCGGAGCCACAGCTCCCTGTCAGCCCTCCTGGCTGAACTCCTCCTCAGAACTCTCCTGACAGACTGACCCTATCTCTAGATGGTGCCCACCATATATACTCCCTCTATGTGTGAGCCCAGGTGACTAGCACCCAATGGGCTCCTACCTCTATGCCCAGAGCCCCTCCCCTATCTGCCCCTACACTACTGGGATGTTCCTCCCCCCCTCCCACTCCAGCCAGGGACAGACGCTGTCGTACCTGCACATCAAACTGGTGGGAGTACCGTAGTTCTGTCCCCCGGAAATGGGATGAGTGTAGTGCATGCAGCTATCTGAGCTCAGTCCCACACTCCATCCTTACCCGGGAGTGGAATACCACACCTCTGGTTTGAGGTGCAATACCCCTGTAGCAGCCGAGTCCTCAGGGTGCTACATTCCCCCCTGGTAAACCACAGCACGTCCTCGGGCTGTAAAAGAGTAAAACAATATAAAACATACAAAAATTTTAAAGTGCACTTACATATAAAACACATTAACTTTCAATATAAAACTCTTGCATATAAAACATTCTCATATAAAACACACTCTTGATCTTCTGGCCACGGTGCAATTTATGACCAGGTAAAAGTGCAACAGTCACAAAAACAGTTCCTTATAAAACCGGTAGGGGGTGCCTTAGGAAGCGCAACTATTTACAGGGTGGCCGCTCTCAGTCCTCGGCCAGTGGGGATAAGGGATGGCTGCTCACAGTCCTCAGCCTGGTTAGGGATAGGGACACACGGGAACAATTCACTAGTCCCAACGGGGACCATATTTTAATTAGCAGCAGTTCTTGTACCCTTACGGGTAACTATTTACAGTTCCACTTTACCGTACTTCAGTAACGGCGTCCTCCTGCTCCTTCCCGCGGGTAGTCTTCAAACCCGTCCGGGTCCTCTTGTTCCTCCTCGCACTGTAGCTCTTCCTCGGTCAGTCGGTGCACATGAAGAGCATATGGTCCCTTAGCACACTGATGCCGGGTGAAGGTGACCTCGTCACCCGGGTAAAGGTCACGTCCTCTGTGTCCCTCCGGCAGATGACTCTCGACATCTCTGCGGGTGACAAAGACGTCACCGGGGGTCCTGTGATCCCGGATAAAGCCCCAACCGTGCTGCAGTTGGAACTTGATTATGGTCCCGGTGGCGCGGGGACCGTGGGCTGCACAGGGGTTTCGCCGGGTCCGACGTTTCTGCTCCGCACTCTGAACTTGCAGCCGCTCCTCGCGGACCCGCCTCTCTCGCCGTTCCCTGTCGAAGACCTCCAGTTGTTGCCGGCAGCACTCCGCACGCTGGGCTGCGGCCGCCCGGGTCTCTTGGGTGAACCCGATGAGGTTTTCTCCAGTGGGGTCCCATGCGAACTGCGCCTCCTCCAACGGGAGTGGGGTGATCTTGGCGGGCGCCGGAGCCGGAATCAGGGGCTCACACAGAGGCCATTCCTTCTGGAGTCGGGGAGTGGTGTACTCCGGAGGCCACACAAAGGGCTGCCCATCCGGGCAAGTATGCTGGGCGAACAAGTCTTCACCCAAGGGTAGCACTCTGGAGGTCGAGGGCGCGGTGGTGGCAGCGGCGCCCGGATTCACCAGGCCTTGCGACGAGGCCGGCGGCACCCTGAAGGTGAAGGGCGCTGTGGAGACTGCGGCGCCCGGGGGTACTCGATCTTGCGACCAGGCCAATGGCTTAGTGGAGGTAGAGGGCGCTGTTGGAACTGCGGCGCCCGGGGGTACTCGGCCCTGCGACCAGGCCGGTGGCGTTTCCTGCTTGGCCACGCTCTGGATTGAGGCGCGTGACGTCACAGAGGGCGCGGCCGCGGCTCCTGCCGCTTGAGGCCTAGTTTGGAGCGGTGACGGTGCAGCAACGGGCTCGGTAAGGGGGATTTCGGGCTCTGCGACGGGGAGCTGGGGCAGGCTTACGGCTACTAGGCTTGGGGTGGTGACGTCCCCTTTACCTGCTTCCATCTCTTCAGCTCCTTCCACGGCGTCGTCTCCGGCCTTCGTCCCTCCTGCACCATCTTCAGGGGCAGGCGTGCTCCTCGTTGCGGGTGGCGGCCTTTGCTGGCGGGTTCCAGCTTGCAGGGCCATTTCTCTGCTCCACTCGGCCAGCACTTCTTGCTGCACTCGGGCCATCTTCCGAGCCAAGCCCTCCAGTGCGGTCTGTGCATGCTCCCGATCTTGGGGGAGCTGTGCCAGAATCTCCACCAGGCCTTCTGGGGTGGCGGCCTGCAACAGGCTCCTGACCACAGGGTCGGTGCTGCCTGACTCTCCCTCCATCTCCGGGTGCGATCTCTCCAGACTCCTCCAGGCTGCACCCATCCTCTCTCTTTTGTTCTTGATCCGCCCACTTTTTGGGTGGTCCCGGGGCAACTTGGTGATTGTCAGTTCCAGGGGCAGCCCCCCCACGCTGATGGACATCTCTACCATTGCAGTCTCTGCTGGTGGGGGCGGTCTCCGCTTTTGGCGCTCTTCTGGGACCTGGCCCACGATGGGAGGTGGCCTCTTGCCACCCTCTGGCACGCCCATAATGGCGTCCGCTCTGCCAGGGCGGGAAATCGTCTCAGATGGCGGGAATCGTCTCCCAATGGCGGGAAACTCCGTGGATGGCGGGAAAAGGCTGCAGATGGCGGGCAAACGGCGGGAAACGACCCGAGATGGCGTCCGATGACGGGGACCCTCTGGAATTGGCGGGAGACTCCTTTTTACGGTAAATATGAACTTTTCTTCAGGCACGCAGTACTTGGTGGTTGCGGGCACGTGATCCTGCCGACTACGCCAAAGTTGACGCGCCCCTGGGCCTTCGTCGCGCGGCATCGCGCGCACGGGAGCTTACCCGGAGCCGGATCTGTTGAGGGTTGTAGTCTCGTGGCGGTGACCCGGTCCGTGCCCAGGGAGTCAAACTGAGTGGCTGAGTAGTGCAGTAGATGTTGGACGACTACGCCACCCATTGAATGCAGCTTTAGGGCCGCTGCTGCAAGACAGTCCGCTGAGGCCGGTGTTATAATTGTGCAGCGTAGATGGTATAACCCCCAACGGGAGGGGTACGGCCTCAGGGCAGATAGTGTAGATGACGGTGGTAGTGATGGTGCGGTAAGGAGGCACAGAGACGTGGGATGCAGTTTCAGGGTTTTTACTCACTGGTGTTGCTTCAGTCACTTCGGCCGGGAGTGACCACCCGAGCCGTGCTGCGTCCACCAGGTGCGGGACTCGGCTAACCCCCAGGCAATTCCGGAACGTGGTCCTGAGCTCCCCTCTCTCTCTCTCTCTCCGGCCATCCCCACCAGGGATCCACCTTTGTCCGGTTCCCTTGGGCCTCTATATGGTAAAACCTTTTAAGGCTTTCCTGACCCTACTCGTGGTGTACCTTCCTGGTGAATGTGGTGAGGGTCGTGGCAAAACTTGACCACGACCTCCGGTTCCTGATTAAGGATGTTTTGCCTCCGTCAGTTTGGGATCCGGTGCCCTCTTCTGCCAACCCTTCACCCTTTTTAGCTCACTCGTGGGATCTCAGGGTTCCCTCTTGGTCTTATGCCTCTGGGCCTTTCTTCCTCTTCCTCTCTGCTTCAGGCCTGGCCCTGGAGCTGGGCCCAGCCGGAGCCACAGCTCCCTGTCAGCCCTCCTGGCTGAACTCCTCCTCAGAACTCTCCTGACAGACTGACCCTATCTCTAGATGGTGCCCACCATATATACTCCCTCTATGTGTGAGCCCAGGTGACTAGCACCCAATGGGCTCCTACCTCTATGCCCAGAGCCCCTCCACTATCTGCCCCTACACTACTGGGATGTTCCTCCCCCCCTCCCACTCCAGCCAGGGACAGACGCTGTCGTACCTGCACATCAAACTGGTGGGAGTACCGTAGTTCTGTCCCCCGGAAATGGGATGAGTGTAGTGCATGCAGCTATCTGAGCTCAGTCCCACACTCCATCCTTACCCGGGAGTGGAATACCACACCTCTGGTTTGAGGTGCAATACCCCTGTAGCAGCCGAGTCCTCAGGGTGCTACACATACTAGTCCCCCATAGGACAGGAGTGTGTAGTGTTGAGTGATGAGGTGGGGTCCTGACAGGTGCTCCATCCTAACCTGGGAGAGGAGATACCACACCTCTTTCACAAGATGCAGTACCCCCCTGTGGCGACCGAACCCTCAGGGGCGCCACACCCTCTTCCTCCGTTTTTTGCAATCGTTCCACCAGCACTAGATAATTTATTTTTGACAAAATACAATTGTTGCATTTCTCCCATTGAACTCATAGATGAATCTGAGTAATCATCAGAGGTGGCAGCAAAAGAATTATCCGTAACATCATCATGCTCCTTAAAACTCCCTCTTCCAGATCCCTGAAAACGTTTGTGGGAGCGTTTTTTTAAGATGGATGGTAATTGTTTATTCCAACTATAAATCTTGTTCTGCGCATAGTCCTCACTGTCCCTTTTGAACTTGGATCTTTTTATATCCATAATGGTGTTCTCCAACTTGGCCAAATTAGATTTCAGTTTGTCATTACAAATATTAAATTCTTTTAGTTGCACATATTTCCCCAAAGACGATTGTATATTTTTAATATCCAATTTAATTTAAGTCAGTTCCAGTTCCTCATGTTTGATTATGAGGTGCATAAGATTCAGTGAACATTGACTAAGAATTGCATTCTGATCTTCTTGAAAACCATCATTGTATATAGTGGTGGCGACTTTTTTTTAAACGCAGACCTCTAGGGATCATTTCCTTTTTTATATATGTATCCAAGGTTGTGAGATCCCACCAAACTTTAAGTTCTCTGGTCATTTTGTTTTCCATCTGGAACATGAGATCTTTAAATTCATCTGGTTCTGTTGTCACCACTGACGGTTTATTATCAAAAATAGATGCTAGTTTGTTCAGTCTAGCCGAACAATCCTCTGTGTCACTGAAATTCATTATGTCAAATTGAGGGGATGTGAAAATCCACAGGGACTCCCGGTTCAGAAGTGTGCACTTGCAGTCAGACAAGCCAATGGCCTGGTAACAGGGACCAAGCAGAGCCGGGTAAGTGGTAATACAAGTGGGCAGTGGAATGAGTCGAGGTTTTGGTAATCATGGTGTAACAGATCGGGCAGACTGACTGGGCAGGAGAGAATTTCATGTTTTCTTGATTATAGCATCATGCGGAGAATTCCTGCTCCTTAATATTAAAAGGGGTTGTCCGGGACTTTTTTTTTTTACCATGGACCTAAGAACTAACAGGCAAGTATTTGCTAACTATGTGCCTGTTGTGCCAGGCGCCGATATTTGCTGTTTCAGAGTGGTCACGGACCGCTCCTGACAGTGATTTTTCAGCTCCCGCTCTGATCTGTTGATGGGGTGTGACTGCCAGTGTCATGCTGATTGACAGCTGGCTCCCTGCTGCCTAACTGCAGGGAGCCGTCTGTCAATCAGCATAAAGTTGGCAGTCACGCCTCTTTGACAGAGCTGTTCTGTTGACGTGAAGCAGCAGAATCGCTGTTAGGAGCGGTCCAGGAGCAATCTTAGCCACCACAGGGTAGAACAAGCACGTAATAAGCAATTACCTGCCTGATAGTTCTTAGGCCCATTGCATTTTTCTATCTCACCCTGTAGGAGTCACCTTCTCCTCAACCAAAAAGAGAAGGTGCATATCCACCGACATTGTGATGCGCCAGCTTCCAGATCCAATTGCAGATAAAATTATGATTTTATTGTTAATCCATTAAAAAGATATACACATTGCAAAAATAAAATAAATAAAGGTGGAGACCTCTGTGAAACCTACACGTTTCGAACGCCAAACGTTCTTCGTCCTGCTATAGAAATACATGTAGGGAGTTACAATTTACATGCTCGACCGCCCCATCATATGGGCGTGTTGATCGTTCCTCACGCCCAATTTTCTAAGCAAAGAAATGATAGGGTGTGGGAATAACAGAATAAAAACAAGTGATCTAATCTTGAAAAGTAGGCAGTGTGTATAAAAAATACACAAAGATGATACAAACAATATGATATATACATTAACATAAAATCAACAAGATAATAAAAGAAAAGTGCTAAACCTGTGTCAGAGAAATAGCTCAGAGCTTAGCGCAAGGAAGCACTCCTTAGAAGAACTCCTTAGGAAAACAGATACAACTACAGCAAGCTGTACCTTCCAGGACTGACCAATGACCAAAATCCAAGCTCTGATTTAATAAGATCACGGTTACACCCACATACCTTCTATTGGTGAGCTCATATGAGGACTTGTCATAGGTGTGCTAGATCTTTTAGAAGTTTATGAGATCCCCAACTTTCAGGATATCTTCGCCCATGGAGGTCTCGGGCGGGAAATATCATGGTCATGTTTTCTATCATGATTTTACCTTTCTATAGAGATGAAACATGGCATGGATAGCATTATCCATCTAAACGGTATTAAGTTGGGGGTGTTCGGCTGGCCTTACAATGATGTGAGTGAATGCGTTATGATCGTCCCTTTGCTACGATGTCGAAAATACATCTCCCATGAATATTGGATCGATGCAAACCCCAATATTCATCACTGACCACAGTCTTCAGAGTGTCTGAGACAAGTCCTTTGAAAAGAGGAAGCCCTTGCTTCGGAAATGTACTTATCCGCCTCTGAGTATGCAAATTCTAGACTTGTTGGCTGGTTCTCATCAGATTCTTTGTTGAATTTACCTGACCACGGCAGGAGGCCCTAAGTCAATAGAGGTTGAAGTGTCAGCTCTTTCTCACTTTTCTAGTTATAATCCTATATGTTCAATGTGAGAGTGATATGTCCCCTCTCCAGAGATGTCTTTTTGGATTTTACAATTTTTCTTTACAACAGGGTGCAAAATCACCCTCCCCACCCCCAACCAGGATCAAACTGGGGTGTCTGGGGCCCCAATAGGAATTGATTCTAGGGGCCCACACTACAGCTGTATATGAGAACCTGTTAGCCATTATCCTGATTATAGTGGAGCGTCGGCTGTAAAATACAGGAGGCTCCTGCACCTCTTACTGTGCGATACCATAACTGGGATGTACAATTACGGTAATTTGCAGTAAAGGACTTTGCTGGTGAAAACAAGTTATGACCATAGGATCCACAGGAGAGGTGATAACTCCATAGGATCCACAGGAGAGGTGATAACTTATTGGTCAGTGATTGATTGGTCTGACCATTTGGGACTGTACTGATTGGAAGAATGGGGAATTTTTATCCCTGACAGGGCACTTTTATTCCTATTGTAAAATGGAGCGGCAGATCGGGTGTGTCATCTTCTTTGCCAGAAAAAGCCAAGTGCAGTGCTCATATAAAATACATATAATACTGACTGTCTTTGATGTGAGCTCAGGAGCAGATGATGGGAGTGTTACAGATTCCCCTTTAAAAAGGACCTTTTGCTGACAGCCTCTTCACATGGAAGCTCTGTGCTTTCCTCCTGCTCTGCATCCTTTCATTTCCACCTATTAGCAGTGAAATATTGATTCCTTCACACCAAAGGCTGGGGGAAAGTACACAGAGAAGCTTAAAGTGCACTCAGACATGACCAGAAGCAAGCATCAGAAGGAGCAGAGTCCAGATAGTGGGCCTTCCAACATGGCGCCTCCTCCCCCACACCAGCCAGAGTGAGAGATGCTGAGGCTGCTGCAGCAAAGCTGGGGAGATTTGCCAGACTGACCTTAGATTCTGACCCTTCAGACGATTTACAACCTGATCAGGTATGCTCACAGAGGAAGAGAGATACAGAGACTGTGCAGGGGAGGCAATGTGGCACCACTCTCACAGCAACAGTTAAACAGAGAAGTGCAGGAAATGCAGAGCACTAACAACACCTATGGAGAAGTCAATGATTCTGGGCAAGAGCCTACACGACAAGATGTTTTCTCTGCTGGAAAATCCTGTAGCTTCTCATTAGAAATTCTCAACAAACACATGGGAGGGCTTAGAGAGGACATTAATCTCATCAGACAAAACATGAAGAAAATAAACAGCCGAGTCAATGAGTTGGAGGAAAGAGTGAGTTCTGTTGCGTACCAAATGCCTACTATACATAAATATCTCAGGAGAGGTCTTCAGAATATCAATGCCCTTCTCAAGAAGGTTGATGACCTAGAGGATAGGCATCGGTGAAATAACATACGTTTAGTCGGGGTTCATGAAAAAGCGGAGGGTCGTAATTCAGTTGACTTTTTTTTAATCCTGGCTGACTACAATGTTCAGTAAAGACACTCTCTCTCAATTTTTTGCAATTGAAAGAGCTCACAGAGTTCCTACACGTCCTTTGCCACCGGGTGCTCCACCAAGACCTGTACTCATCAAATTACAAAATTTTAAAGAGAGAGACCTTATCCTACAAAAGGCCAGGGACCACTCTTCACTTACCCTTGATGGAAGGAAAATATCTATTTATCCTGACTTTTCAACAGAAGTTCAGAAGAAGAGGGTCAAGTTCTGGGATAGAAAAAGGAGGCTCTGTGAAAAGCAAATTTCCTATTCTATAATCTACCCTGCTCAGCTCAGGGCGGAGTTCATATGTTTGACTCCCTTCTAGATGCTTTATCATGACTGGATGCCAAAAAGAGATCTCTGCGAAATGGAGCTGGATGAGAGGCTTCTCCTTGAGGCGGTTTTCTCCAAGCACTTTTCATATACCATTATGAAAAAATGCCTATCCCTGAATCTATTCCGTTATTCTATTATGAGCGGGAAATGTTGAGCTATGATGAGTTTTGTACCTGCCTTATTGTACATACAAAGTATTCTTATTTTGTGAGTGGAGCATCTGTGGAGAAAATCTCTTTTGACAGAAAACTTCATCCACTATACATTTACTTTCAATTATTTGGGTATTTTTCTTGTTTTTGGTTTCTCTTCATCCACTATAAGTTCATGCTCAAAACTTATAATTCTGCTCTCCATCCGGCTAAACAAGTCTACTTTACCACTCTCATCACATCTCTAGCCAACAATCCTAAACGACTCTTTGAAACCTTCTACTCCTTCCTGAGCTCTAAAATACAGACCCCGTCACCAAATTAAGCGCTGACGATCTGGCCACTTATTTCCTACAAAAAATCAATCATATCTGTCAAGACATTTTTACACAATCCCCTCAGAGTCTAGATTCCCTTCCCTCCCGCACCTCAAGTTCACTTTCCATCTTCGAGCTGGTCACAGAAGAAGAAGTGACCAGACTCTTCACTTCTTCCCACCCTACAACCTGCAACAGTGACCCTATTCCCTCACAGCTCATTCAGTTCCTTTCCCCAGCTGTCACTGTGGAGGATTCACCAATTTAAGATACACTAGGTAACTGCTCTCCTCCTAATTAAAGATGTCCGAGTGAATGCAAATCAACCAAATTTGCTAATATGGTTAAAAAACTTCACTCAGAGACTAAACCACGCAAAATGACATACTTTATTATGTAGACATGGGGTTATATAGTATTCTACTTCTAGGTGGGATTAGTAAACTTCATTGCTCCTTCTGATAACTTGGCACACTGCAATTTGCTCATCCATGTATCTCCTGGCCTCAGTAACACCTTAGGAATTCTGATGGGAGGGGTGAAGTCGTCTCTCAGCGCCATCTTTGCCAACTCGACATGAATCTCTCTGTTATCAGCCATGCACATACATATGTCATTCCCAGGAAATCATTTAGTTGTTCATGTGTACAATAAGGCTGTGTGCCCACGATACGTTTTTTAAGCGTTTCCGCAGCGGCAATTCCGCTGCAGAAACGCTTGAAAAACGCTTGGTAGAAGGCCTGCCATGTTCCCCAATGATAATCCGCATGTGCTGTGCACATGCTGCAGAAATTTCCGCTGCGTCTTATCATTGCGGAAAAAAACGCAGCATGACCAATTATTTTGCGGAAGCGCTGCGTTTTCGCCGCCATTGACTTGCATTGGAACGCATGGAATCCGAATCACTGGATCTGTACATGCGCATTCCATGCATTTCAATGTGCGGATGGTACCCGGGTCTGGAGAACAGGAGACTCTCCTCCGGACGCAGGTACCATAGTACCTGTAAAAAAAGAATAAAATAAAAAATAAATATTATACTTACCTTCTGATGGCCCCCGGTGTGCTTGTCTTGACTTGCCGGCAGATCGCGGTGGACTCAAGGACCTGCGCTGACGTCATTTAGTCATGTGACGGCAGGTCCTTCAGTGTACCGCGAGGTAATCTATTAAAATAAACTAATTGATTTTCTATAATATATATAGTTTTACCTTGACATCACTACCCACCTAACTAAAATATTTGACCTCTCTCTTTCTTCAGGTATCTTTTCCTCCTCACTTAAACATGCCATCATAACCCTTTTACTGAAAAAGCCATCCCTGGACCAGAACTGCACTGCTAACTACAGACCGGTCTCTAATCTTCCCTTCATCTCTAAACTCCAGGAACGCCTGGTCCATTCCCGCCTAATCCGCTATCTCTCAGATAACTCTCTTCTCGACCCTTTACAATCTGGTTTCCGCTCCTCACACTCTACTGAAACTGCTCTCACTAAAGTCTCTAATGATCTACTAACAGCTAAATCTAATGGTCACTACTCCCTGCTGTTTCTCCTGTATCTCTCTGCCGCTTTTGACACTGTAGATCATCAGCTCCTCCTCACTATGCTCCGCTGTATAGGCCTCAAGGACACCGCTCCCTCCTGGTTCTTCTCCTACCTCTGACCGCTCCTTCATGGTATCTTTTGCCGGCTCTTCTTCCTCTAATCTTCCTCTTACTATCGGGGTTCCACAAGGATCAATCCTAGGTCCCCTCCTCTTCTCCTTGTATACTGCTCCTATTGGACAAACCATCAGCAGATTTGATTTCCAGTACCATCTCAATGCTGATGACACCCAACTATACACCTCTTCATCTGACATCACCCCCACTCTAATACAAAATACCAGTGATTGTCTGTCTGCTGTCTCTAACATCATGTCTTCCCTCTATCTGAAACTGAATCTCTCCAAAACTGAACTCATTGTTTTTTCTCTCTCTACTAACCTACCTATACCTGACTTTTCAATTTTCTTGGGTTGCGCCACCATAACCCCCAAGCAGCAAGCTCGATGTCTTGGAGTCATATTTGACACACAACTTTCCTTTATCCCCCATATACAATCATGTAATGCAGGTGCGGGAATGCAACGCACAGAGACACAAGGCGAGAACAGTCTGAGATGAAAATAAACAATTTTATGCAACAGGTATTCTGAACAAAGGATTAGTATCAAGGGTAATGAACAGTAATTCAAAATATTAGCAAAAGGCAAAATCTCTCAAAATAAGACGCAGTCTCTCAAAGTAAGGTGAAGCCTCTCAAAGTAAGGTGAAGTCTCTTAAGTAAGGTACAGTCTCTTTAGTACGGTGAAGTCTCTTAAGTAAGGTGAAGTCTCTTAAGTAAGGCGAAGTCTCTTAAGTAGGGTGATGCCCTCAGTCATGGGAGACACCACGTAAGTTCTTTAACTGTACATTTGGCCCTAGCGGGGGTCACCGGTTATTCCCGCTAGGCCGTGAGTCTCTTCCGCATAAATTCAATTAGATCACGTTGTGCTCCTTTAGTCCCAACCGTTCCCCTCCCAACCTGAGTATCTAAACCCAATTGTCCTCGATACCGTGGGTGAACAGTGGAAGTGACGGCCCTGTTCACACATGCAGCTCCTCCGCTTCCGCTGGCGTGACTTTCCTGGGGCAACCGTCTCTCAACTTCTCTCTGCTTGGCTGTTGGAGGCAGTCTCTCGAGCCTTGGATAGGGGGGTCCAGGCTTCGTCGGTCGGCGGGCGACGTCGGGTTCCGCTAACTCACTCAGCACCGCAATCAGTTTCCTTGTCTCCTCAGCAGGCACAGCACTCAGGTAACATCCGCGAGATATCCGGAGCTCTTTTACCGGTGCCCGGTTGTGGCACCTCACCGGACTCTGGCTTAGGCCTGTCACGCGGGGTTTCTCAGGATGCAGGGAACACGTCTGCTCCTTTCTGCTGCTTGGCGCCAAAGACCCCTCAGGTTTGGCGCGCTGGCCTCTTATTTTCCGGAACTCCTTCCTGGAAGTCACCTGATCAGGTCCAGCGTCTGAACTTGCTCTCCCTGCAACTTCCCTTGCATATCTTGGTTCCGCTTGACTGCGTCTGGCCAGTAGATGGCAGTCTCTTTCCATCCTTGAAGCATCATGTAGAAGTTCTTTTACAAGCTCTCTTGACTGGGCTACATTCCTCCCTCCTTTTTACTCACCAGTCCTCGGGCGAGTGGGCTTCTCGCAGAACTGATACCTCCTTCCAGGCAGTGCAAGCTCAGACAGGAGTTGGGCACACTCCTGCATTTTCTGTTGGATTTGAGACCAGATGAACTCTTCCTGAGCATACCGGTTAGGAGGGATTTCGGCATTAGCCTGCTCAGTTCTGCGGAGCTCTTCTTGCGGAGGTGACTCCGGGAGATCTGAGGAATCAACCACTGGGGATTGCAAATCATTTCCTGACTCATTTGGAATTCCACTCGAGGTTGGCATCAACGGTTCTGACGGGCCCAACTGCATTGTGTCCCATCCTTCTTCATCCCCTAAGGTTCCTGCATTTGGCACTTCAGCCAATACGTCTGGGGGCCCAACTCCGTTACAGACTTCTGCTTCAGAGGAGCAAGGTCGCAGCATATTACGGTGCAACACCCTGGGTGTCGCGGCGTCATCCCCTTCGGGCCTAACCTCGTAGACTGGGTTGTCTGGGTGAACTTTCTTCACCACCCGATATGGTATCGCCTCCCAACGATGGTCCAGTCTACTTCCAAATCGTTTAGCCCTCACCAGCACTCGGTCTCCTGGCTGAAGTGATCCACCTGTCGTCGGGGGCCGAACTGCATGCTCTACTTCCTGAAACTTCTGAGCAACCAGTCTTCTCACTGTATGGAGCCGACGCCGGTGTTCTTGAATCCAGGTACTTGGGCTACCGCCCGGGCCGGGGTCTTCTGAGTCTAGCTCCAGTTCAGTGATTTCTCGGCCACTTCTTCCAAACAGCAACATGTAAGGGGTGTAGCCGGTGGTCGCATGAACTCGATTATTATACACCCACACCAGCTCGGACACATATTCGGACCACTTCATCTTCTTGTCCGCTTCCAGCGCTCGCAACATTTGCAACAGGGTTCGGTTAAAGCGCTCGCATGCGCTGTTCCCTTGCAGGTGGTAGGGCGTTGTTCGGGAACGGTCGATTCCATAGATGCGGTACAACTCATCCATCACTCGCCCTTGGAAGCAGGCCCCCTGGTCAGAATGTATTCGCTTCGGGCACCCATAAATCCGGATGAAATCTTGACAGATGGCCTTAGCTGTGGCTTCTGCCGTCTGGTCTTTAGTAGGCGTCACTACTGCGAACTTGTTGAAGTGATCAGTTATGACCAAACAGTGTCCATAACCATTGTATGAAGTTCCTATCATCAAGTAGTCAATCATCAAGACCTCCAAGGGGGCAGAAGTTCGGATGGTCTGAATGGGAGCTCTTTGTTCCGGGGGCTTATTCAACTCACACTGGCGACATGCTCGGCAGACTCCCTCGACTTCTTGCTGCAGTTGAGGCCAATACACCAGCCGTTGCAACCACCAAAAGGTCTTTTCTACTCCGAAGTGAGCACCTCTTCCATGAGCTTCTTGGGCTAGCTGTGTTACTAGCGCTCCTGGAACTACCACCTGCCAGGTAACATCAAACTCTCGAGGCAGCTGGATTCCTCGGCATAGCAAGCCGTCCTTCAGGAAAAGCCTCTCCCACTGACCTAGGATTTGTAGGGTAGTTGGAAGTGAAGCGGCTCTGGTTTCCTGGTCGGGTCTTTGAATAAGGGCGACCCATTCCCTCAATTTTGCTAACTCCGGATCGGATTGCTGCAGATGTATCCATTCATCTCTTGAACGGCCCAGAATCTGAGTGGGCTTTGGCTCCTCTCTGGTCTCTTGGGCAGCGACGAACTGGCTGAAATCCGGAATCTCATCGCCTTCGAGCTCCTCATCTCTGTCCTCCTTCGGCCCCGCCTGAGTGACCCGGGACAGGGCATCGGCATGGGTGTTCAGGGCCTTGGACCGATAGGCAATCTTATACTGGTATTTGGACATCCTTGCGACCCACCGCTGTCCTAACGCGCCCAGTTTGGCGTTCTCCAAGTGGGCCAAAAGGTTGTTATCTGTCCGCACTTGCACTTCTGACCCTGACAAGTACTCAGTAAATTTCTCGGTCATGGCCCACACCAGTGCTAGTAGCTCCAGCTTAAACGAACTGTAGTTCTCCGGATTCTTCTCCGTATCTCGGTGTGACCTGCTGGCATACGCGATCACTCGCTCTTTTCCTCCTTGTACTTGAGCCAGCACTGCTCCCAGTCCATGCAAGCTTCTATTGGTGTACAACTCGAAAGGCTGCGAAAAGTCGGCGTAGGCCAAGATTGGGGCATCTGTTAGCGCCATTTTCAATGCTCGGAATGCCTCTTTTTGTCGTGGGCCCCACTAGATGGGCTTTCGCTTGGCTCCCCCAGCTGTTCCTCTCAGCAATTCATTGAGCGGGATCGCAATCTTAGCGAAGTCTTTAATGAATCTGCGGTAGTATCCAGCAAGCCCCAGGAACGCCCTCAGTTCCCTTAGGTTGGCGGCCGTGGGCCACTTCTGCACGGCAGCTACTTTCTCTGCAGTGGGGTGTACTCCTGCACTGGACACAGTGTGCCCCAGATACTCAATTTCTCGTTTGAAGAGACGACACTTTCGAGGCTTAATTTTCAGGCCGTGTCTCTGAAGCCGTTCTAACACTTGTTCCAATCGGCGGAGATGATCCTCAAACGTAGCGGAATAGATAATTATATTGTCCAGATATATTAAAGTGGCTTCAAAGTTGAGGTCCCCCAAGCATCTCTCCATCAGCCGTTGGAAGGTCCCTGGCGCATTTGTTAGTCCGAACGGCATCCGATTGAACTCAAACAGGCCCATAGGGAGAACAAAAGCGGTCTTCGGACGATCCTACTCAGCTACTGGGACCTGCCAATAGCCACTGGCCAGGTCGAGGGAAGAGAAGAATTTGGCGCTCCCTAGTGCAGATAGAGACTCTTCGATTCGGGGGAGTGGATAGGAGCCCCGGACTGTACAGGCATTCAGCTTTCGATAGTCCACGCAAAATCTCAGGGTACCATCCTTCTTTCGGACCAGCACGATCGGAGCCGCCCAGGGGCTCTGACTTTCATGGATCACACCGTTCCGCAACATGTGGGCCAACAGCTCTTTCACCTCCTGGTACATTTGAGGTGGGATCTGCCGATATCTCTCTCGGATGGGAGCAGTATTTCCGGTGGGTATTTCGTGCTGAATGTCCCGAGTGCACCCGAAATCATCTTCATGCTGTGCAAACACTCCCTGATATCGCTGTAGAAGTTGTTTGATCTGCCTTACTTGTCCAGCAGAAAACTCAGTCAGATTAGCCTCCATTTCTTCCAGAAGGTGGCGTCCAGCCAACGGTTCTCTTCCATTCTCCTGGCTGTTGAGGGACACCTCCAGGGTCCATGGTTTTCCTTCCACAGGTGCCAGCCCTATAGCGTCCGCTCTAGTAAGGGCCTCTGGCATTATGTACACTCGCGCCACCTCTTGTCGGGGCAACAACTGTAAACTGGTGCCACCTAAATTGATGCAGCGCACGGGTACTCGGCCGTGCCGCACGGTGGCCAGGTATCGAGCAATCAGGAGTCCAGAGGGTGCTTCTTCTCCTTCCATCGGTTCAGTTTGAATGTCCACGCCCTCTAAGGACACATGTGCCAGCACCGGCAACGTGAGTACAGTCTGTCCCACCGGCAGTGTCATTGTGGATTCAGGCGGTATCGATACCTTGCCAAGGTACTGAGAGGTAGCGGGCAATTTTTGAATCTGGCTGACCCGCACGAGGTGTTGGAACACTCTCTTGCTAGCTGGGTCTCGAGTGGCGCGGGTCCAGTTGTTTTTGCTACAGCCCTCAGCCAGGAACTGTCTGACTTCTTTCAGCACATTCATGCCCAGGGTTACAATGGGCCCATCGCCTCCGGGCCCTGTGGTTAGTACGATCCATTTTCGACCGAGGTCCTTTCCACATGCCCGCATGGACATCCATACTACTCCTGCTACTGGGATAGGTAGTTGATTGGCCGCCACCAATTTGACAGTGGGTTCTCGGCAGGAACGAGTGACTTCAGGAAAGTGACTTTGGAAATACGTCTCAGGCATAGTGGTCACTTGAGACCCGGTGTCCATCAAACAGCGGATCCGCTGCCCATTGAATTCAGCCCAGATGATGGGCCTCTCGGAGACAATGTCTTCAGAGCTCCCTCTTCTACTCTCTGAAGCACGAGACCCCACGGTATTCTCGACAACCGTGGGGCATTTTACTTTAACGGCTGTCCCCTCCTCCTCCTTTCTCCGTTGGGACAGTCTTTGGAGATATGCCCACTACCTTCGCAAGTCCAGCACTCCGGTCCTCTTTCTGCCGATAGGTCGGGTACATGCCATGCTGGGGCCGGGTAGGAACGTCTCTCTCGTTCTGGTCTCCATCTGCGTTGAGCAGAACGGTCCATCGGCAAGGGGGCAGTAGGGGGCTTTCTAATAGCATTCAGCTCACCCCGAGTGTCTCGAATTTCCTGATGTATTTCCCGTACCCAATCAGGCTCTTGGTTGGTGAATACAGAAGCAATTGCCTCTTGACTTCTAACTGTGGCTTTGAGAACAGGAACTTCTCTCTCCAGGACTCTAGCTTCAGCCCCTACCTCCAGGAAGCCCATATCAGGGCTCAATCGCAGCCGCTCCTTCAGGATCTGCCTCGGGGAAGGGTCTTTCAAGCCGGCAATCAGTTGGTCACGCAACACCTCATCCAATGGTCCCAGTCCTCGGTTCCCATCTCGAGCTTTCTTAGTGATATGGGCCGTCACTTCCTGCAACGCGTTAACATACTGATTTACTGTCTCATTTTCCCCTTGGACCCGCTGGAACAACCGTAAACGCAAGTGTCCCAAATCTGTAGTGTCACCGTGCATGTCCTCTAAAATTTTATCACTTTATCCACGGTGTCACGGTCCCCAGGTGGGCGGTACATCACAGTCTGTCGGGCGTCTCCATCAAGGGTTAGGAGGGCCAGCTCCGCCTGGGCTAGGGGATCAAGGGGGTACATCCGTAGCATACTTCTCAGTCTTTCTACCCAGTCCCACAGTGACTTGCCATCCCCTGAAAACTTGGGAAGATGGCTGATCATAGCCCCCAGGGGTATATGGGTCCGACCGGACCCAGCCACAGACTGATCCCCCATCTCTGCGTCTGAATGTTGCATCCTGCCGACTACGCCAAATGTAATGCAGGTGCGGGAATGCAATGCACAGAGACACAAGACGAGAACAGTCTGAGATGAAAATAAACAATTTTATGCAACAGGTATTCTGAACAAGGGATTAGTAACAAGGGTAATGAACAGTAATTCAATATATCATCAAAAGGCAAAATCTCTCAAAATAAGACGCAGTCTCTCAAAGTAAGGTGAAGCCTCTCAAAGTAAGGTGAAGTCTCTTAAGTAAGGTGCAGTGTCTTTAGTAGGGTGAAGTCTCTTAAGTAAGGTGAAGTCTCTTAAGTAAGGCGAAGTCTCTTAAGTAGGGTGATGCCCTCAATCATGGGAGACACCACGTAAGTTCTTTAACTGTACATTTGGCCCTAGCGGGGGTCATTGGTTATTCACGCTAGGCCGTGAGTCTCTTCCGCATAAATTCAATTAGATCACGTTGTGCTCCTTTAGTCCAAACCGTTCCCCTCCCAACCTGAGTATCTAAACCCAATTGTCCCCGGTACTGTGGGTGAACAGTGGAAGTGACGGCCCTGTTCACGTATGCAGCTCCTCCGCTTCCGCTGGCGTGACTTTCCTGGGGCAACCGTCTCTCAACTCCTCTCTGCTTGGCTGTTGGAGGCAGTCTCTCGAGCTTTGGATAGGGGGGTCCAGGCCTCGTCTGTCGGCTGGAGACGTCGGGTTCCGCGAACTCACTCAGCACCGCAATTAGGTTCCTAGTCTCCTCAGCAGGCACAGCACTCAGGTAACATCCGCGAGATATCCGGAGCTCTTTTACCGGTGCCCGGCTGTGGCACCTCACAGGCCTCTGGCTTAGGCCTGTCACGTGGGGTTTCTCAGGACGCAGGGAACACATCTGCTCCTTTCTGCTGCTTGGCGCCAAAGACCCCTCAGGTTTGGCGCGCTGGCCTCTTATTTTCCGGAACTCCTTCCTGGAAGTCACCTGATCAGGTCCAGCGTCTGAACTTGTTCTCCCTGCAACTTCCCTTGCATATCTTGGTTCTGCTTGACTGCGTCTGGCCAGTAGATGGCAGTCTCTTTCCATCCTTGAAACATCATGTAGAAGTTCTTTTACAAGCTCTCTTGACTGGGCTACAATCACTCACTCACTCATGTCACCTGAACCTTAAAAACATCTCCAGAACCCCACATTTTCTCACCTTTGATACTGCAAAAACTCTTACTGTCGCTCTTATTCACTCTCGTCTGGACTACTGCAACTCTCTTCTAATCGGTCTCCCTCTAAACAAACTCTCTCCTCTCCAATCCATTCTGAATGCAGCAGCCAGGGTCGTATTTCTATCAGGCCGCTTCACCCACGCCTCTAACCAGTGCCAGTCATTGCACTGGTTACCCATTCACCACAGAATACAATACAAACTCATCTCTCTCACCCATAAAGCCCTCCACAGTTCTGCACCACCCTATATCTCATCCCTCATTTCTGTCTATCACCCCTCCCGTACCCTCTGTTCTGCAACTGATCTAAAACTAACATCCTCCTAAATCCCAACCTCGCAGGGGGAGGGGATTTTACCACCTACCTCCACCCTTTCTGGGATAAATTCCATACTGGAAATATTTTTCAAAATGCACAATATACATCTCTACATTATCTGCTAGAGGAGGTAGGCATAGTGGACCTATGGAGAATACGGCACACTGATGTTAGACAATATTCCTGTTACTTCGCCTCCCATCATACTTTGTCAAGAATAGACCAAGCTATTGGCTTTGAATCAATCATACCCTATATTAAATCGGTGAGGTATCTGCCAAGGAGTGTCTCTGACCACTCGCCTATACAGGTACAACTGCAGATGGGTGCTGTGAGGTCTCCGGGGGAATATACATGGCACATCAATCCTTTTTGGCTGCAACTAATTGGTCCTACTCTTAGCTCTAGAATCTTAGAATATTTTCGTTTTAATGATGGGTCATCATCTACGAGATTTATGTGGGATGCTATGAAAGCATATGTACGGGGAATATGCATAGGGGAGATCAATAAGATAAAATCCAAAATAAAGGAGTTAACCCAAAAATTGAAACAGAATGTTTGCGAAAAGGAGGCACAAGTAGAATGAAATGGGAAAATGCACAGAAAATATTGCCTGATCATTTGCTATCATTAGCTTCTCAGAAACAACTGTTTGTTAAGCAAAGATACTTTATAAAGCAAGGGTCTCAAACTCGGCTGGGTAGATGGTCCGCATTCTTTGCATGACAAAATGACATTTTTAGTGATATCATTTTTTTTTCTATACACCTTTTGAATTTGTCCTCATCTTGTATTAACCCCTTTACAGCCCATGACATACTAATACGCTTCTGTGCCCTGGGCTTTAAGAGCCTGACCCGTATTAGTACGTCATGGCGATCGCGCGCGCACACAGGCTGTGCGGGCGCGATCGCCGCCGGGTGTCAGCTGATTGTCACAGCTGACACCCGGTACTATGTGCAGGGAGCGGTCCCGCAACGCTCCCGGCATATGAACCCCCGCAATGCTGTGATTGAAGTCGATCGCAGCATTGCGGTGGCAAGGGGAGGTGATCGCAATACTCACCTTCTCTTCCGGCCTCCAGCGCTGTCTGCCGCGGCTTCCCGGGTGTTGCCATGATGACCCGATGTCGTCATGACAACATCCGGGTCACCAGACAGCAGGAAGATTGATTGGTCATGCGCAGTGCATGAACGAACAATCTTCTCACTGTGCAGCGCTGACTGCCTGCATGGCTCAGGGATGGTGCTCCATCCCTATGCTATGCAGGTTATCAGAATAAAAAAAGTGAAAGTCCCAGAGTGGGACAAAGTAAAAAAGTGTAAAACCTCTCAGAAAGTGAAAAAAAAAATTAAAAAAAATTGTAAAAATATTTAAAAAAAAAAAAAAATTAATCCACCAAAAATAAAAATATAATGTACCCATCAATAAATATTATTATGAAAAACAAAACAAAACAATAAAAGTACACATATTTGGTATCGCCGCGTCCGGAACGACCTGACCTATAAAACTGTCCCACTAGTTAACCCCTTCATTGAACACGGTAGAAAAAAAAAAATCAAAAAACAATGCTTTATCATCATACCGCCAAACAAAAAATGGAATAACACGCGATCAAAAGGATGAATATAAATAAAAATGGTACCGCTGAAAACGTAATCTTGTCCCGCAAAAAACAAGCCACCATACAGCTCCATAATCTGAAAATTCAAAAAGTTATAGCTCTCAGAATAAAGCGATGCAAAAAAATAATTTTTTCTATAAAATGTCTTTTATTGTGTAAAAGCGCCAAAACATAGAAAAACTATATAAATGTGGTACCACTGTAAGCGTACTGACCCGAAGAATAAAGCTACCTTATCAATTTTACCACACGCGGAGTAGAATTTAAAAAAAAAAAAAAAAAAACAATTCCTGAATTGTAGGTTTTTGTTTATTCTGCCTCCCAAAAGCTGGAATAGAAAGCGATCAAAATATGTCACGTGTCTGAAAATGGCATCAATAAAAACGTCAACTTGTCCCGCAAAAAAAAATCCATCACATGACTCTGTCGGCCAAAATCTGGA
Source organism: Phyllobates terribilis (assembly GCF_046119375.1). Classification (NCBI taxonomy): domain Eukaryota; kingdom Metazoa; phylum Chordata; class Amphibia; order Anura; family Dendrobatidae; genus Phyllobates; species Phyllobates terribilis. The sequence goes on along the minus strand of NW_027362880.1, from coordinate 3,765,749 downwards.
AAAATTATAGCTCTCAAAATATGGCGATGCAAAAACTAGATTTTACAAAACATGTGTCTTTTAGTGTGTGACAGCTGTCAATCATAAAAACCCGATATCATTCTGGTATCTCTGTAGTCGCACCGACCTAAAGAATAAGGTAATCTAATCACTTATACCGCATGAGGAACGGCGTAAAAAATAAACACTAGGGCTGGGGTTGGGGTTAGGGATGTGTTAATGTTAGGGTTGGGGTCAGGGATGGGCTAGGGTAGGGTTAGGGTTGGGGGTAAGGGTTGTTTTTTTTTATTAAAAAAAAAAAGAAAAAAAGATGACGATATGGCAACTGGTGTTGAACACCATTGCTCGCTACTTGAGTTTGCATCAGGCACTCGGGTATGCATTGAGTATCGCGGGTGCTCGAGTCTCTGCCCCATATGCTTCACGGCCAAAATAACCTCGCGGGGATTGCCTGCCATGCTTGAGCGATCCCCGCATGTTTTTTTGGGGGTGTCTAATAACCGTGAAACATGCGGGAGGGGACTCGAGCATTTCACTTGAGCACCTGTGATACATGGTGCATACCTGAGTACCCGATGCAAGCTCAAGTAGCGAGCACGTGCGCTCAAGACTAATGACAACTTATTCAATATGATGACCTAATGTCATCAAATTTTGTGTCGTACCTCTGGGTTCAAAATGTTCACTATACCCCTTGATAAAATCCTTGAGGGTTGTAGCTTCCAAAATGGGGTCACTTGTGGGGGGTTTCAGCTATTTAGGCACATCAGGGGCTCTTCAAACGCGACATGGCGTCCGCTATCGATTCCAGCCAATTTTGCGTTCAAAAAGTCACACAGTGCTCCTTCCCTTCTGAACTCTGCCGTGCGCCCAAACACTGTATTTTCCCGACATATGGGGTATTGGCGTACTCAGGAGAAATTGCACAAAAGTTTTTGGGGTCCATTTTCTCCTCTTACCCTTGTGAAAATAAAAAAATTGGGGCTAAAACATCATTGTTGTGGAAAAAGTTAGATTTTTTTATATTCACGGCTCCATGTTATAAACTTCTGTAAAGGACTTGGGGGTTCAAGGTGCTCACCACACATCTAGATAAGTTCCCTGAGGGGTCTAGTTTCCAAAATGGTGTCACTTGTGGGGGGTTTCTACTGTTTAGGCACATCAGGGGCACATCCGCTAATTATTCAAGCAAATTTTACAATCAAAAAGTCAAATGGTGCTCCGTCCCTTCCGAACCCTGCCGCGCGCCCAAACAGTGGTCTGCACCCACATATGGGGTATCGGCTTACTCATGAGAAATTGCACAACAAACTGCATAGTGCAATTTCTTCTGTTACCCTCATGAAAATGCAAAAGTGGGGGCTGAAAAACATTTTTTGTGGGAAAAATGTGAAAATTTTATTTTTACGGCTTAATGTTATAAACTTCTGTGAAGCACCTGGTGGTTCAAGGTGCTCACCACACATCTAGATAAGTTCCCTGAGGGGTCTAGTTTCCAAAATGGTGTCACTTGTGGGGGGTTTCCACTGTTTAGGCACATCAGGGGCACATCCGCTAATTATTCAAGCAAATTTTACAATCAAAAAGTCAAATGGCGCTCCTTCCCTTCCGAACCCTGCCGCGTTCCCAAACAGTGGTTTTCCCCCACATGTGGGGTATCTGCTAACTCAGGAGAAATTGAACAACAAACTGCATAGTGCAATTTCTTCTGTTACCCTTATGAAAATGAAAAAGTGGGGGCTGAAAAACATTTTTGTGGGAAAAATGTGAAAATTTTATTTTTACGGCTCAATGTTATAAACTTCTGTGAAGCACCTGGGGGTTCAAGGTGCTCACCACATATCTAGATAAGTTCCCTGAGGGGTCTAATTTCCAAACTGGGGTCACTTGTGGGGGGTTTCCACTTTTTAGGCACATCAGGGGCTCCCCAAATGCAATATGGCATCCGCTAATTATTCAAGCAAATTTTACATTTAAAAAGTCAAATGGAGCTCCTTCCCTTCCGTACCCTGCCGTGCGCCAAAACAGTGGTTTTCCCCAAAATATGGGGTATCACCTTACTCAGGAGAAATTGGTCAACAAATTTTGGGGTCTATTTTTTCCTGTTACCCCTGCGAAAATAAAAAAAATTGGGTCTAAAGTAACATTTTTGTGAAAAAAGTTAAATGTTAATTTTTTTCTTCCACATTCCAAAAAATCCTGTGAAGCACCTGAAGGGTTAATAAAGTTCTTGAATGTGGTTTTGAGCACCTTGAGGGGTGCAGTTTTTAGAATGGTGTCACTTTTGGGTATTTCTGTCATAAAGACCCTTTAAAGTGACTTTAAATATGATGTGGTCCCTAAAAAAATGGTTTTCTAAATTTTGTTGGAAAAATGAGAAATCGCTGGTCAAATTTTAACCCTTATAGCTCCCCAGTAAAAAAAAATGTTGGTTCCAAAATTGGGCTGATGTAAAGTAGACCTGTGGGAAATGTTATGTATTAACTATTTTGTGTGACATATCTCTCTGATTTAAGGGCATAAAAATTCAAATTTTGAAAATAGCAAAATTTTCAAAATTTTTGCCAAATTTCCATTTTTTTCACAAATAAATGCAAGTGATATCGAAGAAATTTTACCACAATCATGAAGTACAATATGTCACGAAAAAACAGTCTCAGAATCAGGGAGATCCGTTGAAGCGTTCCAGAGTAATTACCTCATAAAGTGACAGTGGTCAGAATTGTAAAAATTGGCCTGGTCATTAATGTGCAAACCACCTTGGGTTGTAAAGGGGTTAATGACTCATCCTGGTCCTCATCTTGTAGTAATGCCTCATCTAATGCCTCATCCTGGTCCTCATCTTGTAGTAATGTCTCATCCTGGTCCTCATCTTTTAGTAATGACCCATCCTGGTCCTCATCTTGTAGTAATGCACCATCCTGGTCCTCATCTTGTAGTAATGCCCCATCCTGGTCCTCAACTTGTAGTAATGCACCATCCTGGTCCTCATCTTGTAGTAATGCCCCATACAGGTCCCCATTTTGTCGTAATGTCCCCCATTCTGGTCCCCAACTTGTCATAATGTCCCCCATCCAGGTCCCCATCTTGTCGTAATGTCCCCCATCTAGGTCCCCATCTTGTTATATTGTCCCCATCTTGTAGGAATGTCCACCATTCAGGTCCTCACATTGTAGAAATGTTCCTATCCAGGTCCCCACATTGTAGGAATGTTCCTATCCAGGTCCCCACATTGTAGATATGTCCCCATCCAGGTCCCCATATTGTAGATATGTCCCCATCCAGGTCCCCACATTGTAGGAATGTCCCTATCCAGGTCCCCACATTGTAGATATGTCCCCATCCAGGTCCCCATATTGCAGGAATGTCCCCATTCAGGTCCCACATTGTAGGAATGTCCCCATCCAGGTCCCACATTGTAGGAATGTTCCTATCCAGGTCCCCATATTGTAGGAATGTCTCCATTCAGGTCCCACATTGTAGGAATGTCCCCATCCAGGTCCCACATTGTAGGAATTTTCCTATCCAGGTTCCCATATTGTAGGAATGTCCCCATTCAGGTCCCTATTTTGTAGGAATGTCCGCTGTTCCATTCTTCACATACATATATAAGAAAAAAAAAAGTCTCTTCTCACCTGTCCTCCGTTCCCTCGGTGTCCTTTCTGCATATGCGGGCGCAGGCACCATAGACCCCTTGACAATCGCGGCCTGGTCCAGGAGCTTCCGGCAGCTGCGCTTTAGTTCAGTGTATTGCTGTGCAGAGACCAATGCCTGCCACCGGCCTATCAGAGGCCAGCAGCTGACATCTACCCATGTTAGTGATGTCATGCACCGCTGCGCTGGGACGCGGATGTCCGCTGCTGGCCTCTGATAGGCCGGTGGCTGGCATTGGTATTGTATCATGCAGAGAGCCAGTCTCTGCGCAGCAATACACTGAAATAAAGTGCAGCTGTCGGCAGCTCCTGGACCGGGCCGCGATCGGGGTCTATGGTGCACACAGGCCGCATGAACCAGTCTGAAGGGCCACATGCGACCCGCGTGTTTGAGACCCCTGGTTTAGGATGAGTCTGTCTCTCATACTCTGCTGACCTCACCCCTCCTTGGATAACCCCCCTTCCCACTGCCCCCTTTACTTTTTCCCTGCCCCTCTTCAGGGACGCCTGGAGCTGGTGCTCACACACTATCATACAGGTCACCACTCAATAAAGGTAATATGAAGCAATTAAAGTAGTGAAAGAGGTTAAAACATAACCTTTAATGAATACGTAGGTAAAAAAGATATAAAACGTCACTAGGACCTAAAATCCAGTTAATGCCTGCCAATGGTAGTCAAACAAAGCTACCTATCATAAATATGTACTCGTTATAAACAGGAATTTATATGGCATGAACACCAAATGTATCCAACTTGTATATTTAATAAGGCAGTGGCAAGAAAAATGATAGAGCTGTCAATAACACATCTCAATAAGCGTGCAACATATCCGACGACCAGTCCTCACACTGTACTCACACAGTGGGTCCTCACACTGTATGCAGGAGGCTGTGTGGGTCCTCACACTATAGGCAGGAGGCTGTGTGGGGACTGATACTGTATATAGGAGGCTATGTGAGGGCTCATACTCATATAGGAGGTTGTTTGAGGGCTCACATTGTATATAGGAGGCTATGTGGGGCTCACACTGTACAGTATATGGAAGGCTATGTGGGGCTGTAAAAAGGAGACTATGTGGTGGCTCCTGTTCAGCAGCCACAGAATATTCATCTGACCACTGGACCACGGTTCTACAAATTGCTCGTCTCTATATACCAGTCATACTGTATATTCTCCTATATACAGTATAGACCAAAAGTTTGGACACACCTTCTCATTTAAAGATTTTTCTGTATTTTCATGACTATGAAAATTGTACATTCACACTGAAGGCATCGAAACTATGAATTAACACATGTGGAATTATATACTTAACAAAAAAGTGTGAAACAACTGAAAATATGTCTTATATTCTAGGTTCTTCAAAGTAGCCACCTTTTGCTTTGATGACTGCTTTGCACACTCTTGGCATTCTCTTGATGAGCTTCAAGAGGTAGTCACCGGAAATGGTCTTCCAACAATCTTGAAGGAGTTCCCAGAGATGCTTAGCACTTGTTGGCCCTTTTGCCTTCACTCTGCAGTCCAGCTCACCCCAAACCATTTTGATTGGGTTCAGGTCTGGTGACTGTGGAGGCCAGGTCATCTGGCGTAGCACCCCATTACTCTCCTTCTTGGTCAAATAGCACTTACACAGCCTGGAGGTGTGTTTGGGGTCATTGTCCTGTTGAAAAATAAATGATGGTCCAACTAAACGCAAACTGGATGGAATAGCATGCCTCTGCAAGATGCTGTGGTAGCCACGCTGGTTCAGTATGCCTTCAATTTTGAATAAATTCCCAACAGTGTCACCAGCAAAGTACCCCACACCATCACACCTCTTCCTCCATGCTTCACGGTGGGAACCAGGCATGTAGAGTCCATCCGTTCACCTTTTCTGCATCGCACAAAGACACGGTGGTTGGAACCAAAGATCTCAAATTTGGACTCATCAGACCAAAGCACAGATTTCCAGTGGTCTAATGTCCATTCCTTATGTTCTTTAGCGCAAACAAGTCTCTTCTGCTTGTTGCATGTCCTTAGCAGTGGTTTCCTAGCAGCTATTTTAGCAAGAAGGCCTGCTTCACAAAGTCTCCTCTTAACAGTTGTTGTAGAGATGTGTCTGCTGCCAGAACTCTGTGTGGCATTGACCTGGTCTCTAATCTGAGATGCTGCTAACCTGCGATTTCTGAGACGGGTGACTCAGATAAACTTATCCTCAGAAGTAGAGGTGACTCTTGGTCTTCCTTTCCTGGGGTGGTCCTCATGTGAGCCAGTTTCTGTGTAGCGCTTGATGGTTTTTGCAACTGCACTTGGGGACACTTTCAAAGTTTGCCCAATTTTTCAGACTAACTGACCTTCATTTCTTAAAGTAATGATGGCCACTCTTTTTTCTTTACTTAGCTGCTTTTTTCTTGCCATAATACAAATTCTAACAGTCTATTCAGTAGGACTATCAGCTGTGTATCCACCTAACTTCTGCACAACACAACTGATGGTCCCAACCCCATTTATAAGGCAAGAAATCCCACTTATTAAACCTGAAAGGGGACACCTGTAAAGTGAAAACCATTTCCGGTGACTACCTCTTGAAGCTCATCAAGAGAATGCCAAGAGTGTGCAAAGCAGTCATCAAAGCAAAAGGTGGCTACTTTGAAGAACCTAAAATATAAGACATATTTTCAGTTGTTTCACACTTTTTTGTTAAGTACATAATTCCACATGTGTTAATTCATAGTTTTGATGCCTTCAGTGTGAATGTACAATTTTCATAGTCATGAAAATACAGAAAAATCCTTAAATGAGAAGGTGTGTCCAAACTTTTGGTCTGTACTGTATATTGTACTGTATGTGGTATACTATGTATACTATGTGCACGGACATCAGATGAAGCACTCAAGATAATTAGTGACTGCTACATCATATACTATTATGTGGAGTTGAAGTTTACAATGATGATTTCATTGATCAAGTATGTTTGAAAACATATACAAAATAATAATTCATAGGTATCTATCTAGCAGACCTGGGCTTATGTGTGACCACCTTTACTCTGCTGATATGTTATTTTAGGAGTGTAGAAAAACACAGCGTACTACACAGGGGCGGACACAGACTGTAGTGGGCCCCTGTGCAAGAATTTTTTTGGGGGCCCCCCCGCCCTTCATAGGGGGCATGAAGGCTCCACCCCCCCCCCGTGCATCTCTCATCCCCCCGTGCATCTCTGATTCCCCCCACTCCAAGTTAATTAATTGTATGTAAAAAAAATACAACTTGTTATACTTACCCCCAGGGCCGGCTCCAGGTTTTTGTGGGCCCTGGGAGACAGAGTTTCAGTGGGCCCCTTTAACACATACCATGATTCATGATGCACAGATACCGCAGAGAAATATATATATATAGTACAAGGCCAAGGATTTCACTTACTACATTACATGAGCGATATCTATTGTAAATTCTACAATAGCTCAGAAACCGGCGAATCCTCACAACGCACAGTGCAGACCGGACAGTATAGTCCTCCATACAGTATTATGGGCACCATATCATGCTCCATACAGGATACTGACCCCCTTATAATGCTCCATACAGGATACTGGTCCCCATATAATGCTCCATACAGGATACTGGTCCCCATATAACGCTCCATAGAGGATACTGGTCCCCATATAACACTGCATACAGAATACTGGCCCCCATATAACGCTCCCTACCGAATACTGGCCCCCATATAACGCTCCCTACCGAATACTGTCCCCCATATATCGCTCCATACAGAATACTGACCCCCATATAACGCTCCATACAGAATATTGGCCCCCATATAACGCTCCATAGAGGATACTGGTCCCCATATAACACTGCATACAGAATACTGGCCCCCATATAATGCTCCATAGAGGATACTGGTCCCCATATAACACTGCATGCAGAATACTGGCCCCCATATAACGCTCCCTACCGAATACTGTCCCCCATATATCGCTCCATACAGAATACTGACCCCCATATAACGCTCCATACAGAATATTGGCCCCCATATAACGCTCCATGCAGGCTGTTCCCCCCTTATAATGCCCCATTACACAAGCAATATCTATTGTAAATTCTACAATAGCTCAGAAACCGGCGAATCCTCACAGCGGACAGTGCAGACCGGACAGTATAGTCCTCCATACAGTAATATGGGCACCATATAATGCTCCATACAGGATACTGACCCCCTTATAATGCTCCATACAGGATACTGGTCCCCATATAATGCTCCATACAGGATACTGGTCCCCATATAACTCTCCATACAGAATATTGGCCCCCATGTAACGCTCCATGCAGGCTGTTCCCCCCTTATAATGTCCCATGCAGGATGACACCCGTCTTTTAATGCGCTATGCAGGATGTCACATCTACCCCCCATAAAAAGCCCCATGCAGGATGTCACCTCTTCCCCCCATATAATGCCCCTTGCAGGATGTCACTTCCCCCCTTTTCAATGCCCCATGCAGCATGTCAGACCACCCCCTCCCTTATAATGCCCCATGCAGGAGGTCACCCCCCTCCTTATAATGCCCCATGCAGTATGTCACACACCCACCCTCTATATAATGCCCCATGCAGGATGTCAATTCCCCCCTCCCCCTCTTATAATGCCCCATGCAGAATGTCACACCGCCTCCCTTATAATGCCCCATGCAGAATGTCACGCCCCCCCTCCCTTATAATGCCCCATGCAGGATGTCACTTCCCCCCTTCCCCTCTTATAATGCCCCATGCAGGATGTCACTTCCCCCCTTCCCCTCTTATAATGCCCCATGCAGGATGTCACTTCCCCCCTTCCCCTCTTATAATGCCCCATGCAGGATGTCACTTCCACCTTCCCCACTTATAATGCCCCATGCAGGATGTCAAATCCCTCTACCCCACCCCCATATAATGCCCCCATGCAGGATGTCAATTCCCCCCTCCCCCATATAATGCCCCATTCAGGATGCCAATCCCTCCCCTATATAATGCCCCATGCAAGATGTCACACCACCTCCCCCATATAATGCCCCATGCAGGATGTCACACCCACTCTCCCCCCACCATTAAATGCCCCATGCCCCCATACATATAAAAAAAAAAATCAAATACTCACCTCACTTCTTACCTGCTGCTGATCCGGACTCCAGCGTTGCGCGCGTCTTCCCGCTCTGTGATGTGACAGCTCAGGAGAGAGCGCACGGTGTAAAGACGTGCCCTCTGACCTGAGACGTCACAGTCAGAGGACGCGGCAGACGCTGCGGAGGCACGGGGAGGGGTAAGTATTGTGCCGGCGCCGTCACATGACCGGAGATGTCCGTGCGCTCAGCATGGGGCCCATGCTGAGCGCAGGCACATCTCCGGTCATGTGACGGCGGGGGGTCCTGCGGGGGGGGGCCCCATGAGGAGACGCACAAGAGGGGGGATCCGAGGGGGCTCCGACCGGCCGGGCCCCATGCTGGACTCAGGGCAGTCATGCCATGATGGCGGCCCTGCTGGAGGCTGGAGGGGCCCCCTATCCCTCGGGGGTCCCCGTTCAAAGAACCGGCTGCACGGGCGGTAGGTCCACCCCTGGTACTACATCTCTAAAAAGGTATATCTGCTTTAAAAATAGTAATACATAAGAATAATATGTACTATGTCTGACCACTACAAACACTCATCTGAACTGGTCCAAGTGCTGTCAGCTTTTTTCACGGGCAACACTTAGACAATACGGTCGTGTGAATATAGGCTTATGATGCATCTGGTAATAAACATGTTAAGGATGGGCCGCTACTCATGGGCCACTGCTGTGTGCTTGCCCCCCAGGCTAAAATGTGCCAGCCAGCCCCTGCTGCACCGGGTGCCAGAAAACCTAGATACACCTTTGGAATAGGTATCTTGCAAAGTAAGGATTGGGTTTGGTGTTTTTAAGTGATTTTATTGACTCTGTGCATTTATATTTTGTATCAATAATATGATATGGTTATATATATCTTCTGGATATCAGGAGGGCTTATCCCTGTGCATTGACTCTCTCCTTCTCCTTCGATGTCCTGTATAGGCCAAAAAAAACTACGCAGTTCGGGGACTCACAGTTCCTCTTCGTCAGCTTCTCGCTGGTCGTCAAACTGGTAACCTAATAAAGTCCAAACGCCCCCCACAAAGATAATACAACCAAAGAAATGGAGGAAGATCCAATACTATCAAGACGGTGCAAAAGGACATATGGAGGTGCAATAGAACTAAGATAGAATTCCAATAAGAATAGACTGTGTGTGAAAAAAATAATAATAAAAAAGACTTTGTTCGAACTTTCACAATTAGTTAAAAATGAATAAAAATTATATACTTATATTTCTGATGGCTATAAAAAACAGTCTGTTAATCAGTGTATATTACCAGGATAGTATAAATTCGGCACTTAGTACCATCAAGAGATAAAAAGGAAAAAATGAAGGAGAAAAATAAAAACATTATATTGTATCTCCAATAGTGGTATCAATATATAGAAACAAATACATATATAAAATAGGTGGATTCAAAGGAATATATCCAAAAGACATATTATATTGATAAAATATAAGGAGGTTCATAAAAGTGCAATGTAAATGTTCAATTGGTACTGGGATAAAAAATACATACAGTATATACCGCTGCGAGTTGAAGGCATACAGCTGACTCTCGTGATTAAGGCCCTTCAGAGCCAATCTATTTAATGTGAAGATTGATTTGGATTCCATCCGCGACATTAATCTCAGGTAATCACCTCCCCTCCATTTTCTGGGGACTAATCGGATCCCACAAAACTTAGTGTCCTTATAAGATTGGTTGTGGAACTTCCGGTAGTGCCGGGACAGTGGATGCCCTTCAAAACCTTCATTCATGTTGATAAAGTGTTCCTTCAGCCTTTTGATAACTTGCGCTTTGTACAGACATCTCCTCCTGCCAAGGTATAAAAAGGGCGTGGTTTGGGGAGTGGATAGGGGCGTGGCCAGACTACGCGTGCCGCAAGGTTTCGCCCTCTTTCTAGTCCTCATAGGTTGGCGGTATGCTTGTACTGAGGAGATCTGGGATATCAGTGATTAGGTCCCATATTGTGCACTGTAAGGTCTGGAAAAGCTCCTTCTATCGGTCTCTGTAGCACCAGAGGAAGAACAGAGGGGAAAAGACAGGATTTTCTACATGTGGCGTTATGTAGATGTTCTGCAGATTTATCACAACCGTCCACAAGAAGAAACTGCCATCACAGAGCCGCCTTTAGCTGTTGGAAAAGTTTAAACTTAGTTTTGAATAGTTGCTATAGGCAACAGGGACCGTTTGTATTTACGCTGGGTCACATGATGCTGGTGCTGGGTGATGTCATGTGACGGAATGTTGTGGGTGATGATGTCACAGAGGGCGTTGTGATGTCACCCTTGGGGTATATAAGGGGGCTCCATCCACCTGGAGCTCATATCTCATTGGCCATATCTTGGTGCTGAGATACCCCCTGGAGACAATGAGGATCGCCATATTGTTTCTGTGCTGTACCCTGTTCTACCCTGTGAATTACCATAGGCTGCCGGTGAGTACCTGTCTATTATTACATATGGAGGACGTTTAGAATCAGCTGCGGCAGGGGAAGGGGATGGGGAGGGGGGTCCTGTAAGAATTTACCTGCGAGAATAAGAGGTTATGGCAGGGAAAGGAGCTTAGGAAGTGACAGTCAGAGGGGATATAAGTGTGGGGTGACCCCTCTGACTCCCACATTCCTGCCTTGTCCTTGTAGTGATTAATGACTTTGGTGTTGTCCCTTATATATCACTTTGCAGTCACCAGTGATCGCTCCGCACTGTGATCCTAAACTACAGTCTCATTTACCTTTTTGCAAACGCCCAGAAGGGGAGGAGTGACATCACACCCATGTGAGCAGATCCCGCCCACTTTTACTGCAGTCGTAATGCGAGCTAGCTGCATTCTGTTTTCATGGAAATGTCAGCAGCTGCTCCCCCTAGTGTTTACAAGATGAAAACATCAAAACAGTTAAAATATTTTTTCAGATTTTATACCATTAAAACCTTTTTAAATATATATGTGTATTTATATATAAATATAAATACTTTACAATTTTACAATTGTAAAAAAATTGCTGACACTTTCCCTTTAAAAGATCTAAAGACGTTCTGCTTCATGTGCCATTGTGACCAATCACAGCACAGATTATATTTTTTAAACTTTTCTTGAAAAACTGAAGCTTCTCCGTGATTGGAAATCATGTGGAAGGGTTCTCTTTTAGACATTTAGTTAGGGCCAAAGTATCAGTGACATGATGGATAGAACTGTGCAATGATGTCACAGAGGGCTTTGTGATGTCACCCCTGGGTATATTAGAAGCCTCGGCCCATCTGCAGCTTGTATCTCATTGACCATACCTTGGTGCTGAGAGACCTCTGGAGATGATGAGTATCATCCTATCATTTCTGTGCTTTACGTTGCTCTACCCCCCACATTACAGTACACTGAGGGCGAGTATGTTCTCATCAATATGGAGGTCACAAGGATCAGCTAAGGAGAATATCGCCTCTTGCAGGACTTCTCATACTGGACACGTGACCGTCCGTCATATGAAAGTCCAACTGTAAATAATATTCCATGGACCCTGGAGGTGAATCCCAAACTTCTTCCTGATCTTCTCAATGGGATATTTCTGAAAGTTGCTTGATAATGTATCCATCACTGTATAATAACAAGGGCTCTCTGTTTGACTGGATTGGGTATAAATATACAGGACTTTATTATGTTTTTTTATCTTTATTATAGGATGACCCACTACCCGTGGATCTCAGGAGAAGCACCTATCAAGCTTCCATCAATCTTCCTCTTTGGCTCTTCCATGACGCAGTTTTTGTTGCGGTGATGACACTACTGACAATACTAGAGTATTTGGCCTTAAGTCTTGTCCTGAGCAAGTGGGCAATGTCTGAACCTGGTGAAACAATCAGAAAACTCCTGAGAACAAAACCATTCTGAAGGGACAAAGTGCTTGTAAGGAGCCGATTTGCATCCCTCAGATTCAGGAGCAAGACTCCAGGAGAACACCTGTCCTGCCCAATGGCAAATGTTCTACTCCATCCATGGCTCCTGCACCGCAGGATGCGAAAAAGGTTCCTAGTTGCAACTATAAAGTGGCGTTCAGTGATATTGTCTGGGTCAGAACGATCCCTCACAACAATATAGGAAGAAGAGCTCAAAGTTCCACGGAGCATAAAGAGAGGTTACTGATTTTTCAGAGAAGCCAACAATCCAGAATTCCAGAGCCAAGAGCACTAGAACCTAGAACACCAGAACCTAGCATGTCAGAACCTAGTATGTCAGAACCTAGAATGCCAGAGCCTGAAATGCCAACAACACCTCAACCCAAAATCAAGAGGAGAAGATGTTTCTTTAGATGTCTTAGAGGCGAGGAAGATTGAGAAGGCAACTGCTTGAACTTTCCCATTGCTCGTGTTTTCATCACAGGTTAGTCCTATACATGCTGTCTGATGGGCACCATATTACTACATACAATGCAGCATTGCACCTGAAATCGAATGGATATTTTGTCACACACTTGCACTTTAGCACCTTATCATATGGCGCATATATCTATGAACGCTTTGCTAAGTATCACTGTCTAGTATGTGCTTCTGATGAACCTATTTTAGGAGAACGTGTCGAGGTTTGGCATACTATGCACTTGAGTTTGGCGTACTATGTGCTTGTTGGTAAATTCTATTGCCATCTATAATCTACTAGATATTATAATGTCTCAGGTGGGATGCCCCATGCCGAATTGTTGATAACTGACTATGAGCATTGTCCTCTATTTCTTATCTACTATGGTTGCAGGTTGATGTGAAGAGAGCTGTGCCATTGGTAGCGATTTTTCTACTGATTTGTCAGTTATATTTATGCTAGTTTAGCAAATTTCTGCTTGTAGGGTCTAATGTTTTAGCATAGTGTATGTTCTGTGAGCTAAATTGTCATACTTATGTACTACATAGATTATAAATTGTGATGCTTATGTACAAGATAGATTATTAGTTTAATCGGTGATTTTTTAAATATTTTTTAACATCAGGAGACTCAAGAATCGCATCTTACAGAAGACAAGAAGCCTAAATGCCGAAGGGTGATGACCTGTTGATGGCCCACAGCTGGAGGGTCATTATCTCTTGATGGCACAAAACTGAACAGAAGATAAAAACATTTGATGTCACACAGCCGGAGGGTGATGACCTATTGATGGCCATAGCCAGAGGGTCATTACCTGTTGATGGCGCACTGCCGGATGGTCATTACCTGTTGATGGCACACAGCCGGATGGTCATTACCTGTTCATGGCGCACTGACGGATGGTCATTACCTGTTGATGGCACACAGCCGGAGGGTGATGACCTATTGATGGCCATAGCCAGAGGGTCATTACCTGTTGATGGCGCACTGCCGGATGGTCATTACCTGTTGATGGCACACAGCTGGAGGGTGATGACCAGTTGATGTCGCACTGCCGGATGGTCATTATCTGTTGATGGCACACAGCCGGACAGAGGATCATTACCTGTTGATGGCACACAGCCGGTCAGAGGATAAGATCTTTTGATTGCATACACCGGGTCCCTCCCTGATAACAAGGAACCCTGGGGAATACTGGTCATCTTGATCCCCCACTGACTATATACTTGCTCCACCTCAGCCTACACCATCATGGAGGACACTTCCACCTGTGTCCACTGTAAGGTTGGACTTTCTTTTATAATTACAGCAGATTAATAAACATCATAAAGCTGTAAAACTATCGAGTAATTTATTATAAATTATTATAAAGAAATATAAAGTATAATAGATAGCTATAGAGGGCACAGAAGACGACTAACTATAGAAAGCATGGTATCGCCTGATATATACTGTATATTCTAGATGGCGCTATTACACTAAATACATCACAACCTCCAGGGTGATATTACCGTACAATGCGAGATCACTAATAATGGCCACAGATTATGAGAAAATGACCAGCCCCATAGTCCTGGAGTTATTATAAATGTCTCTAGTGTGAGGCAGGGACTGGACGAGTGTTGGAGGGAGGTATATTCCCCCAGGACGTCCTTTATGTATCCATGCTGCAGAATCTGCCGTATACTTCTGTTCTAGCAGTCAGACATTTCACTCTGCAAATCACAGGCTCAACATTGTGTAAAACTACCACCGTATATAAGAGTACTCAGAATAAAAACTAGCGGCATGCCGTGCACTGCCCACGTCATGTGTACGGGATACAGGACCTGCAGGACCTGGTACGGCCATTATAGTTGATAGATTAATGATACCTGTGCAGATGAAGGGAAAAAAATATGTGCAACAACAGGAGGAGAAAGTCTCAAAATGTCATTTGAAGAGTATAATAGAGAAATGGGAAACTTCTGGAGATGCAGATAAGTGGTACCAGGGCGAAACGTAAGGGTAGTCAGACAAGGGAAAAGTGCAAATGATTCAGCGTAAAGGTTTGTTTAGCAGAAAAAATATTAAAACTTAGCTTTTATTAGCCATATAAAACACTGCTCCACAAAGAATACAGCAAATGTGCAACCATCATAGCTTACAGACCTACGCGTTTCAACAAATCATGTCTTAATTATGGCCCTACTACTAGAATGACAAAAAGGCATATATATATATATATATATATATATATATATATATATATATCAACGTGCCTGTATGACCTCCCTACAACGCCTGGGCATGCTCCTGATGAGGTTGCGGATGGTCTCCTGTGGGATCTCCTCCCAGACCTGGACTAAAGCATCCGCCAACTCCTGGACAGTCTGTGGTGCAACGTGACGTTGGCGGATGGAGCGAGACTTGATGTCCCAGATGTGCTCAATCGGATTCAGGTCTGGGGAACGGGCGGGCCAGTCCTTAGCTTCAATGCCTTCATCTTGCAGGAACTGCTGACACACTCCAGCCACATGAGGTCTGGCATTGTCCTGCATTAGGAGGAACCCAGGGCCAACCGCACCAGCATATGGTCTCACAAGGGGTCTGAGGATCTCATCTCAGTACCTAATGGAAGTCAGGCTACCTCTGGCGAGCACATGGAGGGCTGTGCGGCCCTCCAAAGAAATGCCACCCCACACCATTACTCACCCACTGCAAAAGCGGTCATGCTGAAAGATGTCGCTCTCCACGGCGTCTCCAGACTCTGTCACATCTGTCACATGTGCTCAGTGTGAACCTGCTTTCATCTGTGAAGAGCACAGGGCGCGAGTGGCGACTTTGCCAATCCTGGTGTTCTGTGGCAAATGCCAAGCGTCCTGCATGGTGTTGGGCTGTGAGCACAACCCCTATCTGTGGACGTCGGGCCCTCATACCACCCTCATGGAGTCGGTATCTAACCGTTTGTGCAGACACATGCACATTTGTGGCCTGCTGGAGGAGATTTTAGATTAAGAGTCAAAGTAACACTGAAGTCCAGCAAAGCCTGAAGGGCGGAGCTGGAATAAATAGACAGAAGGTCACGTGACCACAAAATAGAAAAAACTAACAGGAGGGTTCTAACAACTGCCACCACCATGTTTCACTGTTGGGATTGTATTAGGCAGGTGATGAGCAGTGCCTGGTTTTCTCCACACATACCACTTAGAATTATCAACGAAAAGTTCTATCTTTGTCTCATTAGACCAGAGAATCTTATTTCTCATAGTCTAGGAGTCCTTCATGTGTTTTTGTTTGGTCCTTGGACCACTAAGTACTTTTGTCTGTTTGTCTTCTTCTGCTACTACTTCCTCCAGGAGGTGTCCATTTTTGTCTCAGTCCTTAGCTCTTTTAGGGACCCCTCCCTTTAATCTATGGGTCTGCGTTCAGACTAGCCGCGGAGGAAGGCGGGTCTGTTCACAAGGAACAGGTTGCCCACTGCATCGTAGGGAATCAGCTTAGTCTTATTGTATGGACAGATTTCCTCTCTTTCCTTAGTTCTTGTAGCAGATCATAACAGCAGTATCATGCTATGGGTGTGTTTTTCAGCTGCAGGGACAGGACGACTGGTTGCAATTGAAGGAAACATGAATGCGGCCAAGTACAGAGATATCCTGGATGAAAACCTCTTCCAGAGTGCTCTGCACCTCAGACTTGGCCAAATGTTCACCTTCCAACAAGACAATGACCATAAGCACACAGCTAAAATAACAAAGGAGTGGCTTCAGAACAACTATGTGACCATTCTTGACTGGCCCAGCCAGAGCCCTGACCTAAACCCAATTGAGCATCTTTGGAGAGACCTGAAAATGGCTGTCCACCAACGTTTACCATTCATCCTGACGGAACTGGAGAGGATCTGCAAGGAAGAATGGCAGAGGATCCCAAAATGCAGGTGTGAAAAACTTGTTGCATCATTTCCAAGAAGACTCATGGCTGTACTAGCCCAAAAGGGTGCTTCTACTCAATACTGAGCAAAGGGTCTGAATACTTATGCCCGTGTGATATTTCAGTTTTTCTTTTTTATTAAATTTGCAAAAATTTCTACATTTCTGTTTTTTTTCAGACAAGATGGGGCGCAGAGTGGACTTTAATGAGAAAAAAATGAACTTTTTAGAATTTACCAAATGGCTGCAATGAAACAAAGAGTGAAAAATGTAAAGGGGTCTGAATACTTTCCGTACCCAGTGTACATGCATGGAAATAAATGCAGAATTATATTTCTTAATACTGCAGTATCAGATCCTGTCTTGAATTTAACCCCTGTGGTATCCAATGTGAAAATCCACAGGACTCCCGGTTCAGAAGTTTGCACTTATGATCCCCCCCTCGTGTGGATCTATATACCTTCTCTATCTCCATATATTTAAAGAATGAGGTGTCACCTTTATGAACTCTCGCAAAATGCCTCGATACTGCTGATGTATTTATGGCTTCCAAATGAATCGCATCAGAAAGATGTCTTCTGATACGGACTTTCAGCGCACCTGTGGTACAACCCACATAGTGGACCTTCCACAAGGTGCATTCTATAAGGTATATAACCCCTGATGAATTACAATTGAGGAAATCATGAATTTTATATTCTCTATCATTACTTAAGGACATAAAACTATCTGTTTTAACCGCGTGTAGACACGCTTTGCACCGATTGGCTCCACATCTGAAGAAACCTTTTGTGCTGAGCCAATTTGGTTGTACAGTATTAGTCTCACTGGTGTATAAGCTAGGAGAAAGGATGGTTCCCAGAGCGGGCGCTTTCCTGGCTACAAAGCGGATGGCATTAGAAAGTAGGTTTTTTAGTTTCTTGTTCTGATATATAATAGGGTTATACTTTTTAATTCTAGATGTAATTTTATTATACTGAGGACTATAGGTGGTAGAAAACGTTACCCTAGTATCCAATGTGTTAATGTTATTTTTCTGTTTATTTCGGAGTATATCTTTCCGATTTATATTGGAGACAATTCTACTCGCTTTTCTTAAAGACCACTCGGGATAGCACCTATTGGATAGTCTGTTACACATTTTTTCTGATTCCTTCTGAAAAGTGATGTTATCTGAACAATTTCGTATCGTTCGTATTAGCTCACCGTAAGGGATATTTCTCTTAATATGTGGCGGATGACAACATTTAGCTGATAGAATAGAATTTGAGGCTGTAGATTTTCTGTGGGGATTAATTTTGACCAATTCTTTCTCCTTGGTAGCCTCAAGTTCGAGATCCAAAAAAGTAATTTTGGATGAATGGTAGAACTAAGTGAATTTAAGATTAAAATGATTGCAGTTGATGTACTGTACAAATTGTACCACCTCCTCCTGTGTGCCCCCCACACCAGGAGGAGGTCATCAATAAATCTACCGTACCACACAATGTGTCCACTATATGTGTTATCATTATGGTAAATGAAAAGCTCCTTCCACCTACACATCACTATGTTCGCTAGCGAAGGAGAAAATTTACTGCCCATGCTGACTCCTCTTTTCTGTAAAAAAAAAACTTTTATCAAAGCTAAAATAATTACGCTCTAAGAGGAACTGTACTGCTATGACCAGAAATTCTTTTATTTCTATAGTGTATGAACTGTATGTGTCAAGGTGGTAGGTTAAACATGCTAAAGCAATATGGTGTGGAATTGAGGGGGTATAATGCCACCACATCACAGGACAATCATCCAAAGTTTTTTGGCCATTCAAATTTATCAAAAATGGTCACTATGAATTTTGAATCCCTAATGTAACTCGGAGTTTCCTGAACCAGAGGCTGTAGGTAAAAACCCATCCAGGCACTTAATTTTTCACCATGGGAACCAATCCCCACCACTATGGGTCTTAACCCCTTTACAGCCCAGGATGTACTAATACGTACTGTACCTGCGCCCTGGGCTTTAAGAGCCAGGTACGTATTAGTACGCCCTGTTGATTTCGGCCACACACAGGCTGTGCGGGCGCGATCGCCTCCGGGTGTGAGCTGATTTTTGCTATGTGCTGGGAGCGGTCACGCACGGCTCCCGGCACATTAACCCCCGCAATGCTGCGATCGAAGTCGATCACAGCATTGTGGAAGTAAGTACTGCATATTTTCCTCTTCCCCGCCGTCGCGCGCTGTCTGAGGCTGGGTTCCGTGGTTGTCATGGTAACCCAGATGTCGTCATGACAACATCCGGGTCACCAGACAGCAGAAAGATACTTTGATCATGCACAGTGCATGACCAAAGTATCTTCTGCATCTACAGTGCTGACAGCCTGTATAGCATAGGGATGGTGCTCCATCCCTATGCTATACAGGCGATCAGAGTATAAAAAGTGAAAGTCCCATAGTGGGACAAAGTATAAAAGTAAAAAAAAGTGGTAAAAAAATGTAAAAAAAAAATAATCCACCAAAAATAAAAATATAATGTACCCATCAATAAATATTATAATGAAAAAAAACAAACAAAACAATAAAAGTACACATATTTGGTATCGCCACGTCCAGAACGACCTGACCTATAAAACTGTCTCACAAGTTAACTCCTTTAGTGAACACGGTAAAAAATTAAAATAAAAAACAAAGCAAAAAACGATGCTTTATCATCATACCGCCAAACAAAAAATGGAATTAAACGCGATCAAAAAGATGAATATAAATAAAAATGGTATCACTGAAAACGTCATCTTGTTCCACAAAAACAAGCTGCCATACAGCTCCATCAGCTCAAAAATAAAAAAGTTATAGCTCTCAGAATAAAGTGATGCAAAAAATAATTTTTTCTAGAAAATAGCTTTTATTGTGTAGAAGCGCCAAAACATAAAAAAAGATATAAATGTGGTACCGCTGTAAACGTACACACCCAAAGAATAAAGCTAGCTCATCAATTTTACCACACGCGGAACAGCATAAAAAAATAAAAAAAAACAAATCCTGAATTGTTGGTTTTTGCTTATTCTGCTTCCCAAAAATCGGAATTGAAAGCGATCAAAAAATGTCACGTGCCTGAAAATGGTGCCAATAAAAACGTCAACTCATCCCGCAAAAAAGAAGTTGTCAAATGATTCTGTCGGCCAAAATATGGAAAAATTATAGCTCTCAAAATATGGCAATGCAAAAACTAGATTTTGCAAAAAAATGCGTATTTTAGTGTGAGACAGCTGTCAATCATAAAAATCCGATAGGATTCTGGTATCGCTGTAATCGCACCGACCCAAAGAATAAAGTCGTCTAATCACTTATACTGCATAAGGAACGGTGTGAAAAATAAACTCTAGGGTTAGGGTTGTGCTAGGGTTGGGATTTTTTCAAAAGCAAAAAAAAAAAGAGATGACGATATGGCGACTAGTGTTGAGCACAAGTGCTCGCTACTTGAGTTTGCATCGGGTGCTCGGGTATGCATTGAGTATCGCGGGTGCTCGAGTCTCTGCCCCATATGCTTCACAGTCAAAAAAAACGTGCGGGGATTGCCTGCCATGCACCAGCAATCCCTGCACGTTTGTTTTGGGTGTCTAATAACCGTGAAACATGTGGGCAGGACTCGAGCATGTCACTCGAGCACGTGCGATACATGGTGCATACCCGAGTACCTGATGCAAACTCAAGTAGCGAGCACTTGTGCTCAAGACTAATGGCAACTTATTCAATATGATGACCTAATGTTATCAAATAATGTGTCGTACCGGGTTCAAAATGTTCATTATACCCCTTGATAAAATCCTTGAGGGGTGTAGTTTCCAAAATGGGGTCACTTGTGAGGGGTTTCAACTATTTAGGCACATCAGGGGCTCTTCAAACGTGACATGGCGTCCGCCCTCAATTCCAGCCAATTTTGCGTTCAAAAAGTCACACAGTGCTCCTTCCCTTCTGAACTCTGCCGTGCACCCAAACACTGTATTTTCCCCCAGAAATTGCAAAAAGTTTTTGGGGTCCATTTTCTCCTCTTACCCTTGTGAAAATAAAAAAATTGGGGCTAAAAAATAATTTTTGTGGAAAAAGTTTGATTATTTATTTTCATGGCTCCATGTTTAAACTTCTGTAAAGGTTCTCTGAGGGGTCTAGTTTCCAAAATGGTGTCTCTTGTGGGGGGTTTCCACTGTTTAGGCACATCAGGGGCTCCCCAAACACAACATGGCGTCCGCTAATTATTCAAGCAAATTTTACTTTCAAAAAGTCAAATGGCGCTCCTTCCCTTCCGAACCCTGCCGTACGCATAAACAGTGGTTTTTCCCCACATATGGGGTATCTGTGTGGTCAGGGGAAATTGAACAACAAATTTTGGGGTCCATTTTTTCCTGTTAACCCTGTGAAAATAAAAAAAAATTGGGTCTAAAGTAACATTTTTGTGAAAAAAGTTAAATGTTAATTTTTTTCTTCCACATTCCAAAAATTTCTGTGAAGCACTTGAAGGGTTAATAAATTTTTTGAATGTGGTTTTGAGCACCTTGGGGGTGCAGATTTTAGAGTGGTGTTACTTTTGGGTATTTTCTGTCATAAAGACCCCTCAAATTGACTTCAAATGTGATGTGGTCCCTAAAAAAATGGTTTTTAACCCTTATAGCTCTCTAATAAAAAAAAAAATTTGGTTCCAAAATTGTGCTGATGTAAAGAAGATATGTGGTAAATGTTATTTATTAACTATTTTGTGTGACATATCTCTCTGATTTAAGGGCATAAAAATTAAAATTTTGAAAATTGCTAAATTTTCAAAAATTTTCGCCAAATTTCAGTTTTTGTCACAAATAAATGCAAGTGTTATCGGAGAAATTTTACCACAATCATGAAGTACAATATGTCACGAAAAAACAGTCTCAGAATCAGGGGAATCCGTTGAAGCGTTCCAGAGTAATTACCTCATAAAGTGACAGTGGTCAGAATTGTAAAAATTGGCCTGGTCATTAATGTGCAAACCACCTTGGGTAGTAAAGGGGTTAAAGGTGGTGGGAAAATATTTTTATGTATTTTTGGCAGCGAATGGTAAACTGGAACAATTGGGTGATCTACGTATAAATATTCCATTAATTTTTTTTTTAGGGCCCCTCAGTGCAAACCTTCGTTTAATAGATTATACATAGCAGCATTAAACTCAACAGTAGGATCTCTAGCTAACTCCAAATAAACATCCCTATTTTCTAAATCCATCAAATTCAATTTTTTATACAATCCTGCATTCAGTACTATAGTGCCACCTTTATCCGCTGAGCGGACTAGTATGTCTGAATTATCCTTTAAATTTTTCAGAGCGTCTTTTTCTCTATATGTCAGATTAGAGTCCAAATGATTAGTAGAAGATAATTAATTCTTTAATTCCACTAGTTCTTTTTCAATTAAGTCCTGGAACTGATCCAGAACCAATGGTCTGGACTGAAGTGGGTAAAAGAAAGGATTGCCAGCCCGAAAGTCGTCATTAAAATTTACATTTGGAATTAAAGATTCCGTCTCGATTTGTTTCATTTGTAATAAAGACTGTTGTTCTGTGAATAATAACATGGAATCCTGGCTTGTCCTAGGAGAAACTTCTTCTGAAGCTGTATTCTGTGGATTTTTCATGTCCATAAAATGACATCGGATGGTGAGGTTACGTGCTAGTTTGTTAACATCCAGAATTGTTCTGAAAATGTCGAATTCGTTAGAAGGTGAAAAGCTCAGGCCTTTAGCCAGGAGAGAAATTTGACTCTCAGATAAGATGTAGCTAGAGAGATTCCAAACAGGTGACTCTAATAATGGCGTTTTTTGCTCTGTGTTGGGTACTTGTTTGCATTTACGCTTACGTCCCGCCCTTGTGTGACCCGCCACTAGCTGTTTCAGAAGCGGCTAGCCCTCCCTGGGAAAGGGGTGTACTCGGACGGCGGGCCCAGTTGGTAGAATGGGGATGCAGTAGCGTCCTCGGCCCGGTCCGTGCCCAGGGCACACACATTAAAAATAGGGGCTAGTTGATGAGTGGCAATTATGCTCGACTAATCCACCTGTCCACCCGCTATTCCCTGGCCTCTCCTCTCTGTCAATCTCTTCACTGGCTCCCCATTGCTCAGAGACTCCAGTTCAAAACCCTAACCATGACATACAAAGCCATTCACAACCTGTCTCCTCCATATATCTCCGACCTAGTCTCCTGTTACATGCCTGCACGCAACCTCCGATCCTCACAAGATCTCCTTCTCTACTCCCCTCTTATCTCCTCCTCCCACAACCGTATACAAGATTTCTCCCGTGCTTCCGCCCTACTCTGGAACTCTCTACCCCAACGTATCAGACTCTCGCCTACCGTGGAAACCTTCAAAAGGAACCTGAAGACCCATCTCTTCCGACAAGCCTACAACCTGCAGTAACCACTGCTCCACCATACCGCTGCACGACCAGCTCTACCCTCACCTACTGTATCCTCACCCATCCCTCGTAGATTGTGAGCCCTCGCGGGCAGGGTCCTCGCTCCTCCTGTACCAGTCGCTGTCACATTGTGTTCAAGATTATTGTAATTGTTCTTGTATTATACCCCTTTTTCACATGTAAAGCGCCATGGAATAAATGGCGCTATAATAATAAATAATATAATAATAATATAATAAATTATATAATGAGTGGATAAATGACTACGCCACCTGTGGTGTCTGGTGATGCGCCACCAGCGCTGCTGCAGTCCTCTGAGGCGGGATGTTGTGGCAGCCGATTGTAGTACTACTCCCCACAGACGGAGCAGGGCCTCAGGGCAGAGGAAACAGGAGGATGAGGGGAGTCGTAGTAGGTGCAGTTGTGCGGTGTGGTGTCCCGCTGCAATAATGGACCGGAGGCAATGGATGTAGTCTTCCAAGCTTTACTCACGTTGTTAGAGGTCAGCTGCAAGGCTTCTCCTTGCTCCTCACGGCGTGCTGCGGCCACCAGAGAAGGGGGTTCGGCACACCCCGGTAGTTCAGGTGCGTCTATCAGGACCCCCAGCACCAGTGTGTTCCTAGAAATCTCCCCCTTGGGCCTCTCCTGTCCGTGTGCGGTGCGTGTTGCAAGGCTGGGTCTCCCTCTGGCTATACACAGAACAAGGGCACGGGTGGCGACTCCGCTCCGTCTGTTACCCGGTGGGAACCACTTAGCCTTCAGGCTTTTCCAACTGAGACGTGAAGTAACAAAGTCAGATATCGGGGGCCGGTACCCCTCTTGCAGCAGGAGTCCCTTTGACTATGCCAGAATGGAGAGAACAGGTGGCATATGCCGATCCGTCCGTATTCCCTGGGATCCTTTTGCCTGCGGAGCTCTCCTCCTCAGCTCCCCTCCAGGCCTTCTTAAGCAGGGACCTTAACCAGGTAGAGACCTCCGTTAACTCTATCCTGCTCCTCGTCTCAAGGCCAGAGCACGAGGACCGTGCATCTCCAGCACGCTGCAGGCTCGTACACAAGGCCACTGCCAGCTGCGAAGACCACAATCAAACAACCTTGAACTTAAGATGGCTGGCTATTAAATATGTATCTGTAGCACCCTGAGGATTCGGCTGCTACAGGGGTATTGCACCTCAACCCAGAGGTGTGATATTCCACTCCCGGGTAAGGATGGAGTGTGGACCTGAGCTCGGTAGGCTGCATGCACTACACACATCCCATTTCCGAGGAGCAGACCGACGGTACTCCCACTTAGAAATGTGCAGGTACGACCGAGTCTGTTCCTGGCTGGAGTGGGAGGGGGGTGGAACATCCCAAGTAGTGTAGGGGCAGATAGGGGGAGCAGCCTGGGTAAAGATAGGAGCTCATTGGGTGCTGGTCACCTGAGCTCACACATAGAGGGTGTATATAAGGTGGGCACCAACTAAGAACAGGGTCAGTTGCAGAGAGAAAGTCAGGAGCGGAGGAGAAGAGAGACCCAGAGTGAGAGAGGAGAGAGAGAGACCCAGAGGGGGAACCAGAAGAAAAGGACTCCAAGAACCCAACTTAAATCCCCGGGTGAAGAGTCGGCACAGGGTACCGGAACCCAAGCTGGTGGGGGTAAAAACACTCCCCAGCCAGAGACCGGAGACCGTGGGCAGCGTTTGCCACGGTCACCCACCACATCCACCACGAAGGCATACCACAAGGAGGGTCAGGGAACCCAAGGCCAAGGGTCTCCCAACAGAAGGCCCGAGGGAGCTGGACCTGGGTGGATCAATAGTGGGGACGGCCAGAGAAAGGACAGAAGGAGTGTTCAGGGTCACGCTCCGGACTCGCTTGGGGGTTGGCTGGATCCAGGACCTGGTGGACGCAGCACGGCTCGGGAGGTCACTCGAAGCTGGAGTGACCAGAACATCAGCAGTGAGTAAACATCCTAAACTGCATAACCCGACTCTGTCTCTGATTGCCGTCTACACTGCATCACCACAACTCCCATCCTCTGCACCTGATCCCCCTGAGGCTATACCCCACCCGTTGGGGGTTATATCACCAAAGCTGCACCTACACCACCAGCCTCAGCGGACCCTGCTGCAGCGGCGGCCATAGTGACCGCAATACAACGGGTGGCGTAGTCGACAATAAAGAACTTAATAACATCTGTAGGACTGCCACATACAACTGAGTTTGACACCCTGGGCACGGACCGGGTCACCGCCACTCGGAAGACTACAACTCCCATCTGATCCGGCTCCGGATATTCCCCCTAAAGAATATGGCCCAGGGGGCGCGTCAACTTTGGCGTAGTCGGCAGGATTACGTGCCCGCAACACCCGGGTACTGCGTGCCTGAAGAAAAGAACGAGTTTACCTCAAAAAGAAGTCTCCTGCCGGTTCCGGAGGGTCCCCGCCATCGGACTCCATCACAGGTCGATTCCCGCCGGTTGTCCGCCATTAACAGCTTTTTCCCGCCATCTGCAGAGTTTCCCGCCACTGGGAAGCGATTCCCGCCATTTCCAAAGGTTTCCCGCCTTGGAAGAGCGGACGCCATTATGGGCGTGCCAGAGGGTGGCGAGAGGCCACCTCCCATCGTGGGCCAGGACCGAAAATGGCGCCAAAAGTGGAAACCGCCCCCACCAACAGAGACTGTGATGCTAGAGGTGTCTGTCAGCGTGAAAGAACAGCCCCTGGAGCTGACAGTCACCAAGTGGCCCCGGGACCGCCCTCGAAGGGGGAGGAGACGAAAGGAGAGAGCGAAGATGGGTGCCGCCTGGAGCAGTCTAGAGCGAGCGCACCCGGAGGCAAGAAGCCTGGAGAGGAGTAGCAGAGAAGCTCACCCGGAGATGGCCAGAGAGCAGAGCAGCACCGGCCCGCTGGCCAGGAGCCTGCTGGAAGAAGAGCAGAGCAGCACCGGCCCGCTGGCCAGGAGCCTGCTGGGAGAAGAGCAGAGCAGCACCGGCCCGCTGGCCAGGAGCCTGCTGGAAACAACAGAAGGAGAGCAGAGCAGCACCGACCCGTTGGTCAGGAGCCTGCTGGAAGCAACGACCCCACTAGGCCTAGTGGAGGTCCTAGCACAGCTCCCCCGAGACCGGGAGTGTGCACAGACCGCTCTGGAGGGCCTCGCAAGGAGGATGGCCCGGGTGCAGCGAGAGACGTTGGCGGAGTGGAGCCGAGAGATGGCCCAGCAAACCAAGACCCGGAGCACGCCAGCCAAGATGAGGAGACAGACCGCCTCTGAGGATGGCGCGGGAGGACCCAAGGCCGGAGACGGCGCCGAGAAGGGAGCCGAACGCATGGAGGCAGGTAAAGGGAACGTCTATACCCCAAACCAGGACACCGCTTACCTGCCCCAGCTCCCCGTCGCAGAGCCCGAAAGTCCCCCTGCTGTGCCCGAAAACGCCATGTCACCGACGCAGACTAGGCCCCAACCGGAAGCCGCCGCCGCGACCCCTGTGACGCCATGCGCACCGACCCCGAGCGTGGCAAAACAGGAAGTAACACCAGCCTGGTCGCAGGGCCTAGAATTCCCGGGCGTCGCATCACCAACAGCGCCCCCTACCTCCGCGGAGCCTCCGGCCTGGCCGCAAGGCCAGGTAGCCCAGGGCGCCGCCGTCCTGACGGTGCCCTTCACCTTCCAGGTGCCCCAGGCCTGGCCGCAAGGCCTGGGCAACCCGGGCGCCACCACCACCGCGCCCGCACCCATAAAACCAAGGGTGCCGCGTCTGGGAGAGGACCTGTTTGCCCAGCACACGTGGCCGGACGGGCAGCCTTTCATCTGGCCCCAGAAATATTATGAACTGGAGCACCAGAGGAGAGTTGGGGCCATGTGTGCACCCCTGATTCCGGCTCCGAAGCCCGTGATAAGGATCTCGCCCCCGCTTGAAGAGACCCAATTTGAGTGGGACCCCACCGGAGAAGACCTAATGGGGTTCACTCAAGAAACCAGGGCAGCTGCAGCGGAGCGTGCTGCGTGCTGCCGACAGCAGCTCGAGGAGTTTGCGAGGGAGCGGAGAGAGAGGCGGGTCCGGGAACAACAGGCCCAAATAAGGAGCGCCGAGCAGAAGAGCCGAGCCAGGAGGGACCCCCGTGCAGCGCACAGTCCCCCACCACCGGGACTGTAATTAAGTTCAACATGCAGCATGGGTGGGGCTTCATCAGAGACCACAACACCCCCGGCGACGTCTTTGTCACGCGCAGAGATGTGGAGTCCCATCTGCCGGAGGGGCACAGAGGTCGTGACCTTTATATCGGGGACGAGGTCACCTTTACCCGGCACAAGTGTGCCAAAGGACCTTACGCCCTCCATGTGCATCGCCTGACAGAGGAGGAGCTGCGATGTGAGGAGGAAGAGCAAGAGGATCCGGACGGGTCTGAAGCTGAGATCCCCAAAGAAGGAGCAGGAGGAAGACGTTGTTGAGTACAGCGGAGTAGGTGCTGTAAATAGTTACCCGATCGGGGTATAAAGAAACTGTTACTGCAAATATAGTCCCCGTTGGGACCAGCTGAGTGAACTGTTTACCCGTTTACCCTTAATCCCACAGGCTGAGGACTGTGAGCAGCCATTCCCCTTTCCCTCCTTAACTGGCCGAGGACTGAGAGCGGCCATAATCCCTGTATATAGTTGCGCGTCCTAAAGCGCCCCCTACCGGTTTTATGGGAAAACCAGTTTTCCAGAGAGACTGTCGCACTTTACCCGGTCACACGTTGCACAGTGACCGGAGGAGAAACAAGAGACGACGAGAATGTTTTATATATATATATAATGTTGTTTTATATGTTTTATGTTGTTTATGAAAAAAATTTTGTATGTTTTGGTGTTTTTGTCTTACAGCCCGAGGACGTGCTGTGATTTACCAGGGGGGAATGTAGCACCCTGAGGATTCGGCTGCTACAGGGGTATTGCACCTCAACCCAGAGGTGTGATATTCCACTCCCGGGTAAGGATGGAGTGTGGACCTGAGCTCGGTAGGCTGCATGCACTACACACATCCCATTTCCGAGGAGCAGACCGACGGTACTCCCACTTAGAAATGTGCAGGTACGACCGAGTCTGTTCCTGGCTGGAGTGGGAGGGGGGTGGAACATCCCAAGTAGTGTAGGGGCAGATAGGGGGAGCAGCCTGGGTAAAGATAGGAGCTCATTGGGTGCTGGTCACCTGAGCTCACACATAGAGGGTGTATATAAGGTGGGCACCAACTAAGAACAGGGTCAGTTGCAGAGAGAAAGTCAGGAGCGGAGGAGAAGAGAGACCCAGAGTGAGAGAGGAGAGAGAGAGACCCAGAGGGGGAACCAGAAGAAAAGGACTCCAAGAACCCAACTTAAATCCCCGGGTGAAGAGTCGGCACAGGGTACCGGAACCCAAGCTGGTGGGGGTAAAAACACTCCCCAGCCAGAGACCGGAGACCGTGGGCAGCGTTTGCCACGGTCACCCACCACATCCACCACGAAGGCATACCACAAGGAGGGTCAGGGAACCCAAGGCCAAGGGTCTCCCAACAGAAGGCCCGAGGGAGCTGGACCTGGGTGGATCAATAGTGGGGACGGCCAGAGAAAGGACAGAAGGAGAGCTCAGGGTCACGCTCCGGACTCGCTTGGGGGTTGGCTGGATCCAGGACCTGGTGGACGCAGCACGGCTCGGGAGGTCACTCGAAGCTGGAGTGACCAGAACATCAGCAGTGAGTAAACATCCTAAACTGCATAACCCGACACTGTCTCTGATTGCCGTCTACACTGCATCACCACAACTCCCATCCTCTGCACCTGATCCCCCTGAGGCTATACCCCACCCGTTGGGGGTTATATCACCAAAGCTGCACCTACACCACCAGCCTCAGCGGACCCTGCTGCAGCGGCGGCCATAGTGACCGCAATACAACGGGTGGCGTAGTCGACAATAAAGAACTTAATAACATCTGTAGGACTGCCACATACAACTGAGTTTGACACCCTGGGCACGGACCGGGTCACCGCCACTCGGAAGACTACAACTCCCATCTGATCCGGCTCCGGATATTCCCCCTAAAGAATATGGCCCAGGGGGCGCGTCATATCTACAAGTGTAACCTAAAAGTGCGTCCTCCACCCTCACCCACTACATGGTTCCCCCTATCTTTGGTTCCCCCATCTCCATTATCCTGCTGGGGCAGCACCCTAGTGCATACTAGCCCCCCATAGGACAGGAGTGTGTAGTGTTGAGTGATGAGGTGGGGTCCTGACAGGTGCTCCATCCTAACCTGGGAGAGGAGATACCACACCTCTTTCACAAGATGCAGTACCCCCCTGTGGCGACCGAACCCTCAGGGGCGCCACACCCTCTTCCTCCGTTTTTTGTAATCGTTCCACCAGCACTAGATAATTTATTTTTGACAAAATACAATTGTTGCATTTCTCCCATTGAACTCATAGATGAATCTGAGTAATCATCAGAGGTGGCAGCAAAAGAATTATCCGTAACATCATCATGCTCCTTAAAACTCCCTCTTCCACATCTCTGAAAACGTTTGTGGGAGCGTTTTTTTAAGATGGATGGTAATTGTTTATTCCAACTATAAATCTTGTTCTGCGCATAGTCCTCACTGTCCCTTTTGAACTTGGATCTTTTTATATCCATAATGGTGTTCTCCAACTTGGCCAAATTAGATTTCAGTTTGTTATTACAAATATTAAATTCTTTTAGTTGCACATATTTCCCCAAAGACGATTGTATATTTTTAATATCCAATTTAATTTAAGTCAGTTCCAGTTCCTCATGTTTGATTATGAGGTGCATAAGATTCAGTGAATATTGACTAAGAATCGCATTCTGATCTTCTTGAAAACCGTCATTGTATATGGTGGTGGCGACTTTTTTTTAAACGCAGACCTCTAGGGATCATTTCCTTTTTTATATATGTGTCCAAGGTTGTGAGATCCCACCAAACTTTAAGTTCTCTGGTCATTTTGTTTTCCATCTGGAACATGAGATCTTTAAATTTATCCGGTTCTGTTGTCACCACTGACGGTTTATTATCAAAAATAGATGCTAGTTTGTTCAGTCTAGCCGAACAATCCTCTGTGTCACTGAAATTCATTATGTCAAATTGAGGGGATGTGAAAATCCACAGGGACTCCCGGTTCAGAAGTGTGAACTTGCAGTCAGACAAGCCAATGGCCTGGTAACAGGGGCCAAGCAGAGCCGGGTAAGTGGTAATACAAGTGGGCAGTGGAATGAGTCGAGGTTTTGGTAATCATGGTGTAACAGATCGGGCAGACTGACTGGGCAGGAGAGAATTTCATGTTTTCTTGATTATAGCATCATGCGGAGAATTCCTGCTCCTTAATATTAAAAGGGGTTGTCCGGGACTTTTTTTTTTTTTTTTACCATGGACCTAACTAACAGGCAAGTATTTGCTAACTATGTGCCTGTTGTGCCAGGCGCCGATATCTGCTGGTTCAGAGTGGTCACGGAGCGCTCCTGACAGTGATTTTTCAGCTCCCGCTCTGATCTGTTGATGGGGTGTGACTTCCGGTGTCATGCTGATTGACAGCTGGCTCCCTGCTGCCTAACTGCAGGGAGACGTCTGTCAATCAGCATAAAGTTGGCAGTCACGCCTCTTTGACAGAGCAGTCGGGAAGAGGAAGAGCTGTTCTGTTGACGTGAAGCAGCAGAATCGCTGTTAGGAGCGGTCCAAGAGCAATCTTAGCCACCACAGGGTAGAACAAGCACGTAATAAGCAATTACCTGCCTGATAGTTCTTAGGCCCATTGCATTTTTCTATCTCATCCTGTAGGAGTCACCTTCTCCTCAACCAAAAAGAGAAGGTGCCTATCCACCGACATTGTGATGCGCCAGCTTCCAGATCCAATTGCAGATAAAATTATGATTTTATTGTTAATCCATTAAAAAGATATACACATTGCAAAAATAAAATAAATAAAGGTGGAGACCTCTGTGAAACCTACACGTTTCGAACGCCAAACGTTCTTCGTCCTGCTATAGCTGCTATAGAAATACATGTAGGGAGTTGCAATTTACATGCTTGACCGCGCCATCATATGGGCATGTTGATCGTTCCTCACGCCCAATTTTCTAAGTAAAGAAATGATAGGGTGTGGGAATAACAGAATAAAAACAAGTGATCTAATCTTGAAAAGTAGGCAGTGTGTATAAAAAATACACAAAGATGATACAAACAATATGATATATACATTAACATAAAATCAAAAAGATAATAAAAGAAAAGTGCTAAACCTGTGTCAGAGAAATAGCTCAGAGCTTAGCGCAAGGAAGCACTCCTTAGAACTCCTTAGGAAAACAGATACAACTACAACAAGCTGTACCTTCCAGGACTGACCAATGACCAAAATCCAAGCTCTGATTTAATAAGATCACGGTTACACCCACATACCTTCTATTGGTGAGCTCATATGAGGACTTGTCATACAGTACAGACCAAAAGTTTGGACACACCTTCTCATTTAAAGATTTTTCTGTATTTTCATGACTATGAAAATTGTACATTCACACTGAAGGCATCAAAACTATGAATTAACACATATGGAATTATATACTTAACAAAAAAGTGTGAAACAACTGAATATATTATATTCTAGGTTCTTCAAAGTAGCCACCTTTTGCTTTGATGACTGCTTTGCACACTCCTGGCATTCTCTTGATGAGCTTCAAGAGGTAGTCACCGGAAATGGTCTTCCAACAATCTTGAAGGAGTTCCCAGAGATGCTTAGCACTTGTTGGCCCTTTTGCCTTTACTCTGCGGTCCAGCTCACCCCAAACCATCTCGATTGGTTTCAGTTCTGGTGACTGTGGAGGCCAGGTCATCTGGCGTAGCACCCCATCACTCTCCTACTTGGTCAAATAGCCCTTACACAGCCTGGAGGTGTGTTTGGGGTCATTATCCTATTGAAAAATAAATGATGGTCCAACTAAACGCAAACCGGATGGAATAGCATGCCGCTGCAAGATGCTGTGGTAGCCATGCTGGTTCAGTATGCCTTAAATTTTGAATAAATCCCCAACAGTGTCACCAGTAAAGCACCTCCACACCATCACACCTCCTCCCCCTTGCTTCACGGTGGGAACCAGGCATGTAGAGTCCATCCATTCACCTTTTCTGCGTTGCACAAAGACACGGTGGTTGGAACCAAAGATCTCAAATTTGGACTCATCAGACCAAAGCACAGATTTCCACTGGTCTAATGTCTATTCCTTGTGTTCTTTAGCCCAAACAAGTCTCTTCTGCTTGTTGCCTGTCCTTAGCAGTGGTTTCCTAGCAGCTATTTTACCATGAAGGCCTGCTGCACAAAGTCTCCTCTTAACAGTTGTTGAAGAGAAGTGTCTGCTGCTAAAACTCTGTGTGGCATTGACCTGGTCTCTAATCTGAGCTGCTGTTAACCTGCGATTTCTGAGGCTGGTGACTGGGATAAACTTATCCTCAGAAGCAGAGGTGACTCTTGGTCTTCCTTTCCTGGGGCGGTCCTCATGTGAGCCAGTTTCTTTGTAGCGCTTGATGGTTTTTGCAACTGCACTTGGGGACACTTGCAAAGTTTTCCCAATTTTTCCCACTGACTGACCTTCATTTCTTAAAGTAATGATGGCCACTCGTTTTTCTTTACTTAGCTGCTTTTTTCTTGCCATAATACAAATTCTAACAGTCCATTCAGTAGGACTATCAGCTGTGTATCCACCAGACTTCTGCACAAAACAACTGATGGTCCCAACCGCATTTATAAGGCAAGAAATCCCACTTATTAAACCTGGAAGTGCACACCTCTGAAGTGAAAACCATTTTCGGTGACTACCTTTTGAAGCTCATCAAGAGAATGCCAAGAGTGTGCAAAGCAGTCATCAAAACAAAAAGGTGGCTACTTTGAAGAACCTAGAATATAAGCCATATTTTCAGTTGTTTCACACTTTTTTGTTAAGTATATAATTCCACATGTGTTAATTCATAGTTTTGATGCCTTCAGTGTGAATGTACAATTTTCATATTCATGAAAATACAGAAAAATCTTTAAATGAGAAGGTCTGTCCAAACTTTTGGTCTGTACTGTAGGTGTGCTAAATCTTTTAGAAGTTCAACTTTCAGGATATCTCCGCCCATGGAGGTCTCGGGCGGGAAATATCATGGTCCTGTTTTCTATCATGATTTTACCTTTCTATAGAGATGAAACATGGCATGGATAGCATTATCCATCTAAACGATATTAAGTTGGGGGTGTTCGGCTGGCCTTACAATGATGTGAGTGAATGCGTTATGATCGTCCCTTTGCTACGATGTCGAAAATACATCTCCCATGAATATTGGATCGATGCAAACCCCAATATTCATCACTGACCACAGTCTTCAGAGTGTCTGAGACAAGTCCTTTGAAAAGAGGAAGCCCTTGCTTCGGAAATGTACTTATCCGCCTCTGAGTATGCAAATTCTAGACTTGTTGGCTGGTTCTCATCAGATTCTTTGTTGAATTTACCTGACCACGGCAGGAGGCCCTACGTCAATAGAGGTTGAAGTGTCAGCTCTTTCTCACTTTTCTAGTTATAATCCTATATGTTCAATGTGAGGGTGATATGTCCCCTCTCCAGAGATGTCTTTTTGGATTTTACAATTTTTCTTTACGACAGGGTGCAAAATTACCCTCCCCACCCCCAACCAGGATCAAACTGGGGTGTCTGGGGCCCCAATAGGAATTGATTCTAGGGGCCCACACTACAGCTGTATATGAAAACCTGTTAGCCATTATCCCGATTATAGTGGAGCGTCGGCTGTAAAATACAGGAGGCTCCTGCACCTCTTACTGTGCGATACCATAACTGGGATGTACAATTACGGTAATTTGCAGTAAAAGACTTTGTTGGTGAAAACAAGTTATGACCATAGGATCCACAGGAGAGGTGATAACTCCATAGGATCCACAGGAGAGGTGATATCTTATTGGTCAGTGATTGATTGGTGTGACCATTTGGGACTGTACCGATTGGAAGAATGGGGAATTTTTATCCCTGACAGGGCACTTTTATTCCTATTGTAAAATGGAGCGGCAGATCGGGTGTGTCATCTTCTTTGCCAGAAAAAGCCAAGTGCAGTGCTCATATAAAATACATATAATACAGACTGTCTTTGATGTGAGCTCAGGAGCAGATGATGGGAGTGTTACAGATTCCCCTTTAAAAAGGACCTTTTGCTGACAGCCTCTTCACATGGAAGCTCTGTGCTTTGCTCCTGCTCTGCATCCTTTCATTTCCACCTATTAGCAGTGAAATATTGATTCCTTCACACCAAAGGCTGGGGGAAAGTACACAGAGAAGCTATAAAGTGCACTCAGACATGACCAGAAGCAAGCATCAGAAGGAGCAGAGTCCAGATAGTGGGCCTTCCAACATGGCGCCTCCTCCCCAACACCAGCCAGAGTGAGAGATGCTGAGGCTGCTGCAGCAAAGCTGGGGAGATTTGCCAGACTGACCTTAGATTCTGACCCTTCAGATGATTTACAACCTGATCAGGTATGCTCACAGAGGAAGAGAGATACAGAGACTGTGCAGGGGAGGCAATGTGGCACCACTCTCACAGCAACAGTTAAACAGAGAAGTGCAGGAAATGCAGAGCACTAACAACACCTATGGAGAAGTCAATGATTCTGGGCAAGAGCCTACACGACAAGATGTTTTCTCTGCTGGAAAATCCTGTAGCTTCTCATTAGAAATTCTCAACAAACACATGGAAGGGCTTAGAGAGGACATTAATCTCATCAGACAAAACATGAAGAAAATAAACAGCCGAGTCAATGAGTTGGAGGAAAGAGTGAGTTCTGTTGCGGACCAAATGCCTACTATACATAAATATCTCAGGAGAGGTCTTCAGAATATCAATGCACTTCTCAAGAAGGTTGATGACCTAGAGAATAGGCATCGGCGAAATAACATACGTTTAGTCGGGGTTCATGAAAAAGCGGAGGGTCGTAATTCAGTTGATTTTTTTTGAATCCTGGCTGACTACAATGTTCGGCAAAGACAATCTCTCTCAATTTTTTGCAATTGAAAGAGCTCACAGAGTTCCTACACGTCCTTTGCTACTGGGTGCTCCACCAAGACCTGTACTCAGCAAATTAAAAAATTTTAAAGAGAGAGACCTTATCCTACGAAAGGCCAGGGACCACTCTTCACTTACCCTTGATGGAAGGAAAATATCTATTTATATTGACTTTTCAACAGAAGTTCAGAAGAAGAGGGTCAAGTTCTGGGATAGAAAAAGGAGGCTCTGTGAAAAGCAAATTTCCTATTCTATAATCTACCCTGCTCGGCTCAGGGCGGAGTTCATATGTTTGACTCCCTTCCAGATGCTTTATCATGAATTGATGCCAATAAGAGATCTCTGCGAAATGGAGCTGGATGAGAGACTTCTCCTTGAGGCGGTTTTCTCCAAGCACTTTTCATATACCATTATGAAAAAATGCCTATCCCTGAATCTATTCCGTTATTCTATTATGAGCGGGAAATGTTGAGCTATGATGAGTTATGTACCTGCCTTATTGTACATAACTCATCTGTGGAGAAAATCTCTTTTGACAGAAAACTTCATCCACTATACATTTACTTTCAATTATTTGGGTATTTTTCTTGTTTTTGGTTTCTCTTCATCCACTATAAGTTCATGCTCAAAACTTATAATTCTGCTCTCCATCCGGCTAAACAAGTCAACTTTACCACTCTCATCACATCTCTAGCCAACAATCCTAAACGACTCTTTGAAACCTTCCACACCCTCCTGAGCTCTAAAGTACAGACCCCTGTCACCAACCTAAGCGCTGACGATCTGGCCACTTATTTCCTACAAAAAATCAATCATATCTGTCAAGACATTTTTACACAATCCCCTCAGAGTCTGGATTCCCTTCCCTCCCGCACCTCAAGTTCACTTTCCATCTTCGAGCTGGTCACAGAAAAAGAAGTGACCAGACTCCTCACTTCTTCCCGCCCTACAACCTGCAACAGTGACCGTATTCCCTCACAGCTCATTCAGTTCCTTTCCCCAGCTGTCACTGTGGAGGTTTCACCAATTTAAGATACACTAGGTAACTGCTCTCCTCCTAATTAAAGATGTCCGAGTGAATGCAAATCAACCAAATTTGCTAATATGGTTGAAAAACTTCACTCAGAGACTAAACCACGCAAAATGACATACTTTATTATGTAGACATGGGGTTATATAGTATTCTACTTCTAGGTGGGATTAGTAAAATTCATTGCTCCTTCTGATAACTTGGCACACTGCAATTTGCTCATCCATGTATCTCCTGCCCTCAGTAACACCTTAGGAATTCTGATGGGAGGGGTGAAGTCGTCTCTCAGCGCCATCTTTGCCAACTCGACATGAATCTCTCTGTTATCAGCCATGCATATGCATACGTCATTCCCAGGAAATCATTTAGTTGTTCATGTCTACAATAAGGCTGTCTGCCCACGATGCGTTTTTTAAGCGTTTCCGCAGCGGCAATTCTGCTGCAGAAACGCTTAAAAAACGCTTGGTAGAAGGCCTGCCATGTTCCCCAATGATAATCCGCATGTGCTGTGCACATGCTGCAGAAATTTCCGCTGTGTCTTATCATTGCGGAAAAAAACGCAGCACGATCAATTATTTTGCGGAAGCGCTGCGTTTTCGCCGCCATTAACTTGCATTGGAACGCATGGAATCCGCATCACTGGATCTGTACATGCGCATTCCATGCGTTTCAATGTGCGGATGGTACCCGGGTCTGGAGAAGAGGAGACTCTCCTCCGGACCCAGGTACCATAGTACCTGTAAAAAAAGAATAAAATAAAACATAAATATTATACTTACCTTCTGATGGCCCCCGATGTGCTTGTCTTGGCTTGCCGGCAGATCGCGGTGGACTCAAGGACCTGCGCTGACGTCATTTAGTCATGTGACGGCAGGTCCTTCAGTGTACCGCGAGCTGCCGGCAAGCTGAGACGCATCGGATAAAGACACCGGGGGCCATCAGAAGGTAAGTATGACATTTATTTTTTATTTTTTATCATTCTTTCGGACAAACTATATAAATCCATGCCGTTTGCATGGATTTATATAGTGTGACCAAGTTGTCAAGCACTTTCCAAGTGATGTTAAAATCGATTGGAAAGCGCTTTTCAATGCGCATGCGGAAATGCATGTGAAGAAAGCTTCACATCCGCTTGTCCCTGGCAGGAAAAACGCATGTAAAATCCGCATGTACAATCCACATGTAAAATCCGCATGTACAATCCGCATACATTTTTTCTGCCAGGGAGATGCAGAAACGCTCAGGAAAAATCCGGAGCATTTCTGCATCGTGGGCACATAGCCTGAGAACAGAAACTGTTATATATCATTAACTATTAACATAATCAATGTGCATATACACATTTGCATACATACATACACATAGATTATTCCATCATCTCTATATTAATTCACACTGATTAGGTAATCTATTAAAATAAACTAATTGATTTTCTATAATATATATATTTTACCTTGACATCACTACCCACCTAACTAAAATATTTGACCTCTCTCTTTCTTCAGGTATCTTTCCCTCCTCACTTAAACATGCCATCATAACCCTTTTACTGAAAAAGCCATCCCTGGACCAGAACTGCACTGCTAACTACAGACCGGTCTCTAATCTTCCCTTCATCTCTAAACTCCAGGAACGCCTGGTCCATTCCCGCCTAATCCGCTATCTCTCAGATAACTCTCTTCTCGACCCTTTACAATCCGGTTTCTGCTCCTCACACTCTACTGAAACTGCCCTCACTAAAGTCTCTAATGATCTACTAACAGCTAAATCTAATGGTCACTACTCCCTGCTGTTTCTCCTGGATCTCTCTGCCGCTTTTGACACTGTAGATCATCAGCTCCTCCTCACTATGCTCCGCTGTATAGGCCTCAAGGACTCCGCTCCCTCCTGGTTATTCTCCTACCTCTGACCGCTCCTTCACGGTATCTTTTGCCGGCTCTTCTTCCTCTAATCTTCCTCTTACTATCGGGGTTCCACAAGGATAAGTCCTAGGTCCCCTCCTCTTCTCCTTGTATACTGCTCCTATTGGACAAACCATCAGCAGATTTGATTTCCAGTACCATCTCAATGCTGATGACACCCAACTATACACCTCTTCACCTGACATCACCCCCACTCTAATACAAAATACCAGTGATTGTCTGCTGTT
Source organism: Phyllobates terribilis (assembly GCF_046119375.1). Lineage (NCBI taxonomy): Eukaryota > Metazoa > Chordata > Amphibia > Anura > Dendrobatidae > Phyllobates > Phyllobates terribilis. The sequence goes on along the minus strand of NW_027362880.1, from coordinate 3,727,099 downwards.
TCTAACATCATGTCTTCCCTCTATCTGAAACTGAATCTCTCCAAAACTGAACTCCTTGTTTTTTCTCTCTCTACTAACCTACCTATACCTGACTTTTCAATTTTCTTGGGTTGCGCCACCATAACCCCCAAGCAGCAAGCTCGATGTCTTGGAGTCCTATTTGACACACAACTTTCCTTTATCCCCCATATACAATCATGTAATGCAGGTGCGGGAATGCAACGCACAGAGACACAAGGCGAGAACAGTCTGAGATGAAAATAAACAATTTTATGCAACAGGTATTCTGAACAAGGGATTAGTAACAAGGGTAATGAACAGTAATTCAATATATCAGCAAAAGGCAAAATCTCTCAAAATAAGACGCAGTCTCTCAAAGTAAGGTGAAGCCTCTCAAAGTAAGGCGAAGTCTCTAAAGTAGGGTGATGCCCCCAGTCATGGGAGACACCACGTAAGTTCTTTAACTGTACATTTGGCCCTAGCGGGGGTCACCGATTATTCCCGCTAGGCCGTGAGTCTCTTCCGCATAAATTCAATTAGATCACGTTGTGGTCCTTTAGTCCCAACCGTTCCCCTCCCAACCTGAGTATCTAAACCCAATTGTCCCCGGTACCGTGGGTGAACAGTGGAAGTGACGGCCCTGTTCACGTATGCAGCTCCTCCGCTTCCGCTGGCGTGACTTTCCTGGGGCAACCGTCTCTCAACTCCTCTCTGCTTGGCTGTTGGAGGCAGTCTCTCGAGCCTTGGATAGGGGGGTCCAGGCCTCGTCTGTCGGCGGGCGACGTCGGGTTCCGCGAACTCACTCAGCACCGCAATCAGGTTCCTAGTCTCCTCAGCAGGCACAGCACTCAGGTAACATCCGCGAGATATCCGGAGCTCTTTTACCGGTGCCCGGCTGTGGCACCTCACAGGCCTCTGGCTTAGGCCTGTCACGCGGGGTTTCTCAGGATGCAGGGAACACGTCTGCTCCTTTCTGCTGCTTGGCGCCAAAGACCCCTCAGGTTTGGCGCGCTGGCCTCTTATTTTCCGGAACTCCTTCCTGGAAGTCACCTGATTAGGTCCAGCGTCTGAACTTGCTCTCCCTGCAACTTCCCTTGCACATCTTGGTTCCGCTTGACTGGCCAGTAGATGGCAGTCTCTTTCCATCCTTGAAGCATCATGTAGAAGTTCTTTCACAAGCTCTCTTGACTGGGCTACATTCCTCCCTCCTTTTTGCTCGCCAGTCCTCAGGCGAGTGGGCTTCTCGCAGAACTGATGCCTCCTTCCATGCAGTGCAAGCTCAGACAGGAGTTGGACACACTCCTGCGTTTTCTGTTGGATTTGAGACCAGATGAACTCTTCCTGAGCATACAGGTTAGGAGGGATTCCGGCATTTGCCCGCTCAGTTCTGCGGAGCTCTTCTTGCGGAGGTGACTCCGGGAGATCCGAGGAATCAACCTCTGGGGATTGAAAATCATTTCCCGACTCATTTGGAATTCCACTCGGGGTTGGCATCAACGGTTCTGACGGGCCCAACTGCATTGTGGCCCATCCTTCTTCATCCCCTAAGGTTCCTGCATTTGGCACTTCAGCCAATACATCTGGGGGCCCAACTCCGTTACAGACTTCTGCTTCAGAGGAGCAAGGTCGCAGCATATTACGGTGCAACACCCTGGGTGTCGCGGCGTCATCCCCTTCGGGCCTAACCTCGTAGACTGGGTTGTCTGGGTGAACTTTCTTCACCACCCGATATGGTATCGCCTCCCAACGATGGTCCAGTTTACTTCCAAATCGTTTAGCCCTCACCAGCACTCGGTCTCCTGGCTGAAGTGATCCACCTGTCGTCGGGGGCCGAACAGCATGCTCTACTTCCTGAAACTTCTCAGCAACCAGTCTTCTCACTGTATGGAGCCGACGCCGGTGTTCTCGAATCCAGGTACTTGGGCTACCGCCCGGGCCGGGGTCTTCTGAGTCTAGCTCCAGTTCAGTGATTTCTCGGCCACTTCTTCCAAACAGCAACATGTAAGGGGTGTAGTCGGTGGTCGCATGAACTCGATTATTATACACCCACACCAGCTCGGACACATATTTGGGCCACTTCATCTTTTTGTCCGCTTCCAGCTTTCGCAACATTTGCAACAGGGTTCGGTTAAAGCGTTCGCATGCGCCGTTCCCTTGCGGGTGGTAGGGCGTTGTTCGGGAATGGTCGATTCCATAGATGCGGTACAACTCATCCATCACTCGCCCTTGGAAGCAGGCCCCCTGGTCAGAATGTATTCGCTTCAGGCACCCATAAATCCGGATGAAATCTTGACAGATGGCCTTAGCTGCGGCTTCTGCCGTCTGGTCTTTAGTAGGCGTCACTGCTGCGAACTTGGTGAAGTGATCAGTCATGACCAAACAGTGTCCATAACCATTGTATGAAGTTCCTATCATCAAGTAGTCAATCATCAAGACCTCCAAGGGGGCAGAAGTTTGGATGGTCTGAATGGGAGCTCTTTGTTCCGGGGGCTTATTCAACTCACACTGGCGACATGCTCGGCAGACTCCCTCATCTTCTTGCTGCAGTTGAGGCCAATACACCAGCCGTTGCAACCACCGAAAGGTCTTTTCTACTCCGAAGTGAGCACCTCTTCTATGAACTTCTTGGGCTAGCTGTGTTACTAGCGCTCCTGGAACTACCACCTGCCAGGTAACATCAAACTCTCGAGGCAGCTGGATTCTTCGGCATAGCAAGCCGTCCTTCAGGAGAAGCCTCTCCCACTGACCTAGGATTTGTAGGGTAGTTGGAAGTGAAGCGGCTCTGGTTTCCTGGTCGGGTCTTTGATTAAAGGCGACCCATTCCCTCAATTTTGCTAACTCCGGATCGGATTGCTGCAGATGTATCCATTCGTCTATTGAATGGCCCAGAATATGAGTGGGCTTCGGCTCCTCCCTGGTCTCTTGGGCAGCGACGAACTGGCTGAAATCCGGAATCTCGTCGCCTTCGAGCTCCTCATCTCTGTCCTCCTTCGGCCCCGCCTGAGTGACCCGGGACAGGGCATCGGCATGGGTGTTCAGGGCCTTGGACCGATAGGCAATCTTATACTGGTATTTGGACATCCTTGCGACCCACCGCTGTCCTAACGCGCCCAGTTTGGCATTCTCCAAGTGGGCCAAAGGGTTGTTATCTGTCCGCACTTGCACTTCTGACCCTGACAAGTACTCAGCAAATTTCTCGGTCATGGCCCACACCAGTGCTAGTAGCTCCAGCTTAAATGAACTGTAGTTCTCCGGATTCTTCTCCGTATCTTGGAATGACCTGCTGGCATACGCGATCACTCGCTCTCTTCCTCCTTGTACTTGAGCCAGCACTGCTCCCAGTCAATGCAAGCTTCCATTGGTGTACAACACGAAAGGCTGCGAAAAGTCGGCGTAGGCCAAGATTGGGGCATCTTTTAGCGCCATTTTCAATGCTCGGAATGCCTCTTCTTGTCGTGGGCCCCACTGGATGGGCTGTCACTTGGCTCCCCCAGCTGTTCCTCTCAGCAATTCAATGAGCGGTATCGCAATCTTAGCGAAGTCTTTAATGAATCTGCGGTAGTATCCAGCAAGCCCCAGGAACGCCCTCAGTTCCCTTAGGTTGGCGGGCGTGGGCCACTTCTGCACGGCAGCTACTTTCTCTGCAGTGGGGTGTACTCCTGCACTGGACACAGTGTGCCCCAGATACTCAATTTCTCGTTTGAAGAGACGACACTTTCGAGGCTTAATTTTCAGGCCGTGTCTCTGAAGCCGTTCTAACACTTGTTCCAATCGGCGGAGATGATCCTCAAACGTAGCGGAATAGATAATTATATAGTCCAGATATATTAAAGTGGCTTCAAAGTTGAGGTCCCCCAAACATCTCTCCATCAGCCGTTGGAAGGTCTCTGGCGCATTTGTTAGTCCGAACGGCATCCGATTGAACTCAAACAGGCCCATAGGGAGAACAAAAGCGGTCTTCGGGCGATCCTTCTCAGCTACTGGGACCTGCCAATAGCCACTGGCCAGGTCGAGGGAAGAGAAGAATTTGGCGCTCCCTAGTGCAGATAGAGACTCTTCAATTCGGGGGAGTGGATAGGAGTCCCGGACTGTACAGGCATTCAGCTTTCGATAGTCCACGCAAAATCTCAGGGTACCATCCTTCTTTCGGACCAGCATGATCGGAGCCACCCAGGGGCTCTGACTTTCACGGATCACACCGTTCCATAACATGTGGGCCAACAGCTCTTTCACCTCCTGGTACATTTGAGGCGGGATCTGCCGATATCTCTCTCGGATGGGAGCAGTATTTCCGGTGGGTATTTCGTGCTGAATGTCCCGAGTGCACCCGAAATCATCTTCATGCTGTGCAAACACTCCCTGATATCGCTGTAGAAGTTGTTCGATCTGCCTTACTTGTCCAGCAGAAAACTCAGTCAGATTAGCCTCCATTTCTTCCAGAAGGTGGCGTCCAGCCAACGGTTCTCTTCCATTCTCCTGGCTGTTGAGGGACACCTCCAGGGTCCATGGTTTTCCTTCCACAGGTGCCAGCCCTATAGCGTCTGCTCCAGTAAGGGCCTCTGGCACTATGTACACTCGCGCCACCTCTTGTCGGGGCAACAACTGTAAACTGGTGCCACCTAAATTGATGCAGTGCACGGGTACTCGGCCGTGCCGCACGGTGGCCAGGGTTCGAGCAATCAGGAGTCCAGAGGGCGCTTCTTCTCCTTCCATCGGTTCAGTTTGAATGTCCACGCCCTCTAAGGACACATGTGCCAGCACCGGCAACGTGAGTACAGTCTGTCCCACCGGCAGTGTCATTGTGGCTTCGGGCGGTATCGATACCTTGCCAAGGTACTGAGAGGTAGCGGGCAATTTTTGAATCTGGCTGACCCGCACGAGGTGTTCGAACACTATCTTGCTAGCTGGGTCTCGAGTGGCGCGGGTCCAGTTGTTTTTGCTAAAGCCCTCAGCCAGGAACTGTCCGACTTCTTTCAGCACATTCATGCCCAGGGTAACAATGGGCCCATCGCCTCCGGGCCCTGTGGTTAGTACGATCCCTTTTCGACCGAGGTCCTTTCCACATGCCCGCATGGACATCCATACTACTCCCGCTACTGGGATAGGTAGTTGATTGGCCGTTGGCCGCCACCAATTTGACAGTGGGTTACCGGCAGGAACGAGTGACTTCAGGAAAGTGACTTTGGAAATACGTCTCAGGCATAGTGGTCACTTGAGACCCGGTGTCCATCAAACAGCAGATCCGCTGCCCATTGAATTCAGCCCAGATGATGGGCCTCTCGGAGACAATGTCTTCAGAGCTCCCTCTTCTACTCTCTGAAGTTTAACGGCTGTCCCCTCCTCCTCCTTTCTCGGTTGGGACAGTCTTTGGAGATATGCCCCCTACCTTCGCAAGTCCAGCACTCCGGTCCTCTTTCTGCCGATAGGTCGGGTACATGCCGTGCTGGGGCCGGGTAGGAACGTCTCTCTCATTCTGGTCTCCGTCCGCGTTGAGCAGTACGGTCCGTCGGCAAGGGGGCAGTAGGGGGCATTCTAATAGCATTCAGCTCACCCCGAATGTCTCGAATTTCCTGACGTATTTGCCGTACCCAATCAGGCTCTTGGTTGGTGAATCCAGGAGCAATTGCCTCTTGACTTCTAACTGTGGCTTTGAGAACAGGAACTTCTCTCTCCAGCACTCTAGCTTCAGCCCCTACCTCCAGGAAGCCCATATCAGGGCTCAATCGCAGCCGCTCCTTCAGGATCTGCCTCAGGGAAGGGTCTTTCAAGCCGGCAATCAGTTGGTCACGCAACACCTCATCCAATGGTCCCAGTCCTCGGTTCCCATCTCGAGCTTTGTTAGTGATATGGGCCGTCACTTCCTGCAACGCATTAACATACTGATTTACTGTCTCTGTGGCACCCCAGGGGTCTGGTTACCACAGTAATAGAAATATTACGTCTGAGAGCAAGTGGGAGGTTTCCTGGTCAGGAGCCCTCAAACATGCAACACCGCCTGCCCAGTCCTGGGAGGGGAGGAATCTGCCCTTATAAACTGGGTCTGGGGCGGGGTTAGACAGTTAGTCAGAGCCTGGAGCAAGTTCCAGACAGACACAGGGAGAGTTACAGCAGAAGCTCTGTAGGAGCAGGAGCTGAAGATCAGAGGCTGGAGCTAAGCAGAGCTCGCCCTGGCAGAAGAATATAAGAACCGGACACAGGAGTCCGAGGCTGCGGGGACATATATATATCCAGCAGCAGAAACCAGCCGGCAGGGGATTTCAGGTCCTCTGGCCATAGAAGCCCGGAGGCTCAGTCACGAGCAAGGGACCAGCACCGCCATCGAGGAGTGGAGGCTAACAGAAGGCCCCAAGTCACCAGCCATACGGGTGAGCACTACATGGTACACTCATGGATGTGGGCTACTTCCATTTGCTTACAGCAAGGTAGCCAGGAAGAGTGCAGTCAGACGGGGAGGCCTACAACTCCACCTGGCCAGGGGAACTCCTGTTTGCTCACAGACTGACCAGGCCTCTTATGCTAGCCAGTACTCCCAGGAGGGTCTGCCTTATCATCATCAGTAAAGACCCTGAACTGCACTGCAAAGACTCTGAGTTGTTTCTGCTTTCTCACCGCATACAGCACTACTAGTACTGGGACTCCCGTGCACCATCACTCCCATCATCCACATTCCCTGCCCTGAGGCTATACTCTTCCCGTGGGGAGTTATCCCATCTTTTGCTGCGCACACCACACCAGCCTCAGCGGACTGCCTCGCAGCGGCGGTACACCCTGACCGCAATCCACGGGTGGCGTAGTCGGACAATTAACCTAAAACCCATAAAAGACTGCCACTGGTTTGACCACCCTGAGCCACGGGAACGGGTCACCGCCACGGAGACTACAGACCCCAGAGACCCGGCATCGGGTATCCCACACACGTGCACACACGGCCCAGGGGGCGCGTCAACTTTGGCGTAGTCGGCAGGATTGTGACCCACCCACCACAAACGGGTATTGCGTGCCTGAGAAAGACTTCATACTCACCTGAAAAAGAGGTTTCCCGCCATCCGGAGCCATTTCCCGCCATCTTCAGCCGTTTCCCGCCATCTTCAGCTGCTTCCCGCCATCTTCAGCTGCTTTCCCGCCATCGGGCGCCATCTTCGGGACGCCGCACGGGAAGAAGAGAGGCGTGGACGTCCAAACCGCGCGAGACCTGAAACGCCGCCCTACGCACCGACGCTGCGCAAGGTCCTGGAAGGAGAGAGAGCGACGCTGACGTCACCAGGACGCCATGCGAGGTCCTCGCCCGGAGCAGCACCAGCGGAGCCGCGGCCTACGGAAGAGGATCAGCAGAAGGTAGGCCACACTTAACTAGAGGGGAGGAAGATGACGGACACGGATGGACCCACTACCACCAGCGCGGCCGCTGCCGCAGTAATGCCGTTCATGATGCCTTACATCCCCGGAGCGGCCTGGTTGCCCCAATACTCAGGGGAGTCGCATACCCTAAGCGACTTTAAAGAGAGACTGTACAGCCTATTTAAAGTATACCCCCTGACGGAGGAACAAAGAGTGAGCATATTGACAGGCCAATTAACCGGTGCGGCCCAACGTGAAGTAAAGTCCTGGTCAGTCCGGGACAAGGAGACTGGAAAGGAGATCTTAGCCCATCTGAAGGACACTTTTGATACCCGCACCTCAGCAGAGATCAAAATGAGATTTCATGGGTGCAAGAAGAGGGCCCAAGAAAGTATAAGAGACTATGCTTTAAATTTGCAAGAGGCCCTGGGAGCCATTAAACAGGCAGACCCTGACAGTGTACAGAACGCAGATGAACTGTTGACAGAGCAATTTATTGAGGGTCTGCTGTCCAATGCCCACCGAACCCAGTTACGTGCAATGGCCTTACAAAACCCTGGTTTAGACTTTGCAAAGTTCAAGGACAGAGCCATCCGGGTACTCCGAGAACCGACACCAGGTGGCGCTGTAACCCACAGGCGCCCCGCAATCACCTATCACCAGGAGGCGGCGCCCTCGTCTGCAGGGCCTGTGGGAGCTGATGCGCAGGCTTTGGACAACAACCCGGCTACAGACCTGCACCATCAGGTCCAAGAGCTGACTAAAAGTGTGCAGTCTTTGCTGGTTTCTTCTCCAGGAAAGATCCAGCTGGCATCCGGACCGGAGGACGTCCCGCAGCGCCGACAGAGGAGGATCCCATCATCCAGAGGAAGACCCAGCGACAGATACAACGAGGACGGACAACCCATCTGCCGCCGCTTCAATCAATCCGGACATATGGCAAGGTACTGTCATTTAAACGGGCATAACCTGGGGCAGAGGGCCAACCCCCAGGCATAAGATCATCAGGCCCCTCAAACTGGCGTGATAAATACGTAGGGGGACGTCCAGTCTTGCCTGTGGTACTGGATGGCATTCCCATGAGTGCCCTACTAGACACCGGGTCACAGGTCACTACCATCCCTTAGGTGCTCTTTAAGCGGTACTGGAATGACTCGGACATAACCCGCTACCCCGATGACGACCTGAGTATCATCGCCAGCAATGGTCAGCCAGTGCCGCAGGTGGGATTCAAAGAGGTGACCATTAAAATCGGTAAAGTCGAACTGGCGGCACAAGGACTGATTATTGTGGACATTGACCGTCATGAGAGTCACCCTAAAATAACCTTGGGAACTAACGTGATTGAAAATTGTCTTGCAGAGATAATTCTCATTTTACAGCAGGTTGCCATGAACGCCAGTTCCAGCCAGCAGCGTGTCCTCCAAAAAGAGATCCGGGCACTGATGAAACGGCAACAAGTGGAACTATCTGGTGGTGAGATTGGTAGCGTGAGGATGTGTGACCCGTTCCCTACTGCCATGCCCCCGAAAAGTGAGATGATGATCTGGTGCCGGGCAGCTATTGGTCTAAGAGGTAAAGACTACCAAGCAATGGTAGAGCCCGTCTATTCAGACAGTAGGCCCACCATTTTGACAGCACGGGGAGTGGTCGATGTACGCCATGGGAGGGTACCTGTCAGCATCATAAATATCGGGGAGAGAGAAGTACACCTGCCCCGGTATGCCACGCTAGCCAAATTGTTCACCATAAACCAAAATTCTGTAAAGGCCGTGGAACCCTTGCCTCCATCTCAACCAGAGGAAGGTAACGGCTCTAAGAAACAAATGGAGGACTGGTGTCAGCAACTGCATTTGGGTACTGACTCCACTCCCTCACACCAAAAACAGGGAGTCTACCGGGTGGTTCAGGAGTGCGAAAGAGTCTTTAGTAAACACCCGCTAGACTTCGGGCGAGTAAAGGGGGTAGAACATCACATCCCCACAGGAGACCATCCACCCATAAAGGAAAGATACCGACCTGTACCCCCTGCACACTATCAGCATGCAAAGGGGATGTTGCGAGACATGAAGGAGGCTGGGGTAATCAGGGACAGCTGTAGCCCCTGGGCAGCTCCACTAGTTCTAGTGAAAAAGAAGGACAACACAATGAGAATGTGTGTAGACTACAGAAAGGTCAACCGTATCACACACAAAGATGCGTACCAGTTACCTAGAATAGAAGAATCTTTAGCTGTATTAAAATCTGCTAACTTCTTCTCCACTTTGGATCTTACTAGCGGGTACTGGCAGGCTCCTGTAGCAGAGGCGGACAAGGAGAAGACTGCGTTCACCACCCCGATGGGTCTCAGCGAATTCAACTGTATGCCGTTCGGGCTCTGCAACGCACCAGGAACCTTCCAGCGGTTGATGGAATGCTGTCTGGGACACCGGAATTTCGAGACGGTCCTGTTATACCTGGACGATGTCATCGTTTATTCTCCGCCCCATATGCTTCGCGGCCAAAATAACCTCGCGGGGATTGCCTGCCATGCTCGAGCGATCCCCGCATGTTTTTTTGGGGGTGTCTAATAACCGTGAAACATGCGGGCGGGGACTCGAGCATTTCACTTGAGCACGTGCGATACATGGTGCATACCTGAGTACCCGATGCAAACTCAAGTAGCGAGCACTTGCGCTCAAGACTAATGACAACTTATTCAATATGATGACCTAATGTCATCAAATTTTGTGTCGTACCTCTGGGTTCAAAATGTTCACTGTACCCCTTGATAAAATCCTTGAGGGGTGTAGTTTCCAAAATGAGGTCACTTGTGGGGGGTTTCAACTATTTAGGCACATCAGGGGCTCTTCAAACGCGACATGGCGTCCGCTATCGATTCCAGCCAATTTTGCGTTCAAAAAGTCACACAGTGCTCCTTCGCTTCTGAACTCTGCCGTGCGCCCAAACACTGTATTTTCCCGACATATGGGGTATTGGCGTACTCAGGAGAAATTGCACAAAAGTTTTTGTGGTCCATTTTCTCCTCTTACCCTTGTGAAAATAAAAAAATTGGGGCTAAAACATCATTGTTGTGGAAAAAGTTTGATTTTTTTATATTCACGGCTCCATGTTATAAACTTCTGTAAAGGACTTGGGGGTTCAAGGTGCTCACCACACATCTAGATAAGTTTTCTGAGGGGTCTAGTTTCCAAAATAGTGTCACTTGTGGGGGGTTTCCACTGTTTAGGCACATCAGGGGCACATCAGCTAATTATTCAAGCAAATTTTACAATCAAAAAGTCAAATGGCGCTCCTTCCCTTCCGAACCCTGCCGCTCTCCCAAACAGTGGTTTTCCCCCACATATGGGGTATCTGCTAACTCAGGAGAAATTGAACAACAAACTGCATAGTGCAATTTCTTCTGTTACCTTTATGAAAATGAAAAAGTGGGGGCTGAAAAACATTTTTGTGGGAAAAATGTGAAAATTTTATTTTTACGGCTCAATGTTATAAACTTCTGTGAAGCACCTGGGGGTTCAAGGTGCTCACCACACATCTAGATAAGTTCCCCGAGGGGTATAGTTTCCAAAATAGGGTCACATGTTGGGGGTTTCCACTGTTTAGGCACATCAGGGGCTCCCCAAATGCAATATGGCGTCCGCTAATTATTCAAGCAAATTTTACATTTAAAAAGTCAAATGGCGCTCCTTCCCTTCCGAACCCTGCTGTGCACCCAAACAGTGGTTTTCCCCCACATATGGGGTATCTGCTTGCTCAGAAGAAATTGAGCAACAAACTGCATGGTGCAATTTCTCCTGTTACCCTTATGAAAATGCAAAAGTGGGGGCTGAAAAACATTTTTGTGAGAAAAATGTGAAAATTTTATTTTTATGGCTCAATGTTATAAACTTCTGTGAAGCACCTGGGGGTTCAAGGTGCTCACCACACATCTAGATAAGTTCCCTGAGGGGTCTAGTTTCCAAAATGGGGTCACTTGTGGGGGGGTTTCAACTTTTTAGGCACATCAGGGGCTCCCCAAATGCAGCATGGCGTCCGCTAATTATTCAAGCAAATTTTACATTTAAAAAGTCAAATGGAGCTCCTTCCCTTCCGTACCCTGCCGTGCGCCCAAACAGTGGTTTTCCCCCACATATGGGGTATCTGCTTACTCAGGAGAAATTGATCAACAAATCTTAGGGTCTATTTTTTCCTGTTACCCCTGCGAAAATAAAAAAAATTGGGTCTAAATTAACATTTTTGTGAAAAAAGTTAAATGTTAATTTTTTTCTTCCACATTCCAAAAATTCCTGTGAAGCACCTGAAGGGTTAATAAAGTTCTTGAATGTGGTTTTGAGCACCTTGAGGGGTGCAGTTTTTAGAATGGTGTCACTTTTGGGTATTTTCTGTCATAAAGACCCCTCAAAGTGACTTTAAATATGATGTGGTCCCTAAAAAAATGGTTTTCTAAATTTTGTTGGAAAAATGAGAAATCGCTGGTCAACTTTTAACCCTTATAGCTCCCCATTAAAAAAAAATTTTGGTTCCAAAATTGTGCTGATCTAAAGTAGACATGGGGGAAATGTTATTTATTAACTATTTTGTGTGACATATCTCTCTGATTTAAGGGCATAAAAATTCAAATTTTGAAAATTGCTAAATTTTCAACATTTTTGCCAAATTTCCAATTTTTTCACCAATAAACGCAAGTGATATCGAAGAAATTTTGCCACAATCATGAAGTACAATATGTCACAAAAAAACAGTCTCATAATCAGGGAGATTCGTTGAAGCGTTCCAGAGTAATTACCTCATAAAGTGACAGTGATCAGAATTGTAAAAATTGGCCTGGTCATTAAGGTGCAAACCACCTTGGGTTGTAAAGGGGTTAATGACTCATCCTGGTCCTCATCTTGTAGTAATGCCTCATCTAATGCCTCATCCTGGTCCTCATCTTGTAGTAATGTCTCATCCTGGTCCTCATCTTTTAGTAATGACCCATCCTGGTCCTCATCTTGTAGTAATGCACCATCCTGGTCCTCATCTTGTAGTAATGCCCCATCCTGGTCCTCAACTTGTAGTAATGCACCATCCTGGTCCTCATCTTGTAGTAATGCCCCATCCAGGTCCCCATCTTGTCGTAATGTCCCCCATTCAGGTCCCCAACTTGTCGTAATGTCCCCCATCCAGGTCCCCATCTTGTCGTAATGTCCCCCATCTAGGTCCCCATCTTGTTATAATGTCCCCATCTTGTAGGAATGTCCCCCATCCAGGTCCTCACATTGTAGAAATGTTCCTATCCAGGTCCCCACATTGTAGGAATGTTCCTATCCAGGTCCCCACATTGTAGATATGTCCCAATCCAGCTCCCCATATTGTAGATATGTCCCCATCCAGGTCCCCACATTGTAGGAATGTCCCTATCCAGGTCCCCACATTGTAGATATGTCTCCATCCAGGTCCCCATATTGCAGGAATGTGCCCATTCAGGTGCCACATTGTAGGAATGTCCCCATCCAGGTCCCACATTGTAGGAATGTTCCTATCCAGGTTCCCATATTGTAGGAATGTCCCCATTCAGGTCCCCATATTGTAGGAATGTCCGCTGTTCCATTCTTCACATACATATATAAGAACAAAAAAAGTCTCTTCTTACCTGTCCTCCGTTCCCTCGGTGTCCTTTCTGCATATGCGGGCGCAGGCACCATAGACCCCTTGACGATCGCGGCCCGGTCCAGGATCTTCCGGCAGCTGCGCTTTAGTTCAGTGTATTGCTGCGCAGAGACCAATGCCTGCCACCGGCCTATCAGAGGCCAGCAGCTGACATCTACCCATGTTAGTGATGTCATGCACCGCTGCGCTGGGACGCGGATGTCCGCTGCTGGCCTCTGATAGGCCGGTGGCTGGCATTGGTATTGTATCATGCAGAGAGCCGGTCTCTGCGCAGCAATACACTGAACTAAAGTGCAGCTGTCGGCAGCTCCTGGACCGGGCCGCGATCGAGGTCTATGGTGTCTACAGGCCGCATGAACCAGTCTGAAGGGCCACATGCGACCCGCATGTTTGAGACCCCTGGTTTAGGATGAGTCTGTCTCTCATACTCTGCTGACCTCACCCCTCCTTGGATAAACCCCCTTTCCACTGCCCCCTTTACTTTTTCCCTGCCCCTCTTCAGGGACGCCTGGAGCTGGTGCTCACACACTATCATACAGGTCACCACTCAATAAAGGTAATATGAAGCAATTAAAGTAGTGAAAGAGGTTAAAACATAACCTTTAATGAATACGTAGGTAAAAAAGATATAAAACGTCACTAGGACCTAAAATCCAGTTAATGCCTGCCAATGGTAGTAAAACAAAGCTACCTATCATAAATATGTACTCGTTATAAACAGGAATTTATATGGCATGAACACCAAATGTATCCAACCTGTATATTTAACAAGACAGTGGCAAGAAAAATGATAGAGCTGTCAATAACACATCTCAATAAGCGTGCAACATATCCGACGACCAGTCCTCACACTGTACTCACACAGTGGGTCCTCACACTGTGTGCAGGAGGCTGTGTGGGTCCTCACACTATATGCAGGAGGCTGTGTGGGGACTGATACTGTATATAGGAGGCTATGTGAGGGCTCATACTCATCTAGGAGGTTGTGTGAGGGCTCACATTGTATATAGGAGGCTATGTGGGGCTCACACTGTACAGTATATGGAAGGCTATGTGGGGCTGTAAAAAGGAGACTATGTGGTGGCTCCTGTTCAGCAGCCACAGAATATTCATCTGACCACTGGACCACTGTTCTCTCGTCTCTATATACCAGTCATACTGTATATTCTCCTATATATATTGTACTGTATGTGGTATACTATGTATACTATGTGCACGGACATCAGATGAAGCACTCAAGATAATTAGTGACTGCTACATCATATACTATTATGTGGAGTTGAAGTTTACAATGATGATTTCATTGATCAAGTATGTTTGAAAACATATACAAAATAATAATTCATAGGTATCTATCTAGCAGACCTGGGCTTATGTGTGACCACCTTTACTCTGCTGATATGTTATTTTAGGAGTGTAGAAAAACGCAGCGTACTACACAGGGGCGGACACAGACTGTAGTGGGCCCCTGTGCAAGAATTTTTTGGGGGCACCCCACCCTTCATAGGGGGCATGAAGGGCCCCCCCCCCCGTGCATCTCTCATCCCCCCGTGCATCTCTGATTCCCCCCACTCCAAGTTAATTAATTGTATGTAAAAAAAATACAACTTGTTATACTTACCCCCAGGGCCGGCTCCAGGTTTTTGTAGGCCCTGGGCGACAGAGTTTCAGTGGGCCCCTTTAACACATACCATGATTCATGATGCACAGATACCGCAGAGAAATATATATATAGTACAAGGCCAAGGATTTCACTTACTGCATTACATGAGCGATATCTATTGTAAATTCTACAATAGCTCAGAAACTGGCGAATCCTCACAACGCACAGTGCAGACCGGACAGTATAGTCCTCCATACAGTATTATGGGCACCATATCATGCTCCATACAGGATACTGACCCCCTTATAATGCTCCATACAGGATACTGGTCCCCATATAATGCTCCATACAGGATACTGGTCCCCATATAATGCTCCATACAGGATACTTGTCCCCATATAACACTGCATACAGAATACTGGCCCCCATATAATGCTCCCTACCGAATACTGTCCCCCATATAGCGCTCCATACAGAATACTGACCCCCATATAATGCTCCATACAGAATATTGGCCCCCATATAACGCTCCATGTAGGCTGTTCCCCCCTTATAATGACCCATTACACAATCGATATCTATTGTAAATTCTACAATAGCTCAGAAACTGGCGAATCCTCACAGCGCACAGTGCAGACCGGACAGTATAGTCCTCCATACAGTAATATGGGCACCATATAATGCTCCATACAGGATACTGACCCCCTTATAATGTTCCATACAGGATACTGGTCCCCATATAATGCTCCATAGAGGATACTGGTCCCCATATAACTCTCCATGCAGAATACTGGCCCCCATGTAACGCTCCATGCAGGCTGTTCCCCCCTTATAATGCCCCATGCAGGATGACACCCCCCTTTTAATGCGCTATGCAGGATGTCACATCTACCCCCCATAAAATGCCCCATGCAGGATGTCACCTCTTCCCCCCATATAATGCCCCTTGCAGGATGTCACTTCCCCCCTTTTCAATGCCCCATGCAGCATGTCAGACCACCCCCTCCCTTATAATGCCCCATGCAGGAGGTCACCCCCCCTCCTTATAATGCCCCATGCAGTATGTCACACACCCACCCTCTATATAATGCCCCATGCAGGATGTCAATCCCCCCCTCTTATAATGCCCCATGCAGGATGTCACACCACCTCCATTATAATGCCCCATGCAGAATGTCACGCCCCCCCTCCCTTATAATGCCCCATGCAGGATGTCACTTCCCCCCTTCCCCTCTTATAATGCCCCATGCAGGATGTCACTTCCCCCCTTCCCCTCTTATAATGCCCCATGCAGGATGTCACTTCCCCCCTTCCCCTCTTATAATGCCCCATGCAGGATGTCACTTCCCCCCTTCCCCTCTTATAATGCCCCATGCAGGATGTCACTTCCCCCTTCCCCTCTTATAATGCCCCATGCAGGATGTCACATCCCTCCCCCGCCACCCCCATATAATGCCCCCATGCAGGATGTCAATTCCCCCCTCCACCATATAATGCCCCATTCAGGATGCCAATCCCCCCCCTATATAATGCCCCATGCAGGATGTCACCCCCCCCATATAATACCCCATGCAGGATGTCACACCCACTCTCCCCCCACCATTAAATGCCCCATGCTCCCGTACGTAAAAAAAAAAAAAAATCAAATACTCACCTCACTTCTTACCTGCTGCTGATCCGGACTCCAGCGTTGCGCGCGTCTTCCCGCTCTGTGATGTGACAGCTCAGGAGAGAGCGCGCGGAGTAAAAACATCACTGCGCCCTCTGACCTGAGACGTCAAAGCCAGAGGACGCGGCAGACGCTGCGGAGGCACGGGGAGGGGTAAGTATTGTGCCGGCGCCATCACATGACCGGAGATGTCCCTGCTCTCAGCATGGGGCCCATGCTGAGCGCAGGCACATCTCCGGTCATGTGACGGCGGGGGGTCCTGCGGTGGGGGGGCTCCATGAGGAGACGCACAAGAGGGGGGCCCTGCTGGAGGCTGGAGGGGCCCCCTCTCCCTAGGGGAACCCCGTTCAATGAACCGGCTGCACGGGCGGTAGGTCCGCCCCTGGTACTACATCTCTAAAAAGGTATATCTGCTTTAAAAACAGTAATACATAAGAATAATATGTACTATGTCTGACCACTACAAACACTCATCTGAACTGGTCCAAGTGCTGTCAGTTTTTTTTCACGGGCAGCACTTAGACAATACGGTCGTGTGAATATAGGCTTATGATGCATCTGGTAATAAACATGTTAAGGATGGGCCGCTACTCATGGTCCACTGCTGTGTGCTTGCCCCCCAGGCTAAAATGTGCCAGCCAGCCCCTGCTGCACCGGGTGCCAGAAAACCTAGATACACCTTTGGAATAGGTATCTTGCAAAGTAAGGATGGGGTGTGGTGTTTTAAAGTGATTTTATTGACTCTGTGCATTTATATTTTGTATCAATAATATGATATGGTTATATATATCTTCTGGATATCAGGAGGGCTTATCCCTGTGCATTGACTCTCTCCTTCTCCTTCGATGTCCTGTATAGGCCAAAAAAAACTACGCGTTTCGAGGACTCACAGTTCCTCTTCGTCAGCTTCTCGCTGGTAGTCAAACTGGTAACCTAATAAAGTCCAAACGCCCCCCACAAAGATAATACAACCAAAGAAATGGAGGAAGATCCAATACTATTAAGACGGTGCAAAAGGACATATGGAGGTGCAATAGAACTAAGATAGAATTCCAATAAGAATAGACTGTGTGTGAAAAAAATAATAATAAAAAAGACTTTGTTCAAACTTTCACAATTAGTTAAAAATGAATAAAAATTATATACTTATATTTCTGATGGCTATAAAAAACAGTCTGTTAATCAGTGTATATTACCAGGATAGTATAAATTCGGCACTTAGTACCATCCAGAGATAAAAAGGAAAAAATGAAGGAGAAAAATAAAAACATTATATTGTATCTCCAATAGGGGTATCAATGTATAGAAACAAATACATATATAAAATAGGTGGATTCAAAGGAATATATCCAAAAGACATATTATATTGATAAAATATAAGGAGGTTCATAAAAGTGCAATGTAAATGTTCAATTGGTACTGGGATAAAAAATACATACAGTATATACCGCTGCGAGTTGAAGGCATACAGCTGACTCTCGTGATTAAGGCCCTTCAGAGCCAAGCTATTTAATGTGAAGAACCATTTGGATTCCATCCGCGACATTAATCTCAGGTAATCACCTCCCCTCCATTTTCTGGGGACTAATCGGATCCCACAAAACTTAGTGTTCTTATAAGATTGGTTGTGGAACTTCCGGTAGTGCCGGGACAGTGGATGCCCTTCAAAACCTTCATTCATGTTGATAAAGTGTTCCTTCAGCCTTTTGATAACTTGCGCTTTGTACAGACATCTCCTCCTGCCAAGGTATAAAAAGGGCGTGGCTTGGGGTGTGGATAGGGGCGTGGTCAGACTACGCGTGCCGCATGGTTTCGCCCTCTTTCTAGTCCTCATAGGTTGGCGGTATGCTTGTACTGAGGAGATCTGGGATATCAGTGATTAGGTCCCATATTGTGCACTGTAAGGTCTGGAAAAGCTCCTTCTATCCGTCTCTGTAGCACCAGAGGAAGAACAGAGGGGAAAAGACAGGATTTTCTACATGTCGCGTTATGTAGATGTTCTGCAGATTTATCACAACCGTCCACAAGAAGAAACTGCCATCACAGAGCCGCCTTTAGCTGTTGGAAAAGTTTAAACTTAGTTTTGAATAGTTGCTATAGGCAACAAGGACTTTCTATTTATGCTGGGTCACATGATGCTGGTGCTGGGTGATGTCATGTGACGGAATGTTGTGGGTGATGATGTCACAGAGGGCGTTGTGATGTCACCCTTGGGGTATATAAGGGGGCTCCATCCACCTGGAGCTCATATCTCATTGGCCATATCTTGGTGCTGAGATACCCCCTGGAGACAACGAGGATCGCCATATTGTTTCTGTGCTGTACCCTGTTCTACCCTGTGAATTACCATAGGCTGCCGGTGAGTACCTGTCTATTATTACATATGGGGGACGTTTAGAATCAGCTGCGGCAGGGGAAGGGGATGGGGAGGGGGGTCCTGTAACAATTTACCTGCGGGAATAAGAGGTTATGGCAGGGAAAGGAGCTTAGGAAGTGACAGTCAGAGGGGATATAAGTGTGGGGTGACCCCTCTGACTCCCACATTCCTGCCTTGTCCTTGTAGTGATTAATGACTTTGGTGTTGTCCCTTATATATCACTTTGCAGTCACCAGTGATCGCTCCGCACTGTGATCCTAAACTACAGTCTCATTTACCTTTCTGCAAACGCCCAGAAGGGGAGGAGTGACATCACACCCATGTGAGCAGATCCCGCCCACTTTTACTGCAGTCGTAATGCGAGCTAGCTGTATTCTGTTTTCATGGAAATGTCAGCAGCAGCTCCCCCTAGTGTTTACAAGATGAAAACATCAAAACAGTTTAAATATTTTTTTCAGATTTTATACCATTGAAACCTTATTAAATATATATGTGTATTTATATATAAATATAAATACTTTACAATTTTACAATTGTAAAAAAATTGCTGACACTTTCCCTTTAAAAGATCTAAAGACGTTCTGCTTCATGTGCCATTGTGACCAATCACAGCACAGATTATATTTTTTAAACTTTTCTTGAAAAATTGAAGCTGCTCCGTGATTGGAAATCATGTGGAAGGGTTCTCTTTTAGACATTTAGTTAGGTCCAAAGTATCAGTGACATGATGGATAGAACTGTGCAATGATGTCACAGAGGGCTTTGTGATGTCACCCCTGGGTATATTAGAAGCCTCGGCCCATCTGCAGCTTGGATCTCATTGACCATACCTTGGTGCTGAGAGACCTCTGGAGATGATGAGTATCATCCTATCATTTCTGTGCTTTACGTTGCTCTACCCCCCACATTACAGTACACTGAGGGCGAGTATGTTCTCATCAATATGGAGGTCACAAGGATCAGCTAATGAGAATATCGCCTCTTGCAGGACTTCTCATACTGGACACGTGACCGTCCGTCATATGAAAGTCCAACTGTAAATAATATTCCATGGACCCTGGAGGTGAATCCCAAACTTCTTCCTGATCTTCTCAATGGGATATTTCTGAAAGTTGCTTGATAATGTATCCATCACTGTATAATAACAAGGGCTCTCTGTTTGACTGGATTGGGTATAAATATACAGGACTTTATTATGTTTTTTTTCTTTATTATAGGATGACCCACTACCCGTGGATCTCAGGAGAAGCACCTATCAAGCTTCCATCAATCTTCCTCTTTGGCTCTTCCGTGACGCAGTTTTTGTTGCGGTGATGACACTACTGACAATACTAGAGTATTTGGCCTTAAGTCTTGTCCTGAGCAAGTGGGCAATGTCTGAACCTGGTGAAACAATCAGAAAACTCCTGAGAACAAAACCATTCTGAAGGAACAAAGTGCTTGTAAGGAGCCGATTTGCATCCCTCAGATTCAGGAGCAAGACTCCAGGAGAACACCTGTCCTGCCCAATGGCAAATGTTCTACTCCATCCATGGCTTCTGCACTGCAGAATGCGAAAAAGGTTCCTAGTTGCAACTATAAAGTGGAGTTCAGTGATATTGTCTGGGTCAGAACGATCCCTCACAACAATATAGGAAGAAGAGCTCGAAGTTCCACGGAGCATAAAGAGAGGTTACTGATTTTTCAGAGAAGCCAACAACCCAGAATTCCAGAGCCAAGAGCACCAGAACCTAGAACACCAGCAACCTAGCATGTCAGAACCTAGTGTGTCAGAACCTAGAATGCCAGAGCCTGAAATGCCTACAACACCTCCACCCAAAATCAAGAGGAGAAGATGTTTCCTTAGATGTCTTAGAGGCGAGGAAGATTGAGAAGGCAACTGCTTGAACTTTCCCATTGCTCGTGTTTTCAGCACAGGTTAGTCCTATACATGCTGTCTGATGGGCACCATCTTACTACATACAATGCAGCATTGCACCTGAAATCGAATGGATATTTTGTCACACACTTGCACTTTAGCACCTTATCATATGGCGCATATATCTATGACCGCTTTGCTTAATATCACTGTCTAGTATGTGCTTCTGATGAACCTATTTTAGGAAAACGTGTCAAGGTTTGGCATACTATGTACTTGAGTTTGGCGTACTATGTGCTTGTTGGTAAATTCTATTGCCATCTATAATTTACTAGATATTAATGTCTCTGGTGGGATGCCCCATGCCGAATTGTTGATAACTGACTATGAGCATTGTCCTCTATTTCTTATCTACTATGGTTACAGGTTGATGTGAAGAGAGCTTTGCCATTGGTAGCGATTTTTCTACTGATTTGTCAGTTATATTTATGTTAGTTTAGCAAATTTCTGCTTGTAGGGTCTAATGTTTTAGCATAGTGTATGTTCTGTGAGCTAAATTGTCATACTTATTTACTAGATAGATTATAAATTGTGATGCTTATGTACTAGATAGATTATTAGTTTAATCGGTGATTTTTTAAATATTTTTTAACATCAGGAGACTCAAGAATCGCATCTTACAGAAGACAAGAAGCCTAAATGCCGAAGGGTGATGACCTGTTGATGGCCCACAGCTGGAGGGTCATTACCTCTTGATGGCACAAAACTGGACAGAAGATAAAAACATTTGATGGCACACAGCCGGAGGGTGATGACCTATTGATGGCCATAGCCAGAGAGTCATTACCTGTTGATGGCACACAGCCGGACAGAGGATCATTACCTATTCATGGCACACTGCCGGATGGTCATTACCTGTTCATGGGGCACTGCCGGATGGTCATTACCTGTTGATGGCACACAGCTGGAGGGTGATGACCTATTGATGGCCATAGCCGGAGGGTCATTACCTGTTGATGGCACACAGCCGGACAGAGGATCATTACCTGTTGATGGCACACAGCCGGAGGGTGATGACCTATTGATGGCCATAGCCAGAGGGTCATTACCTGTTGATGTCGCACTGCCGGATGGTCATTACCTGTTGATGGCACACAGCCGGACTGAGGATCATTACCTGTTGATGGCACACAGCCGGAAAGAGGATCATTACCTGTTGATGGCACACAGCCGGTCAGAGGATAAGATCTTTTGATTGCATACACCGGGTCCCTCCCTGATAACAAGGAACCCTGGGGAATACTGGTCATCTTGATCCCCCACTGACTATATACTTGCTCCACCTCACCCTATACCATCATGGAGGACACTTCCACCTGTGTCCACTGTAAGGTTGGACTTTCTTTTTATAATTACAGCAGATTAATAAACATCATAAAGCTGTAAAACTATCGAGTAATTTATTATAAATTATTATAAAGAAATATAAAGTATAATAGATAGCTATAGAGGGCACATAAGACGACTAACTATAGAAAGCATGGTATCGCCTGATATATACTGTATATTCTAGATGGCGCTATTACACTAAATACATCACAACCTCCAGGGTGATATTACCGTACAATGCGAGATCACTAATAATGGCCACAGATTATGAGAAAATGACCAGCTCCATAGTCCTGGAGTTATTATAAATGTCTCTAGTGTGAGGCAGGGACTGGACGAGTGATGGAGGGAGGTATATTCCCCCAGGACGTCCTTTATGTGTCCATGCTGTAGAATCTGCCGTATACTTCTGTTCTAGCAGTCAGACATTTCACTCTGCAGATCACAGGCTCAACATTGTGTAAAACTACCACCGTATATAAGAGCACTCAGAATAAAAACTAGCGGCATGCCGTGCACTGCCCACGTCATGTGTACGGGATACAGGACCTGCAGGACCTGGTACGGCCATTATAGTTGATAGATTAATGATACCTGTGCAGATGAAGGGAAAAAAAATATGTGCAACAACAGGAGGAGAAAGTCTCAAAATGTAATTTGAAGAGTATAATAGAGAAATGGGAAACTTCTGGAGATGCAGATAAGTGGCACCAGGGCGAAACGTAAGTGTAGCCAGACAAGGGAAAAGTGCAAATGATCCAGCGTAAAGGTTTGTTTAGTAGAAAAAATATTAAAACTTGGCTTTTATTAGCCATATAAAACACTGCTCCACAAAGAATACAGCAAATGTGCAACTATCATAGCTTACAGACCTACGCGTTTCAACAAATCATGTCTTAATTATGCCCTACTACTAGAATGACAAAAAGGCATATATATATATATATATATATATCCACGTGCCTGTATGACCTCCCTACAACGCCTGGGCATGCTCCTGATGAGGTTGCGGATGGTCTCCTGTGGGATCTCCTCCCAGACCTGGACTAAAGCATCCGCCAACTCCTGGACAGTCTGTGGTGCAACGTAACGTTGGTGGATGGAGCGAGACATGATGTCTCAGATGTGCTCAATCGGATTCAGGTCTGGGGAACGGGCGGGCCAGTCCTTAGCTTCAATGCCTTCATCTTGCAGGAACTGCTGACACACTCCAGCCACATGAGGTCTGACATTGTCCTGCATTAGGAGGAACGCAGGGCCAACCGCACCAGCATATGGTCTCACAAGGGGTCTGAGGATCTCATCTCAGTACCTAATGGAAGTCAGGCTACCTCTGGCGAGCACATGGAGGGCTGTGCGGCCCTCCAAAGAAATGCCACCCCACACCATTACTCACCCACTGCCAAACCGGTCATGCTGAAGGATGTCGCTCTCCACGGCGTCTCCAGACTCTGTCACGTCTGTCACATGTGCTCAGTGTGAACCTGCTTTCATCTGTGAAGAGCACAGGGCGCGAGTGGCGACTTTGCCAATCCTGGTGTTCTGTGGCAAATGCCAAGCGTCCTGCATGGTGTTGGGCTGTGAGCACAACCCCTATCTGTGGACGTCGGGCCCTCATACCACCCTCATGGAGTCGGTATCTAACCGTTTGTGCAGACACATGCACATTTGTGGCCTGCTGGAGGTCATTTTGCAGGGCTCTGGCAGTGCTCCTCCTGTTCCTCCTTGCACAAAGGCGGAGGTAGCAGTCCTGCTGCTGGGTTGTTGCCCTCCTACGGCCCCCTCCACATCTCCTGGTGTACTGGCCTGTCTCCTGGTAGTGCCTCCAGCCTCTGGACAAAGGCAACCTTCTTGCCACAGCTCGCATTGATGTGCCATCCTGGATGAGCTGCACTATCTGAGCAACTTCTGTGGGTTGTAGAGTCTGTCTCATGCTACCACGAGTGTGAAAGCACAACCAACATTCAAAAGTGACCAAAACATCAGCCAGAAAGCATTGGTACTGAGATGTGGTCTGTGGTCCCCGACTCCCCACCTGCAGAACCACTCCTTTATTGAGGGTGTCTTGATAATTGCCAATAATTTCCATCTATCGTCTATTCCATTTGCACATCAGCATGTGAAATTGATTGTCAATCAGTGTGGCTTCCTAAGTGGACAGTTTGATTTCACAGAAGTTTGATTTACTTGGAGTTATATTTTGTTGTTTTAAGTGTTCCCTTTATTTTTGGAGCAGTGTATATAGATACATACAGTGAGTACGGAAAGTATTCAGACTCCTTTAAATTTTTCACTCTTTGTTTCATTGCAGCCATTTGATAAATTCTAAAAAGTTCATTTTTTTCTCATTAAAGTACACTCTGCACCCCATCTTGACTGAAAAAAACAGCAATGTAGAATTTTTTTGCAAATTTATTAAAAAAGAAAAACTGAAATATCACATGGTCATAAGTATTCAGATCCTTTGCTCAGACACTCATATTTAAGTCACATGCTGTCCATTTCCTTGTGATCCTCCTTGAGATGGTTCTACTCCTCCAAATGTGTTTAATTAAACTGATAGGACTTGATTTGGAAAGGCACACACCTGTCTATATAAGACCCCACAGCTCACAGTGCATGTCAGACCAAATGAGAATCATGAGCTCAAAGGAACTGCCCAAGGAGCTCAGAGACAGAATTGTGGCAAGGCACACATCTAGCCAAGGTTATAAAAGAATTTCTGCATTACTCAAGGTTCATAAGAGCACAGTGGCCTCCATAATCCTTAAATGGAAGAAGTTTGGGACCACCAGAAGTCTTCCTAGACCTGGCCGTCCAGCCAAACTGAGCAATCGTGGGAGAAGAGCCTTGGTGAGAGAGGTAAAGAAGAACCCCAAGATCACTGTGGCTGAGCTCCAGAGATGCAGTAGGGAGATGGGAGAAAGTTCCACAAAGTCAACTATCACTGCAGCCCTCCACCAGTTGGGCCTTTATGGCAGATTGGCCAGACGGAAGCCTCTCCTCAGTGCAAGACATATGAAATCCCGCATAGAGTTTGCTCAAAAACACATGAAGGACTCCCAGACTATGAGAAATAAGATTCTCTGGTCTGATGAGACAAAGATAGAACTTTTTGGTGATAATTCTAAGTGGTATGTGTGGAGAAAACCAGGCACTGCTCATCACCTGCCTAATACTATCCCAACAGTGAAACATGGTGGTGGCAGTTGTTAGAACCCTCCTGTTAGTTTTTTCTATTTTGTGGTCACGTGACCTTCTGCCTATTTATTCCAGCTCCGCCCTTCAGGCTTTGCTGGACTTCAGTGTTACTTTGACTCTTAATCTAGCCAGGTGCTTTGTACCTACTGTATCTCTCTAGTTTGTTTGGTCCGTGGACCACTAAGTACTTTTGTCTGTTTGTCTTCTTCTGCTACTACTTCTGCCAGGAGGTGTCCAATTTTGTCCCAGTCCTTAGTTCTTTTAGGGACCCCTCCCTTTAATCTATAGGTCTGCGTTCAGACTAGCCACGGACGAAGGCAGGTCTGTTCACAAGGAACAGGTTGCCCGCTGCATCGTAGGGAATCAGCTTAGTCCTATTGTATGGACAGATTTCCTCTCTTTCCTTAGTTCTTGTAGCAGATCATAACAGCAGTATCATGCTATGGGTGTGTTTTTCAGCTGCAGGGACAGGACGACTGGTTGCAATTGAAGGAAACATGAATGCGGCCAAGTACAGAGATATCCTGGATGAAAAGCTCTTCCAGAGTGCTCTGCACCTCAGACTTGGCCAAAGGTTCACCTTCCAACAAGACAATGACCCTAAGCACACAGCTAAAATAACAAAGGAGTGGCTTCAGAACAACTATGTGACCATTCTTGACTGGCCCAGCCAGAGCCCTGACCTAAACCCAATTGAGCATCTTTGGAGAGACCTGAAAATGGCTGTTCACCAACGTTTACCATTCATCCTGACGGAACTGGAGAGGATCTGCAAGGAAGAATGGCAGAGGATCCCAAAATGCAGGTGTGAAAAACTTGTTGCATCATTTCCAAGAAGAATCATTGCTGTACTAGCCCAAAAGGGTGCTTCTACTCAATACTGAGCAAAGGGTCTGAATACTTATGCCCGTGTGATATTTCAGTTTTTCTTTTTTATTAAATTTGCAAAAATTTCTACATTTCTGTTTTCTTTCAGACAAGATGGGGTGCAGAGTGGACTTTAATGAGAAAAAAATGAACTTTTTAGAATTTACCAAATGGCTGCAATGAAACAAAGAGTTAAAAATGTAAAGGGGTCTGAATACTTTCTGTACCCAGTGTACATGCATGGAAATAAATGCAGAATTATATTTCTTAATACTGCAGTATCAGATCCTGTCTTGAATTTAACCCCTGTGGTATCCAATGTGAAAATCCACAGGGACTCCCGGTTCAGAAGTTTGCACTTATGATCCCCCCCTCGTGTGGATCTATATACCTTCTCTATCTCCATATATTTAAAGAATGAGGTGTCACCTTTATGAACTCTCGCAAAATGCCTCGATACTGCTGATGTATTTATGGCTTCCAAATTAATCGCATCAGAAAGATGTCTTCTGATACGGACTTTCAGCGCACCTGTGGTACAACCCACATAGTGGACCTTCCACAAGGTGCATTCTATAAGGTATATAACCCCTGATGAATTACAATTGAGGAAATCATGAATTTTATATTCTCTATCATTACTTAAGGACATAAAACGATCTGTTTTAACCGCATGTAGACACGCTTTGCAGCGATTGGCTCCACATCTGAAGAAACCTTTTGTGCTGAGCCAATTTGGTTGTACAGTATTAGTCTCACTGGTGTATAAGCCAGGAGAAAGGATGGTTCCCAGAGCGGGCGCTTTCCTGGCTATAAAGCGGATGTCATTAGAAAGTAGGTTTTTTAGTTTCTTGTTCTGATATATAATAGGGTTATACTTTTTAATTCTAGATGTAATTTTATTATACTGAGGACTATAGGTGGTAGAAAACGTTACCCTAGTATCCAATGTGTTAATGTTATTTTTCTGTTTATTTCGGAGTATATCTTTCCGATTTATATTGGAGACAATTCTACTCGCTTTTCTTAAAGACCACTCGGGATAGCACCTATTGGATAGTCTGTTACACATTTTTTCTGATTCCTTCTGAAAAGTGATGTTATCTGAACAATTTCGTATTGTTCGTATTAGCTCACCGTAAGGGATATTTCTCTTAATATGTGGCGGATGACAACATTTAGCTGATAGAATAGAATTTGAGGCTGTAGATTTTCTGTGGGGATTAATTTTGACCAATTCTTTCTCCTTGGTAGCCTCAAGTTCGAGATCCAAAAAAGTAATTTTGGATGAATGGTAGAACTAAGTGAATTTAAGATTAAAATGATTGCAGTTGATGTACTGTACAAATTGTACCACCTCCTCCTGTGTGCCCCCCACACCAGGAGGAGGTCATCAATAAATCTACCGCACCACACAATGTGTCCACTATATGTGTTATCATTATGGTAAATGAAAAGCTCCTCCACCTACACATCACTATGTTCACTAGTGAAGGAGAAAATTTACTGCCCATGCTGACTCCTCTTTTCTGTAAAAAAAAACTTTTATCAAAGCTAAAATAATTACGCTCTAAGAGGAACTGTACTGCTATGACCAGAAATTCTTTTATTTCTATAGTGTACGAACTGTATGTGTCAAGGTGGTAGGTTAAACATGCTAAAGCAATATGGTGTGGAATTGAGGGGGTATAATGCCACCACATCACAGGACAATCATCCAAAGTTTTTTTGCCATTCAAATTTATCAAAAATGGTCACTATGAATTTTGAATCCCTAATGTAACTCGGAGTTTCCTGAACCAGAGGCTGTAGGTAAAAATCCATCCAGGCACTTAATTTTTCACCATGGGAACCAATCCCCACCACTATGGGTCTTAACCCCTTTACAGCCCTGGGCGTACTAATACGTACAGTACAGACCAAAAGTTTGGACACACCTTCTCATTTAAAGATTTTTCTGTATTTTCATGACTATGAAAATTGTACATTCACACTGAAGGCATCAAAACTATGAATTAACACATGTGGAAATATATACTTAACAAAAAAATGTGAAACAACTGAATGTCTTATAATCTAGGTTCTTCAAAGTAGCCACCTCTTGCTTTGATGACTGCTTTGCACACTCTTGGCATTCTCTTGATGAGCTTCGCTGTAATCGCACCGACCCAAAGAATAAAGTGGTCTAATCACTTATACTGCACAAGGAACGGTGTAAAAAATAAACTCTAGGGTTAGGGTTGTGCTAGGGTTGGGATTTTTTTCCAAAGCAAAAAAAAAAAAAGATGACGATATGGCGACTAGTGTTGAGCACAAGTGCTCACTACTTGAGTTTGTATCGGGTGCTCGGTTATGAATTGAGTATCGCGGGTGCACGAGTCTCTGCCCCATATGCTTCACAGTCAAAAAAAACATGCGAGGATTGCCTGCCATGCACCAGCAATCCCTGCATGTTTGTTTTGGGTGTCTAATAACCGTGAAACCTGTGGGCAGGACTCGAGCATGTCACTCGAGCACGTGCGATACATGGTGCATACCCGAGTACACGATGCAAACTGAAGTGGCGAGCACTTGTGCTCAAGACTAATGACAACTTATTCAATATGATGACCTAATGTTATCAAATTATGTGTCGTACCGGGTTCAAAATGTTCATTATACCCCTTGATAAAATCCTTGAGGGTTGTAGTTTCCAAAATGGGGTCACTTGTGGGGGGTTTCAACTATTTAGGCACATCAGGGGCTCTTCAAACGTGACATGGCGTCTGCCCTCAATTCCAGCAAATTTTGCGTTCAAAAAGTCACACAGTGCTCCTTCCCTTCTGAACTCTGCCGTGCACCCAAACACTGTATTTTCCCCACATATAGGGTATTGGCGTACTCAGGAGAAATTGCAAAAAGTTTTTGGGGTCTATTTTCTCCTCTTACCCTTGTGAAAATAAAAAAATTGGGGCTAAAACATAATTTTTTATTTTCATGGCTCCATGTTATAAACTTCTGTAAAGGTTCTCTGAGGGGTCTAGTTTCCAAAATGGTGTCACTTGTGGGGGGGTTTCCACTGTTTAGGCACATCAGGGGCTCCCCAAACACAACATGGAGTCTGCTAATTATTCAAGCAAATTTTACTTTCAAAAAGTCAAATGTCGCTCCTTCCCTTCCGAACCCTGCCGTACACCTAAACAGTGGTTTTTCCCCACATATGGGGTATCTGTGTGGTCAGGGGAAATTGAAGAACAAATTTTGGTGTCCATTTTTTCCTGTTAACCTTGTGAAAATAAAAAAATGTGTCTAAAGTAACATTTTTGTGAAAAAAGTTAAATGTTAATTTTTTTCTTCCACATTCCAAAAATTTCTGTGAAGCACTTGAAGGGTTAATACATTTTTTGAATGTGGTTTTGAGCACCTTGGGGGTGCAGATTTTAGAGTGGTGTTACTTTTGGGTATTTTCTGTCATAAAGACCCCTCAAAGTGACTTCAAATGTGATGTGGTCCCTAAAAAAATGGTTTTGTAAATTTTGTTGGAAAAATGAGAAATCTTTGGTCAAGTTTTAACCCTTATAGCTCTCTAATAAAAAAAAAATTTGGTTCCAAAATTGTGCTGATGTAAAGTAGACATGTGGTAAATGCGATTTATTAACTATTTTGTGTGACATATCTCTCTGATTTAAGGGCATAAAAATTCAAATTTTGAAAATTGCTAAATTTTCAAAAATTTTCGCCAAATTTCAGTTTTTGTCACAAATAAATGCAAGTGTTATCGGAGAAATTTTACCACAGTCATGAAGTACAATATGTCACGAAAAAACAATCTCAGAATCAGGGGGATCCGTTGAAGCGTTCCAGAGTAATTACCTCATAAAGTGACAGTGGTCAGAATTGTAAAAATTGGCCTTCTCATTAACGTGCAAACCACCTTGGGTAGCAAAGGGGTTAAAGGTGGTGGGAAAATATTTTTATGTATTTTTGGCAGCAAATGGTAAACTGGAACAATTGGGTGATCTACGTATAAATATTCCATAAATTTTTTATTTAGGGCCCCTCAGTGCAAACCTTCGTTTAATAGATTATACATAGCAGCATTAAACTCAACAGTAGGATCTCTAGCTAACTCCAAATAAACATCCCTATTTTCTAAATCCATCAAATTCAATTTTTTATACAATCCTGCATTCAGTACTATAGTGCCACCTTTATCCGCTGAGCGGACTAGTATGTCTGAATTATCCTTTAATTTTTTCAGAGCGTCTTTTTCTCTATATGTCAGATTAGAGTCCAAATGATTAGTAGAAGATAATTCATTCTTTAATTCCACTAGTTCTTTTTCAATTAAGTCCTGGAACTGATCCAGAACCAATGGTCTGGACTGAAGTGGGTAAAAGAAAGGATTACCAGCCCGAAAGTCCTCATTTAAATTTACATTTGGAATTAAAGATTCCGTCTCGAATTGTTTCATTTGTAATAAAGACTGTTGTTCTGTGAATAATAACATGGAATCCTGGCTTGTCCTAGGAGAAACTTCTGGAGCAAGTTCAGAGAAGAGCGACCAGAATGGTGACTGGTCTGCAAACCATGTCCTATTGTTATGCACACGCCCGGGCTAAGCGGCGTGTGCGTGTGATTGGTAGTGATTCCACTGGACCGTGCCGGAGAGTGAATGCCTGGAGGGGCGTGACTAGGTA
Organism: Phyllobates terribilis; assembly: GCF_046119375.1. Classification (NCBI taxonomy): domain Eukaryota; kingdom Metazoa; phylum Chordata; class Amphibia; order Anura; family Dendrobatidae; genus Phyllobates; species Phyllobates terribilis. The sequence goes on along the minus strand of NW_027362880.1, from coordinate 3,696,466 downwards.
TTCACCCGATCCGACCAGGGTCGCACGACGGCATACGACGCCAGTGCACCAAGGAGGAACCGAGCAGAGGGACCAGGTGCTACTCCAGGACAGACCCCGGACACGGCTGTTGACCCACACAGGGGAATACAGGAACAGGCTGGTAGGCTGGCACACAGACTGGTGGGTATAGGCAGGCACGACTGGTATGCAGGCAGGCGGGTATGCAGGCAGGGGGGTAAAGACAAGCACAGCTAGAGTGCAGACAGGAAGGCACTAGCAGGTAGGAACACAGGCGGGATAGGACCCAGTACACACCGGGACTCAGGAACAATACAGGCAGAGGGTTACAGGCAAGCACAGCTAGAGTGCAGACAAGGCTGAGCAGGGAGGACAGGGCTCTGTTCACACGGAACAGACAGGAAGGGAAAGACAGAGCCAGATACTCACACAGTACTTGCAGAGACAACAAGCAGGAGTTAGGTACGAGTTCAGACTCTGCAGAAAAAGGAAGGGAACGGACATAGAGGCAAAACAGGTAAAGGACAGGAGAGAGTTCAGACTGGAACTGAGTGTACGGAGGAGACCGACACTGCAGAGGGATACAGGAGCGGGTCTGGGAATACGGCCCCCAGAGAGGCGGAACGAACAGGCAAGGAGCGTGTTCAGACAGGACAGACCAGACACAGGAGCGGGTCTAGGAAATCGGCCACTAGAAGGCGGAACGAACAGGCAAGGAGCGTGTTCAGACAGGACAGACCAGACACAGGAGCGGGTCTAGGAAATCGGCCACTAAAAGGCGGAACGAACAGGCAAGGAGCGTGTTCAGACAGGACAGACCAGACACAGGAGCGGGTCTAGGAAATCGGCCACTAGAAGGCGAGAGAAACAGGCTAGGAGCGAGTTCAGACAGGTCAGACAAGATACAGGAACGGGTCTAGGTAATCGGCCCCTAGAAGGCAGGAGGAACAGGCTAGGAGCGTGTTCAGACAGGACAGACAAGAGAACACAGAAAGGACTCAGTTCAGACACGGGAGCTGATACCGCAAAGCAGGAGACATACAGGACTCAGTTCAGACACGGGAACTGATACAAAAAGCAGGAGACAAGAGAAGGGACCTGGCACCTTCAGAGTGCAAGCACACACTGAAGGAAACACTATGCTCAGGCAGGGATAGAAGGGAGCTGCTGAGCTATATACCAGGTGACAGACAGCAATAGGCTGAGGACGCACAAGGGGTGTGACCCACAGCAGGTACAAAAGGCAGGAAGTGATCGGGCGCCGCCCTTAAGCAGCAGAAACAGACACAAACAGACAGCATGGAGGGAAGCCAGAGAGAAATTCTGGACTGGAGATCAAGTGCGCGCTCTTGCACAGTGGGAGATGGACCACCATGCAAGGACGCCGCCAGGTATGTTACAGTACCTCCCCCCTTACGCCCCCTCTTCTTCAGGCCTGCCAGAATCTTCCGCAGGGAATTCGAGGGCCAGTCGTTCACTGGGTTGGAGGGGAACAGAGACTTAAGGGTAATCTCTGCTTCGAGGTACATCTTGTCAAGCTCACAGGAAGAAATAGACGGGTTATCACGTACATAATGAGGAAAAGTCACTGTCTCTTTGTTATCTGGTGGTATCCCGGAGGATTCAGGAAACAACTGGAGGTCCTCCGCCGGGTCAGAAGAGTGCAGAGGCTCAGAGAAAACAACTGCTTCAGAGTACACTAGGTCGGACTCACTGGAGGAAGCAGGCGAGGTATCGGGTACCGAGTATAGGAAAGTCTCTGTCCATTCACCACCAGGTGGCACCCCGAAGGGTTCTGGAGACAGCTGGCGGTCCTCCGCCTGGTCAGAGGGGTGTAGAGACTCACGGGTAACCTCTGCTTCAGAGTACACTAGGTCGGACTCACTGGAGGAAGCAGGCGAGGTATCGGGTACCGAGTATAGGAAAGTCTCTGTCCATTCACCACCAGGTGGCACCCCGAAGGGTTCTGGAGACAGCTGGCGGTCCTCCGCCTGGTCAGAGGGGTGTAGAGACTCACGGGTAACCTCTGCTTCAGAGTACACTAGGTCGGACTCACTGGACGAAGCAAGCGAGGTATCAGATCCAGGATATAGGAAAGTCTCTGTCCATTCACCACCAGGTGGCACCCCGAAGGATTCTGAACACAACTGGAGGTCCTCCGCCTGGTCGGAGGGGTGTAGAGACTCAGGAGTAACCTCTGCTTCGGAGTACACTAAGTTGGACTCACTGGACGAAGCGAGCGAGGTATCAGGTACAGAGTATAGGAGAGTCTCTGTCCTTTCGCTACCAGGTAGCACCCCGAAGGGTTCAGGAGACAACTGGAGATCCTCCGCCTGGTCGGAGGGGTGTAGAGACTCGGAGGTAACTACCACTTTGGGGTACCCATTGTCAGGCTCACAGGACGAAGCGGACAAAGTATTGAGTACCGGGTGTAGAGAAGTCTCTCTCCATTTGTCATCGAGTGGTATCCCGGAGGGTTCAGGAGGCAACAGGGGATCCTCCGCCAGGTAGTAGAGGTGCACAGACTCTGAGGTAACCACAGCTTTGGAGCATCCTTGGACATGCACACCGGTTAAAGAAAAAGAAGCATCTGATGCCGGGTGCAGGAAGTTCTCCTGTGTGGAGTCTGGATGGGCAGAAGTCTCTTCGGCCAGGAGAACTGGTGCACTACCCACGCACATTACCCATTGGGGTTTCTCCGGGATACAGGGAGATGAAGCTTCAGTAGGGACTCCAAGGCTGGGGTCAGGAGGTCTCAGGGAGGACAGACCCTGGCGTGACGGCTTGCCTCTAAGTCTAGCACGTCTGGACTGCCTCTTGAGGTTGAGAGAAGTATTCCGGAAAGCGTAGTCACCCTGTGAGGATTCTGGGTGGGCAGTAGTCTCATTGGGCTGGAGGACTATTGCGCTACCCACACACATTACCCGTCGGGGCTGCTCCGGGATATTGGGAAGTGAAGCTTCAGCAGGGGCTTCAGAGTTAGGGTCCTCGAAGACCATACGAAAGGCCACCAGGAAGGCCTGCAGGTCAAGGATGACAGGATCCCATGCTTCCCATAGGGGGGTGACCCATTTCAAGGCATCACCCGCTAGGTAGTCAATCATAAAGGCCACTTTAGCCCAATCGGAAGGAAAATAGAGAGGGTAGGCCTTAAAGTGTAGCATGCATTGCTCCACAAATGCACGACACTGTCTTGGATCCCCATAGTAACGTGGCGGATCCGCAGGAACGAGGGCTGATAGATCCATCTGGACGGGTGCGTAATTCGCCTGGAACTCAGCTAAAGGGGGAAAAAAAATTTATTTATTTTATTTTAATGCATATATTCGCTGGAAAAACTTCTCAAAGAGCGAAGGCCGTGGGGCTCAACGGGAACCATGGCCTGAGCATGCTGTTATGCACACGCCCGGGCTAAGCGGCGTGTGCGTGTGATTGGTAGTGATTCCACTGGACCGTGCCGGAGAGTGAATGCCTGGAGGGGCGTGACTAGGTATTCACCCGATCCGACCAGGGTCGCACGACGGCATACGACGCCAGTGCACCAAGGAGGAACCGAGCAGAGGGACCAGGTGCTACTCCAGGACAGACCCCGGACACGGCTGTTGACCCACACAGGGGAATACAGGAACAGGCTGGTAGGCTGGCACACAGACTGGTGGGTATAGGCAGGCACGACTGGTATGCAGGCAGGCGGGTATGCAGGCAGGGGGGTAAAGACAAGCACAGCTAGAGTGCAGACAGGAAGGCACTAGCAGGTAGGAACACAGGCGGGATAGGACCCAGTACACACCGGGACTCAGGAACAATACAGGCAGAGGGTTACAGGCAAGCACAGCTAGAGTGCAGACAAGGCTGAGCAGGGAGGACAGGGCTCTGTTCACACGGAACAGACAGGAAGGGAAAGACAGAGCCAGATACTCACACAGTACTTGCAGAGACAACAAGCAGGAGTTAGGTACGAGTTCAGACTCTGCAGAAAAAGGAAGGGAACGGACATAGAGGCAAAACAGGTAAAGGACAGGAGAGAGTTCAGACTGGAACTGAGTGTACGGAGGAGACCGACACTGCAGAGGGATACAGGAGCGGGTCTGGGAATACGGCCCCCAGAGAGGCGGAACGAACAGGCAAGGAGCGTGTTCAGACAGGACAGACCAGACACAGGAGCGGGTCTAGGAAATCGGCCACTAGAAGGCGGAACGAACAGGCAAGGAGCGTGTTCAGACAGGACAGACCAGACACAGGAGCGGGTCTAGGAAATCGGCCACTAAAAGGCGGAACGAACAGGCAAGGAGCGTGTTCAGACAGGACAGACCAGACACAGGAGCGGGTCTAGGAAATCGGCCACTAGAAGGCGAGAGAAACAGGCTAGGAGCGAGTTCAGACAGGTCAGACAAGATACAGGAACGGGTCTAGGTAATCGGCCCCTAGAAGGCAGGAGGAACAGGCTAGGAGCGTGTTCAGACAGGACAGACAAGAGAACACAGAAAGGACTCAGTTCAGACACGGGAGCTGATACCGCAAAGCAGGAGACATACAGGACTCAGTTCAGACACGGGAACTGATACAAAAAGCAGGAGACAAGAGAAGGGACCTGGCACCTTCAGAGTGCAAGCACACACTGAAGGAAACACTATGCTCAGGCAGGGATAGAAGGGAGCTGCTGAGCTATATACCAGGTGACAGACAGCAATAGGCTGAGGACGCAGAAGGGGTGTGACCCACAGCAGGTACAAAAGGCAGGAAGTGATCGGGCGCCGCCCTTAAGCAGCAGAAACAGACACAAACAGACAGCATGGAGGGAAGCCAGAGAGAAATTCTGGACAGGAGATCAAGTGCGCCCTCTTGCACAGTGGGAGATGGACCACCATGCAAGGACGCCGCCAGGTATGTTACACCTATGAGGAACGGTTGCAGGATTTGGGAATGTTTAGCTTGCAAAAAAGAAGACTGAGAGGAGACTTAATAGCTGTCTACAAATATGTCAAGGGCTGTCACATTGTAGAAGGATCATCTTTATTCTCATTTGCACAAGGAAAGACTAGAAGCAATGGGATGAAACTAAATGGGAGGAGACACAGATTATATATTAGAAAAAACTTTTTGACAGTTAGGGTGATTAATGAGTGGAACAGGCTGCCACGAGAGGTGGTGAGTTCCCCTTCAATGGACGTCTTCAAACAGAGGCTGGACAGACATCTGTCTGAGATGATCTAGTGAATCCTGCTTTGAGCAGGGGGTTGGACCAGATGACCCAGGAGGTCCCTTCCAACTCTACCATTCTATTCTATGATTCTTCTGAAGCTGTATTCTGTGGATTTTTCATGTCCATAAAATGACATCGGATGGTGAGGTTACGTGCTAGTTTGTTAACATCCAGAATTGTTCTGAAAATGTCGAATTCGTTAGAAGGTGAAAAGCTCAGGCCTTTAGCCAGGAGACAAATTTGACTCTCAGATAAGATGTAGCTAGAGAGATTCCAAACAGGTCACTCTAATAATGGCGTCTTTGCTCTGTGTTGGGTACTTGTTTGCATTTATGCTTACGTCCCGCCCTTGTGTGACCCGCCACTAGCTGTTTCAGTAGCGGCTAGCCCTCCCTGGGAAAGGGTGTACTCGCACGGCGGGCCCAGTTGGTAGAATGGGGATGCAGTCGCGGCCTCGTCCCGGTCCGTGCCCAGGGCGTACACATTAAAAATAGGGGCTAGTTGATGAGTGGTAATTAGGAGTGGATAAACAACTACATCACCTGTGGTGTCTGGTGATGCGCTACCAGCGCTGCTGCAGTCCTCTGAGGCGGGATGTTGTGGCAGCCAACAGTAGTACTACTCCCCACAGGCAGAGCAGGGCCTCAGGGCAGAGGAAACAGGAGGATGAGGGGAGTCGTAGTAGGTGTAGTTGTGCGGTGTGGTGTCCCGCTGCAATAATGGACCTGAGGCTATGGATGTAGTCTTCCAAGCTTTACTCACGCTGTTAGAGGTCAGCTGCAAGGCTTCTCCTTGCTCCTCACGGCGTGCTGCGGCCACCAGAGAAGGGGGTTCGGCACACCCCGGTAGTTCAGGTGCGTCTATCAGGACCAGCCTGTTATCTCCCCCTTGGGCCTCTCCTGTCCATGTGCAGTGCGTGTTGCAAGGCTGGGTCTCCCTCTGGCTATACACAGAACAAGGGCACGGGTGGCGACTCCGCTCCGTCCGTTACCCGGTGGGAACCACTTAGCCTCCGGGCTTTTCCGACTGAGACGTGAAATAACAAAGTCAGATATCGGGGGCCGGTACCCCTCTTGCAGCAGGAGTCCCTCTAACTAGGCCAGAATGGAGAGTACAGGTGGCGTATGCCGCTCTGTCCGTATTCCCTGGGATCCTTTTGCCTGCGGAGCTCTCCTCCTCAGCTCCCCTCCAGGCCTTCTTAAGGAGGGACCTTGACCGGGTAGAGACCTCCGTTAACTCTATCACGCTCCTCGTCTCAAGGCCAGAGCACGAGGACCGTGCATCTCCAGCACGCTGCAGGCTCCTACACAAGGCCACTGTCAGCTGTGAAGACCACAATCAAACAACCTTGAACTTAAGATGGCTGGCTATTAAATATGTATCTACAAGTGTAACCTAAAAGTGCGTCCTCCACCCTCACCCACTACATGGTTCCCCCTATCTTTGGTTCCCTCATCTCCATTATCCTGCTGGGGCAGCACACTAGTGCATACTAGCCCCCCATAGGACAGGAGTGTGTAGTGTTGAGTGATGAGGTGGGGTCCTGACAGGTACTCCATCCTTACCTGGGAGAGGAGATACAACACCTCTTTCACAAGATGCAGTACCCCCCTGTGGCGACCGAACCTTCAGGGGCGCCACATTCCCCCCTGGTGAAACACCGCACGTCCGCGGGCTGCAAAGAGAGCAAAACATGGTACAGACTTTTTATATGCTTTATCACAACAATCAACATTCTTCCCATTATGGGAGGCTCTGATTCTTAAACGTTGCAGATAAATAGTACAAAAGTATAAAAACATCAAAGAGACATTATGCATGTAGACAGCTTGGTAGGAAAATAGAAAAAGAGGCAGTTCAGCAGCAAGAGGGACCTGTCCCAAACCCTCAACGTAGGCCCTGGGGTGGATGCAGGGCATGGAGATCCTGTGTTGGACTTCCAGGAGAGCCACTCCAGACAGGTTTTGCTTCTGAGGTCTGAGGTAGAAGTAGAAGTGGGTTTTGTATAAAACCAATAGGGAGCACCTAAATAGATGCATAACTATATACAATAGAAAAACCAAGCAATGTGAACTGAGGTCTAAGATGGTACACATGCAAGAAATAAGAGCATGTTCACACTAGCAAAAAGATGCAAAACCTACAAAAGACAAAAAATATATCTCATACCCTACCATCATTATATATAAATGTAAAGCAAAGTTGCATATGAAATATAGGGTACTTAGTGAACTGTTTTTGATCAAAAAAGTATAAAAGCCGTCCCACCAGCGACAAGGTGACCCTAAATTGGGATGGTCCTACACTGTCTATATTAAAAACCTTACTGTATATCAAAGTTGAAGTAATGCATATAAAAGGGTAGACAAATAGAACCGGGTCCCAATATCAGACCACCTAAGCCCGTGGTAAGCTACATATATACTAACCAGCTCAACAAGGGGGATGCCACACCCCTAATTTGCACAGAATGCAAACAAGACAAAAAACCAAGCAATGTGAACTACTTTTGTAGGTTTTCTATATACAATAGAGTCTGTCTACTGCCAGTCCGCAGGGACAAATGTCTCTCTAAACCGGGAGGAAAACATGGTAATAAACATAAACAATCAACAAGTCAACTCAAAGATACAGCCTCCGGGGCCGCTTAGTCCAGGTACCTCCACCTAGGGAAAGGCTCGTTCTTGCTCACGGAGCCAGACCGGTCCCCTACCGGCAGGTGCGCAGGGGCCTCACCCTGGAATACTCTATGCACATCCAGGGCGTACCACCCACGCTCCCCATGGTGGCGGGTGTACGACACCAAGTCACCCGGGTAGAGATTCCGGCCAGGGTCATCCCTCCTCAGTTGTGGCTCGAAGTCTCTGCAGTTCACAAGTACGTCCTGAGCAAACTGGGGACTCCTGATGAAGCCCCACCCCGCCTCCTGGTGGAAGCGGACGATCAGCCCTTCCTCCCAGGCGCTTGGATGGACTGCCTCCTCCTGGCAGGCCTTGGACTTGGCGGCCTTAGCGCGCACCTCCAGGCGCTCGCAGCGTACCCGCCTCTCCCGCCGCTCCTTGTCCAGCTGGAGGAGCTCCTTGCGGCAGAAGTCCTTACGCCTCCGCGCTTCTGCCCGGGTCTCCTGGGGGAAGCCCATTAGGTCCCCCCTGGTTGTCCCAGACCATCTCCTCCACCGCCGGGCAGGTAACCAGTGGCGCTGGCTGTCGCGACAACAGGGGTTGCTGCAGGTCCTTCAGTGACGCGGACCAGTCCGGGTTGGGGCAGGTGGTGTCCCCACTAAGCACAGGCTCTTCTAGGCCGGGAGTCGGGAGGCATTGCAGGCCTCCGGCGGAGAATGACACGTAAGCCTCCAGCTCCGGAGCGAAGATCTGCTCCCAAACAACGGCGCCCAGGGACAGGGGTGCCGGCATTAGATCCACTAGGGCCTCCGTGCGTCTCTCTCCCGGGACAGGGATTTGTATCTTACCCAGTCCTGGGCTGCACGCGGCCTCTGAGGTTTCTTCCTCCTGGGTTGCTGCTCCGCTTTCTTGGCTTGCAGCACCTTGGAGGCAGGACCAGATCTTCTGCAGCACCTCCCCTCTCCATGCTGCAGACACCGTACGCTGGGCCTCCGCAACCGTCCGGGTCAGGTCCTGTGACTCCACTCGGAGGAACTCGGCCTCCTCCGGGGTCAGGTGAATCCCCCGTATTCCGAGCGAGGCAGCAGTTGGTGGGGCGGCATCGGAGCATCTCTCCTGCACTGCTTCCATCCTCGCTGCTGGGTGTGGAGTCTCTAGGATTGTTGTGGCCACACCTTGTTGTTGCTTACTCCTCCTTCTCTTGGGGCGGCTCCAGGGTGGCTGTAAAATAATACTCTTTTCTGTACTATTTATCTTCTACTGAGGACTTCGCAAAGTATCAATTTCAAGATTTTCTTATAAAAAAATGTATCTATTTATTCTTGGATTGTCCATTAAAAAGAATCAGATTGCAGCAGGTACATACAATAATTAGTTATAAAGTAATTGTCCATTTGTCCATAATTAGCTTAATTGTTGAGATTCACCCATCTTTCCTTGGATCCTGGCTGGTAAATCACGTCTTTGTCCAGCACGTGTCCAGGCCTACATGTCAGCTGCTTCTCAGCATGAAGATTCTTCTTCTGTGTCTTGTGGGGTGGGAAGAGCGAGAGAGAGCCCCCCCTTTCTGTGCCATGGGCTTTTATAGCCAGTCGTATGGCACACCTGTTCTACATATGGTAGTGAACTAAAAATACACACACAAATAGCGCATGTCAACTAGACACGATGGCTGATGCATAGATCTCAGATTTAAGAATAAAATGAATATCCATAATTAACTATTTAACATTCCCCCCTTTTTGAGGATAAAAGGACTTTAACTGAAAATCCTCAAAAGAAGATACATTCATCATTAGGATAACAATAATTTTTTCTTTCCTTTTTCCTTGGCAATATCATTAAATTTCCATAATAATAATAATATCAATATCGGATTATTGTTATATAATGACTAATATTCATTTAACATGTATAATTATACTTCCCTATATCTAAATTGAAGCAATCACGGGTCCAATCGTCATCCTCTGATGTCATCGGGTCGTCGTTTCGTCTTCTTCTTGGTTCTTTTATAACACAGTCTTTAGATGAAAACTCCTTTGAAATAAATTATAGTGTGTAGATATTGTACAGTCCATAATTGTATTCATCATTGTGCAGTCCATAAACTGTACTCTTTATTAGAAAGATCATGTGTGTCAATTGATAAGAAAACAAAGTCCATGGATGAAATGTAGCTTTTATATCTGTGCGATGTCACCTGGACTTACGTTGGATAGTTCTGGAATCTTCCGTGTCGTCCGCACTGGTCTCGTGTCACTTTTGGAACAGATGTGACGTCTTTGGTCAGTAAAGCAAGGGTTAACTTGACACTTCCCTGCTTAATATAGCACCATAACCAGTACTCAGTTCTTTATATACAGGACACATATGCCAGGTATTACCTGTTCACCAGCTTTCATTGAAGCGTTGCAGGTGATGAGAAACCACTGGAACGTGATGAAACTTGAACACAACCCAGTACATATAGGATCATTGTCCTCTGCCGTCCTGGTGATCAGTGGTGTGAATTGTATTGTATGTAATGGACACAGTCTATTATCACTCAGCATTCACACCTGTTACCTTCTGAGACTTCCGGATATCAGTTGCTTCTTCTTGTAACTTTTGAGAATCTCTTTCATTTATAAAAATTAAAAGTCTTTATTAAGATAGAATTCATAATTGCGATGTCTTGATTGAAGTCTTCATTCCCTAATCAGATACCAAATCCGGCAATTTTTCCTAACCTATAATATCACAGCGTACCATAGCAATCACTAATATCCATCTAATTATTATCAAAATATTAAAATAAATTATGTTTGGAATAATAAACAATAATAGATAATAATTCATTATTAATCAAGTTCTCCATGTGATAGAACATTTTTATGTCATAGGTGTAATTACCTTTTCCAACCCATAGGTGTCAGTGTGTTTTGAAACAACAAGTGTTTATATCTTTATTAAACCAATAATACCAAAGAATGTATACTCATGAAGCAAAATAAATAAATATATGAATGTATGAATGAATGAAAGAATTGTTGTGTTTACTCAGAAAATGTAAACATTTTTCTTCTTATATTAATTCATATCATTATATTTAATGAAGCAATATTCTTGTACTTGACATTACCCCATTAAATATTAATGTGTTTCCTCAATTGAGATATTGAACTGAACTAAAATCAAAAATTGAGAATTAAAAATGAAAAATGGAAAAAATAAGAAAGTAAGTAATAATAAAATGTAAAAATGAAAAATACAATTAAGAGTAAAAATAAGAAAAAAAATAAAAATAAAAATAAGGCCTTTATATGTTTATGGCAACTGTAGAGTAATTATATGCTTCATAAAAAAATACTCTTATGTTTTCATTATCTGGATGATTTCATATTTGTCATAACCTTATATCACCAAAAAATATTAAATGATGCAACTTTGCATGTAATACCCTTCTTAATTATACCATAGTACCTTATTATTATTTTACCTTAATTTAAAATGTGTGAAAAATAAGTATTGATCAAAAGTGATTATGTAATCAGGATCAAAAACACATTTTCCCCTTTAATATCAAAAAATATTATTTTATAAAATGTATGTATATATCAGAACCAAATTAAAAATAATTATTCTTCTATAAATATTTTGCATAAATTTCATATTGATGAGTAGCATAGATTTGTCTAGAGAGGTGTGTACCTATTTAGGTAACCATTAAAAATAATATCATAGTTACTCAAGAATATTATCATGTGGAAAATTATTCTAAATGTAAATTTGCTTTATAATCCATTTTGATGTGTGGTTGCTCTTATCCACTATTAGTTAAATCAAGAAATAATAATTACTAAAGAAATATAGAAATATATATATAATGTAGATAATACTTAATTATGTATCATAATTTTCTCAGAATTAAACATATTTGTGTACCTTCACATAAAGAAACATTTTTTTTCCCTCTACAAACATACGAGGCCTTTGTCACATCAATCACACTTAGCAGCTGCTGATTTACTCATTTGTCATGTTCACTCTGACGTTCACAGATCTGTTCAACCCATACGTTACACATAGGAAGTTATAGATATATATATTTAACCCAAAATTTTTTCCAATTATTAATGCGCATTATAAACTATTAAGTCTGATATCTTAATATTTCTTTGAATATTCCCCACGTACAGTACAGACCAAAAGTTTGGACACACCTTCTCATTTAAAGATTTTTCAGTATTTTCATGACTTTGAAAATTGTACATTCACACTGAAGGCATCAAAACTATGAATTAACACATGTGGAATTATATACTTAGCAAAAAAGTGTGAAACAACTGAAAATATGTCTTATATTCTAGGTTCTTCAAAGTAGCCACCTTTTGCTTTGATGACTGCTTTGCACACTCTTGGCATTCTCTTGATGAGCTTCAAGAGGTAGTCACCGGAAATGGTTTTCAATTCACAGGTGTGCTCTGTCAGGTTTAATAAGTGGGATTTCTTGCCTTATAAATGGGATTGGGACCATCAGTTGTGTTGTGCAGAAGTCTGGTGGATACACAGCTGATAGTCCTCCTGAATAGACTGTTAGAATTTGTATTATGGCAAGAAAGAAGCAGCTAAGTAAAGAAAAACAAGTGGCCATCATTACTTTAAGAAATGAAGGTCAGTCAGTACAAAAAAATTGGGAAAACTTTGAAAGTGTCCCCAAGTGCAGTTGCAAAAACCATCAAGCGCTACAAAGAAACTGGCTCACATGAGGACCGCCCCAGGAAAGGAAGACCAACAGTCACCTCTGCTTCTGAGGATAATTTTATCCGAGTCACCAGCCTCAGAAATCGCAGGTTAACAGCAGTTCAGATTAGAGACCAGGTCAATGCCACACAGAGTTCTAGCAGCAGACACATCTCTACAACAACTGTTAAGAGGAGACTTTGTACAGCAGGCATTCATGGTAAAATAGCTATTAGGAAAACACTGCTAAGGACAGGCAACAAGCAGAAGAGACTTGTTTGGGCTAAAGAACACAAGGAATGGACATTAGACCAGTGGAAATCTGTGCTTTGGTCTGATGAGGCCAAATTTGAGATGTTTGGTTTCAACCACCATGTCTTTGTGCGACGCAGAAAAGGTGAACGGATGGACTCTACATGCCTGGTTTCCACCGTGAAGCATGGAGGAGCAAGTGTGATGGTGTGGGGGGAGCTTTGCTGGTGACACTGTTGGGGATTTATTCAAAATTGAAGGCATACTGAACCAGCATGGCTACCACAGCATCTTGCAGCGGCATGCTATTCCATCCGGTTTGCGTTTAGTTGGACCATCATTTATTTTTCAACAGGTCAATGACCCCAAACACACCTCCAGGCTGTGTAAGGGCTATTTGATCAAGGAGGAGAGTGATGGGGTGCTACGCCAGATGACCTGGCCTCCACAGTCACCAGACCTGAACCTAATCGAGATGGTTTGGGGTGAGCTGGACTGCAGAGTGAAGGCAAAAGGGCCAACAAGTGCTAAGCATCTCTGGGAACTCCTTCAAGATTGTTGGAAGAACATTTCCGGTGACTACCACTTGAAGCTCATCAAGAGAATGCCGAGAGTGTGCAAAACAGTCATCAAAGCAAAAGGTGGCTACGTTGAAGAACCTAGAATATAAGACATATTTTCAGTTGTTTCACACTTTTTTGTTAAGTATATAATTCCACATGTGTTAATTCATAGTTTTGATACCTTCAGTGTGAATGTATAATTTTCATAGTCAAGAAAATACTGAAAAATCTTTAAATGAGAAGGTGTGTCCAAACTTTTGGTCTGTACTGTACATATAATATAATATGAGAGTAAATCACTGAAATTTTAAGACACTTGAAAAAAAAACTCTTGTCTTGAAAAAAAATAAAAATGTACGTAGATTCTTTTTTACTCACTGGCTGCCAGGTTTTTAGTTACATCAGCTGGAAATAGAATGAATGGGATTCTATACTATTTACTCAAAGTTCAAAGGCCGCAGCTGTCACACGTCATGCTGTAAAGATACTTGTTATAACGAACACTTCATGCACAGAAAAAATATTAATTCATTAATATTACACACATACTAATTAACTAGTTATTGGTATTATTTTAAAATGTCATACACATAAAATCATGCAATTTTTTCAACTTCCTGTGTGAAAAAAAAATAAATCCATTTTAGAGTTGTTTGATCAAATCCTGCTTTGGAATAAAAACTCTAAGGAAATATAAGAAAATAGAATTAAATATCAAACTCATACAGAAACAGAATTATTTAAATATCTTATACATATATTGGTTGGTTCTAATGTAATTCAAAATATTGCTACTTTAATTTATATATGAAGTCTAAATTATTAATTAATATTTTAATTATTACTATAAATATATATATATATATATATATATATATATATATATATACAATTATACACAATCTCCACTTAGACAAATGCATATATATATATATATATATATTATATGTATATATGAACTATTAGAAACTATGTAACTACAATTTTACTGTATAAGATTATAAATAAATAATGATACATTGTATAACATTCTTATACAACATTATAATTACAGTTTTTCCTTAGCCACTCCCTAAACCAAATCTTCTGTCTCTCTCAAATATCTCCATAAACCCCCTATTTAAAAAATTAATTTTTCTATTCTTCAAACCCTCAGAGAACTGCCTGTCCTTCTGTCCACATTCCATGACGTCACTGTGAGCTGGTCATCTCACCTGCCTCTGTCCGTCTATTTCGGCCATTTTCTTTTCTAGGGAAAAGTCACAGCTTTGCGTTTTAACTCTTTCTGTGGAGATATGGAGTTTTGAATTATCTGATATGGCTCATAACAGATATGAAATCTTCTGCGTATTCGATAGAGTTCACTTTGGGGATGACTCAGTCTAGGAGAGTTTGATATTGGCTTTTGGTAAGATTTTACCTTTCCTGGTTTTATAAATTTAGCTTGATTTATTTTCTTTTCACGATTCTCATGTTTTCTAACAGAATCCAGCATCTGCGCACATTTGAATAGGGATTCTTTTTGTGACGCTATAACTCTAGATACTGGATCTAGGAATTTGAATTTTTGTACAAAAGTTGTTATCATTTGTTGTACTTTTCCATTTTTGATGAGAGCCTTGTACAACCGTTCCAATATGGACATGAATGTATATGTACATTCCTTCCTACCAATCCTTAGTTTCTGCAGATCTTCTATGTTGGGAAAATCCTTTGTGACACAATAAATCAAATATTTTAACCTGTCCGAATCATTTTCCCATCCATTAGGAGAGTAACATCTGGACAATGTCACAGGAATCCATATTTTAAATAATTGATTCCTCTCCTCATAGGATAAATCAAACTTATCAGAAAAGCTCTCAAATGTCTCTGAATTTCTACAGGCATGGATTTTGACATCATATTTTGGCATGATTTTGTATAATTTTAGCAAATTTTTCCTCATTTTAATTTGAAGTTGGGCCTCGGTAGCTACTTTTGAATCATCTGCTATTTCCGTCTCTCCTACGTCACTCACGTCTCCTCCCACATCACCTAGTATGTCGGTTTCTCGTATGTCAGTCATGTCTCCTCCCATGTCAGGTTTCTGTATGTCCGCCTCTTGGTCAGACCCAAGGTCACCTTCAGTTACAGACACGTGTCTCAAATCTTGTTCAATTTCCACATTACAGTCAGAATCACTATCACCATCTGACACTTCTTCTACACAATTGTCCTGCTTAGAACTCTCAAGTACAAAATTATGATATACTTGTACAAGATGTAGAATATTCCGCAATTTGTGTTTCTCTCTATTTACCAATTTAGAAGTTAACTATAAATTCTGCAATTCACATTCTCTATATAGACTGAGCCACAAACAGTCTAAGTCATTTTCTTCATTAACTCTAAAATTAATCTTACTTTGTTTAGCAAAAGAAGAAATTATATCCATATTTTGCTTACCTTAAGATTCCTTAGCTTCTCTTTATCAGCACGTGTCCTCAGTTTGTCTGATTCCGTCTG
Organism: Phyllobates terribilis; assembly: GCF_046119375.1. Lineage (NCBI taxonomy): Eukaryota > Metazoa > Chordata > Amphibia > Anura > Dendrobatidae > Phyllobates > Phyllobates terribilis. The sequence goes on along the minus strand of NW_027362880.1, from coordinate 3,680,594 downwards.
ATTCTGTTCCTTGTTAATACCTCTGCTTCCTGTCAATCCTCAGTCTGTAGGTCTTTTCTGCTTCTCGTGACAAATTAGTGAATTTACTGACACGTGAACAACAGCTGTTCAGCTCGTCAGGACCCCCCCCTTTGTTCAAAAAAGGAAATTCACTTAAAAAAAAACGAAAAAGCTGGCTGGCTCACCAAATGTTAAATACTACTCTTTTCCGTATTATTTTTCTCTACTGAGGACTTCGCAAAGTATCAATATCAAGATTTTCTTATAAAAAATGTATCGATTTATTCTTGTATTGTCCATTAAAAAGAATAGCTGAAACAGAATATAAAATAGGTGAAGTAGTTACAAAGAGATTCAATCATGAGTGTCCATCTTTCCCTGAGTCCTGAATGGTAGTTTCCATCCGTCTTTGCTGAGCACATGTCAGGATGGACCATGTGTCCGTTGGCCTACATCAGCTGCTTCCTCCGCGTGTAGATCCTCTGACTGGTGTCGTGTGAAGTCCAAGAGAGCCCCCTTTCTCCAACCATGGGCTTTTATAGCCGGTCGTATGGCACACCTGTTCTACATATGGTAGTGAACTAAAAATACACACACAAATGACGCATGTCAACTAGACACGATGGCTGATGTATAGAACTCAGATTTAAGAATAAAATGAATACCCATAATTTTTAACAGAGTCCCTGTGGGTGGAGATAAGGGGAGGGGGAAAAAATAATAAATTACTGATAGGGGTTTGTTATAAGTCTCCAAAAATAATGGAAGCAGCGGAGAATATCCTCCTAAAGCAAATAGATGAAGCAGCGACTCAAGGAGAAGTCATTATTATGGGGGACTTCAACTACCTTGAAATACATTGGGGGACAGAAACCTGTAGTTCAAGCAAAGGTAATAGGTTTTTGACAACTATGAGAGACAATTACCTTTCACAACTGGTTCAGGACCCAACAAGAAGGGGGGCACTGCAAGACCTAATATTAACCAACAGGCCAGACCGCATATCAAATATACGAGTTGGGGGTCACTTGGGTAATAGTGATCACAAAATAATACATTTTCATGTAACCTTTAATAAGATGTGTAGTAGAGAGGTTTCAAGGACACTAAACTTCAGGAAGGCAAATTTCCAACGGTTGAGAGATGATCTTAGTGCAATAAACTGGGACGATATCCTGAGACATAAAGCTACACAAAGCAAATGGGAGACATTTATTAGCATCCTGAATAGGACCTGTGCACAATATATACCCTATGGGAATAAACATGCTAGAAATAGGAGGAAACCACTATGGCTAAATAGAGCTGTAAGGGGCGCAATATGTGACAAAAAGAAAGCATTTAGAGAACTAAAGCAAGTAGGTAGTGATGAGGCATTAAATAAATATAGAAAATTAAATAAATTCTGTCAAAACCAAATCAAGGCAGCAAAGATTGAGGCAGAGAGAATCATTGCCAGAGAAAGTAAAAATAACCCCAAACTATTCTTTAGCTACATAAATAGTAAAAAACTAAAAAATGATAGTGTTGGCCCCCTTAAAAATAGTCTGGGGGAAATGGTGGATGAGGATGAGGAAAAAGCCAATATGCTAAATGATTTTTTTTCAACCGCATTTACACAAGAAAATCTCATGACAGAAAACATGATCAGTGATAACAAAAATTCTCCATTAAATGTCACTTGCTTAACCCAGCAGGAAGTACGGCGGCGTCTAAAAATCACTAAAGTTGACAAATCCCCGGGCCCCAATGGGATACACCCGCGAGTACTGCAGGAATTAACTAACGTCATAGATAGACCATTATTTTTAATCTTTAAAGATTCCATAATAACAGGGTCTGTACCATAGGACTGGCGTATAGCAAATGTGGTGCCAATATTCAAAAAGGGGACAAAAACCGAACTTGGAAATTATAGGCCGGTAAGCTTAACCTCTACTGTGGGTAAAATCCTGGAGGGTTTCCTAAGAGATGCTATACTAGAGTATCTGAAGAAGAATAACCTCATGACCCAATATCAACATCGGTTTACGAGGGACCGTTTCTGTCAAACTAATCTGATCAGCTTTTATGAGGAGGCAAGTTCCGGACTGGACCGAGGAAATGTAGTGGATGTTGTGTATATGGACTTTTCAAAAGCTTTTGATACGGTTCCACACAAAAGGTTGATACATAAAATGAGAACAATGGGGATAGGGGAAAATATATGTATGTGGGTTAAGAATTGGCTCAGTGATAGGAAACAAAGGATGGTTATTAATGGAAAACACTCGGACTGGGTCTCAGTTAACAGTGGGGTATCACAGGGGTCAGTATTGGGCCCCCTTCTTTTTAACATATTTATTAATGACCTTGTAGGGGGCATACAGAGTAATATTTCAATATTTGCAGATGACACTAAACTCTGCAGGGTAATCAATACAGAGGAGGAAAATTTTATATTACAGGAGGATCTATGTAAGCTAGAAGCTTGGGCTGATAAATGGCAAATGAACTTTAATGGGGATAAATGTAAGGTAATGCACTTGGTCAGAGGAAATAAAATGTATAATTATATGCTTAATTGTAAAACACTGGGCAAAACTGTAACTGAAAAAGACCTGGGTGTATTGGTGGACGACAAGCTCACGTTTAGTGGCCAGTGTCAGGCCACTGCTGCAAAGGCAAATAAAATAATGGGAAAAATTAAAAGAAGCATAGATGCTCATGAGGAGAACATAATTTTACCTCTATACAAGTCGCTAGTGCGACCACACTTAGAATACTGTGTACAGTTCTGGTCTCCGGTGTATAAGAAAGACATAGCTGAACTAGACAGGGTGCAGAGAAGAGCGACCAAGGTTATTAGAGGACTGGGGGGTCTGCAATACCAAGACAGGTTATTACACTTGGGGTTATTTACTGTGGAAAAACGAAGGCTTAAGGGTGATCTTATTACTATGTACAAGTATATGAGGGGACAGTACAAAGACCTGTCTACTGATCTTTTTACTCTGAGGCCAGAGACGGGGACAAGGGGGCATCTTCTACGTCTGGAGGAAAGAAGGTTTAATCATAATCACACACGGGGATTCTTTACTGTAAGAGCAGTGAGACTATGGAGCTCTCTGCCTCATGATGTTTTAATGAGTGATTCACTAATAAAATTTAAGAAGGGCATGGATGCCTTTCTTGAAAAGTATAATATTACAGGTTATATATACTAGATTCCGTGATAGGGCATTGATCCAGGGAACTAGTCTGATTGTCGTATGGAGTCGGGAAGGAATTTTTTTCCCCAATGTGGAGCTTAGTGTTTGCCACATGTTTTTTTTTGCCTTCCTCTGGATCAACATGTTAGGCTATAGGTTGAACTAGATGGACTTAGTCTTCCTTCAACCTTAAAAACTATGTTACTATGTTACTTTGCCTGTGCTGTCTCAGGGTTACCCGCTAACCCACAGCTCTACCTCCTTAAGCTCCTGGTCGTATCCAGTGCAGCTGACCTCTTTCTGTCTATAGTCCACTTCACCACACAGGGTACAGGCTGCTCTGGCCATATTACTCTGCCACTGGATCCAGTTACAGAATCTTGCTATCTCTGTTCTGCTTCCTTCCAGTCTCACACTCCTCACTATGCGGCCTCATCTGACACACTCTCTGTATTTGGCGTCACCTCACTACTCATTCCAGTGCTGACTTCTCTAAGCAGGAAGAAACTCTCTTCTTACTTCCAAACACTCCTCCCATCTGTAGGGCCAGCTGACTGTTAAGTCTTCCTTACCCAGTTGTCCAAACTACTACCGCTCTGATGGGAGATATTACATTAAATTCAGCATTAAACATTGCTCAACCATTATACATGTTATAATGACACAAACTGTAAAAGTCCTCTGGGACGGTGTCCGACATCTTCACACACTTTTACTGTATAACCACGAGTCACTTAAATGTCAGGGACATCGATCTGTCTAGTTAGGGGCAGAAGTGATTGTGAATCAATGTCACCTCTTCTGGTGCAGATGAAAGTGACAACAGGAGCCCGGGAGAGGAACAGCGAGACACCCCGAAAGAGGGAATGGTGCAGATAGTGGCCTATTATGACTGCACAAGCCCATGTACATTGGTAGCGTACAAACAAGGGGAACAAATACCTGAACCTGGCAGATCCAAATTCAGACTGGTAGAAGCACTACTCTGACCCTGGTCTGTCCCTACATGATGGTGGAGGTTGGCACCCTAAGATAACGCAATGGCGCCCCCTATCAATAGAGGCTCACCCTGAATGCTCCTAACAACTCCTAGTTTATCTATGCTTGTGTAGCAACTTACTTGGGAAAATAGGTTAAACACTAAAAACTACAACTGACCCTGCTTGCTCCTGTACAGACTAGATACCTTGACTACACAGTCCCCAGCAGTACCTGCGGGTGAAGAGATAGACCTAACCACAGACTAGGAGATGGCAACTATGGCCTAAACTGCCTAAAATGCAGACAAGTTGCTTCACATTCCTCCTAAAGAACCAGAGGGCAGAGCAGAGTGTGAATTATGTAAAAGAAGAGAAGTGTGCTGAACAAAGGAATAATCCCAAAGCAAGTAAAGTAAGAAACAAAATACCAAACAAAGAATACAGCAAGTACTGTTAACAAATATACTGCCTATTTTCAAATGATAAAAAGAAGAAAAGTGCAAAGTATAGGAAATAAACAGCAAAGCGAAAAACCCTAGCTCCAAATATCAACAGAATGTCAGAATATCCAAATGAATCTATCACCAGCAGGAAACGCAGACTATAAAGCTGCACCCAAAATGTGATAGGCATCCAAATAAAAATACAAATGTGTAAAGCGAAGCAGGCTGCAGCCAGAAAAGCAGAACCCAAACACCCAGTGAAAAGGTGTGTGTCCTGTGGCTCGGCAGAAAGAGAAGCCGACCACAGAACACAAACTGAAGGGATCAAATCCTGGAGCATGACATTGCTACAGACAATTCCTCTCTCTTCCTCCTCCCTGACTTCTCTAGTTTTCCATTTCTGTTGTGTCTTGGTAATTGTGGGTAACATGAGGCGGCCCATTCAGGTTGTACAGGTGGTCTGGCTCTGCCAGGACGGCATCCATACGTGCCGTCACAAGAAGGTTTGCTATATCTCGCAGCACAGTCTCAAGAGGACGGAAACAAACTCCATGTGGACGGCATGAGGGGCCAATATCCTGTAGTGGACAAGGGACAAATACCGCCACACCGTGACCAGATCACATATTACCACCACATAGTGACCGAATACTACCATACTGAGCATTAATACAAAAACAGAATACTAATATTACCATTACTAATAGTGCCATTATTCACAGGAGCTCTGTGTATAGTATACAGTGTATAGTGTCAGTGTACAGATAACACACCGACTCACTGGTGATATCTCTAGTTGAAGGCCTTCATCTCCACTTTTCCTCTTCATCCATCGCAGACCGCCATCACTTCTTCTCGCCAGGACTCGTCTCTGCATAAAATAACACAGTTATCTAGAGCAGCTACAGAGCACATTCCCAAATATTTCCCCAACTTCTACACTACACCAGATGAAGAAAAAAAGTGATATAGTGCCGCCCTGCACAGTAACATGAACCCCCCACAGAAAACAGTATCCTCAAAAATAAAATACATTACAGCAGTAATAATATCCTTTAATTAGCCCCTACAGTAATAATGTCCCACATCCTACTCCCATTGTCTTCATCCTGCCCCTATTGTCTCCATCCTGCCCCCAATGTCTCCATCCTGCCCCCATGTTTCCATTTGTCTCCATCCTGCCCCCAATGTCTCTCCATCCTGCCCCCAATGTTTTTCCATTCTGCCCCAATGTCTCTCCATTCTGCCCCCATTTCTTTCCATTCTGCCAATGTCTCTCCATTCTGCCCACATCTCCATTCTGCCTCCATGTGTCTATTTTGCCCCATGTCTCCATTCTGCCCCCAATGTCTCTCCATTCTGCCCCCAATGTCTCTCCATCCTGCCCCCAATGTCTCTCCATTCTGCCTCAACGTCTTTCCATTCTGCCCCAATGTCTCTCCATTCTGCCCCCATTTCTTTCCATTCTGCCAATGTCTCTCCATTCTGTCCACGTCTCCATTCTGCCTCCATGTGTCTATTTTGCCCCATGTCTCCATTCTGCCCCCAATGTCTCTCCATTCTGCCTCCGATGTCTCCATTCTGCCCCCATGTTTCTATTCTGCCTCCATGTTTCTATTATGCACCCAATGTCTCCATTCTGCTCCCGGTTCTCCATTCTGCCCCCCTTGCCTCCATTCTGCCCCAATGTTTCTATTCTGCCCCAATGTCCCATTCTGCCCCCCTTGTCTCCATTCTGCCCTCCCTGTCTCCATTCTGCCCCCCTGTCTCCATTATGCCCCCCTTGTCTCCATACTACCCCCTGGCTTCTATTCTGCCCCCAATGTCTCCATTCTGCCCCCGTCTCCATTCTGCCCCCCATGTTTCTATTCTTCCCTCCATGTCTCCATTCTGCCACCCTTGTCTCCATCCATACTGCCCTCTGGTTTCTATTCTGCCCTTAATGTCTCCATACTGTCCCCATGTCTCCACTCTGCCCCCTATCTCCATTCTGCCCCCCAGTCTCTATTCTGCCCCGTCTCCATTCTGTCCCTATCTCCATTCTGCCCCCTTTCTCCATTCTGCCCCCCGGTCTCTATTCTGCCCTGTCTCCATTCTGCCCCCCTGTCTCCATTCTTCCCCCATGTTTCTATTCTGCCACCCTTGTCTCCATCCATACTGCCCTTTGGTTTCTATTCTGCCCCCAATGTCTCCATACTGTCCCCATGTCTCCATTCTGCCCCCTATCTCCATTCTGCCCCCCGGTCTCTATTCTGCCCCGTCTCCATTCTGCCCCCCTGTCTCCATTCTGCCCCCCTGTCTCCATTCTTCTCCCCTGTCTCCATTCTGCCCCGTCTCCATTCTGCCCCCCATGTCTCCATTCTGCCCTCAATGTGTTTCCATTCTGCCTCCAATATGACTCCATTCTCCCCCAATGTGACTCCATTCTGCCCCCAATGTCTCCCATTCTGCCTCCATGTTTCCCATTCGACCCCCCCATGCCTCCATTCTGCCCTCAGTGTCCCTCACCCTGCCCCCACCCTGTGCGGTTTTGGTGATTTTTTTCCTCTATAGACTTCTATGTGGAGCATAAAAAAACGTCTGTAAGAAACTGCAGATACTTTTTTAAGTGCAGAATCAAAGCTTTTCTGTACTGTAGAAAACAATTAAAAACGCGGTTTCACATCTGCACCAAAATGCATCAAATAAGGGGGAAAAAGCCTAAAATAGTGCACCAAAGATGCAATAACCAGAGGAGATTGTTATTGTGTAGATTGGTGCACAGTATTTATGCTACGTGTGAACACGGCCTTACAGACACAAAAAAGCCAGATGTCATATAGTGAAACTACACAGAGATGAGAAAGTTCTGAAGGGTCCGACTGTGAATGAGGGAACAAAAAATAATCCACAGGTCCCAACTAGAGAAGAGCAGGACGCACAGATGATATTGCAGCAGCCCGGGCTAATCTAAAGCCGCGACAGGGCCTCCCGTCCAGCCACCAATTACCACTGACCTGGATGCTGGACCTGAGTCCCATGAGTCGATCCTCTCATCTCTAGTCCCAGCCGTCCTGGATACAGCAGACAGTCCCGGATTTAGGTCTATGCCCTGCAGTCCCGAGTTTCTGCTGAATGTCCCTCACTGCCACCGCCCCTCTGATAACTCTTCCTGCCGGGGGAGAAAGACATGGTAAATGGGCGTGGCTTGGGGTGTGGATAGGGGCGTGGTCAGACTACGCGTGCCGCATGGTTTCGCCCTCTTTCTAGTCCTCATAGGTTGGCGGTATGCTTGTACTGAGGAGATCTGGGATATCAGTGATTAGGTCCCATATTGTGCACTGTAAGGTCTGGAAAAGCTCCTTCTATCCGTCTCTGTAGCACCAGAGGAAGAACAGAGGGGAAAAGACAGGATTTTCTACATGTCGCGTTATGTAGATGTTCTGCAGATTTATCACAACCGTCCACAAGAAGAAACTGCCATCACAGAGCCGCCTTTAGCTGTTGGAAAAGTTTAAACTTTGTTTTGAATAGTTGCTATAGGCAACAAGGACTTTCTATTTATGCTGGGTCACATGATGCTGGTGCTGGGTGATGTCATGTGACAGAATGTTGTGGGTGATGATGTCACAGAGGGCGTTGTGATGTCACCCTTGGGGTATATAAGGGGGCTCCATCCACCTGGAGCTCATATCTCATTGGCCATATCTTGGTGCTGAGATACCCCCTGGAGACAATGAGGATCGCCATATTGTTTCTGTGCTGTACCCTGTTCTACCCTGTGAATTACCATAGGCTGCCGGTGAGTACCTGTCTATTATTACATATGGAGGACGTTTAGAATCAGCTGCGGCAGGGGAAGGGGATGGGGAGGGGGGTCCTGTAAGAATTTACCTGCGGGAATAAGAGGTTATGGCAGGGAAAGGAGCTTAGGAAGTGACAGTCAGAGGGGATATAAGTGTGGGGTGACCCCTCTGACTCCCACATTCCTGCTTTGTCCTTGTAGTGATTAATGACTTTGGTGTTGTCCCTTATATATCACTTTGCAGTCACCAGTGATCGCTCCGCACTGTGATCCTAAACTACAGTCTCATTTACCTTTTTACAAACGTCCAGAAGGGGAGGAGTGACATCACACCCATGTGAGCAGATCCCGCCCACTTTTACTGCAGTCGTAATGCGAGCTAGCTGTATTCTGTTTTCATGGAAATGTCAGCAGCTGCTCCCCCTAGTGTTTACAAGATGAAAACATCAAAACAGTTAAAATATTTTTTTCAGATTTTATACCATTAAAACCTTTTTAAATATATATGTGTATTTATATATAAATATAAATACTTTACAATTTTACAATTGTAAAAAAATTGCTGACACTTTCCCTTTAAAAGATCTAAAGACGTTCTGCTTCATGTGCCATTGTGACCAATCACAGCACAGATTATATTTTTTAAACTTTTCTTGAAAAACTGAAGCTGCTCCGTGATTGGAAATCATGTGGAAGGGTTCTCTTTTAGACATTTAGTTAGGTCCAAAGTATCAGTGACATGATGGATAGAACTGTGCAATGATGTCACAGAGGGCTTTGTGATGTCACCCCTGGGTATATTAGAAGCCTCGGCCCATCTGCAGCTTGTATCTCATTGACCATACCTTGGTGCTGAGAGACCTCTGGAGATGATGAGTATCATCCTATCATTTCTGTGCTTTACGTTGCTCTACCCCCCACATTACAGTACACTGAGGGCGAGTATGTTCTCATCAATATGGAGGTCACAAGGATCAGCTAATGAGAATATCGCCTCTTGCAGGACTTCTCATACTGGACATGTGACCGTCCGTCATATGAAAGTCCAACTGTAAATAATATTCCATGGACCCTGGAGGTGAATCCCAAACTTCTTCCTGATCTTCTCAATGGGATATTTCTGAAAGTTGCTTGATAATGTATCCATCACTGTATAATAACAAGGGCTCTCTGTTTGACTGGATTGGGTATAAATATACAGGACTTTATTATGTTTTTTTTCTTTATTATAGGATGACCCACTACCCGTGGATCTCAGGAGAAGCACCTATCAAGCTTCCATCAATCTTCCTCTTTGGCTCTTCCGTGACTCAGTTTTTGTTGCGGTGATGACACTACTGACAATACTAGAGTATTTGGCCTTAAGTCTTGTCCTGAGCAAGTGGGCAATGTCTGAACCTGGTGAAACAATCAGAAAACTCCTGAGAACAAAACCATTCTGAAGGAACAAAGTGCTTGTAAGGAGCCGATTTGCATCCCTCAGATTCAGGAGCAAGACTCCAGGAGAACACCTGTCCTGCCCAATGGCAAATGTTCTACTCCATCCATGGCTCCTGCACCGCAGGATGCGAAAAAGGTTCCTAGTTGCAACTATAAAGTGGCGTTCAGTGATATTGTCTGGGTCAGAACGATCCCTCATAACAATATAGGAAGAAGAGCTCAAAGTTCCACGGAGCATAAAGAGAGGTTACTGATTTTTCAGAGAAGCCAACAACCCAGAATTCCAGAGCCAAGAGCACCAGAACCTAGAACACCAGAACCTACCATGTCAGAACCTTGTATGTGAGAACCTAGAATGCCAGTGCCTGAAATGCCTACAACACCTCCACCCAAAATCAAGAGGAGAAGATGTTTCCTTAGATGTCTTAGAGGCGAGGAAGATTGAGAAGGCAACTGCTTGAACTTTCCCATTGCTCGTGTTTTTATCACAGGTGAGTCCTATACATGCTGTCTGATGGGCACCATCTTACTACATACAATGCAGCATTGCACCTGAAATCGAATGGATATTTTGTCACACACTTGCACTTTAGCACCTTATCATATGGCGCATATATCTATGAACGCTTTGCTAAGTATCACTGTCTAGTATGTGCTTCTGATGAACCTATTTTAGGAAAACGTGTCGAGGTTTGGCATACTATGTACTTGAGTTTGGCGTACATTCTGTTGCCATCTATAATCTACTAGATATTATAATGTCTCTGGTGGGATGCCCCATGCCGAATTGTTGATAACTGACTATGAGCATTGTCCTCTATTTCTTATCTACTATGGTTACAGGTTGATGTGAAGAGAGCTGTGCCATTGGTAGCGATTTTTCTACTGATTTGTCAGTTATATTTATGTTAGTTTAGCAAATTTCTGCTTGTAGGGTCTAATGTTTTAGCATAGTGTATGTTCTGTGAGCTAAATTGTCATACTTATGCACTAGATAGATTATAAATTGTGATGCTTATGTACTAGATAGATTATTAGTTTAATCGGTGATTTTTTAAATATTTTTTAACATCAGGAGACTCAAGAATCGCATCTTACAGAAGACAAGAAGCCTAAATGCCGAAGGGTGATGACCTGTTGATGGCCCACAGCTGGAGAGTCATTACCTCTTGATGGCACAAAACTGGACAGAAGATAAAAACATTTGATGACACACAACAGGAGGGTGATGACCTATTGATGGCCATAGCTAGAGGGTCATTACCTGTTGATGGCACACAGCCGAACAGAGGATCATTACCTGTTGATGGCACACAGCCGGATGGTCATTACCTGTTCATGGCGCACAGCCGGATGGTCATTACCTGTTGATGGCGCACTGCCGGATGGTCATTACCTGTTGATGGCACACAGCCGGAGGGTGATGACCTATTGATGGCCATAGCCAGAAGGTCATTACCTGTTGATGGCGCACTGCCGGATGGTCATTACCTGTTGATGGCACACAGCTGGAGGGTGATGACCAGTTGATGTTTCACTGCCGGATGGTCATTACCTGTTGATGGCACACTGCCGGATGGTCATTACCTGTTGATGGCACACAGCTGGAGGGTGATGACCAGTTGATGTTTCACTGCCGGATGGTCATTACATGTTGATGGCACACAGCCGGACAGAGGATCATTACCTGTTGATGGCACACAGCCGGTCAGAGGATAAGATCTTTTGATTGCATACACCGGGTCCCTCCCTGATAACAAGGAACCCTGGGGAATACTGGTCATCTTGATCCCCCACTGACTATATACTTGCTCCACCTCAGCCTACACCATCATGGAGGACACTTCCACCTGTGTCCACTGTAAGGTTGGACTTTCTTTTATAATTACAGCAGATTAATAAACATCATAAAGCTGTAAAACTATCGAATAATTTATTATAAATTATTATAAAGAAATATAAAGTATAATAGATAGCTATAGAGGGCACAGAAGACGACTAACTATAGAAAGCATGGTATCGCCTGATATATACTGTATATTCTAGATGGCGCTATTACACTAAATACATCACAACCTCCAGGGTGATATTACCGTACAATGCGAGATCACTAATAATGGCCACAGATTATGAGAAAATGACCAGCTCCATAGTCCTGGAGTTATTATAGATGTCTCTAGTGTGAGGCAGGGACTGGACGAGTGTTGGAGGGAGGTATATTCCCCCAGGACGTCCTTTATGTATCCATGCTGTAGAATCTGCCGTATACTTCTGTTCTAGCAGTCAGACATTTCACTCTGCAGATCACAGGCTCAACATTGTGTAAAACTAACACCGTATATAAGAGCACTCAGAATAAAAACTAGCGGCATGCCGTGCACTGCCCACGTCATGTGTACGGGATACAGGACCTGCAGGACCTGGTACGGCCATTATAGTTGATAGATTAATGATACCTGTGCAGATGAAGGGGAAAAAAATATGTGCAACAACAGGAGGAGAAAGTCTCAAAATGTAATTTGAAGAGTATAATAGAGAAATGGGAAACTTCTGGAGATGCAGATAAGTGGTACCAGGGAGAAACGTAAGTGTAGTCAGACAAGGGAAAAGTGCAAATGATCCAGCGTAAAGGTTTGTTTAGTAGAAAAAATATTAAAACTTAGCTTTTATTAGCCATATAAAACACTGCTCTACAAAGAATACAGCAAATGTGCAACTATCATAGCTTACAGACCTACGCGTTTCAACAAATCATGTCTTAATTTTGGCCCTACTACTAGAATGACAAAAAGGCATATATATATATATATATATATATATATATATATCCACGTGCCTGTATGACCTCCCTACAATGCCTGGGCATGCTCCTGATGAGGTTGCGGATGGTCTCCTGTGGGATCTCCTCCCAGACCTGGACTAAAGCATCCACCAACTCCTTGACAGTCTGTGGTGCAACGTGACGTTGGCGGATGGAGCGAGACATGATGTCCCAGATGTGCTCAATCGGATTCAGGTCTGGGGAACGGGCGGGCCAGTCCATAGCTTCAATGCCTTCATCTTGCAGGAACTGCTGACACACTCCAGCCACATGAGGTCTGGCATTGTCCTGCATTAGGAGGAACCCAGGGCCAACCGCACCAGCATATGGTCTCACAAGGGGTCTGAGGATCTCATCTCGGTACCTAATGGAAGTCAGGCTACCTCTGGCGAGCACATGGAGGGCTGTGCGGCCCTCCAAAGAAATGCCACCCCACACCATTACTCACCCACTGCCAAACCGGTCATTCTGAAGGATGTCGCTCTCCACGGCGTCTCCAGACTCTGTCACGTCTGTCACATGTGCTCAGTGTGAACCTGCTTTCATCTGTGAAGAGCACAGGGCGCGAGTGGCGACTTTGCCAATCCTGGTGTTCTGTGGCAAATTCCAAGCGTTCTGCATGGTATTGGGCTGTGAGCACAACCCCTATCTGTGGACGTCGGGCCCTCATACCACCCTCATGGAGTCGGTATCTAACCGTTTGTGCAGACACATGCACATTTGTAGCCTGCTGGAGGTCATTTTGCAGGGCTCTGGCAGTGCTCCTCCTGTTCCTCCTTGCACAAAGGCGGAGCTAGCGGTCCTGCTGCTGGGTTGTTGCCCTCCTACGGCCCCCTCCACATCTCCTGGTGTACTGGCCTGTCTCCTGGTAGCGCCTCCAGCCTCTGGACACAGCCAACCTTCTTGCCACAGCTCGCATTGATGTGCCATCCTGGATGAGCTGCACTATCTGAGCAACTTCTGTGGGTTGTAGAGTCTGTCTCATGCTACCACGAGTGTGAAAGCACAACCAACATTCAAAAGTGACAAAAACATCAGCCCGAAAGCATTGGTACTGAGATGTGGTCTGTGGTCCCCACCTGCAGAACCACTCCTTTATTGAGGGTGTCTTGATAATTGGCAATAATTTCCATCTATCGTCTATTCCATTTGCACATCAGCATGTGAAATTGATTGTCAATCAGTGTTGCTTCCTAAGTGGACAGTTTGATTTCACAGAAGTTTGATTTACTTGGAGTTATATTCTGTTGTTTTAACTGTTCCCTTTAATTTTTGGAGCAGTGTATATAGATGCATACAGTGAGTACGGAAAGTATTCAGACTCCTTTAAATTTTTCACTCTTTGTTTCATTGCAGCCATTTGATAAATTCTAAAAAGTTCATTTTTTTTCTCATTAAAGCACACTCTGCACCCCATCTTGACTGAAGAAAACAGCAATGTAGAATTTTTTTGTAAATTTATTAAAAAAGAAAAACTGAAATATCACATGGTCATAAGTATTCAGATCCTTTGCTCAGACACTCATATTTAAGTCACATGCTGTCCATTTCCTAGTGATCCTCCTTGAGATGGTTCTACTCCTTCAATGGAGTCCAAATGTGTTTAATTAAACTGATAGGACTTGATTTGGAAAGGCACACACCTGTCTATATAAGACCCCACAGCTCACAGTGCATGTCAGACCAAATGAGAATCATGAGCTCAAAGGAACTGCCCAAGGAGCTCAGAGACCGAATTGTGGCAAGGCACAGATCTAGCCAAGGTTATAAAAGAATTTCTGCATTACTCAAGGTTCATAAGAGCACAGTGGCCTCCATAATCCTTAAATGGAAGAAGTTTGGGACCACCAGAAGTCTTCCTAGACCTGGCCGTCCAGCCAAACTGAGCAATCGTGGGAGAAGAGCCTTGGTGAGAGAGGTAAAGAAGAACCCCAAGATCACTGTGGCTGAGCTCCAGAGATGGAGTAGGGAGATGGGAGAAAGTTCCACAAAGTTGGGCCTTTATGGCAGAGTGGCCAGACGGAAGCCTCTCCTCAGTGCAAGACATATGAAAGCCTTAGTCCTATTGCATGGACAGATTTCCTCTCTTTCCTTAGTTCTTGTAGCAGATCATAACAGCAGTATCATGCTATGGGTGTGTTTTTCAGCTGCAGGGACAGGACGACTGGTTGCAATTGAAGGAAACATGAATGCGGCCAAGTACAGAGATATCCTGGATGAAAACCTCTTCCAGAGTGCTCTGCACCTCAGACTTGGCCAAAGGTTCACCTTCCAACAAGACAATGACCCTAAGCACACAGCTAAAATAACAAAGGAGTGGCTTCAGAACAACTATGTGACCATTCTTGACTGGCCCAGCCAGAGCCCTGACCTAAACCCAATTGAGCATCTTTGGAGAGACCTGAAAATGGCTGCCCACCAACGTTTACCATTCATCCTGACGGAACTGGAGAGGATCTGCAAGGAAGAATGGCAGAGGATCCCAAAATGCAGGTGTGAAAAACTTGTTGCATCATTTCCAAGAAGGCTCATGGCTGTACTAGCCCAAAAGGGGGCTTCTACTCAATACTGAGCAAAGGGTCTGAATACTTATGCCCGTGTGATATTTCAGTTTTTCTTTTTTATTAAATTTGCAAAAATTTCTACATTTCTGTTTTCTTTCAGTCAAGATGGGAAATGAGAAAAAAATGAACTTTTTAGAATTTACCAAATGGCTGCAATGAAACAAAGAGTGAAGAATGTAAAGGGGTCTGAATACTTTCCGTACCCAGTGTACATGCATGGAAATAAATGCAGAATTATATTTCTTAATACTGCAGTATCAGATCCTGTCTTGAATTTAACCCCTGTGGTATCCAATGTGAAAATCCACAGGGACTCCCGGTTCAGAAGTTTGCACTTATGATCCCCACCTCGTGTGGATCTATATACCTTCTCTATCTCCATATATTTAAAGAATGAGGTGTCACCTTTATGAACTCTCGCAAAATGCCTCGATACTGCTGATGTATTTATGGCTTCCAAATGAATCGCATCAGAAAGATGTCTTCTGATACGGACTTTCAGCGCACCTGTGGTACAACCCACATAGTGGACCTTACACAAGGTGCATTCTATAAGGTATATAACCCCTGATGAATTACAATTGAGGACATCATGAATTTTATATTCTCTATCATTACTTAAGGACATAAAACTATCTGTTTTAACCGCGTGTAGACACGCTTTGCACTGATTGGCTCCACATCTGAAGAAACCTTTTGTGCTGAGCCAATTTGGTTGTACAGTATTAGTCTCACTGGTGTATAAGCTAGGAGAAAGGATGGTTCCCAGAGCGGGCGCTTTCCTGGCTACAAAGCGGATGGCATTAGAAAGTAGTTTTTTTAGTTTCTTGTTCTGATATATTATAGGGTTATACTTTTTAATTCTAGATGTAATTTTATTATACTGAGGACTATAGGTGGTTGAAAACGTTACCCTAGTATCCAATGTGTTAATGTTATTTTTCTGTTTATTTCGGAGTATATCTTTCCGATTTATATTGGAGACAATTCTACTCGCTTTTCTTAAAGACCACTCGGGATAGCACCTATTGGATAGTCTGTTACACATTTTTTCTGATTCCTTCTGAAAAGTGATGTTATCTGAACAATTTTGCATTGTTCGTATTAGCTCACCGTAAGGGATATTTCTCTTAATATGTGGCGGATGACAACATTTAGCTGATAGAATAGAATTTGAGGCTGTAGATTTTCTGTGGGGATTAATTTTGACCAATTCTTTCTCCTTGGTAGCCTCAAGTTCGAGATCCAAAAAAGTAATTTTGGATGAATGGTAGAACTAAGTGAATTTAAGATTAAAATGATTGCAGTTGATGTACTGTACAAATTGTACCACCTCCTCCTGTGTGCCCCCCACACCAGGAGGAGGTCATCAATAAATCTACCGTACCACACAATGTGTCCACTATATGTGTTATCATTATGGTAAATGAAAAGCTCCTTCCACCTACACATCACTATGTTCACTAGCGAAGGAGAAAATTTACTGCCCATGCTGACTCCTCTTTTCTGTAAAAAAAAAACTTTTATCAAAGCTAAAATAATTACGCTCTAAGAGGAACTGTACTGCTATGACCAGAAATTCTTTTATTTCTATAGTGTACGAACTGTATGTGTCAAGGTGGTAGGTTAAACATGCTAAAGCAATATGGTGTGGAATTGAGGGGGTATAATGCCACCACATCACAGGACAATCATCCAAAGTTTTTTGGCCATTCAAATTTATCAAAAATGGTCACTATGAATTTTGAATCCCTAATGTAACTCGGAGTTTCCTGAACCAGAGGCTGTAGGTAAAAATCCATCCAGGCACTTAATTTTTCACCATGGGAACCAATCCCCACCACTATGGGTCTTAACCCCTTTACAGCCCAGGGCGTACTAATACGTACTGTACCTGCGCCCTGGGCTTTAAGAGCCAGGTACGTATTAGTACGCCCTGTTGATTTCGGCCACACACAGGCTGTGCGGGCGCGATCGCCGCCGGGTGTGAGCTGATTTTTGCTATGTGCTGGGAGCGGTCACGCACGGCTCCTGGCACATTAACCCCCGCAATGCTGCGATCGAAGTCGATCACAGCATTGCGGAGGTAAGTACTGCATACTCACCTCTTCCCCGCCGTCGCGCGCTGTCTGAGGCTGGGTTTCGTGGTTGTCATGGTAACCCTGATGTCATCATGACAACATCCGGGTCACCAGACAGCAGAAAGATACTTTGATCATGCACAGTGCATGACCAAAGTATCTTCTGCATCTAAAGCGCTGACAGCCTGTAAAGCACAGGGATGGTGCTCCATCCCTATGTTATACAGGTGATCAGAGTATAAAAAGTGAAAGTCCCATAGTGGGACAAAGTATAAAGGTAAAAAAAAGTGGTTAAAAAATGTAAAAAAAAAATAATCCACCAAAAATAAAAATATAATGTACCCATCAATAAATATTATAATGAAAAAAAACAAACAAAACAATAAAAGTACACATATTTGGTATCGCCACGTCCGGAACGACCTGACCTATAAAACTGTCTCACAAGTTAACTCCTTTAGTGAACACGATAAAAAATTAAAATAAAAAACAAAGCAAAAAACGATGCTTTATCATCATACGCCAAACAAACAATGGAATTAAACGCGATCAAAAAGATGAATATAAATAAAAATGGTACCACTGAAAACGTCATCTTGTTCCACAAAAAACAAGCTGCCATACAGCTCCATCAGCTGAAAAATAAAAAAGTTATAGCTCTCAGAATAAAGTGATGCAAAAAAACAATTTTTTCTAGAAAATAGCTTTTATTGTGTAGAAGCGCCAAAACATAAAAAAAGATATAAATGTGGTACCGCTGTAAACGTACAGACCCAAAGAATAAAGCTACCTCATCAATTTTACCACACGCGGAACAGCATAAAAAAATTTAAAAAAACAATTTCTGAATTGTTGGTTTTTGCTTATTCTGACTCCCAAAAATCGGAATAGAAAGCGATCAAAAAATGTCACGTGCCTGAAAATGGTACCAATAAAAACGCCAACTCATCCCGCAAAAAACAAGTTGTCAAATGACTCTGTCGGCCAAAATATGGAAAAATTATAGCTCTCAAAATATGGCGATGCAAAAACTATATTTTGCAAAAAAATGCGTATTTTAGTGTGAGACAGCTGTCAATCATAAAAACCCGATAGGATTCTGGTATCGCTGTAATCGCACCGACCCAAAGAATAAAGTCGTCTAATCACTTATACTGCACAAGGAACGGTGTAAAAAATAAACTCTAGGGTTAGGGTTGTGCTAGGGTTGGGATTTTTTTCAAAAGCAAAAAAAAAAAAGATGACGATATGGCAACTAGTGTTGAGCACAAGTGCTCGCTACTTGAGTTTGCATCGGGTGCTCGGGTATGCATTGAGTATCGCGGGTGCTCGAGTCTCTGCCCCATATGCTTCACAGTCAAAAAAAACGTGCGGGGATTGCCTGCCATGCACCAGCAATCCCTGCATGTTTGTTTTGGGTGTCTAATAACTGTGAAACATGTGGGCAGGACTCGAGCATGTCACTCGAGCACGTGCGATACATGGTGCATACCCGAGTACACGATGCAAACTCAAGTAGCGAGCACTTGTGCTCAAGACTAATGACAACTTATTCAATATGATGACCTAATGTTATCAAATTATGTGTCGTACCGGGTTCAAAATGTTCATTATACCCCTTTATAAAATCCTTGAGGGGTGTAGTTTCCAAAATGGGGTCACTTGTGGGGGGTTTCAACTATTTAGGCACATCAGGGGCTCTTCAAACGTGACATGGCGTCCGCCCTCAATTCCAGCCAATTTTGCGTTCAAAAAGTCACACAGTGCTCCTTCCCTTCTGAACTCTGCCGTGCACCCAAACACTGTATTTTCCCCACATATAGGGTATTGGCGTACTCAGGAGAAATTGCAAAAAGTTTTTGGGGTCCATTTTCTCCTCTTACCCTTGTGAAAATAAAAAAATTGGGCTAAAACATAATTTTTGTGGAAAAAGTTTGATTATTTATTTTCATGGCTCCATGTTTAAACTTCTGTAAAGGTTCTCTGAGGGGTCTAGTTTCCAAAATGGTGTCACTTGTGGGGGGTTTCCACTGTTTAGGCACATCAGGGGCTCTCCAATCACAACATGGCGTCCGCTAATTATTCAAGCAAATTTTACTTTCAAAAAGTCAAATGGCGCTCCTTCCCTTCCGAACCCTGCCATATGCCTAAACAGTGGTTTTTCCCCACATATGGGGTATCTGTGTGGTCAGGGGAAATTGAACAACAAATTTTGGGGTCCATTTTTTCCTGTTAACCCTGTGAAAATAAAAAAATTGGGTCTAAAGTAACATTTTTGTGAAAAAAAGTTAAATGTTAATTTTTTTCTTCCACATTCCAAAAATTTCTGTGAAGCACTTGAAGGGTTAATACATTTTTTGAATGTGGTTTTGAGCACCTTGGGGGTGCAGATTTTAGAGTGGTGTTACTTTTGGGTATTTTCTGTCATAAAGACCCCTCAAAGTGACTTCAAATGTGATGTGGTCCCTAAAAAAATGGTTTTGTAAGTTTTGTTGGAAAAATGAGAAATCTCTGGTCAACTTTTAACCCTTATAGCTCTCTAATAGAAAAAAAATTTGGTTCCAAAATTGTGCTTATGTAAAGTAGATATGTGGTAAATGTTATTTATTAACTATTTTGTGTGACATATCTCTCTGATTTAAGGGCATAAAAATTCAAATTTTGAAAATTGCTAAATTTTCAAAAATTTTCACCAAATTTCAGTTTTTATCACACATTAATGCAAGTGAAATCGGAGAAATTTTACCACAATCATGAAGTACAATATGTCACGAAAAAACAATCTCAGAATCAGGGGGATCCGTTGAAGCGTTGCAGAGTAATTACCTCATAAAGTGACAGTGGTCAGAATTGTAAAAATTGGCCTGGTCATTAATGTGCAAACCACCTTGGGTAGTAAAGGGGTTAAAGGTGGTGGAAAAATATTTTTATGTATTTTTGGCAGCGAATGGTAAACTGGAACAATTGGGTGATCTACGTATAAATATTCCATTAATTTTTTTTTAGGGCCCCTCAGTGTAAACCTTCGTTTAATAGATTATACATAGCAGCATTAAACTCAACAGTAGGATCTCTAGCTAACTCCAAATAAACATCCCTATTTTCTAAATCCATCAAATTCAATTTTTTATACAATCCTGCATTCAGTACTATAGTGCCACCTTTATCCGCTGAGCGGACTAGTATGTCGGAATTATCCTTTAATTTTTTCAGAGCGTCTTTTTCTCTATATGTCAGATTAGAGTCCAAATGATTAGTAGAAGATAATTCATTCTTTAATTCCACTAGTTCTTTTTCAATTAAGTCTTGGAACTGATCCAGAACCAATGGTCTGGACTGAAGTGGGTAAAAGAAAGGATTGCCAGCCCGAAAGTCGTCATTTACATTTACATTTGGAATTAAAGATTCCGTCTCGAATTGTTTCATTTGTAATAAAGACTGTTGTTCTGTGAATAATAACATGGAATCCTGGCTTGTCCTAGGAGAAACTTCTTCTGAAGCTGTATTCTGTGGATTTTTCATGTCCATAAAATGACATCGGATGGTGAGGTTACGTGCTAGTTTGTTAACATCCAGAATTGTTCTGAAAATGTTGAATTCGTTAGAAGGTGAAAAGCTCAGGCCTTTAGCCAGGAGAGAAATTTGACTCTCAGATAAGATGTAGCTAGAGAGATTCCAAACAGGTGACTCTAATAATGGCCTTTTTTTGCTCTGTGTTGGGTACTTGTTTGCATTTATGCTTACGTCCCGCCCTTGTGTGACCTGCCACTAGCTGTTTCAGTAGTGGCTAGCCCTCCCTTGGAAAGGGGTGTGCTCGGACGGCGGGCCCAGTTGGTAGAATGGGGATGCAGTCGCGGCCTCGGCCCGGTCCGTGCCCAGGGCGCACACATTAAAAATAGGGGCCAGTTGATGAGTGGCAATTATGAGTGGATAAACGACTACGCCACCTGTGGTGTCTGGTCATGCGCCACCAGCGCTGCTGCAGTCTTCTGAGGCGGGATGTTGTGGCAACCGATGGTAGTACTACTCCCCACAGGCGGAGCAGGGCCTCAGGGCAGAGGAAAAAGGAGGATGAGTGGAGTCGTAGTAGGTGCAGTGGTGCGGTGTGGTGTCGCGCTGCCATAATGGACCGGAGGCAATGGATGTAGTCTTCCAAGCTTTACTCACGTTGTTAGAGGTCAGCTGCAAGGCTTCTCCTTGCTTCTCATGGCGTGCTGTGGCCACCAGAGAAGGGGGTTCGGCACACCCCGGTAGTTCAGGTGCGTCTATCAGGACCCCCAGCACCAGTGTGCTCCTAGAAATCTCCCCCTTGGGCCTCTCCTGTCCGTGTGCGGTGCGTGTTGCAAGGCTGGGTCTCCCTCAGGCTATACACAGAACAAGGGCACAGGTGGCAACTCCGCTCCGTCTGTTACCCGGTGGGAACCACTTAGCCTTCAGGCTTTTCCGACTGAGACGTGAAGTAACAAAGTCAGATATCGGGGGCCGGTACCCCTCTTGCAGCATGAGTCCCTCTGACTAGGCCAGAATGGAGAGTATAGGTGGCGTATGCCGATCCGTCTGTATTCCTTGAGATCCTTTTGCCTGCGGAGCTCTCCTCCTCAGCTCCCCTCCAGGCCTTCTTAAGCAGGGACCTTGACCGGGTAGAGACCTCTGTTAACTCTATCCTGCTCCTCGTCTCAAGGCCAGAGCACGAGGACCGTGCATCTCCAGCACGCTGCAGGCTCCTACACAAGGCCACTGTCAGCTGTGAAGACCACAATCAAACAACCTTGAACTTAAGATGGCTGGCTATTAAATATGTATCTACAAGTGTAACCTAAAAGTGCGTCCTCCACCCTCACCCACTACATGGTTCCCCCTATCTTTAGTTCCCCCATCTCCATTATCCTGCTGGGGCAGCACCCTAGTGCATACTAGCCCCCCATAGGACCAGAGTGTGTAGTGTTGAGTGATGAGGTGGGGTCCTGACAGGTGCTCCATCCTAACCTGGGAGAGGAGATACCACACCTCTTTCACAAGATGCAGTACCCCCCTGTGGCGACCTAACCCTCAGGGGCGCCTCACCCTCTTCCTCCGTTTTTTGTAATCGTTCCACCAGCACTAGATAATTTATTTTTGATAAAATACAATTGTTGCATTTCACCCATTGAACTCATAGATGAATCTGAGTAATCATCAGAGGTGGCAGCAAAAGAATTATCCGTAACATCATCATGGTCCTTAAAACTCCCTCTTCCATATGTCTGAAAACGTTTGTGGGAGCTTTTTTTTAAGATGGATGGTAATTGTTTATTCCAACTATAAATCTTGTTCTGCGCATAGTCCTCACTGTCCCTTTTGAACTTGGATCTTTTTATATCCATAATGGTGTTCTCCAACTTGGCCAAATTAGATTTCAGTTTGTCATTACAAATATTAAATTCTTTTAGTTGCACATATTTCCCCAAAGACGATTGTATATCTTTAATATCCAATTTAATTTAAGTCAGTTCCAGTTCCTCATGTTTGATTATGAGGTGCATAAGATTCAGTGAACATTGACTAAGAATCGCATTCTGATCTTCTTGAAAACCGTCATTGTATATAGTGGTGGTGACTTTTTTTTAAACGCAGACCTCTAGGGATCTTTTCCTTTTTTATATATGTGTCCAAGGTTGTGAGATCCCACCAAACTTTAAGTTCTCTGGTCATTTTGTTTTCCATCTGGAACATGAGATCTTTAAATTCATCCGGTTCTGTTGTCACCACTGACGGTTTATTATCAAAAATAGATGCTAGTTTCTTCAGTCTAGCCGAACAATCCTCTGTGTCACTGAAATTCATTATGTCAAATTGAGGGGATGTGAAAATCCACAGGGACTCCCGGTTCAGAAGTGTGCACTTGCAGTCAGACAAGCCAATGGCCTGGTAACAGGGGCCAAGCAGAGCCGGGTAAGTGGTAATACAAGTGGGCAGTGGAATGAGTCGAGGTTTTGGTAATCATGGTGTAACAGATCGGGCAGACTGACTGGGCAGGAGAGAATTTTATGTTTTCTTGATTATAGCATCATGTGGAGAATTCCTGCTCCTTAATATTAAAAGGGGTTGTCTGGGACTTTTTTTTTTTTTTTTACCATGGACCTAAGAACTAACAGGCAAGTATTTGCTAACTATGTGCCTGTTGTGCCAGGCGCCGATATCTGCTGGTTCAGAGTGGTCACGGAGCGCTCCTGACAGTGATTTTTCAGCTCCCGCTCTGATCTGTTGATGGGGTGTGACTGCCGGTGTCATGCTGATTGACAGCTGGCTCCCTGCTGCCTAACTGCAGGGAGCCGTCTGTCAATCAGCATAAAGTTGGCAGTCACGCCTCTTTGACAGAGCAGTCGGGAAGAGGAAGAGCAGTTCTGTTGACGTGAAGCAGCAGAATCGCTGTTAGGAGCGGTCCAGGAGCAATCTGAGCCACCACAGGGTAGAACAAGCACGTAATAAGCAATTACCTGCCTGATAGTTCTTAGGCCCATTGCATTTTTCTATCTCACCCTGTAGGAGTCACCTTCTCCTCAACCAAAAAGAGAAGGTGCATATCCACCGACATTGTGATGCGCCAGCTTGCAGATCCAATTGCAGATAAAATTATGATTTTATTGTTAATCCATTAAAAAGATATACACATTGCAAAAATAAAATAAATAAAGGTGGAGACCTCTGTGAAACCTACACGTTTCGAACGCCAAACGTTCTTCGTCCTGCTATAGAAATACATGTAGGGAGCTACAATTTACATGCTCGACCGCGCCATCATATGGGCGTGTTGATCGTTCCTCACGCCCAATTTTCTAAGTAAAGAAATGATAGGGTGTGGGAATAACAGAATAAAAACAAGTGATCTAATCTTGAAAAGTAGGCAGTGTGTATAAAAAATACACAAAGATGATACAAACAATATGATATATACATTAACATAAAATCAAAAAGATAATAAAAGAAAAGTGCTCATGTTTTCTATCATGATTTTACCTTTCTATAGAGATGAAACATGGCATGGATAGCATTATCCATCTAAACGATATTAAGTTGGGGGTGTTCGGCTGGCCTTACACTGATGTGAGTGAATGCGTTATGATCGTCCCTTTGCTACGTTGTCGAAAATGCATCTCCCATGAATATTGGATCGATGCAAACCCCAATATTCATCACTGACCACAGTCTTCAGAGTGTCTGAGACAAGTCCTTTGAAAAGAGGAAGCCCTTGCTTCGGAAATGTACTTATCCGCCTCTGAGTATGCAAATTCTATACTTGTTGGCTGGTTCTCATCAGATTCTTTGTTGAATTTACCTGACCACGGCAGGAGGCCCTACGTCAATAGAGGTTGAAGTGTCAGCTCTTTCTCACTTTTCTAGTTATAATCCTATATGTTCAATGTGAGGGTGATATGTCCCCTCTCCAGAGATGTCTTTTTGGATTTTACAATTTTTCTTTACGACAGGGTGCAAAATTACCCTCCCCACCCCCAACCAGGATCAAACTGGGGTGTCTGGGGCCCCAATAGGAATTGATTCTAGGGGCCCACACTACAGCTGTATATGAAAACCTGTTAGCCATTATCCCGATTATAGTGGAGCGTCGGCTGTAAAATACAGGAGGCTCCTGCACCTCTTACTGTGCGCTACCATAACTGGGATGTACAATTACGGTAATTTGCAGTAAAGGACTTTGTTGGTGAAAACAAGTTATGACCATAGGATCCACAGGAGAGGTGATAACTCCATAGGATCCACAGGAGAGGTGATATCTTATTGGTCAGTGATTGATTGGTCTGACCATTTGGGACTGTACCGATTGGAAGAATGGGGAATTTTTATCCCTGACAGGGCACTTTTATTCCTATTGTAAAATAGAGCGGCAGATCGGGTGTGTCATCTTCTCACATGGAAGCTCTGTGCTTTGCTCCTGCTCTGCATCCTTTCATTTCCACCTATTAGCAGTGAAATATTGATTCCTTCACACCAAAGGCTGGGGGAAAGTACACAGAGAAGCTTAAAGTGCACTCAGACATGACCAGAAGCAAGCATCAGAAGGAGCAGAGTCCAGATAGTGGGCCTTCCAACATGGCGCCTCCTCCCCCACACCAGCCAGAGTGAGAGATGCTGAGGCTGCTGCAGCAAAGCTGGGGAGATTTGCCAGACTGACCTTAGATTCTGACCCTTCAGATGATTTACAACCTGATCAGGTATGCTCACAGAGGAAGAGAGATACAGAGACTGTGCAGGGGAGGCAATGTGGCACCACTCTCACAGCAACAGTTAAACAGAGAAGTGCAGGAAATGCAGAGCACTAACAACAGCTATGGAGAAGTCAATGATTCTGGGCTAGAGCCTACACGACAAGATGTTTTCTCTGCTGGAAAATCCTGTAGCTTCTCATTAGAAATTCTCAACAAACACATGGGAGGGCTTAGAGAGGACATTAATCTCATCAGACAAAACATGAAGAAAATAAACAGCCGAGTCAATGAGTTGGAGGAAAGAGTGAGTTCTGTTGCGGACCAAATGCCTACTGTAGCGTCGGCGTCCCTGCCTCCTGCTAGGCAGAGACGCCATTCCCCTCACCTCCCTGCTCCGTCCTTGGCGTCCTCTCCCCGCGCTGCTGGTAGCGCTCGCTGCTTCCCGGGCATTGTGCTTAGGGCGCGCGCATGCTCCCTCTCTCTGAAAGGGGCCGCGCGCGCCATCCTAAGGAGCCCCCGGCCAATTGCCGGTGGAGCTCCCATATATAAGGCACCTCCTCCAAAATGGAGGTGCCCGAGCAAACTTGTTTGCACTGTGACTTCCTGTGCTTCAGCCCTCAGGTCCCGCTGCTAGCCTGACTTCTCCTCCTGCCTGCCAGCCTGTTATCCATCAGTTACCTGCCTATTACCTGCCTCGTCTGTCAGACCGCTCACCTGGGAGCGTCCTTCAGTTACCTGCCTGTTACCTGCCTCGTCTGTCAGACGGCTCACCTGGGAGCGTCCACCAGTTACCTGCCTGTTACCTGCCTTGTCTGCCAGACCGCTCACCTGGGAGCGTCCACCAGTTACCTGCCTGTCTCCCGCCTCGTCTGTCAGACCGCTCACCTGGGAGCGTCCACCAGTTACCTGTCAGGTATCCGCCACGTCTGTCTACCCAGAGACTGTCCCCGTCACTTGCCGTGACCACCTGCCTGTCTACCCAGAGACTGTCCCCGTCACTTGCCGTGACCACCTGCCTGTCTACCCAGAGACTGACCCCGTCACTTGCCATGACCACCTGCCTGTCTACCCAGAGACTGTCCCCGTCACTTGCCGTGACCACCTGCCTGTCTACCCAGAGACTGTCCCCGTCACCTGCCGTGACCACCTGCCCGCTTACCCAGAGACTGTCCCCGTCACTTGCTGTGACTATCTGCTTGCCTTCCCTGGGAGTCACCCGCTTCCTTACAAGGACTTCCCCTTTGTATTGCAGCTCAGAGGTTCCACCTCCCAGACCCATTACACCTACTATACATAAATATCTCAGGAGAGGTCTTCAGAATATCAATTCCCTTCTCAAGAAGGTTGATGACCTAGAGAATAGGCATCGGCGAAATAACATACATTTAGTCGGGGTTCATGAAAAAGCGGAGGGTCGTAATTCAGTTGATTTTTTTTTAATCCTGGCTGACTACAATGTTCGGCAAAGACACTCTCTCTTAATTTTTTGCAATTGAAAGAGCTCACAGAGTTCCTACACGTCCTTTGCTACCGGGTGCTCCACCAAGACCTGTACTCATCAAATTACAAAATTTTAAAGAGAGAGACCTTATCCTACGAAAGGCCAGGGCCCACTCTTCACTTACCCTTGATGGAAGGAAAATATCTATTTATCCTGACTTTTCAACAGAAGTTCAGAAGAAGAGGTTCAAGTTCTGGGATAGAAAAAGGAGGCTCTGTGAAAAGCAAATTTCCTATTCTATAATCTACCCTGCTCGGCTTAGGGTGGAGTTCATATGTTTGACTCCCTTCCAGATGCTTTATCATGAATGGATGCCAATAAGAGATCTCTGCGAAATGGAGCTGGATGAGAGACTTCTCCTTGAGGCGGTTTTCTCCAAGCACTTTTCATATACCATTATGAAAAAATGCCTATCCCTGAATCTATTCCGTTATTCTATTATGAGCGGGAAATGCTGAGCTATGATGAGTTTTGTACCTGCCTTATTGTACATACAAAGTATTCTTATTTTGTGATTGGAGCATCTGTGGAGAAAATCTCTTTTGACAGAAAACTTCATCCACTATACATTTACTTTCAATTATTTGGGTATTTTTCTTGTTTTTGGTTTCTCTTCATCCACTATAAGTTCATGCTCAAAACTTATAATTCTGCTCTCCATCCGGCTAAACAAGTCTACTTTACCAGTCTCATCACATCTCTAGCCAACAATCCTAAAATACTCTTTGAAACCTTCCACTCCCTCCTGAGCTCTAAAGTACAGACCCCCGTCACCAACCTAAGCGCTGACGATCTGGCCACTTATTTCCTACAAAAAATCAATCATATCTGTCAAGACATTTTTACACAATCCCCTCAGAGTCTGGATTCCCTTCCCTCCCGCACCTCAAGTTCACTTTCCATCTTCGAGCTGGTCACAGAAGAAGAAGTGACCAGACTCCTCACTTCTTCCCGCCCTACAACCTGCAACAGTGACCCTATTCCCTCACAGCTCATTCAGTTCCTTTCCCCAGCTGTCACTGTGGAGGTTTCACCAATTTAAGATACACTAGGTAACTGCTCTCCTCCTAATTAAAGATGTCCGAGTGAATGCAAATCAACCAAATTTGCTAATATGGTTGAAAAACTTCACTCAGAGACTAAACCACGCAAAATGACATACTTTATTATGTAGACATGGGGTTATATAGTATTCTATTTCTAGGTGGGATTAGTAAAATTCATTGCTACTTCTTATAACTTGGCACACTGCAATTTGCTCATCCATGTATCTCCTGGCCTCAGTAACACCTTAGGAATTCTGATGGGAGGGGTGAAGTCGTCTCTCAGCGCGATCTTTGCCAACTCGACATGAATCTCTCTGTTATCAGCCATGCACATGCATACGTCATTCCCAGGAAATCATTTAGTTGTTCATGTCTACAATAAGGCTGTGTGCCCACGATGCGTTTTTAAGCGTTTCCGCAGCGGCAGTTCCGCTGCAGAAACGCTTAAAAAACGCTTGGTAGAAGGCCTGCCATGTTCCCCAATGATAATCCGCATGTGCTGTGCACATGCTGCAGAAATTTCCGCTGCGTCTTATCATTGCGGAAAAAAACGCAGCATGACCAATTATTTTGCGGAAGCGCTGCGTTTTCGCCGCCATTGACTTGCATTGGAACGCATGGAATCTGCATCACTGGATCTGTACATGCGCATTCCATGCGTTTCAATGTGTGGATGGTACCCGGGTCTGGAGAAGAGGAGACTCTCCTCCGGACCCAGGTACCATAGTACCTGTAAAAAAAGAATAAAATAAAAAATAAATATTATACTTACCTTCTGATGGCCCCCGGTGTGCTTGTCTTGGCTTGCCGGCAGATTGCGGTGGACTCAAGGACCTGCGCTGACGTCATTTAGTCATGTGACGGCAGGTCCTTCAGTGTACCGCGAGCTGCCGACAAGCTGAGACGCATCGGATAAAGACACCGGGGGCCATCAGAAGGTAAGTATGACATTTATTTTTTATTTTTTAACATTCTTTCGGACACACTATATAAATCCATGCCGTTTGCATGGATTTATATAGTGTGACCAAGTTGTCAAGCACTTTCCAAGTGATGTTAAAATCGCTTGGAAAGCGCTTTTCAACTCGCATGCGGAAATGCATGTGAAGAAAGCTTCACATCCGCTTGTCCCTGGCAGGAAAAACGCATGTAAAATCCGCATGTACAATCCACATGTAAAATCCGCATGTACAATCCGCATGTAAAATCCGCATGTACAATCCGCATACATTTTTTCTGCCAGGGAGATGCAGAAACGCTCAGGAAAACTCCGGGGCATTTCTGCATCGTGTGCACATAGCCTGAGAACAGAAACTGTTATATATCATTAACTATTAACATAATCAATGTGCATATACACATTTGCATACATACATACACATAGATTATTCCATCATCTCTATATTAATTCACACTGATTAGGTAATCTATTAAAATAAACTAATTGATTTTCTATAATATATATATTTTACCTTGACATCACTACCCACCTAACTAAAATATTTGACCTCTCTCTTTCTTCAGGTATCTTTCCCTCCTCACTTAAACATGCCATCATAACCCTTTTACTGAAAAAGCCATCCCTGGACCAGAACTGCACTGCTAACTACAGACCGGTCTCTAATCTTCCCTTCATCTCTAAACTCCAGGAACGCCTGGTCCATTCCCGCCTAATCCGCTATCTCTCAGATAACTCTCTTCTCGACCCTTTACAATCCGGTTTCCACTCCTCACACTCTATTGAAACTGCCCTCACTAAAGTCTCTAATGATCTACTAACAGCTAAATCTAATGGTCACTACTCCCTGCTGTTTCTCCTGGATCTCTCTTTTGACACTGCAGATCATCAGCTCCTCCTCACTATGCTCCGCTGTATAGGCCTCAAGGACACCGCTCCCTCCTGGTTCTTCTCCTACCTCTGACCGCTCCCTCAAGGTATCTTTTGCCGGCTCTTCTTCCTCTAATCTTCCTCTTACTATCGGGGTTCCACAAGGATCAGTCCTAGGTCCCCTCCTCTTCTCCTTGTATACTGCTCCTATTGGACAAACCATCAGCAGATTTGATTTCCAGTACCATCTCAATGCTGATGACACCCAACTATACACCTCTTCACCTGACATCACCCCCACTCTAATACAAAATGCCAGTGATTGTCTGTCTGCTGTCTCTAACATCATGTCTTCCCTCTATCTGAAACTGAATCTCTCCAAAACTGAACTCCTTGTTTTTTCTCTCTCTACTAACCTACCTATACCTGACTTTTCAATTTTCTTGGGTTGCGCCACCATAACCCCCAAGCAGCAAGCTCGATGTCTTGGAGTCATATTTGACACACAACTTTCCTTTATCCCCCATATACAATCATGTAATGCAGGTGCGGGAATGCAACGCACAGAGACACAAGGCGAGAACAGTCTGAGATGAAAATAAACAATTTTATGCAACAGGTATTCTGAACAAGGGATTAGTAACAAGGGTAATGAACAGTAATTCAATATATCAGCAAAAGGCAAAATCTCTCAAAATAAGACGCAGTCTCTCAAAGTAAGGTGAAGCCTCTCAAAGTAAGGTGAAGTCTCTTAAGTAAGGTGCAGTCTCTTTAGTACGGTGAAGTCTCTTAAGTAAGGTGAAGTCTCAAGTAAGGCGAAGTCTCTTAAGTAGGGTGATGCCCTCAGTCATGGGAGACACCACGTAAGTTCTTTAACTGTACATTTGGCCCTAGCGGGGGTCACCGGTTATTCCCGCTAGGCCGTGAGTCTCTTCCGCATAAATTCAATTAGATCACGTTGTGCTCCTTTAGTCCCAACCGTTCCCCTCCCAACCTGAGTATCTAAACCCAATTGTCCCCGGTACTGTGGGTGAACAGTGGAAGTGACGGCCCTGTCACGTATGCAGCTCCTCCGCTTCCGCTGGCGTGACTTTCCTGGGGCAACCGTCTCTCAACTCCTCTCTGCTTGGCTGTTGGAGGCAGTCTCTCGAGCCTTGGATAGGGGGGTCCAGGTCTCGTCTGTCGGCGGGCGACGTCGGGTTCCGCGAACTCACTCAGCACCGCAATCAGGTTCCTAGTCTCCTCAGCAGGCACAGCACTCAGGTAACATCCGCGAGATATCCGGAGCTCTTTTACCTGTGCCCGGCTGTGGCACCTCACAGGCCTCTGGCTTAGGCCTGTCACGCGGGGTTTCTCAGGATGCAGGGAACACACCTGCTCCTTTCTGCTGCTTGGCGCCAAAGACCCCTCAGGTTTGGCGCGCTGGCCTCTTATTTTCCGGAACTCCTTCCTGGAAGTCACCTGATCAGGTCCAGCATCTGAACTTGCTCTAACTGCAACTTCCCTTGCATATCTTGGTTCCGCTTGAGTGCTTCTGGCCAGTAGATGGCAGTCTCTTTCCATCCTTGAAACATCATGTAGAAGTTCTTTCACAAGCTCTCTTGACTGGGCTACATTCCTCCCTCCTTTTTGCACGCCAGTCCTGTTCCGGGGGCTTATTCAACTCACACTGGCGACATGCTCGGCAGACTCCCTCGACTTCTTGCTGCAGTTGAGGCCAATACACCAGCCGTTGCAACCACCGAAAGGTCTTTTCTACTCCGAAGTGAGCACCTCTTCTATGAGCTTCTTGGGCTAGCTGTGTTACTAGCGCTCCTGGAACTACCACCTGCCAGGTAACATCAAACTCTCGAGGCAGCTGGATTCTTCGGCATAGCAAGCCGTCCTTCAGGAGAAGCCTCTCCCACTGACCTAGGATTTGTAGGGTAGTTGGAAGTGAAGCGGCTCTGGTTTCCTGGTCGGGTCTTTGATTAAGGGCGACCCATTCCCTCAATTTTGCTAACTCCGGATCGGATTGCTGCAGATGTATCCATTCGTCTCTTGAATGGCCCAGAATCTGAGTGGGCTTCGGCTCCTCTTTGGTCTCTTGGGCAGCGACGAACTGGCTGAAATCCGGAATCTCGTCGCCTTCGAGCTCCTCATCTCTGTCCTCCTTCGGCCCCGCCTGAGTGACCCGGGACAGGGCATCGGCATGGGTGTTCAGGGCCTTGGACCGATAGGCAATCTTATACTGGTATTTGGACATCCTTGCGACCCACTGCTGTCCTAACGCGCCCAGTTTGGCATTCTCCAAGTGGGCCAAAGGGTTGTTATCTGTCCGCACTTGCACTTCTGACCCTGACAAGTACTCAGCAAATTTCTCGGTCATGGCCCACACCAGTGCTAGTAGCTCCAGCTTAAACTAACTGTAGTTCTCCGGATTCTTCTCCGTATCTTGGAGTGACCTGCTGGCATGCGCGATCACTCGCTCTTTTCCTCCTTGTACTTGAGCCAGCACTGCTCCCAGTCCATGCAAGCTTCCATCGGTGTACAACACGAAAGGCTGCGAAAAGTCGGCGTAGGTCAAGATTGGGGCATCTGTTAGCGCCATTTTCAATGCTCGGAATGCCTCTTCTTGTCGTGGGCCCCACTGGATGGGTTGTCGCTTGGCTCCCCCAGCTGTTCCTCTCAGCAATTCATTGAGCGGGATCGCAATCTTAGCGAAGTCTTTAATGAATCTGCGGTAGTATCCAGCAAGCCCCAGGAACGCCCTCAGTTCCCTTAGGTTGGCGGGCGTGGGCCACTTATGCACGGCAGCTACTTTCTCTGCAATGGGGTGTACTCCTGCACTGGACACAGTGTGCCCCAGATACTCAATTTCTCGTTTGAAGGGACGACACTTTCGAGGCTTAATTTTCAGGCCGTGTCTCTGAAGCCGTTCTAACACTTGTTCCAATCGGCGGAGATGATCCTCAAACGTAGCGGAATAGATAATTATATCGTCCAGATTTATTAAAGTGGCTTCAAAGTTGAGGTCCCCCAAGCATCTCTCCATCAGCCGTTGGAAGGTCCCTGGCGCATTTGTTAGTCCGAACGGCATCCGATTGAACTCAAACAGGCCCATAGGGAGAACAAAAGCGGTCTTCGGATGATCCTTCTCAGCTACTGGGACCTGCCAATAGCCACTGGCCAGGTCGAGGGAAGAGAAGAATTTGGCGCTCCCTAGTGCAGATAGAGACTCTTCAAATCGGGGGAGTGGATAGGAGTCCCAGACTGTACAGGCATTCAGCTTTCGATAGTCCACGCAAAATCTCAGGGTACCATCCTTCTTTCGGACCAGCACGATCGGAGCCGCCCAGGGGCTCTGACTTTCACGGATCACACCGTTCCGCAACATGTGGGCCAACAGCTCTTTCACCTCTTGGTACATTTGAGGCGGGATCTGCCGATATCTCTCTCGGATGGGAGCAGTATTTCCAGTGGGTATTTCGTGCTGAATGTCCCGAGTGCACCCGAAATCATCTTCATGCTGTGCAAACACTCCCTGATATCGCTGTAGAAGTTGTTCGATCTGCCTTACTTGTCCAGCAGAAAACTCAGTCAGATTAGCCTCCATTTCGTCCAGAAGGTGGCGTCCAGCCAAAGGTTCTCTTCCATTCTCCTGGCTGTTGAGGGACACCTCCAGAGTCCATGGTTTTCCTTCCACAGGTGCCAGCCCTATAGCGTCCCCTCTAGTAAGGGCCTCTGGCATTATGTACACTCACGCCACCTCTTGTCGGGGCAACAACTGTAAACTGGTGCCACCTAAATTGATGCAGCGCACGGGTACTCGGCCGTGCCGCATGGTGGCCAGGGTTCGAGCAATCAGGAGTCCAGAGGGCGCTTCTTCTCCTTCCATCGGTTCAGTTTGAATGTCCACGCCCTCTAAGGACACATGTGCCAGCACCGGCAACGTGAGTACAGTCTGTCCCACCAGCAGTGTCATTGTGGCTTCGGGCGGTATCGATATCTTGCCAAGGTACTGAGAGGTAGCGGGCAATTTTTTAATCTGGCTGACCCGCACGAGGTGTTGGAACACTCTCTCGCTAGCTGGGTCTCGAGTGGCGCGGGTCCAGTTGTTTTTGCTACAGCCCTCAGCCAGGAACTGTCCGACTTCTTTCAGCACATTCATGCCCAGGGTTACAATGGGCCCATCGCCTCCGGGCCCTGTGGTTAGTACGATCACTTTTCGACCGAGGTCCTTTCCACATGCCCGCATGGACATCCATACTACTCCCGCTACTGGGATAGGTAGTTGATTGGCCGCCACCAATTTGACAGTGGGTTCCCGGCAGGAACGAGTGACTTCAGGAAAGTGACTTTGGAAATACGTCTCAGGCATAGTGGTCACTTGAGACCCGGTGTCCATCAAACAGCGGATCCGCTGCCCATTGAATTCAGCCCAGATGATGGGCCTCTCGGAGACAATGTCTTCAGAGCTCCCTCTTCTACTCTCTGAAGCACGAGACCCCACGGTGTGCTCCACAACCGTGGGGCATTTTAGTTTAACGGCTGTCCCCTCCTCCTCCTTTCTCCGTTGGGACAGTCTTTGGAGATATGCCCCCTACCTTCGCAAGTCCAGCACTCCGGTCCTCTTTCTGCTGATAGGTCGGGTACATGCCGTGCTGGGGCCGGGTAGGAATGTCTCTCTCGTTCTGGTCTCCGTCCACGTTGAGCAGTATGGTCCGTCGGCAGGGGGGCAGTAGGGGGCTATCTAATAGCATTCAGCTCACCCCGAATGTCTCAAATTTCCTGACTTATTTCCCGTACCCAATCAGGCTCTTGGTTGGTGAATCCAGGAGCAATTGCCTCTTGACTTCTAACTGTGGCTTTGAGAACAGGAACTTCTCTCTCCAGGACTCTAGCTTCAGCCCCTACCTCCAGGAAGCCCATATCAGGGCTCAATTGCAGCCGCTCCTTCAGGATCTGCCTCAGGGAAGGGTCTTTCAAGCCGGTAATCAGTTGGTCATGCAACACCTCATCCAATGGTCCCAGTCCTCGGTTCCCATCTCGAGCTTTCTTAGTGATATGGGCCGTCACTTCCTGCAACGCATTACCATACTGATTTACTGTCTTATTTTCCCCTTGGACCCGCTGGAACAACCGTAAGCGCAAGTGTCCCAAATCTGTAGTGTCACCGTGCATGTCCTCTAAAATTTTTATCACTTTATCCACGGTGTCACGGTCCCCAGGTGGGCGGTACATCACAGTCTGTCGGGCCTCTCCATCAAGGGTTAGGAGGGCCAGCTCCGCCTGGGCTAGGGGATCAAGGGGGTACATCCGTAGCATACTTCTCAGTCTTTCTACCCAGTCCCACAGTGACATGCCATCCCCTGAAAACTTGGGAAGATGGCTGAGCATAGCCCCCAGGGGTATATGGGTCCGACCGGACCCAGCCACAGACTGATCCCCCATCTTTGCGTCTGAATGTTGCATCCTGCCGACTACGCCAAATGTAATGCAGGTGCGGGAATGCAACGCACAGAGACACAAGACGAGAACAGTCTGAGATGAAAATAAACAATTTTATGCAACAGGTATTCTGAACAAGGGATTAGTAACAAGGGTAATGAACAGTAATTCAATATATCATCAAAAGGCAAAATCTCTCAAAATAAGACACAGTCTCTCAAAGTAAGGTGAAGCCTCTCAAAGTAAGGTGAAGTCTCTTAAGTAAGGTGCAGTCTCTTTAGTAGCGTGAAGTCTCTTAAGTAAGGCGAAGTCTCTTAAGTAGGGTGATGCCCTCAGTCATGGGAGACACCACGTAAGTTCTTTAACTGTACATGTGGCCCTAGCGGGGGTCATCGGTTATTCACGCTAGGCCTTGAGTCTCTTCCGCATAAATTCAATTAGATCACGTTGTGCTCTTTTAGTCCCAACCGTTCCCCTCCCAACCTGAGTATCTACACCCAATTGTCCCCGGTACTGTGGGTGAACAGTGGAAGTGACGGCCCTGTTCACGTATGCAGCTCCTCCGCTTCCGCTGGCGTGACTTTCCTGAGGCAAAAGTCTCTCAACTCCTCTCTGCTTGGCTGTTGGAGGCAGTCTCTCGAGCCTTGGATAGGGGGGTCCAGGCCTCGTCTGTCGGCGGGCGACGTCGGGTTCCGCAAACTCACTCAGCACCGCAATTAGGTTCCTAGTCTCCTCAGCAGGCACAGCACTGAGGTAATGACGCGCCCCCTGGGCCAGTGTTGTTTGGGGGATACCCGGAGCCGGATCAGATGGGATTTGTAGTCTCCGAGTGGCGGTAACCCGGTCCGTGCCCAGGGTGTCAAGCTCAGTGTGTGGCAGTCCTACAGATGTTGCTGGATGTTCTTTAATGTCGACTACGCCACCCGTTGATTTGCGGTCACTACGGCCGCCGCTGCAGCAGGGTCCGCTGAGGCTGGTGGTGTGTGTGCAGCTCAGGTAGTATAACCCCCAACGGGAGGGGTATAGCCTCAGGGGGTCAGTTGTAGAGGGTGGTGGTTGTGGTGGTGCAGTGAGAGTGGTAATAAGACTCCGAGTCGGGCTGTGCAGTTCAGGGTTTTACTTACTGCTTTTGTGTTGGTCACTCCGGCCTTGAGTGACCACCCGAGCCGTGCTGCGTCCACCAGGTCCTGGACTCGGCCAACCCCCAGGTGATTCTGGAGCGTGTTCCTGAGCTCCCTTCCTGACTTGTCCTTCTCTCTGGCCTTCCCCACCAGGGATCCACCTAAGTCCGGCTCCCTCAGGCCTCTTGTTGGTAAACCCTTGTCTCTGGGTTCCCTGACCCTATTCTTGGTGTGCCTTCCGGGTGGATTTAGTGGGTGTTCATGGCAGATCCTGCCCACGACCTCCGGTCTCTGGCTAAGGATTAGGGCCCTCCACCAGCTTGGGATCCGGTACCCTTGTGCCAACTCTTCACCCTCTGGTCTAATTTTGGGTTCTTGGAGTTCCCTCTTCTCCCCCTCTGGGTCCTTCTTTCTCCTCTCTCTCTCTCTCTTGGCCTTGGAGCTGGCTGAGCTGTTCTGCTTGTCTGACCAAACCTCTACAAAAGACCCTGTTCTAAGATGGTTCCCACCTTATATACTCCCTCTATGTGTGAGCTCAGGTGACCAGCACCCAATGAGCTCCTAGCATTACCCAGACTGCTCCCCCTATCTGCCCCTACACTACTGGGATGTTCCACCCCCCTCCCACTCCAGCCAGGGACAGACACTGTCGTACCTGCACATTTCTCTAGTGGGAGTACCATTGGTCTGTCCCCCGGAAATGGGATGTATGTAGTGCATGCAGCCTACTGAGCTCAGTTCCACACTCCATCCTTACCCGGGAGTGGAATACCACACCTCTGGCTTGAGGTGTAATACCCCTGTAGCAGCCGAATCCTCAGGGTGCTACAGTAACATCTGCGAGATATCCAGAGCTCTTTTACCGGTGCCCGGCTGTGGCACCTCACAGGCCTCTGGCTTAGGCCTGTCACGCGGGGTTTCTCAGGATGCAGGGAACACATCTGCTCCTTTCTGCTGCTTGGCGCCAAAGACCCCTCAGGTTTGGCGCGCTGGCCTCTTATTTTCCGGAACTCCTTCCGGGAAGTCACCTGATCAGGTCCAGTGTCTGAACTTGCTCTCCCTGCAACTTCCCTTGCATATCTTGGTTCCGCTTGACTGCGTCTGGCCAGTAGATGACAGTCTCTTTCCATCCTTGAAACATCATGTAGAAGTTCTTTTACAAGCTCTCTTGACTGGGCTACAATCACTCACTCACTCATGTCACCTGCACCTTAAAAACATCTCCAGAACCCCACATTTTCTCACCTTTGATACTGCAAAAACTCTTACTGTCGCTCTTATTCACTCTCGTCTGGACTACTGCAACTCTCTTCTAATCGGTCTCCCTCTAAACAAACTCTCTCCTCTCCAATCCATTCTGAATGCAGCAGCCAGGGTCGTATTTCTATCAGGCCGCTTCACCAACGCCTCTAACCTGTGCCAGTCATTGCACTGGTTACCCATTCACCACAGAATACAATACAAACTCATCTCTCTCACCCATAAAGCCCTCCACAGTTCTGCACCACCCTATATCTCATCCCTCATTTCTGTCTATCACCCCTCCCGTGCCCTCCGTTCTGCAACTGATCTAAAACTAACATCCTCGTAAATCCCAACCTCGCAGGGGGAGGGGATTTTACCACCTACCGCCACCCTTTCTGGGATAAATTCCATACTGGAAATATTTTTCAAAATGCACAATATACATCTCTACATTATCTGCTAGAGGAGGTAGGCATAGTGGACCTATGGAGAATACGGCACCCTGATGTCAGACAATATGCCTGTTACTTTGCCTCCCATCATTCTTTGTCAAGAATAGACCAAGCTATTGGCTTTGAATCAATCATACCCTATATTAAATCGGTGAAGTATCTGCCAAGGAGTGTCTCTGACCACTCGCCTATACAGGTACAACTGCAGATGGGTGCTGTGAGGTCTCCGGGGGAATATACATGGCACATCAATCCTTTTTGGCTGCAACTAATTGGTCCTACTCTTAGCTCTAGAATCTTAGAATATTTTCGTTTTAATGATGGGTCGTCATCTACGAGATTTATATGGGATGCTATGAAAGCATATGTACGGGGAATATGCATAGGGGAGATCAATAAGATAAAATCCAAAATAAAGGAGTTAACCCAAAAATTGCAACAGAATGTTTGCGAAAAGGAGGCACAAGTAGAATGAAATGGGAAAATGCACAGAAAATATTGCCTGATCATTTGCTATCATTAGCTTCTCAGAAACAACTGTTTGTTAAGCAAAGATACTTTATAAAGCAAGGGTCTCAAACTCGGCTGGGTAGATGGGCCGCATTCTTTGCAAGACAAAATGACATTTTTAGTGATATCATTTTTTTTTCTATACACCTTTTGAACTTGTCCTCATGTTGTATTAACCCCTTTACAGCCCATGACGTACTAATACGCGTCTGTGCCCTGGGCTTTAAGAGCCTGACCCGTATTAGTACGTCATGGCGATCGTGCGCGCACACAGGCTGTGCGGGCGCGATCGCCGCCGGGTGTCAGCTGATTGTTACAGCTGACACCCGGTACTATGTGCAGGGAGCGGTCCTGCACCGCTCTCGGCACATTAACCCCCGCAATGCTGCGATCGAAGTTGATCGCAGCATTGCGGTGGCAAGGGGAGGTGATCGCAATACTCACCTCCTCTTCCGGCCTCCAGCGCTGTCTGCCGCGGCTTCCCGGGTGTTGCTGACGCGCCCCCTGGGCCATATTCTTTAGGGGGAATATCCGGAGCCGGATCAGATGGGAGTTGTAGTCTTCCGAGTGGCTGTGACCCGGTCCGTGCCCAGGGTGTCAAACTCAGTTGTATGTGGCAGTCCTACAGATGTTATTAAGTTCTTTATTGTCGACTACGCCACCCGTTGTATTGCGGTCACTATGGCCGCCGCTGCAGCAGGGTCCGCTGAGGCTGATGGTGTAGGTGCAGCTTTTGATGGTATAACCCCCAACGGGTGGGGTATAGCCTCAGGGGGTCAGGTGCAGAGGATGGGGGTTGTGGTGGTGCAGCATAGATGTTAAAGGAGGACAGAGTCGGGTTGTGCAGTTTAGGGTATTTACTCACTGCTGATGTTCCGGTCACTCCAGCTTCAAGTGACCTCCCGAGCCGTGCTGCGTCCACCAGGTCCTGGATCCAGCCAACCCCCAAGCGAGTCCGGAGCGTGACCCTGAGCTCTCCTTCTGTCCTTTCTCTGGCCGTCCCCACTATTGATCCACCCAGGTCCAGCTCCCTCGGGCCTTCTGTTGGGAGACCCTTGGCCTTGGGTTCCCTGACCCTCCACGTGGTATGCCTTCGTGGTGGATGTGGTGGGTGGCCGTGGCAGACGCTGCCCACGGCCTCCGGTCTCTGGCTGGGGTGTGTTTTTGCCCCCACCAGCTTGGGTTCCGGTACCCTGATGCCGACTCTTCACCCGTAGCTTGAATTTGGGCTCTCGGAGTCCTCTCTTTGTCCCCTCTCTGGGTCTTTCCTTCTTTCTCCTCTCTCTCTCTCTCTGGGGCTTCTCTGCTCTCTGCTCTCCTCCTCTGCAAAGACTGACTGACCCTGATCTAAGATGGTGCCCACCTTAAATACTCCCTCTATGTGTGAGCTCAGGTGACCAGCACCCAATGAGCTCCTATCTTTACCCAGGCTGCTCCCCCTATCTGCCCCTACACTACTTGGGATGTACCACCCCCCTCCCACTCCAGCCAGGAACAGACTCGGTCGTACCTGCACATTTCTAAGTGGGAGTACCGTCGGCCTGTTCCTCGGAAATGGGATGTATGTAGTGCATGCAGCCTACCGAGCTCAGATCCACACTCCATCCTTACCCGGGAGTGGAATATCACACCTCTGGGTTGAGGTGTAATACCCCTGTAGCAGCCGAATCCTCAGGGTGCTACATTGCCATGATGACTCGATGTCGTCATGACAACATCCGGGTCACCAGAGAGCAGGAAGATTGTTTGGTCATGCGCAGTGCATGACCGAACATTCTTCTCACTGTGCAGCGCTGACTGCCTGCTTGGCTCAGGGATGGTGCTCCATCCCTATGCTATGCAGGCGATCAGAATAAAAAAAGTGAAAGTCCCAGAGTGGGACAAGGTAAAAAAGTGTAAAACCTCTCAGAAAGTGAAAAACATTTTTTTTAAAAATTGTAAAAATATTTTAAAAAAAATAAAAAAAAGAATCCACCAAAAAGAAAAATATAATGTACCCATCAATAAATATTATTATGAAAAAAAAAAAAAAACAATAAAAGTACACATATTTAGTATCGCCGCATCCGAAACGACCTGACCTATAAAACTGTCCCACTAGTTAACCCCTTCATTGAACACGGTAAAAAAAAAAAAAAAACGAAGCAAAAAACAATGCTTTATCATCATACCGCCAAACAAAAAATGGAATAACACGCGATCAAAAAGATGAATATAAATAAAAATGGTACCGCTGAAAACGTAATCTTGTCCCGCAAAAAACAAGCCGCCATACAGCTCCATAATCCGAAAATTCAAAAAGTTATAGCTCTCAGAATAAAGCGATGCAAAAAAATATTTTTTTCTATAAAATGTCTTTTATTGTGTAAAAGCGCCAAAACATAGAAAAACGATATAAATGTGGTACCACTGTAAACGTACTGTCCCGAAGAATAAAGCTACCTTATCAATTTTACCACACGCGGAGTAGAATAAAAAAAAAATAAAAAAAACAATTCCTGAATTGTAGGTTTTTGTTTATTCTGCCTCCCAAAAGCTGGAATAGAAAGCGATCAAAATATGTCACGTGCCTGAAAATGGCACCAATAAAAACGTCAGCTTGTCCAGCAAAAAAAAATCCATCGCATGACTCTGTCGGCCAAAATATGGAAAAATTATAGCTCTCAAAATATGGCGATGCAAAAACTAGATTTTACAAAATATGTGTCTTTTAGTGTGTGACAGCTGTCAATCATAGAAACCCGATATCATTCTGGTATCTCTGTAGTCGCACCGACCCGAAGAATAAGGTCGTCTAATCACTTATACCGCACGAGTAACGGCGTAAAAAATTAACACTAGGGCTGGGGTTGGGGTTAGGGTTGTGCTAATGTTAGGGTTGGGGTCAGGGTTGGGCTAGGGTAGGGTTAGGGTTGGGGGTAAGGGTTGTTTTTTTTTATTAAAAAAAAAAAGAAAAAAAGATGACGATATGGCAACTAGTGTTGAACACAAGTGCTCGCTACTTGAGTTTGCATCGGGTACTCGGGTATGCATTGAGTATTGCAGGTGCTCGAGTCTCCGCCCCATATGCTTCGCGGCCAAAATAACCTCGTGGGGATTGCCTGCCATGCTCGAGCGATCCCCGCATGTTTTTTTGGGGGTGTCTAATAACCGTGAAACATGCGGGAGGGGACTCGAGCATTTCACTTGAGAACCTGTGATACATGGTGCATACCTGAGTACCCGATGCAAACTCAAGTAGCGAGCACTTGCGCTCAAGACTAATGACAACTTATTCAATATGATGACCTAATGTCATCAAATTTTGTGTCGTACCTCTGGGTTCAAAATGTTCACTATACCCCTTCATAAAATCCTTGAGGGGTGTAGTTTCCAAAATGGGGTCACTTGTGGGGGGTTTCAACTCTTTAGGCACATCAGGGGCTCTTCAAACGCGACATGGCGTCCGCTATCGATTCCAGCCAATTTTGCGTTCAAAAAGTCACACAGTGCTCCTTCCCTTCTGAACTCTGCCGTGCGCCCAAACACTATTTTCCTGACATATGGGGTATTGGCGTACTCAGGAGAAATTGCACAAAAGTTTTTGGGGTCCATTTTCTCCTCTTACCCTTGTGAAAATAAAAAAATTGGGGCTAAAACACCATTGTTGTGGAAAAAGTTTGATTTTTTTTATATTCACGGCTCCATGTTATAAACTTCTGTAAAGGACATGGGGGTTCAAGGTGCTCACCACACATCTAGATAAGTTCCCTGAGGGGTCTAGTTTCCAAAATGGTGTCACTTGTGGGGGGTTTCTACTGTTTAGGCACATCAGGGGCACATCCGCTAATTATTCAAGCAAATTTTACAATCAAAAAGTCAAATGGTGCTCCTTCCCTTCCGAACCCTGCCGCGCGCCCAAACAGTGGTTTGCCCCCACATAAGGGGTATCTGCTAACTCAAGAGAAATTGCACAACAAACTGCATAGTGCAATTTCTTCTGTTACCCTTATGAAAATGCAAAAGTGGGGGCTGAAAAACATTTTTTGTGGGAAAAATGTGAAAATTTTATTTTTACGGCTTAATGTTAT
The DNA here is from genome assembly GCF_046119375.1 of Phyllobates terribilis. Taxonomy (NCBI): domain Eukaryota; kingdom Metazoa; phylum Chordata; class Amphibia; order Anura; family Dendrobatidae; genus Phyllobates; species Phyllobates terribilis. The sequence continues at coordinate 3,637,883 of NW_027362880.1, read as the reverse complement.
AAACTTCTGTGAAGCACCTGGTGGTTCAAGGTGCTCACCACACATCTAGATAAGTTCCCCGAGGGGTCTAGTTTCCAAAATGGTGTCACTTGTGGGGGGTTTCCACTGTTTAGGCACATCAGTGGCACATCCGCTAATTATTCAAGCAAATTTTACAATCAAAAAGTCAAATGGCGCTCCTTCCCTTCCGAACCCTGCCGCGCTCCCAAACAGTGGTTTTCCCTCATATATGGGGTATCTGCTTGCTCAGAAGAAATTGAGCAACAAACTGCATGGTGAAATTTCTCCTGTTACCCTTATGAAAATGCAAAAGTGGGGGCTGAAAAACATTTTTGTGGGAAAAATGTGAAAATGTTATTTTTACGGCTCAATGTTATAAACTTCTGTGAAGCACCTGGGGGTTCAAGGTGCTCACCACACATCTAGATAAGTTCCCTGAGGGGTCTAGTTTCCAAAATGGGGTCACTTGTGGGGGGTTTCCACTTTTTAGGCACATCAGGGGCTCCCCAAATGCAATATGGCGTCCGCTAATTATTCAAGCAAATTTTACATTTAAAAAGTCCTTCCCTTCCGTACCCTGCCGTGCGCCCAAACAGTGCTTTTCCCCCACATATGGGGTATCTGCTTACTCAGGAGAAATTGATCAACAAATTTTGGGGTCTATTTTTTCCTGTTACCCCTGCGAAAATAAATAAAATTGGGTCTAAATTAACATTTTTGTGAAAAAAGTTAAATGTTAATTTTTTTCTTCCACGTTCCAAAAATTCCTGTGAAGCACCTGAAGGGTTAATAAAGTTCTTGAATGTGGTTTTGAGTACCTTGAGGGGTGCAGTTTTTAGAATGGTGTCACTTTTGGGTATTTTCTGTCATAAAGACCCCTCAAAGTGACTTTAAATATGATGTGGTCCCTAAAAAAATGGTTTTCTAAATTTTGTTGGAAAAATTAGAAATCGCTGGTCAACTTTTAACCCTTATAGCTCCCCAGTAAAAAAAATGTTGGTTCCAAAATTGTGCTGATGTAAAGTAGACATGTGGGAAATGTTATTTATTAACTATTTTGTGTGACATATCTCTCTGATTTAAGGACATAAAAATTAAAATTTTGAAAATTGCAAAATTTTCAAAATTTTTGCCAAATTTCCATTTTTCTCACAAATAAACGCAAGTGATATCGAAGAAATTTTACGACAATCATGAAGTACAATATGTCACAAAAAAACAATCTCAGAATCAGGGAGATCCGTTGAAGCGTTCCAGAGTAATTACCTCATAAAGTGACAGTGGTCAGAATTGTAAAAATTGGCCTGGTCATTAATGTGCAAACCACCTTGGGTTGTAAAGGGGTTAATGACTCATCCTGGTCCTCATCTTGTAGTAATGCCTCATCTAATGCCTCATCCTGGTCCTCATCTTGTAGTAATGTCTCATCCTGGTCCTCATCTTTTAGTAATGACCCATCCTGGTCCTCATCTTTTAGTAAAGACCCATCCTGGTCCTTATCTTGTAGTAATGCACCATCCTGGTCCTCATCTTGTAGTAATGCCCCATCCTGGTCCTCAACTTGTAGTAATGCACCATCCTGGTCCTCATCTTGTAGTAATGCCCCATCCAGGTCCCCATCTTGTCGTAATGTCCCCCATTCAGGTCCCCAACTTGTCGTAATGAACCCCATCCAGGCCCCCATCTTGTCGTAATGTCCCCCATCTAGGTCCCCATCTTGTTATAATGTCCCCATCTTGTAGGAATGTTCCCCATCCAGGTCCTCACATTGTAGAAATGTTCCTATCCAGGTCCCCACATTGTAGGAATGTTGCAATCCAGGTCCCCACATTGTAGATATGTCCCAATCCAGTTCCCCATATTGTAGATATGTCCCCATCCAGGTCCCCACATTGTAGGAATGTCCCTATCCAGGTCCCCACATTGTAGATATGTCCCCATCCAGGTCCCCATATTGCAGGAATGTCCCCATTCAGGTCCCACATTGTAGGAATGTCCCCATCCAGGTCCCACATTGTAGGAATGTTCCTATCCAGGTCCCCATATTGTAGGAATGTCCCCATTCAGGTCCCACATTGTAGGAATGTCCCCATCCAGGTCCCACATTGTAGGAATGATCCTATCCAAGTCCCCATATTGTAGGAATGTCCCCATTCAGGTCCCACATTGTAGGAATGTCCCCATCCAGGTCCCACATTGTAGGAATGTTCCTATCCAGGTCCCCATATTGAAGGAATGTCTCCATTCAGGTCCCACATTGTAGGAACGTCCCCATCCAGGTTCCCATATTGTAGGAATGTCCCCATTCAGGTCCCTATATTGTAGGAATGTCCCCATCCAGGTCCCACATTGTAGGAATGTCCCCATCCAGGTCCCATATTGTAGGAATGTTCCTATCCAGGTCCCCATATTGTAGATATGTCCCCATCCAGGTCTCCACATTGTAGGAATGTCCCTATCCAGGTCCCCACATTATAGATATGTCCACATCCAGGTCCCCATATTGCAGGAATGTCCCCATTCAGGTCCCACACTGTAGGAATGTCCCCATCCAGGTCCCACATTGTAGGAATGTTCCTATCCAGGTTCCTATATTGTAGGAATGTCCCCATTCAGGTCCCACACTGTAGGAATGTCCCCATCCAGGTCCCACATTGTAGGAATGTCCCTATCCAGGTCCCCACATTATAGATATGTCCCCATCCAGGTCCCCATATTGCAGGAATGTCCCCATCCAGGTCCGACATTGTAGGAATGTCCCCATCCAGGTCCCACATTGTAGGAATGTTCCTATCCAGGTCCCCATATTGCAGGAATGTCCCCATCCAGGTCCCACATTGTAGGAATGTCCCTATCCAGGTCCCCACATTATAGATATGTCCCCATCCAGGTCCCCATATTGCAGGAATGTCCCCATTCAGGTCCCACACTGTAGGAATGTCCCCATCCAGGTCCCACATTGTGGGAATGTTCCTATCCAGGTTCCCATATTGTAGGAATGTCCCCATTCAGGTCCCACACTGTAAGAATGTCCCCATCCAGGTCCCACATTGTAGGAATGTCCCTATCCAGGTCCCCACATTATAGATATGTCCCCATCCAGGTCCCCATATTGCAGGAATGTCCCCATCCAGGTCCGACATTGTAGGAATGTCCCCATCCAGGTCCCACATTGTAGGAATGTTCCTATCCAGGTCCCCATATTGCAGGAATGTCCCCATCCAGGTCCCACATTGTAGGAATGTCCCTATCCAGGTCCCCACATTATAGATATGTCCCCATCCAGGTCCCCATATTGCAGGATTGTCCCAATTCAGGTCCCACATTGTAGGAATGTCCCCATCCAGGTCCCACATTGTAGGAATGTTCCTATCCAGGTCCCCATATTGTAGGAATGTCCCCATTCAGGTCCCACATTGTAGGAATGTCCCCATCCAGGTCCCACATTGTAGGAATGTTCCTATCCAGGTTCCCATATTGTAGGAATGTCCCCATTCAGGTCCCACACTGTAGGAATGTCCCCATCCAGGTCCCACATTGTAGGAATGTCCCTATCCAGGTCCCCACATTATAGATATGTCCCCATCCAGGTCCCCATATTGCAGGAATGTCCCCATCCAGGTCCCACATTGTAGGAATGTCCCTATCCAGGTCCCTACATTATAGATATGTCCCCATCCAGGTCCCCATATTGCAGGAATGTCCCCATTCAGGTCCCACACTGTAGGAATGTCCCCATCCAGGTCCCACATTGTAGGAATGTTCCTATCCAGGTTCCCATATTGTAGGAATGTCCCCATTCAGGTCCCACACTGTAGGAATGTCCCCATCCAGGTCCCACATTGTAGGAATGTCCCTATCCAGGTCCCCACATTATAGATATGTCCCCATCCAGGTCCCCATATTGCAGGAATGTCCCCATCCAGGTCCCACATTGTAGGAATGTCCCCATCCAGGTCCCACATTGTAGGAATGTTCCTATCCAGGTCCCCATATTGCAGGAATGTCCCCATCCAGGTCCCACATTGTAGGAATGTCCCTATCCAGGTCCCCACATTATAGATATGTCCCCATCCAGGTCCCCATATTGCAGGAATGTCCCAATTCAGGTCCCACATTGTAGGAATGTCCCCATCCAGGTCCCACATTGTAGGAATGTTCCTATCCAGGTCCCACATTGTAGGAATGTCCCTATCCAGGTCCCCACATTATAGATATGTCCCCATCCAGGTCCCCATATTGCAGGAATGTCCCAATTCAGGTCCCACATTGTAGGAATGTCCCCATCCAGGTCCCACATTGTAGGAATGTTCCTATCCAGGTTCCCATATTGTAGGAATGTCCCCATTCAGGTCCCACACTGTAGGAATGTCCCCATCCAGGTCCCACATTGTAGGAATGTCCCTATCCAGGTCCCCACATTATAGATATGTCCCCATCCAGGTCCCCATATTGCAGCAATGTCCCCATCCAGGTCCCACATTGTAGGAATGTCCCTATCCAGGTCCCTACATTATAGATATGTCCCCATCCAGGTCCCCATATTGCAGGAATGTCCCCATTCAGGTCCCACACTGTAGGAATGTCCCCATCCAGGTCCCACATTGTAGGAATGTTCCTATCCAGGTTCCCATATTGTAGGAATGTCCCCATTCAGGTCCCACACTGTAGGAATGTCCCCATCCAGGTCCCACATTGTAGGAATGTCCCTATCCAGGTCCCCACATTATAGATATGTCCCCATCCAGGTCCCCATATTGCAGGAATGTCCCCATCCAGGTCCCACATTGTAGGAATGTCCCCATCCAGGTCCCACATTGTAGGAATGTTCCTATCCAGGTCCCCATATTGCAGGAATGTCCCCATCCAGGTCCCACATTGTAGGAATGTCCCTATCCAGGTCCCCACATTATAGATATGTCCCCATCCAGGTCCCCATATTGCAGGAATGTCCCAATTCAGGTCCCACATTGTAGGAATGTCCCTATCCAGGTCCCACATTGTAGGAATGTTCCTATCCAGGTCCCCATATTGTAGGAATGTCCCCATTCAGGTCCCACATTGTAGGAATGTCCCCATCCAGGTCCCACATTGCAGGAATGTCCCCATCCAGGTCCCACATTGTAGGAATGCTCCTATCCAGGTTCCCATATTGTAGGAATGTCTCCATTCAGGTCCCACATTGTAGGAATGTCCCCATCCAGGTCCCACATTGTAGGAATGTCCCCATTCAGGTCCCTATATTGTAGGAATGTCCCTATCCAGGTCCGCACATTGTAGATATGTCCCCATCCAGGTCCCCATATTGCAGGAATGTCCCCATTTAGGTCCCACATTGTAGGAATGTCTCCATCCAGGTCCCACATTGTAGGAATGTTCCTATCCAGGTCCCCATATTGTAGGAATGTCCCCATTCAGGTCCCACATTGTAGGAATGTCCCCATCCAGGTCCCACATTGTAGATATGTCCCCATCCAGGTCCCCACATTGTAGATATGTCCCCATCCAGGTCCCCATATTGTAGATTTTTCCCCATTCAGGTCCCACATTGTAGGAATGTCCCCATTTAGGTCCCACATTGTAGATATGTCCCCATCCAGGTCCCCATATTGCAGGAATGTCTCCATCCAGGTCCCCATATTGCAGGAATGTCCCCATTCAGGTCCCACATAGTAGGAACGTCCCCATCCAGGTCCCACATTGTAGGAATGTTCCTATCCAGGTCCCCATATTGTAGGAATGTCCCCATTCAGGTCCCACATTGTAGGAATGTCCCCATCCAGGTCCCACATTGTAGGAATGTTCCTATCCAGGTCCTCACATTGTAGGAATGTTCCTATCCAGGTCCCCATATTGCAGGAATGTCCCCATTCAGGTCCCACATTGTAGGAATGTCCCCATCCAGTTCCCACATTGTAGGAATGTTCCTATCCAGGTTCCCATATTGTAGGAATGTCCCCATTCAGGTCCCTATATTGTAGGAATGTCCGCTGTTCCATTCTTCACATACATATATAAGAAAAAAAAAGTCTCTTCTCACCTGTCCTCCGTTCCCTCGGTGTCCTTTCTGCATATGCGGGCGCAGGCACCATAGACCCCTTGACGATCGCGGCCTGGTCCAGGAGCTTCCGGTAGCTGCGCTTTAGTTCAGTGTATTGCTGCGCAGAGACCAATGCCTGCCACCGGCCTATCAGAGGCCAGCAGCTGACATCTACCCATGTTAGTGATGTCATGCACCGCTGCGCTGGGACGCGGATGTCCGCTGCTGGCCTCTGATAGGCCGGTGGCTGGCATTGGTATTGTATCATGCAGAGAGCCGGTCTCTGCGCAGCAATACACTGAACTAAAGTGCAGCTGTCGGCAGCTCCTGGACCGGGCCGCGATCGGGGTCTATGGTGCACACAGGCCGCATGAACCAGTCTGAAGGGCCACATGCGACCCGCGTGTTTGAGACCCCTGGTTTAGGATGAGTCTGTCTCTCATACTCTGCTGACCTCACCCCTCCTTGGATAAACCCCCTTTCCACTGCCCCCTTTACTTTTTCCCTGCCCCTCTTCAGGGACGTCTGGAGCTGGTGCTCACACACTATCATACAGGTCACCACTCAATAAAGGTAATATGAAGCAATTAAAGTAGTGAAAGAGGTTAAAACATAACCTTTAATGAATACGTAGGTAAAAAAGATATAAGACGTCACTAGGACCTAAAATCCAGTTAATGCCTGCCAATGGTAGTAAAACAAAGCTACCTATCATAAATATGTACTCGTTATAAACAGGAATTTATATGGCATGAACACCAAATGTATCCAACCTGTATATTTAACCAGACAGTGGCAAGAAAAATGATAGAGCTGTCAATAACACATCTCAATAAGCGTGCAACATATCCGACGACCAGTCCTCACACTGTACTCACACAGTGGGTCCTCACACTATATGCAGGAGGCTGTGTGGGTCCTCACACTATATGCAGGAGGCTGTGTGGGGACTGATACTGTATATAGGAGGCTATGTGAGGGCTCATACTCATATAGGAGGTTGTGTGAGGGCTCACACTGTATGCAGGAGGCTGTGTGAGGGCTCACACTCAGGGGTGGATTAAGAGTAGTAAGGGCCCCGGGCAGTTTAGAAGGCGCGGGCCCCCTCCACACATCTGATTTATCACGTGACATGTCACATGATCCCCTGTGATAGATCATGTGATAGTTCATGGGAAATTAATTTGGCATAATATTAATTGTGCTGTCCCATCTGAGAGCAGCACAATATTGGGGCAGATACCCTGATTCCAGCGATGTGTCACTTTTTCAGCTGCTTGTTGTCATTTTGAGAAAATCACCGTTTTATCTGCTGCAGATCTAGCAGCTCTCTGAATGCTGCGCTCTGTATAGCCCCACCCACACCACTGATTGGCAGCTTTCTGCCCATGCTCAGTGTACACAGAAATCTACTGATCAGTGATGGGGGTGGGGTCCTACAGAACTTACTAGTCATCTAGTGATAATTACCTTCTGACAAATCAATGATTTTATCAAAACAACACTAAGCAGCCCAGTAAGTGACACATTACTGGAATCAGTGGCTCTAACCCTACATTATGCTGCTCTCAGATTAGGTGGCAAAAACCTGATGACAGATTCCCTTTAAAGGAGCTGTAAAGACAAAAAAGTTTGTATTAAAAAAAATACAAGCCATTTGTGAAATTAACTTTTTTTCATTGTTAATTCACATTAGACTGTATCTTCAACACTTTTGTCAGCAGGTCTTATTACAGACTCTGAATAGGGCAGCTCTCTCCCTCTCCCTCAGCAGAAAGTCACAGCATGGTTAAAAAACGGGATCTTTTATGATTTTCTCATAATAAATAAAAAAGGACATGCAAGTCCTCCAAACTATTTTCCGTTTCTCTATAGGGGAGGTCCTAAATCTTTCTTGTTCTTTAGTTGATCACATGTCAAAAAGGCAAAGCATTTACTATGAACTCGCCTAAAAAAATATGCACTTGGAGAGTAATATCATCATCTGCATGTAAATATTCCTTGACTCTAAGGGCTCGCTCACATTGTCGTATAACACGGCCGAATGCTATGTGATGTTTTATCGGATAGGACTCGGCCCTATGTTATACTATGGGACAGTGCGATTATTGGCATGAGAAAATAATCTCATTCGATATTCGGACCATGTGCACCCATACAAGTCTATGGGTGCATGTAAAACATTAGACTGCACTCGGATGTCATCCAAGTGCAGTCTGATGAACACTCACAGAGACTATGGAGAAGATGGAGAAAGTAAGTTCTCCATCTTCTCCATATCTGTGCTGCGAGAGAATCGGATCACACTCAGTTGAAGCTCTGACAGAATTTGAGCCCAGTGTCATTAGCATAATTGGCCCTATTCTCTTGCATGAGAGAATATATGGCTTAGTGAGTGGACCCTAAAACTGAATAGTAGTGACGGACAGGCACCTCACAAGCGGGATCCATGTAGCTCTCAGATGTCATGTAGGTAGGGCTTCATTCCATGGGGTAGGGCTTAATTTGAAGGTATATAAAAAAATGGACTTCAAATAAAAATTAAATGAACACAAAAAGCACTAATTGAATTATTTTTTTCGTATTTATGTTTGCAGCCCCTTTAAAAACCCTTTGAGGACCAAGGCACATATATGTCCCATAGTTTTAAACTGGAAAAAAATTTGATTGAATAAAATTTAAGGTCCACAAAGGTTTAAGTAGGTCATAAATTCATATGAATACTCATACAATTGCACATGCCAAAAGATGAAGAAGAACAGAATCAAAAATATGACATTAAGTGGAACACTTACAGGTATTCAAGGTGAAAGAGACCAGCAAAGGCATCGTCTCGAATGACAGTAAATGAGTTAGAATTCAGCAAGCTGAAAATGAAGACAGCAGGTTAGAAGCGAACCAGACTTTATGGTGCTCAGAATTAGTCAAGCAGAATTTATTGACTGCTCTTGCAAAGCGGCCTCCCGCTGTGTATAGATGGCGCCGTGCGGCCTCCCGCTGTGTATAAATGGCGCCGTGCGGCCTCCCGCTGTGTATAGATGGCGCCGTGCAGCCTCCCGCTGTGTATAGATGGCACTGTATAGATGGCTACGTGCGGCCTCCTGCTGAGTATACATGTATAGATGGCGCTGTGCGGCCTCCTGCTGAGTATAGATGCCGCACGGCGCCCCCCCAGAGACAGCAGGAGGCCGCACAGCTCCATCTATACTCAGCGTGAGGCCGCACATAGCCATCTATACACAGCGGGAGGCTGCACGGCGCCCCCCCCAGAGACAGCAGGAGGCCGCACAGCGCCATCTATACTCAGCGGGAGGCCGCACGTAGCCATCTATACACAGCGGGAGGCCGCACGGCGCCCCCCCAGAGACAGCAGGAGGCCGCACAGCGCCATCTATACTCAGCAGGAGGCCGCACATAGCCATCTATACACAGCGGGAGGCCGCACGGCGCCCCCCCAGAGACAGCAGGAGGCCGCACAGCGCCATCTATACTCAGCGTGAGGCCGCACATAGCCATCTATACACAGTGGGAGGCTGCACGGCGCCCCCCCCAGAGACAGCAGGAGGCCGCACAGCGCCATCTATGCTCAGCGGGAGGCCGCACGTAGAAATCTATACACAGCGGGAGGCCGCACGGCACCCCCCCAGAGACAGCAGGAGGCCGCACAGCGCCATCTATACTCAGCGGGAGGCCATACATAGCCATCTATACACAGCGGGAGGCCGCACGGCGCCCCCCCAGAGACAGTAGGAGGCCGCACAGTGCCATCTATACTCAGCAGGAGGCCGCATGTAGCCATCTATACACAGCGGGAGGCCGCACGGCGCCCCCCCAGAGACAGCAGGAGGCCGCACAGCGCCATCTATACTCAGCGGGAGGCCGCACGTAGCCATCTATACACAGCGGGAGGCCGCACGGCGCCCCCCTCAGAGACAGCAGGAGGCCGCACAGCGCAATCTATACTCAGCGGGAGGCCGCACGTAGCCATCTATACACAGCGGGAGGCCGCACGGCGCCCCCCCAGAGACAGCAGGAGGCCGCACAGCGCCATCTATACTCAGCGGGAGGCCGCACGTAGCCATCTATACACAGCGGGGAGCCGCACGGCGCCATCTCTACACAGCAGGGGGCCGCACGGCGCCATCAATACACGGCGGGGGGCCGCACGGCGCCATCTATACATAGCGGGGGGCCGCACGTAGCCATCTATACACAGCGGGGGGCCGCACGTAGCCATCTATACACAGCGGGGGGCCGCACGTAGCCATCTGTACACAGCGGGGGGCCACACGGCGCCCCCCCCAGATACAGCAGGAGGCCGCACGGCGCCAACTATACTCAGCAGGAGGCCGCACGCAGTCACGCACACACACAAACATATACAGACATATACATACACGCATAAACACATTTGAAACACAAAAATACATATAAACAGACATGACACAATGATATCTGCCCACACACACACACACATACACACACACATACACACACAAACAGACATCACACAATGACATCTGCCTACACACACACAAACAGACATCACACAATGACATCTGCCTACACACACACACACACATACACACACAAACAGACATCACACAATGACATCTGCCTACACACACACACACACAAACAGACATCACACAATGACATCTGCCCACACACACACACACAAACAGACATCACACAATGACATCTGCCCACACACACACACAAACAGACATCACACAATGACATCTGCCCACACACACACACACACACACACACACACAGACACACACATACAAACAGACATCACACAATGACATCTGCCCACACACACACACACATCACACAGACACCACACAATGACATCTGCCTACACACACACACACACACACACACATACAAACAGACATCACACAATGACATCTGCCCACACACACACAAACAGACATCACACAATGACATCTGCCCACACACACAGACATCACACAAACAGACACCACACAATGACATCTGCCTACACACACACACACACACACACACACACACATACAAACAGACATCACACAATGACATCTGCCTACACACACACACACACATACACATCACACAATGACATCTGCCCACACACATACACATCACACAATGACATCTGCCCACACACACACATACACATACACACACACACACACACTCACTCACCATCCCCCGGCTCGGCTCCTGTCCTCCTGGCTCCTGCTCCTCTCCAGTGGTAAGTAGCAGTGACGCGGCCGGGCCAGCACAGGGAAGTTAACTGCTGCAGTGCTGGCCCGGCCGATGAAGAAGTAGCGGCGGCTGCTGCTAGGGGAGCGGTACGGGGCCCCCCCTCCCGGGCCCCCCCTCCCGCCACTGCTACCGGTATGTGCCGCGGCGGCCCGCACATATAATGAGGGCAATTGGCATTAGACACCCCGCCCGGAGCCGCGGGCCTCTGCAGGCTCGGGGCCCCGGGCGGTCGCCCGGATTGCCCTCATTATAATCCGCCTATGCTCACACTGTACTCACACAGTGGGTCCTCACACTATATGCAGGAGGCTGTGTGGGTCCTCACACTATATGCAGGAGGCTGTGTGGGGACTGATACTGTATATAGGAGGCTATGTGAGGGCTCATACTCATATAGGAGGTTGTGTGAGGGCTCACATTGTATATAGGAGGCTATGTGGGGCTCACACTGTACAGTATATGGAAGGCTATGTGGGGCTGTAAAAAGGAGACTATGTGGTGGCTCCTGTTCAGCAGCCACAGAATATTCATCTGACCACTGGACCACGGTTCTACAAATTGCTCGTCTCTATATAACAGTCATACTGTATATTCTCCTATATATATTGTACTGTATGTGGTATACTATGTATACTATGTGCACGGACATCAGATGAAGCACTCAAGATAATTAGTGACTGCTACATCATATACTATTATGTGGAGTTGAAGTTTACAATGATGATTTCATTGATCAAGTATGTTTGAAAACATATACAAAATAATAATTCATAGGTATCTATCTAGCAGACCTGGGCTTATGTGTGACCACCTTTACTCTGCTGATATGTTATTTTAGGAGTGTAGAAAAACACAGCGTACTACACAGGGGCGGACACAGACTGTAGTGGGCCCCTGTGCAAGAATTTTTTGGGGGCCCCCCTCACCCTTCATAGGGGGCATGAAGGGCCCCCCCCCCCGTGCATCTCTCATCCCCCCCGTGCATCTCTGATTCCCCCCACTCCAAGTTAATTAATTGTATGTAAAAAAAATACAACTTGTTATACTTATCCCCAGGGCCGGCTCCAGGTTTTTGTGGGCCCTGGGCGACAGAGTTTCAGTGGGCCCCTTTAACACATACCATGATTCATGATGCACAGATACCGCAGAGAAATATATATATATAGTACAAGGCCAAGGATTTCACTTACTACATTACATGAGCGATATCTATTGTAAATTCTACAATAGATAATTGGTAGAGGCGCTGGTAGGTGGGCCTTATGCTATACCTGCTGCAAGAAAAGACAACCTACCACTAGTTGTCTAATTAGGATATACCTATAAATAAGTTTAAAATGTTACTTGCGCTGGTATCGTAAGGCTTCAGGTATGGGTTTAGGAGACTAAAAAGGAGGTTAAAAGAGAAGAATTATAAGGATACCCAGGTAGAATTAAAACCATACACTTTATTTAAGATTATTAAGACAATAAAATAAGCGAAGAATAAAGGATATTTTTAAAAGGTCCTTGAGAGCGTGAAGGGTTCCTGAGGGTAGGACCAAGTTGGCGTCGGTAGCTCAAGGGGATGGAAGCTGTTGATAGGTGCAGGTATTCTGAGTAGATTTAAATGGAGAGAAAAAAGAAGTTAGCGGGTTTGCATGGTCACAAACTCATCAGTGGAGATTAGGAATTACCTTTAATGAGGTTGATTGTTGAGTCAGTTCATAGGTGGTGGTGCTAGAACTTGATTGTGGTTGTGGTGAGGGTACCATAAGCTAGAGGTAAAAGAGTGATATAGATATAATATAGCCTCGTGGATGGAGAGCTTTGTTTGGTCAAGAAGTAGGGGAACTTATTTGAGGTATGGTTAGTGTAATGGATATGCAAATGGGCTTTTACCTTTTGAGATAAATATTTGGTGCCTGGAAATTGGATGTCGATTATGTCCTGAGTGGGACGTAACCTGTAGGGTACTGAAAAACAATGGTTACTAAGAGTGTAGTAGGGTTAGTGAGCGTCAGTTAGAGATGACGGGATTGAATACCTCTGGTTCATGTGGCTGGAGTAAGCGTTAAAAATATAGGCTTGCCGTTCTCGTTCAAGGGCTTATAGTGTCTGGGATTTTGTAGTCGTGTACCACCTCTAGATTGAGGTGGCAGTGGCTACAGGTGAAGCTCCGACAATGGCAATTTGCTGAGGCTTCTGGACACTAGCTTCAGTTGGCATGGGTGTTATACCCAGTGGCAATGCACATAAGGTGTGAGGAGCTGTGGAACCCGAAACAGAGTTATGACAGTATTAGTCTTTCGATAAATGACCAGAAACTTCATAGGACATGGAGCTCAATAAGAAAGACTTACAGTTGTCGATTTGTAGGAGCGGATCCTGTTACCTGTTGAGGTCCTGTATGTAACATAACATAGTAACATAGTAACATAGTTTGTAAAGCCGAATAAAGACTTGCGTCCATCAAGTTCGACCTGTTAGTTCTGTAATTGCTAAAGTTGATCCAGAGGAGGGCAAAAACCCCAAATGATTTAGCCAATCTTCACCTGAGGAAAAATTCCCTCCCGACTCTGAAACCAGCAGTCAGAATAAATCCCTGTATCAACCTACTATTTTATTTTATTTTTAAGTATATCCTGAAATCTGTCTGGTATCTAGAAATGCATCCAGTCCCCGCTTGAACTGGTGTAGTGAATCCGACATTACCGTCTCCTCACTCAGTGAATTCCATATTCTCACTGCTCTTACCGTAAAGAACCCCTTCCTATGCTGGTGCTGAAACCTTTTCTCTTCCAGTCTTAGTGAGTGCCCTCTTGTTACCGTAATATCCCTCCTTTTGAACAAATCCCGGGCAAGATCTCTATACTGTCCCCTAACATATTTGTACACATTTATTATGTCCCCCCTCAACCTTCTCTTTTCCAGGCTGAATAGTCCTAGTTTTGCCAACCTCTCTGGGTATTGCAGTCCCTCCATTCCCTTTATTAATTTTGTTGCCCTCCTTTGTACCTTTTCAAGCTCATTTATATCCTTTCTATATATTGGGGCCCATAACTGAGCACAGTATTCCAAGTGTGGTCTGATCAGAGCTTTGTACAGTGGAAGAACAATGTTCTCATCCTTTGCAGCTATACCTCTTCTGATACATCCCATTACCCTGTTTGCCCTTACAGCAGCGGCCTGACTTTGGGCACTCCAATTTAGTTTGCTATCAATCAAGATGCCCAAGTCCTTCTCCATCTCTGAATTCCCCAATGATTTCCCATTCAGTGAGTACTGGTGACTTCCATTTTTCCTTCCCATATGTATGACCTTACATTTCTCCTCGTTAAACCTCATTTGCCATTTAATGCTCCACCTACCCAGCTTATCCAAATCCCTCTGTAGGTCTGCACTGTCCTCTTTTGTATTAATTGTTTTACATAACTTTGTGTCATCTGCAAATATTGATATTTTACTATTTATCCCGTTGACTGTCGTTAATAAAGATATTAAATAACATTGGGCCTAGTACAGACCCCTGTGGTACACCACTAGTGACGCTTACCCAATCTGAGTATATTCCATTTATAACCACCCTCTGCCTTCTATCCTTTAGCCAGTTAGCTACCCACTTGCAGACATTTTCCCCCAGCCCCATCATTCTCATTTTGTATACCAACCTATTATGTGGCACGCTATCGAACGCTTTTGAGAAGTCGAGATACACGACATCCACTGGTTCCCCCTGATCTACTCGAGAGCTAACCTCCTCGTAGAAGTCAATCAGGTTTGTTTGGCAGGAGCGATTCCTCATGAATCCATGTTGGTTCGGGATTAAAAGATTATTAGCATCAAGATGCTCCGTAATTGCCTCTTTAATGAAGCTTTCAAAAATTTTGCCCACAACGGACGTCAGACTCACCGGCCGATAGTTTCCGGCATCACTTTTCGCTCCCTTTTTGAATATTGGCACTACATTCGCCTGTCGCCAATCAAGTGGCACAGACCCAGTCTCAACAGAGTTCTTAAATATAAGATATAACGGTCTGTCTATCACATTACTTAGTTCCCTTAGTACCCGTGGGTGTATGCCATCAGGTCCTGGTGATTTGTTTATTTTAATGTTACTGAGGCGTTTCTGTACCCCAGCTTGGGTTAGATTTGTCATACTTAGTGGAGGATTAAGTTTGTCACTTCTCATTTCTCCTGTTAGTTCGATTTCCTTTGTGAAAGTTGTCGAAAAAAAATTATTTAATAGATTAGCTTTATCCTCATCTTTCTCTATGATTTTGCCTTCCTCACTTTTTATCGGTCCAATATTATCCGATTTAATCCTTTTACTATTTATATACGTAAAGAACAGTTTGGGATTTGATCTACTTTCCCTAGCAATACGTCTCTCTGTTTCCTCCTTCGCTATTTTTATTTGTTTTTTACAGGTTCTCGTTTTTTCCTTGTAACACATTAGTGCTTCCTTACTGTTTTCCTGTTTTAATCTCTTGAATGCCTCTTTTTTGCTATTTAACGCCCCTTTTACGTTCTTGTTCAACCATATTGGTTTCCTCTTATTTCTGGCCCTTTTATTCCCATACGGTATATATCTCTCGCACTGAGTATTCAGAATTCTTTTGAAGGTTTCCCATTTACTATTCGTATTCCTTTGATTAAGAACTTTGTCCCAGTCAATAAGTTGAAGGTTTTCTATCAGCTGATCAAACTTCGCCCTCCTAAAGTTTAATGTTTTTGTTGTTCCCTTATTGATAACCCTACTGAAGAGCATTTTGAAGTCGATAATATTATGGTCGCTATTACCTAGGTGCCCCCCTATCTGTACCTCAGTTATTCTATCAGGCCTATTAGTCAATATTAAGTCCAACACGGCCTTCCCTCTCGTTGGTTCCTGCACTAGTTGGGAGAGATAATTATCCTTAATATTTGTCAAGAACCTTTTACCTTTCTGAGATCTACAGGTTTCTGTTTCCCAGTCAATATCCGGGTAGTTGAAATCCCCCATTACAATCACTTCATTATGTTTTGCTACTTTGTCTATTTGTCCTAATAGCAGATTCTCATTCTCCTCTGTTATATTTGGTGGCTTATAGCAGACCCCCAATAATATTTTATTATTATTTTTAGTTCCCTCTATCTCTACCCACATGGACTCGACCCCCTCTTCTCCCTCTCCTATATCTTCCCTTAGTCTGGGCTTTAGACATGACTTTACATATAAGCAGACTCCTCCGCCTTTCCCCTGTTTCCGGTCCCTTCTAAATAAACTATAATCTAATAAATTTACCGCCCAGTCGTAGCTATCGTCTAGCCAAGTCTCTGTTATACCTACGATGTCATACCTCTCCTCCGATATAAGCGCCTGCAGCTCATCCGCCTTATTGGTCAGGCTTCTTGCGTTGGTCAGCATGCAAGATAAAACTTTGGGGTTATTTAGCATCCTATTCTTCTCTAACGATCTAACTGTACTATCCCCACCCCCCTCTCCACCCTCATTATATTCACTTCTCCCCTTCCCCCTTGCTTGCCTCACATCCCACCTATTTCCTTGGTTTCCCACCCGTCTCTAGTTTAAAAACTCCTCCAACCTATTAGCCATCTTCTTCCCCAGCACCGCTGCACCCTCCCCATTGAGGTGCAGCCCGTCCCTACGGTAGAGCCTGTAGCCGACCGCAAAGTTGGCCCAGTTCTCCATGAACCCAAACCCTTCTGCCTTGCACCAACTCTTTAGCCACTTATTCACCTCCCTAACTTCCCGTTGGCGCTCCTGTGTGGCTCGCGGGATTGGTAGTATTTCTGAGAAAACTACCTTGGAGGTCCTTGCCCTAAGCTTCCTACCTAGGTCCCTGAAATCATTTTTAAGGACCCTCCATCTACCACTCACTTTGTCATTGGTGCCGATGTGGACCATGACCGCTGGGTCTTCGCCAGCCCCACCCAGTAACCTGTCAACCCGATCCGCGATGTGCCGGACTCGAGCGCCAGGGAGGCAGCACACCGTTCGGCGATCCCGGTCTTTGTGACAGATTGCCCTGTCTGTCCCCCTAATAATAGAGTCACCCACTACCAGAACCTGTCTTGCCTGCCCTACACTTCCCCCCTCCCCCTCATTACTGGAGCATACACTCCCCCGGCGGTCAGAGGATCTGTCGTGCTCCAATAATGCCGGTTCTGAACCAGCCTTCCTATACTTCTTCCCTCTATCCATCCTAACTGTTATCCAGCTCCCTGCCTGTTCAGCCTGCTCTTGCCCTCTATGCTCCACCCCCAGTATTGACCCATTGAGTGTCTGCTTGAGTGTCTGCTTGGTTTGTAATGTCCTTTTAGATTTGAAGTGCCTCCAATTTTTTTCAAAGGGCTCCAAAAAGAAATGCCAGAGGGGATGCAGAGGAGGGCAATTCACCAAAAATAAAAAAGAACAGACAAAGGAGGTAAATAAGACCACTAAGGCAATCTTCAACTTAGATAAATATGTACTGAAACCTAACGAAACCAATCTACTCATTAAAGGCCTCAAGTATGCCCCCTCTACAGGTTTCAACAAATTCCAAGCTTTCATCGGAATAAAACAATTCATGCGCAAACTTGCCCTTAAGAAATATTATCTAAAACGAGAAGATATAACTATTACACAAGAATCAAAAAATCCACTTACCTCAAGGTATATACATACGGACCTAAAACCACAATCTAAATTCCACCCACTAAGCGAATATTCAGCTGCCTTTGAAAGCTTCCAAAAAAATGTCATCACAGATATTCGCAATCTAAGTGACAAAAAATGCAACAAATTCCAACATAACCTAAACTATTCCGAACGCAAAGCTATAAAACTGCTACAAACCAACCAAAATATCACAATTCGCCCAGCTGATAAAGGAGGGGGACTGGTCATTCTAGACCACGACCAATATCAAGCGGAAGCCAATAGACTCCTTAGTGACACCCGCACTTACAAACTAATGCGAACAGATCCCACGGACGCATACCTGAAAGAAATGAAAAATCTGACAACTAGAGGCCTCAATTCAGGCTTCCTCACCCAACAAGAATTTGATTATATTACCATCCTCCACCCAAGACTTGCCGCTTTCTATTATTTACCAAAAATCCACAAATCTCTCACCCATCCCCCAGGCAGACCTATTATCTCTGGGATACAGTGCCTAACCTCTAATCTCTCCAGATTCGTTGACAAACACTTACAAGATCTGGTACCATTATTACCAGCATACCTTAAGGACAGTCAACACGTCCTAAGGCTCCTACAACAGATTGTATGGCAAGACAACTATATCATAGGCACTCTGGACATTTCGTCTCTATATACAGTAATACAGCATGAAAAAGGATGCCAAACAGCCACTTACTTCCTCCATAAACAAAATAAGTTACCTCACGAACAAATTTTATTCATTAAGGAATGCATGACCTTCATCCTCACACACAACTATTTCAAGTATGAGAATAATTTCTATGCACAGCAGTGGGGCACAGCCATGGGGACCAGATTTGCCCCCAGCTATGCAAATCTCTACGTTGGTAAGTGGGAGGAGTCTACCATCTACCCAGGCGGGACCCTCCGAGCGAACCTGGTTCTATGGCAGAGATTTATTGATGATGTCCTTTTCATCTGGTCTGGGGACCAACAATCTCTGGACTCCTTCCTTAAAGAAATTAACAATAACGAATTCTTTCTAGAATTCAGCTCCAACACCAGTACAAAAGAGGTCAATTATTTGGACCTCAGTATATACATACAGGACAATCAAATCCAAACCCGAACTTACACTAAACCAACCGACTCTAACAGTTTTATATCTCTAGACAGCTGCCACTATCCCAGTTGGCTCCTCAACATTCCTCGCAGCCAATATATGCGCCTACACAGGAACTGTTCGAAAGAGGAGGACTTCAATAAAGAATCCGCACAACTCACTAACAAATTCATTGAGAAGGGATATAAGACTGAATTCTTAAAAAATACCAAAGATAAGGTACAAGCCATACCAAGGGAAACGCTTCTTGGTAAACAAAAAGAAAAAACTATTAATCAAAAATCAACAAGGCATATCAATGTTCCCATTATCACTCAGTTCAATTCTAACACACATCTCTTAAAGAGAATTATTAATAAACATTGGAACACATTAAAAGATGATAAAATCATAGGCGACTACATCCCACCCAAACCAAGGTTCATCTTCAAGAAAGCACAAAACTTGGGCAATATAATTGCCCCCACAATCTGCAATTCATACCCTCCAACCAGTGAACGACTCCCCTTCGCCAAAGATCTTCTAGGCTTCTTTCCATGCCAGAAATGTGCTGTATGCCAAAAACTCCACATGACCAAACAGAAATTCAGCAAAGAGGGTAACGTCACCCACACGATAGAAGATTTCATCACTTGTTCCACCGAAGGAGTCATCTATAGTCTCAAATGCCCATGTAATAAACTCTATGTAGGCAGGACAAAACGCCCTCTACATGTATGTATAAATGAACATCTACGAAATATCTCTAAAAAATTTGATGGACATCCACTACCTAAACATTTTGCAGAAAAACATGGAGGCTCTTTAAAGGACATTGTGGTAACAGGCATACAGAAAGTAAAAAAACAATGGAGCAAAGGTAACTACTTGAAACAAATGTCAAGAATAGAGAGCCGATGGATCTTCACTCTGGACACATTAAAACCCAAAGGATTGAACTCAGAAATAGAGCTCTTTGCATTTAATGAAGACTACTCGCTCATTTAAATAACTACCATTAACATCAGCAGGTAGTCACATCCATGATTCCAAGTGAAGGAACACCTAAGTTCAGCTGCCTCTAATCACCACCAATCAACAGGCGCACGTATAAAAGGGAAGCACACACACCCATAGACCAACCCTGAAGAAGGGAACCGTAGTTCCTGAAACATGTCGGTCTTTTGATCTTCCTAGGCTTCCGCACCGGTACGAGTCACGTGATTCCCAGTCACGTGCGCCTACGTCACGAAGGTCCTTCCACTCTACTGCAGGACGCTAACCGCAGGTCCTTACCTGCCACCTTAAACGCTGACGACGCAAGATCACAAGAGAAACACGGGTGATACAGTGAGTCACCGGCCGGGACTCCACTTACTATCCCCGCTCCTCTCCCTTACAGCCATCGCTGAACTAGCCAGCACTTCAAATCTAAAAGGACATTACAAACCAAGCATACAGGACCTCAACAGGTAACAGGATCCGCTCCTACAAATCGACAACTGTAAGTCTTTCTTATTGAGCTCCATGTCCTACGAAGTTTCTGGTCATTTATCGAAAGACAAATACTGTCATAACTCTGTTTCGGGTTCCACAGCTCCTCACACCTTATGTGCATTGCCACTGGGTATAACACCCATGCCAACTGAAGCTAGTGTCCAGAAGCCTCAGCAAATTGCCATTGTCGGAGCTTCACCTGTAGCCACTGCCACCTCAATCTAGAGGTGGTACACGACTACAAAACCCCAGACACTATAAGCCCTTGAACGAGAACGGCAAGCCTATATTTTTAACGCTTACTCCAGCCACGTGAACCAGAGGTATTCAATCCCGTCATCTCTAACTGACGCTCACTAACCCTACTACACTCTTAGTAACCATTGTTTTTCAGTACCCTACAGGTTACGTCCCACTCAGGACATAATCGACATCCAATTTCCAGGCACCAAATATTTATCTCAAAAGGTAAAAGCCCATTTGCATATCCGTTACACTAACCATACCTCAAATAAGTTCCCCTACTTCTTGACCAAACAAAGCTCTCCATCCACGAGGCTATATTATATCTATATCACTCTTTTACCTCTAGCTTATGGTACCCTCACCACAACCACAATCAAGTTCTAGCACCACCACCTATGAACTGACTCAACAATCAACCTCATTAAAGGCAATTCCTAATCTCCACTGATGAGTTTGTGACCATGCAAACCCGCTAACTTCTTTTTTCTCTCCATTTAAATCTATTCAGAATACCTGCACCTATCAACAGCTTCCATCCCCTTGAGCTACCGACGTCAACTTGGTCCTACCCTCAAGAACCCTTCACGCTCTCAAGGACCTTTTAAAAATATCCTTTATTCTTCGCTTATTTTATTGTCTTAATAATCTTAAATAAAGTGTATGGTTTTAATTCTACCTGGGTATCCTGATAATTCTTCTCTTTTAACCTCCTTTTTAGTCTCCTAAACCCATACCTGAAGCCTTACGATACCAGCGCAAGTAACATTTTAAACTAAATTCTACAATAGCTCAGAAACCGGCGAATCCTCACAACGCACAGTGCAGACCGGACAGTATAGTCCTCCATACAGTATTATGGGCACCATATCATGCTCCATACAGGATACTGACCCCCTTATAATGCTCCATACAGGATACTGGTCCCCATATAATGCTCCATACAGGATACTGGTCCCCATATAACGCTCCACAGAGGATACTGCTCCCCATATAACACTGCATACAGAATACTGGCCCCCATATAACGCTCCCTACCGAATACTGTCCCCCATATATCGCTCCATACAGAATACTGACGCCCATATAACGCTCCATACAGAATATTGGCCCCCATATAACGCTCCATGCAGGCTGTTCCCCCCTTATAATGCCCCATTACACAAGCGATATCTATTGTAAATTCTACAATAGCTCAGAAACCGGCGAATCCTCACAACGCACAGTGCAGACCAGACAGTATAGTCCTCCATACAGTATTATGGGCACCATATCATGCTCCATACAGGATACTGACCCCCTTATAATGCTCCATAGAGGATACTGGTCCCCATATAACACTGCATACAGAATACTGGCCCCCATATAACGCTCCCTACCGAATACTGTCCCCCATATATCATAGAATCATAGAATCATAGAATGGTAGAGTTGGAAGGGACCTCCTGGGTCATCTGGTCCAACCCCCTGCTCAAAGCAGGATTCACTAAATCATCTCAGACAGATGTCTGTCCAGCCTCTGTTTGAAGACGTCCATTGAAGGGGAACTCACCACCTCTCGTGGCAGCCTGTTCCACTCATTAATCACCCTAACTGTCAAAAAGTTTTTTCTAAAATCTAATCTGTGTCTCCTCCCATTTAGTTTCATCCCATTGCTTCTAGTCTTTCCTTGTGCAAATGAGAATAAAGATGATCCTTCTACAATGTGACAGCCCTTGACATATTTGTAGACAGCTATTAAGTCTCCTCTCAGTCTTCTTTTTTGCAAGCTAAACATTCCCAAATCCTGTAACCGTTCCTCATAGGACATGGTTTGCAGACCAGTCACCATTCTGGTCGCTCTTCTCTGAACTTGCTCCAGTTTGTCTATGTCTTTTTTAAAATGTGGTGCCCAAAACTGTACACAGTAGTCCAGATGAGGTCTGACCAAAGAGGAGTAAAGACCGATAATGACTTCACGTGATCTAGACTGTATGCTTCTGTTAATACATCCCAGAATTGTATTTGCCTTTTTAGCTGCTGCATCACACTGTTGACTCATGTTCAGTCTATGATCTATTAGTATACCTAAGTCTTTTACACATGTACTGTTGCTTAGCTCTATTCCTCCCATTCTGTATATGCTTTTTTCATTTTTATTGCCCAGATGTAGTACTTTGCATTTTTCCCTGTTAAAAACCATTCTGTTGGTTGCTGCCCACTGCTCCAGTTTATTTAGGTCTTTTTGAATCCTCTCTCTCTCTTCTCTAGTATTAGCTATCCCTCCTAGCTTTGTGTCATCTGCAAATTTAATCAGTTTACCCTCAATTCCTTCATCTAAATCATTGATAAAGATGTTGAACAATACAGGTCCCAGGATGGAGCCCTGTGGTACCCCACTTGAGACATTCATCCAGCTGGATGTGAAGCCATTTACAACCACCCTTTGAGTCCAATCACTAAGCCAGTTATGAATCCACCTAACAGTTGCCTGGTCCATTGCATACTTGGTCATTTTTCAATAAGGATGGTGTGAGATACTTTGTCAAATGCTTTGCTGAAGTCAAGATATACTATATCTACAGCATTTCCCTGATCCACCCAGTTAGTGATTCTGTCATAGAAGGAAATTAAGTTAGTCTGACATGACTTGTTAGTTACAAACCCATGCTGACTCTGGTTAATCACTTCATTCTTATCCATGTACTTACATACATGTTGTTTAATAATTTGTTCAAAGATCTTTCCTGGTATAGAAGTCAGACTCACCGGCCTATAGTTCCCTGGGTCCACCTTCTTCCCCTTTTTGAAGATAGGAACAACATTTGCTCTTCTCCAGTCTTCTGGGACTTCTCCTGTTCTCCAAGAATTTTCAAAGATTATGGAGAGTGGTTCTAAAATTTCTTCTACAATCTCCTTCAGTACTCTGGGGTGTAATTCATCTGGACCTGGAGACTTGAACTCATTTATGCTAGCTAAATATTCCCTCACAATCTTTCTGTTTACAGATAACTTGGATTCCTCTATTCCTTTAAAAGGACAGTGAAGATCAGTTGATGTTACATTTTCTTTCTGAGAGAAAACAGATGCAAAATAGGAGTTAAAAAGTTCGGCCTTCTCAACATCCTCTCTTACCATTTCTCCATTTTCATCCTGTAAAAATCCTATAGCATCTTTGACTTTTCTTTTACTTTTGACATACCCCCAAAATCCTTTTTTATTGCTTTTGACATCTCTTGCAAGCCTTAATTCATTGTCAGCTTTAGCTAACCTGATACGTGCCCTGCAGGATCTGCAGACTGCATTATAATCTTCTTTAGATATGCCTCCCTCTTTCCATTTAATAAACATTTCTTTCTTTCTTTTTAGCATGTGTTTAAGTTCTGTGTTCATCCATCCTGGTTTCCTTAAATGCTTCCCATTCTTCCTACTTTTCGGGATTGTTAACGATTGTGCTTTGAGAATCTCATTTTTAAAAATTTCCCATCCTTCCTGGACATTTTTGTCCTTAAGGACATCCAGCCATTGGATCCCTCCTATTCTCTTTCTGAGTGTCTTAAAATCTGCCTTTCTAAAATCTAACCTTGAAGTTTGAGTCTTCACATGTCTTCCTCCTCTAGTTATCCAAAATTCTATAATAGCATGATTGCTGCCTCCTAGGGTCCCAGCCACCTTTACCTCCTCAACCATTTCCTCCCTGTTTATAAGGATTAGATCCAAAGTAGCAGATCCCCTTGTTTTCTCCCCTACCTTTTGGAAGATAAAGTTGTGAGCAAGAGAGGATAAGAATTTGCTTGACCTGTTAGTTTTACTTGAGAGAGATTCCCAGCTCCATACAGAATACTGACCCCCATATAACGCTCCATACAGAATATTGGCCCCCATATAACGCTCCATGCAGGCTGTTCCCCCCTTATAATGCCCCATTACACAAGCGATATCTATTGTAAATTCTACAATAGCTCAGAAACCGGCGAATCCTCACAGCGCACAGTGCAGACCGGACAGTATAGTCCTCCATACAGTAATATGGGCACCATATAATGCTCCATACAGGATACTGACCCCCTTATAATGTTCCATACAGGATACTGGTCCCCATATAATGTTCCATACCGGATACTGGTCCCCATATAATGCTCCATACAGCATCCATACAGGATACTGGTCCCCATATAACTCTCCATACAGAATATTGGCCCCCATGTAACGCTCCATGCAGGCTGTTCCCCCCTTATAATGCCCCATGCAGGATGACACCCGTCTTTTAATGCGCTATGCAGGATGTCACATCTACCCCCCTTTTCAATGCCCCATGCAGCATGTCAGACCACCCCCTCCCTTATAATGCCCCATGCAGGAGGACACCCACCCTCTGTATAATGCCCCATGCAGGATGTTAATTCCCCCCTCCCCCTCTTATAATGCACCATGCAGGATGTCACACTACCTCCCTTATAATGCCCCATGCAGAATGTCACGCCCCCCTCCCTT
Organism: Phyllobates terribilis; assembly: GCF_046119375.1. Classification (NCBI taxonomy): domain Eukaryota; kingdom Metazoa; phylum Chordata; class Amphibia; order Anura; family Dendrobatidae; genus Phyllobates; species Phyllobates terribilis. Next base: position 3,612,638 of record NW_027362880.1, on the reverse strand, counting down.
ATAATGCCCCATGCAGGATGTCACTTCCCCCCTTCCCCTCTTATAATGCCCCATGCAGGATGTCACTTCCCCCCTTCCCCTCTTATAATGCCCCATGCAGGATGTCACTTCCCCCCTTCCCCTCTTATAATGCCCCATGCAGGATGTCACTTCCCCCCTTCCCCTCTTATAATGCCCCATGCAGAATGTTACTTCCTCCTTCCCCTCTTATAATGCCCAATGCAGGATGTCACATCCCCCCCCTACCCCCATATAATGCCCCCATGCAGGATGTCAATTCCCTCCTCCCCCATATAATGCCCCATTCAGGATGCCAACACCCCCCCCCTATATAATGCCCCATGCAGGATGTCACACCACCTCCCCCATATAATGCCCCATGCAGGATGTCACACCCACTCTCCCTCAACCATTAAATGCCCCATGCCCCCATACATAAAAATAAAAAAAAATAAAATACTCACCTCACTTCTTACCTGCTGCTGATCCGGAATCCAGCGTTGCGCGAGTCTTCCCGCTCTGTGATGTGACAGCTCAGGAGAGAGCGCGCGGTGTGAAGACGTCACCATGCCCTCTGACCTGAGACGTCACAGTCAGAGGATGCGACAGATGCTGCGGAGGCACGGGGAGGGGTAAGTATTGTGCCGGCGCCGTCACATGACCAGAGATGTGAGCGCAGGCACATCTCCGGTCATGTGACGGCGGGGGGGGTCCTGCGGGGGGGGCCCCATGAGGAGACGCACAAGAGGGGGGCTCCGAGGGGGCCCCGACCGGCCGGGCCCTATGCTGGAGTCAGGGCAGTCATGCCATGGTGGAGGCCCTGCTGGAGGCTGGAGGGGCCCCCTCTCCCTCGGGGGTCCCCGTTCAATGAACCGGCTGCACGGGCGGTAGGTCCGCCCCTGGTACTACATCGCTAAAAAGGTATATCTGCTTTAAAAATAGTAATACATAAGAATAATATGTACTATGTCTGACCACTACAAACACTCATCTGAACTGGTCCAAGTGCTGTCAGCTTTTTTCACAGGCAACACTTAGACAATACGGTCGTGTGAATATAGGCTTATGATGCATCTGGTAATAAACATGTTAAGGATGGGCCGCTACTCATGGACCACTGCTGTGTGCTTGCCCCCAAGGCTAAAATGTGCCAGCCAGCCCCTGCTGCACTGGGTGCCAGAAAACCTAGATACACCTTTGGAATAGGTATCTTGCAAAGTAAGGATGGGGTTTGGTGTTTTTAAGTGATTTTATTGACTCTGTGCATTTATATTTTGTATCAATAATATGATATGGTTATATATATCTTCTGGATATCAGGAGGGCTTATCCCTGTGCATTGACTCTCTCCTTCTCCTTCGATGTCCTGTATAGGCCAAAAAAAACTACGCGTTTCGAGGACTCACAGTTCCTCTTCGTCAGCTTCTCGCTGGTAGTCAAACTGGTAACCTAATAAAGTCCAAACGCCCCCCACAAAGATAATACAACCAAAGAAATGGAGGAAGATCCAATACTATCAAGACGGTGCAAAAGGACATATGGAGGTGCAATAGAACTAAGATAGAATTCCAATAAGAATAGACTGTGTGTGAAAAAAATAATAATAAAAAAGACTTTGTTCAAACTTTCACAATTAGTTAAAAATGAATAAAAATTATATACTTATATTTCTGATGGCTATAAAAAATAGTCTGTTAATCAGTGTATATTACCAGGATAGTATAAATTCGGCACTTATTACCATCAAGAGATCAAAAGGAAAAAATGAAGGAGAAAAATGAAAACATTATATTGTATCTCCAATAGGGGTATCAATATATAGAAACAAATACATATATAAAATAGGTGGATTCAAAGGAATATATCCAAAAGACATATTATATTGATAAAATATAAGGAGGTTCATAAAAGTGCAATGTAAATGTTCAATAGTTACTGGGATAAAAAATACATACAGTATATACCGCTGCGAGTTGAAGGCATACAGCTGACTCTCGTGATTAAGGCCCTTCAGAGCCAAGCTATTTAATGTGAAGAACCATTTGGATTCCATCCGCGACATTAATCTCAGGTAATCACCTCCCCTCCATTTTCTGGGGACTAATCGGATCCCACAAAACTTAGTGTCCTTATAAGATTGGTTGTGGAACTTCCGGTAGTGCCGGGACAGTGGATGCCCTTCAAAACCTTCATTCATGTTGATAAAGTGTTCCTTCAGCCTTTTGATAACTTGCGCTTTGTACAGACATCTCCTCCTGCCAAGGTATAAAAAGGGCGTGGCTTGGGGTGTGGATAGGGGCGTGGCCAGACTACGCGTGCCGCATGGTTTCGCCCTCTTTCTAGTCCTCATAGGTTGGCGGTATGCTAGTACTGAGGAGATCTGGGATATCAGTGATTAGGTCCCATATTGTGCACTGTAAGGTCTGGAAAAGCTCCTTCTATCGGTCTCTGTAGCACCAGAAGAAGAACAGAGGGGAAAAGACAGGATTTTCTACATGTCGCGTTATGTAGATGTTCTGCAGATTTATCACAACCGTCCACAAGAAGAAACTGCCATCACAGAGCCGCCTTTAGCTGTTGGAAAAGTTTAAACTTTGTTTTGAATAGTTGCTATAGGCAACAAGGACTTTCTATTTATGCTGGGTCACATGATGCTGGTGCTGGGTGATGTCATGTGACGGAATGTTGTGGGTGATGATGTCACAGAGGGCGTTGTGATGTCACCCTTGGGGTATATAAGGGGGCTCCATCCACCTGGAGCTCATATCTCATTGGCCATATCTTGGTGCTGAGATACCCCCTGGAGACAATGAGGATCGCCTGTGCTGTACCCTGTTCTACCCTGTGAATTACCATAGGCTGCCGGTGAGTACCTGTCTATTATTACATATGGAGGACGTTTAGAATCAGCTGCGGCAGGGGAAGGGGATGGGGAGGGGGGTCCTGTAAGAATTTACCTGCGGGAATAAGAGGTTATGGCAGGGAAAGGAGCTTAGGAAGTGACAGTCAGAGGGGATATAAGTGTGGGGTGACCCCTCTGACTCCCACATTCCTGCCTTGTCCTTGTAGTGATTAATGACTTTGGTGTTGTCCCTTATATATCACTTTGCAGTCACCAGTGATCGCTCCGCACTGTGATCCTAAACTACAGTCTCATTTACCTTTTTGCAAACGCCCAGAAGGGGAGGAGTGACATCACACCCATGTGAGCAGATCCCGCCCACTTTTACTGCAGTCGTAATGCGAGCTAGCTGTATTCTGTTTTCATGGAAATGTCAGCAGCTGCTCCCCCTAGTGTTTACAAGATGAAAACATCAAAACAGTTAAAATATTTTTTCAGATTTTATACCATTAAAACCTTTTTAAATATATATGTGTATTTATATATAAATATAAATACTTTACAATTTTACAATTGTAAAAAAATTGCTGACACTTTCCCTTTAAAAGATCTAAAGACGTTCTGCTTCATGTGCCATTGTGACCAATCACAGCACAGATTATATTTTTTAAACTTTTCTTGAAAAACTGAAGCTGCTCCGTGATTGGAAATCATGTGGAAGGGTTCTCTTTTAGACATTTAGTTAGGTCCAAAGTATCAGTGACATGATGGACAGAACTGTGCAATGATGTCACAGAGGGCTTTGTGATGTCACCCCTGGGTATATTAGAAGCCTCGGCCCATCTGCAGCTTGTATCTCATTGACCATACCTTGGTGCTGAGAGACCTGTGGAGATGATGAGTATCATCCTATCATTTCTGTGCTTTACGTTGCTCTACCCCCCACATTACAGTACACTGAGGGCGAGTATGTTCTCATCAATATGGAGGTCACAAGGATCAGCTAATGAGAATATCGCCTCTTGCCGGACTTCTCGCACTGGACACGTGACCGTCCGTCATATGAAAGTCCAACTGTAAATAATATTCCATGGACCCTGGAGGTGAAACCCAAACTTCTTCCTGATCTTCTCAATGGGATATTTCTGAAAGTTGCTTGATAATGTATCCATCACTGTATAATAACAAGGGCTCTCTGTTTGACTGGATTGGGTATAAATATACAGGACTTTATTATGTTTTTTTTCTTTATTATAGGATGACCCACTACCCGTGGATCTCAGGAGAAGCACCTATCAAGCTTCCATCAATCTTCCTCTTTGGCTCTTCCGTGACGCAGTTTTTGTTGCGGTGATGACACTACTGACAATACTAGAGTATTTGGCCTTAAGTCTTGTCCTGAGCAAGTGGGCAATGTCTGAACCTGGTGAAACAATCAGAAAACTCCTGAGAACAAAACCATTCTGAAGGAACAAAGTGCTTGTAAGGAGCCGATTTGCATCCCTCAGATTCAGGAGCAAGACTCCAGGAGAACACCTGTCCTGCCCAATGGCAAATGTTCTACTCCATCCATGGCTCCTGCACCGCAGGATGCGGAAAAGGTTCCTAGCTGCATCTATAAAGTGGCGTTCAGTGACATTGTCTGGGTCAGAACGATCCCTCACAACAATATAGGAAGAAGAGCTCGAAGTTCCACGGAGCATAAAGAGGGGTTACTGATTTTTCAGAGAAGCCAACAACCCAGAATTCCAGAGCCAAGAGCACCAGAACCTAGAACACCAGAACCTACCATGTCAGAACCTAGTATGTCAGAACCTAGAATGCCAGAGCCTGAAATGCCTACAACACCTCCACCCAAAATCAAGAGGAGAAGATGTTTCCTTAGATGTCTTAGAGGCGAGGAAGATTGAGAAGGCAACTGCTTGAACTTTCCCATTGCTCGTGTTTTCATCACAGGTTGGTCCTATACATGCTGTCTGATGGGCACCATCTTACTACATACAATGCAGCATTGCACCTGAAATCGAATGGATATTTTGTCACACACTTGCACTTTAGCACCTTATCATATGGCGCATATATCTATGAACGCTTTGCTAAGTATCACTGTCTAGTATGTGCTTCTGATGAACCTATTTTAGGAAAACGTGTCGAGGTTTGGCATACTATGTACTTGAGTTTAGCGTACTATGTGCTTGTTGGTAAATTCTATTGCCATCTATAATCTACTAGATATTATAATGTCTCTGGTGGGATGCCCCATGCCGAATTGTTGATAACTGACTATGAGCATTGTCCTCTATTTCTTATCTACTATGGTTACAGGTTGATGTGAAGAGAGCTGTGCCATTGGTAGTGATTTTTCTACTGATTTGTCAGTTATATTTATGTTAGTTTAGCAAATTTCTGCCTGTAGGGTCTAATGTTTTAGCATAGTGTATGTTCTGTGAGCTAAACTGTCATACTTATGCACTAGATAGATTATAAATTGTGATGCTTATGTACTAGATAGATTATTAGTTTAATCGGTGATTTTTTAAATATTTTTTAACATCAGGAGACTCAAGAATCGCATCTTACAGAAGACAAGAAGCCTAAATGCGGAAGGGTGATGACCTGTTGATGGCCCACAGCTGGAGGGTCATTACCTCTTGATGGCACAAGACTGGAAAGAAGATAAAAACATTTGATGGCACACAGCCGGAGGGTGATGACCTATTGATGGCCATAGCCAGATGGTCATTACCTGTTGATGGCACACAGCCGGACAGAGAATCATTACCTGTTGATGGCACACAGCCGGATGGTCATTACCTGTTCATGGCGCACTGCCAGATGGTCATTACCTGTTGATGGCACACAGCCGGAGGGTGATGACCTATTGATGGCCATAGCCAGAGGGTCATTACCTGTTGATGGCGCACTGCCGGATGGTCATTACCTGTTGATGGCACACAGCTGGAGGGTGATGACCAGTTGATGTCGCACTGCCGGATGGTCATTACATGTTGATGGCACACAGCCAGAAAGAGGATCATTACCTGTTGATGGCACACAGCCGGTCAGAGGATAAGATCTTTTGATTGCATACACCGGGTCCCTCCCTGATAACAAGGAACCCTGGGGAATACTGGTCATCTTGATCCCCCACTGACTATATACTTGCTCCACCTCAGCCTACACCATCATGGAGGACACTTCCACCTGTGTCCACTGTAAGGTTGGACTTTCTTTTATAATTACAGCAGATTAATAAACATCATAAAGCTGTAAAACTATCGAGTAATTTATTATAAATTATTATAAAGAAATATAAAGTATAATAGATAGCTATAGAGGGCACATAAGACGACTAACTATAGAAAGCATGGTATCGCCTGATATATACTGTATATTCTAGATGGTGCTATTACACTAAATACATCACAACCTCCAGGGTGATATTACCGTACAATGCGAAATCACTAATAATGGCCACAGATTATGAGAAAATGACCAGCTCCATAGTCCTAGAGTTATTATAAATGTCTCTAGTGTGAGGCAGGGACTGGACGAGTGTTGGAGGGAGGTATATTCCCCCAGGACGTCCTTTATGTATCCATGCTGTAGAATCTGCCGTATACTTCTGTTCTAGCAGTCAGACATTTCACTCTGCAAATCACAGGCTCAACATTGTGTAAAACTACCATCGTATATAAGAGCACTCAGAATAAAAACTAGCGGCATGCCGTGCACTGCCCACGTCATGTGTACGGGATACAGGACCTGCAGGACCTGGTACGGCCATTATAGTTGATAGATTAATGATACCTGTGCAGATGAAGGGAAAAAAATATGTGCAACAACAGGAGGAGAAAGTCTCAAAATGTAATTTGAAGAGTCTAATAGAGAAATGGGAAACTTCTGGAGATGCAGATAAGTGGTACCAGGGCGAAACGTAAGTGCAGTCAGACAAGGGAAAAGTGAAAATGATCCAGCGTAAAGGTTTGTTTAGTAGAAAAAATATTAAAACTTAGCTTTTATTAGCCATATAAAACACTGCTCCACAAAGAATACAGCAAATGTGCAACTATCATAGCTTACAGACCTACGCGTTTCAACAAATCATGTCTTAATTATGGCCCTACTACTAGAATGACAAAAAGGCATATATATACAGTACAGACCAAAAGTTTGGACACACCTTCTCATTTAAAGATTTTTCTGTATTTTCATGACTATGAAAATTGTACATTCACACTGAAGGCATCAAAACTATGAATTAACACATGTGGAATTATATACTTAACAAAAAAGTGTGAAAAAACTGAAAATATGTCTTATATTCTAGGTACTTCATAGTAGCCACCTTTTGCTTTGATGACTGCTTTGCACACTCTTGGCATTCTCTTGATGAGCTTCAAGAGGTAGTCATCGGAAATGGTCTTCCAACAATCTTGAAGGAGTTCCCAGAGATGCTTAGCACTTGTTGGCCCTTTAGGCTTCACTCTGCAGTCCAGCTCACCCCAAACCATCTCGATTGGGTTCAGGTCTGGTGACTGTGGTGGCCAGGTCATCTGGCGTAGCACCCCATCACTCTCCTCCTTGGTCAAATAGCCCTTACACAGCCTAGAGGTGTGTTTGAGGTCATTGTCCTGTTGAAAAATAAATGATGGTCCAACTAAATGCAAACCGGATGGAATAGCATGCCGCTGCAAGATGCTGTGGTAGTCATGCTGGTTCAGTATGCCTTCAATTTTGAATAAATCCCCAACAGTGTCACCAGCAAAGCACCCCCACACCATCACACCTCCTCCTCCATGCTTCACGGTGGGAACCAGGCATGTAGAGTCCATCCGTTCACCTTTTCTGCGTCGCACAAAGACACGGTGGTTGGAACCAAAGATCTCAAATTTGGACTCATCAGACCAAAGCTCAGATTTCCACTGGTCTATTGTCCATTCCTTGTGTTCTTTAGCCCAAACAAGTCTCTTCTGCTTGTTGCCTGTCCTTAGCAGTGGTTTCCTAGCAGCTATTTTACCATGAAGGCCTGCTGCACAAAGTCTCCTCTTAACAGTTGTTGTAGAGATGTGTCTGCTGCTAGAACTCTGTGTGGCATTGACCTGGTCTCTAATCTGAGCTGCTGTTAACCTGTGATTTCTGAGGCTGGTGACTCGGATAAACTTATCCTCAGAAGCAGAGGTGACTCTTGGTCTTCCTTTCCTGGGGCGGTCCTCATGTGAGCCAGTTTCTTTGTAGCGCTTGATGGTTTTTGCAACTGCACTTGGGGACACTTTCAAAGTTTGCCCAATTTTTCGCACTGACTGACCTTCATTTCTTAAAGTAATGATGGCCACTCGTTTTTCTTTACTTAGCTGCTTTTTTCTTGCCATAATACAAATTCTAACAGTCTATTCAGTAGGACTATCAGCTGTGTATCCACCAGACTTCTGCACAACACAACTGATGGTCCCAAACCCATTTATAAGGCAAGAAATCCCACTTATTAAACCTGACAGGGCACACCTGTGAAGTGAAAACCATTTCTGGTGACTACCTCTTGAAGCTCATCAAGAGAATGCCAAGAGTGTGCAACGCAGTCATCAAAGCAAAAGGTGGCTACTTTGAAGAACCTAGAATATAAGACATATTTTCAGTTGTTTCACACTTTTTTGTTAAGTATATAATCCCACATGTGTCAATTCATAGTTTTGATGCCTTCAGTGTGAATGTACAATTTTCATAGTCAGGAAAATACAGAAAAATCTTTAAATGAGAAGACGTGTCCAAACTTTTGGTCTGTACTGTATATATATATATATATATATATATATATATATATATATATATATCCACGTGCCTGTATGACCTCCCTACAACGCCTGGGCATGCTCCTGATGAGGTTGCGGATGGTCTCCTGTGGGATCTCCTCCCAGACCTGAACTAAAGCATCCGCCAACTCCTGGACAGTCTGTGGTGCAACGTGACGTTGGCGGATGGAGCGAGACATGATGTCCCAGATGTGCTCAATCGGATTCAGGTCTGGGGAACGGGCGGGCCAGTCCATAGCTTCAATGTCTTCATTTTGCAGGAACTCCTGACACACTCCAGCCACATGAGGTCTGGCATTGTCCTGCATTAGGAGGAACCCAGGGCCAACCGCACCAGCATATGGTCTCACAAGGGGTCTGAGGATCTCATATCGGTACCTAATGGAAGTCAGGCTACCTCTGGCGAGCACATGGAGGGCTGTGCGGCCCTCCAAAGAAATGCCACCCCACACCATTACTCACCCACTGCCAAACCGGTCATGCTGAAGGATGTCGCTCTCCACGGCGTCTCCAGACTCTGTCACGTCTGTCACATGTGCTCAGTGTGAACCTGCTTTCATCTATGAAGAGCACAGGTTGCGAGTGGCGACTTCCTGGTGTTCTGTGGCAAATGCCAAGCGTCCTGCATGGTGTTGGGCTGTGAGCACAACCCCTATCTGTGGACGTCGGGCCCTCATACCACCCTCATGGAGTCGGTATCTAACCGTTTGTGCAGACACATGCACATTTGTGGCCTGCTGGAGGTCATTTTGCAGGGCTCTGGCAGTGCTCCTCCTGTTCCTCCATGCACAAAGGCGGAGGTAGCGGTCCTGCTGCTGGGTTGTTGCCCTCCTACGGCCCCCTCCACATCTCCTGGTGTACTGGCCTGAATCCTGGTAGCACCTCCAGCCTCTGGACACAGCCAACCTTCTTGCCACAGCTCGCATTGATGTGCCATCCTGGATGAGCTGCACTATCTGAGCAACTTCTGTGGGTTGTAGAGTCTGTCTCATGCTACCACGAGTGTGAAAGCACAACCAACATTCAAAAGTGACCAAAACATCAGCCAGAAAGCATTGGTACTGAGATGTGGTCTGTGGTCCCCACCTGCAGAACCACTCCTTTATTGAGGGTGTCTTGATAATTGCCAATAATTTCCATCTATCGTCTATTCCATTTGCACATCAGCATGTGAAATTGATTGTCAATCAGTGTTGCTTCCTAAGTGGACAGTTTGATTTCACAGAAGTTTGATTTACTTGGAGTTATATTCTGTTGTTTTAAGTGTTGCCTTTATTTTTGGAGCAGTGTATATAGATACATACAGTGAGTACGGAAAGTATTCAGACTCCTTTACATTTTTCACTCTTTGTTTCATTGCAGCCATTTGATAAATTCTAAAAAGTTCATTTTTTTTCTCATTAAAGTACACTCTGCACCCCATCTTGCCTGAAAAAAACAGCAATGTAGAATTTTTTTGCAAATTTATTAAAAAAGAAAAACTGAAATATCACATGGTCATAAGTATTCAGACCCTTTGCTCAGACACTCATATTTAAGTCACATGCTGTCCATTTCCTTGTGATCCTCCTTGAGATGGTTCTACTCCTTCAATGGAGTCCAAATGTGTTTAATTAAACTGATAGGACTTGATTTGGAAAGGCACACACCTGTCTATATAAGACCCCACAGCTCACAGTGCATGTCAGACCAAATGAGAATCATGAGCTCAAAGGAACTGCCCAAGGAGCTCAGAGACCGAATTGTGGCAAGGCACAGATCTAGCCAAGGTTATAAAAGAATTTCTGCATTGCTCAAGGTTCATAAGAGCACAGTGGCCTCCATAATCCTTAAATGGAAGAAGTTTGGGACCACCAGAAGTCTTCCTAGACCTGGCCGTCCAGCCAAACTGAGCAATCGTGGGAGAAGAGCCTTGGTGAGAGAGGTAAAGAAGAACCCCAAGATCACTGTGGCTGAGCTCCAGAGATGCAGTAGGGAGATGGGAGAAAATTCCACAAAGTCAACTATCACTGCAGCCCTCCACCAGTTGGGCCTTTATGGCAGAGTGGCCAGACGGAAGCCTCTCCTCAGTGCAAGACATATGAAAGCCCGCATAAAGTTTGCTCAAAAACACATGAAGGACTCCCAGACTATGAGAAATAAGATTCTCTGGTCTGATGAGACAAAGATAGAACTTTTTGGTGATAATTCTAAGTGGTATGTGTGGAGAAAACCAGGCACTGCTCATCACCTGCCTAATACAATCCCAACAGTGAAACATGGTGGTGGCAATTGTTAGAACCCTCCTGTTAGTTTTTTCTATTTTGTGGTCACGTGACCTTCTGCCTATTTATTCCAGCTCCGCCCTTCAGGCTTTGCTGGACTTCAGTGTTACTTTGACTCTTAATCTAGCCAGGTGCTTTGTACCTACTGTATCTCTCTAGTTTGTTTGGTCCTTGGACCACTAAGTACTTTTGTCTGTTTGTCTTCTTCTGCTACTATTTCTGCCAGGAGGTGTCCAATTTTGTCCCAGTCCTTAGTTCTTTTAGGGACCCCTCCCTTTAATCTATAGGTCTGCGTTCAGACTAGCCGCGGACGAAGGCGGGTCTGTTCACAAGGAACAGGTTGCCCGCTGCATCGTAGGGAATCAGCTTAGTCCTATTGTATGGACAGATTTCCTCTCTTTCCTTAGTTCTTGTAGCTGATCATAACAGCAGTATCATGCTATGGGTGTGTTTTTCAGCTGCAGGGACAGAACGACTGGTTGCAATTGAAGGAAACATGAATGCGGCCAAGCACAGAGATATCCTGGATGAAAACCTCTTCCAGAGTGCTCTGCACCTCAGACTTGGCCAAAGGTTCACCTTCCAACAAGATAATGACCCTAAGCACACAGCTAAAATAACAAAGGAGTGGCTTCAGAACAACTATGTGACCATTCTGGAATGGCCCAGCCAGAGCCCTGACCTAAACCCAATTGAGCATCTTTGGAGAGACCTGAAAATGGCTGTCCACCAACGTTTACCATTCATCCTGAAGGAACTGGAGAGGATCTGCAAGGAAGAATGGCAGAGGATCCCAAAATGCAGGTGTGAAAAACTTGTTGCATCATTTCCAAGAAGACTCATGGCTGTACTAGCTCAAAAGGGGGCTTCTACTCAATACTGAGCAAAGGGTCTGAATACTTATGCCCGTGTGATATTTCAGTTTTTCTTTTTTATTAAATTTGAAAAAATTTCTACATTTCTGTTTTCTTTCAGACAAGATGGGGTGCAGAGTGGACTTTAATGAGAAAAAAATGAACTTTTTAGAATTTACCAAATGGCTGCAATGAAACAAAGAGTGAAAAATGTAAAGGGGTCTGAATACTTTCCGTACCCAGTGTACATGCATGGAAATAAATGCAGAATTATATTTCTTAATACTGCAGTATCAGATCCTGTCTTGAATTTAACCCCTGTGGTATCCAATGTGAAAATCCACAGGGACTCCCGGTTCAGAAGTTTGCACTTATGATCCCCCCCTCGTGTGGATCTATATACCTTCTCTATCTCCATATATTTAAAGAATGAGGTGTCACCTTTATGAACTCTCGCAAAATGCCTCGATACTGCTGATGTATTTATGGCTTCCAAATTAATCGCATCAGAAAGATGTCTTCTGATACGGACTTTCAGCGCACCTGTGGTACAACCCACATAGTGGACCTTACACAAGGTGCATTCTATAAGGTATATAACCCCTGATGAATTACAATTGAGGAAATCATGAATTTTATATTCTCTATCATTACTTAAGGACATAAAACTATCTGTTTTAACCGCGTGTAGACACGCTTTGCACCGATTGGCTCCACATCTGAAGAAACCTTTTGTGCTGAGCCAATTTGGTTGTACAGTATTAGTCTCACTGGTGTATAAGCTAGGAGAAAGGATGGTTCCCAGAGCGGGCGCTTTCCTGGCTACAAAGCGGATGGCATTAGAAAGTAGGTTTTTTAGTTTCTTGTTCTGATATATAATAGGGTTATACTTTTTAATTCTAGATGTAATTTTATTATACTGAGGACTATAGGTGGTAGAAAACGTTACCCTAGTATCCAATGTGTTAATGTTATTTTTCTGTTTATTTCGGAGTATATCTTTCCGATTTATATTGGAGACAATTCTACTCGCTTTTCTTAAAGACCACTCGGGATAGCACCTATTGGATAGTCTGTTACACATTTTTTCTGATTCCTTCTGAAAAGTGATGTTATCTGAACAATTTCGTATTGTTCGTATTAGCTCACCGTAAGGGATATTTCTCTTAATATGTGGAGGACAGGGGCGGAACTACCGCCCGTGCAGCCGGTTCATTGAACGGGGGCCCCGAGGGAGAGGGGGCCCCTCCAGCCTCCAACAGGGCCGCCATCAGGGCATGACTGCCCTGACTCCAGTATGGGGCCCGGCCGGCAGGGGCCCCCTCGGGGGCCCCCCTCTTGTGCGTCTCTCTCCTCATGGGGCCCCCGATCCCATGCTATGCGCCGGGTGCGGGACATTTCAGCGCTGAGCTGCACTGTTGCAGCAGCGCCTTCATGATTCCCCTGACTTCCGGTCATGTGACGGTGCCGTCACATGGCCGGAAGTCAGGAGAACCTGCTGTCAGCGATTTGGACGAGCGCCAGGATTCTGCAGGGATCGCATGGGGGTAAGTATAACAAGTTTTATTTTTTTTAAAATACAATTAACTAGGAGTGGAGAGATGGGAGATGCACATGTGTGTGTGTGTGTGTGTGTGTGTGTGTGTGTGTGTGTGGGGGGGGGGGAGATGGGAGATGCACATGTGTGTGTGGGGGGGGGGAGATGGGAGATGCACATGTGTGTGGGGGGGGGAGATGGGAGATGCACATGTGTGTGGGGGGGGAGATGGGAGATGCACATGTGTGTGGGGGGGGGGAGATGGGAGATGCACATGTGTGTGGGGGGGGAGATGGGAGATGCACATGTATGTGGGGGGGGGAGATGGGAGATGCACATGTGTGTGAGGGGGGGAGATGGGAGATGCACATGTGTGTGGGGGGGGAGATGGGAGATGCACATGTGTGTGGGGGGGGAGATGGGAGATGCACATGTGTGTGTGGGGGGAGATCGGAGATGCACATGTGTGGGGGGGGGAGATGGGAGATGCACATGTGTGGGGGGGGGAGATGGGAGATGCACATGTGTGGGGGGGGAGATGGGAGATGCACATGTGTCGGGGGGGATGGGAGATGCACATGTGTGGGGGGGGATGGGAGATGCACATGTGGGGGGGGTGAGAGAGGTGCACATGTGGTGGAGGGGGATGAGAGAGGGGCACATGTGGTGGAGGGGGATGAGAGAGGGGCACATATGGGGGAGGGGGATGAGAGAGGGGCACATGTGGGGGAGGGGGACGAGAGGGGCACATGTGGGGGAGGGGGATGAGAGAGGGGCACATGTGGGGGAGGGGGTGAGAGATGTGCACATGGGGGGGATGAGAGCTGCACATGGGGGGGTTTGAGAGCTGCACATGGGGGAATTGGGAGTAGGAGGATAATGAGCTGCACATAACGAATGTGGGGTGGGGGAGAGTAAATGATAAATGATGATGGGGTGGGGAGAGCACGGACATGATATAATGAATTGGGGCAGGGGGTGCATGTAAATATTGAATGCGGGGAGCAGGAAGTATAGAGTAGGGGGCGTTGCGGATGCAGGAGTGTGACTGGTAACAAATTGGCGGAAAGAGTAGAGGTTCTAATTAAATTATATATTAAGTGCCTATTTACAGTTAATGGGGGCACAGTGGTGGATTACAATTTATATTTGGAATGGTAGGTTGCATAATAACTAACCATATATTGATGGTGAATGCACGTCTGTATTCAGCTGCGTAATGTAGAAGTTGGGGAATGTGCTCTAGATAACTGTGTTATTTTATGCAGAGACGAGTCCTGGCTGGAAGACGTGATGGCGGTCTGTGCTGGATGAAGGAGAAAAGCGAAGATGAAGGACTTCACCTAGAGACGTCACCGGTGAGTCAGTCTATTACATGTACACTGTGTATAATGTCACTGGTGATCACTGTATTACCTGTACACTGACACTATATACAGAGCTCCTGTGTATAATGTCACTGGTGATCCCTGTATTACCTGTACACTGACACTATATACAGAGCTCCTGTGTATAATGTCACTGATGATCACTGTATTACCTGTACACTATATACAGAGCTCCTGTGTATAATGTCACTGGTGATCACTGTATTACCTGTACACTGACACTATATACAGAGCTCCTGTGTATAATTTCACTGGTGATCACTAGATTACCTGGACACTTACGTTATACATACCATGTATAGAGCTCCCGTGTATAATGACACTTATGGTAATATTAGTAATGTGGTGGTAATATTAGTAATGTAGTGGTAATATGTGGTCTGGTCATGGTGTGGCAGTTTTTCTCCCTTCTGTGTGGTATTATTCGGTCACTATGTTGTGGTAATATGTGGTCTGGTCATGGTGTGGCAGTATTCCCTGTATGTGGTATTATTGGTCATTTAAAAAAAAAATGTATATGACACATTCCCTTAGAGAAAACTAAATAAAAATATATCTAAAAAGAGTATTGGATATTTTAAGAAAATTTTAATAGGTTAGAGTAGGGCCCGCCCAGAAGAGTCTACCTTATCGTGGTGGCGGCTTTAAAAATCTTTTGGCCAAAACAAAAGCTGATGGCTATGTATGTGGCGCCGTCACATGGCCGAACGTCAGGAGAACCTGGTGGCAGCGACGTGGACAAGCGCCAGGATTCTGCAGGGATTGCATGGGGGTAAGTATAACAAGTTTTATTTTTTTTAAATACAATTAATTAACTAGGAGTGGGGGGGAATCAGAGATGCACGGGGGGGATGAGAGATGCACATGGGGGGGTGAGAGATGCACATGGGGGGGTGAGAGATGCACATGGGGGGTGAGAGATGCACATGGGGGGGTGAGAGATGCACATGGGGGGGTGAGAGATGCACATGGGGGGGTGAGAGATGCACATGGGGGGGGTGAGAGATGCACATGGGGGGGTGAGAGATGCACATGGGGGGTGAGAGATGCACATGGGGGGTGAGAGATGCACATGGGGGGGTGAGAGATGCACATGGGTGGGATGAGAGCTGCACATGGGGGGGTGAGAGATGCACATGGGGGGTTATGTTTACATAACTCTGTTGCCTTATGAAGGGCAGGGGGGGCCCCCCAAAATTTCTTGCACAGGGGCCCACTACAGTCTGTGTCCGCCCCTGGTGGAGGATGACAACATTTAGCTGATAGAATAGAATTTGAGGCTGTAGATTTTCTGTGGGGATTAATTTTGACCAATTCTTTCTCCTTGGTAGCCTCAAGTTCGAGATCCAAAAAAGTAATTTTGGATGAATGGTAGAACTAAGTGAATTTAAGATTAAAATTCTTGCAGTTGATGTACTGTACAAATTGTACCACCTCCTCCTGTGTGCCCCCCACACCAGGAGGAGGTCATCAATAAATCTACCGTACCACACAATGTGTCCACTATATGTGTTATCATTATGGTAAATGAAAAGCTCCACCACCTACACATCACTATGTTCACTAGCGAAGGAGAAAATTTACTGCCCATGCTGACTCCTCTTTTCTGTAAAAAAAAAACTTTTATCAAAGCTAAAATAATTACGCTCTAAGAGGAACTGTGCTGCTATGACCAGAAATTCTTTTATTTCTATAGTGTACGAACTGTATGTGTCAAGGTGGTAGGTTAAACATGCTAAAGCAATATGGTGTGGAATTGAGGGGGTATAATGCCACCACTTCACAGGACAATCATCCAAAGTTTTTTGGCCATTCAAATTTATCAAAAATGGTCACTATGAATTTTGAATCCCTAATGTAACTCGGAGTTTCCTGAACCAGAGGCTGTAGGTAAAAATCCATCCAGGCACTTAATTTTTCACCATGGGAACCAATCCCCACCACTATGGGTCTTAACCCCTTTACAGCCCAGGGCGTACTAATACGTACAGTACAGACCAAAAGTTTTGACACACCTTCTCATTTAAAGATTTTTCTGTATTTTCATGACTATGAAAATTGTACATTCACACTGAAGGCATCAAAACTATGAATTAACACATGTAGAATTATATACTTAACAAAAAAGTGTGAAACAACTGAAAATATGTCTTATAATCTAGGTTCTTCAAAGTAGCCACCTTTTGCTTTGATGACTGCTTTGCACACTCTTGGCATTCTCTTGATGAGCTTCGCTGTAATCGCACCGACCCAAACAATAAAGTCGTCTAATCACTTATACTGCACAAGGAACGGTGTAAAAAATAAACTCTAGGGTTAGGGTTGTGCTAGGGTTGGGATTTTTTTCAAAAGCAAAAAAAAAAAAAGATGACGATATGGCGACTAGTGTTGAGCACAAGTGCTCGCTACTTGAGTTTGCATCGGGTGCTCGGGTATGCATTGAGTATCGCGGGTGCTCGAGTCTCTGCCCCATATACTTCACAGTAAAAAAAAACGTGCGGGGATTGCCTGCCATGCACCAGCAATCCCTGCATGTTTGTTTTGGGTGTCTAATAATCGTGAAACATGTGGGCAGGACTCGAGCATGTCACTCGAGCACGTGTGATACATGGTGCATACCAGAGTACATGATGCAAACTCAAGTAGCGAGCACTTGTGCTCAAGACTAATGACAACTTATTCAATATGATGACCTAATGTTATCAAATTATGTGTCATACCGGGTTCAAAATGTTCATTATGCCCCTTGATAAAATCCTTGAGGGTTGTAGTTTCCAAAATGGGGTCACTTGTGGGGGTTTCAACTATTTAGGCACATCAGGGGCTCTTCAAACGTGACATGGCGTCTGCCCTCAATTCCAGCAAATTTTGCGTTCAAAAAGTCACACAGTGCTCCTTCCCTTTGAACTCTGCCATGCACCCAAACACTGTATTTTCCCCACATATAGGGTATTGGCGTACTCAGGAGAAATTGCAAAAAGTTTTTGGGGTCTATTTTCTCCTCTTACTCTTGTGAAAATAAAAAAATTGGGGCTAAAACATAATTTTTGTGGAAAAAGTTTGATTGTTTATTTTCATGGCTCCATGTTTAAACTTCTGTAAAGGTTCTCTGAGGGGTCTAGTTTCCAAAATGGTGTCACTTGTGGGGGGTTTCCACTGTTTAGGCACATCAGGGGCTCCCCAAACACAACATGGCGTCCGCTAATTATTCAAGCAAATTTTACTTTCAAAAAGTCAAATGGCGCTCCTTCCCTTCCGAACCCTGCCGTACGCCTAAACAGTGTTTTTTCCCCACATATGGGGTATCTGTGTGGTCAGGGGAAATTTAACAACAAGTTTGGGGTCCATTTTTTCCTGTTAACCCTGTGAAAATAAAAAAAATTGGGTCTAAAGTAACATTTTTGTGAAAAAAGTTAAATGTTAATTTTTTTCTTCCATATTCCAAAAATTTCTGTGAAGCACTTGAAGGGTTAATACATTTTTTGAATGTGGTTTTGAGCACCTTAGGGGTGCAGATTTTAGAGTGGTGTCACTTTGGGGTATTTTCAGTCATAAAGACCCCTCAAAGTGACTTCAAATGTGATGCGGTCCCTAATAAAATGGTTTTGTAAATTTTGCTGGAAAAATGAGAAATCGCTGGTCAATTTTAACCCTTATAGCTCCCTAATAAAAATAAATTTGGGTTCCAAAATTGTGCTGATGTAAAGTAGACATATGGGAAATGTTATTTATTAACTTTTTTTGTGTGACAAATCTCTCCGATTTAGGGGCATAAAAATTCAAATTTTGAAAATTGCAAAATTTTCAACATTTTAGCCAAATATCTGTTTTTTTCACAAATAAACACAAGTGATATCGAAGAAATTTTACCACAATCATAAAGTACAATATGTCATGAAAAAATATTCTCTGAACCAGGGGGATCCGTTGAAGCGTTCCAGAGTAATTACCTCATAAAGTGACAGTGGTCAGAATTGTAAAAATTGGCCTGGTCATTAATGTGCAAACCACCTTGGGTAGTAAAGGGGTTAAAGGTGGTGGAAAAATATTTTTATGTATTTTTGGAGGCGAATGGTAAACTGGAACAATTGGGTGATCTACGTATAAATATTCCATTCATTTTTTTTTTAGGGCCCCTCAGTGCAAACCTTCGTTTAATAGATTATACATAGCAGCATTAAACTCAGCAGTAGGATCTCTAGCTAACTCCAAATAAACATCCCTATTTTCTAAATCCATCAAATTCAATTTTTTATACAATCCTGCATTCAGTACTATAGTGCCACCTTTATCCGCTGAGCGGACTAGTATGTCTGAATTATCCTTTCATTTTTTCAGAGCGTCTTTTTCTCTATATGTCAGATTAGAGTCCAAATGATTAGTAGAAGATAATTCATTCTTTAATTCCACTAGTTCTTTTTCAATTAAGTCCTGGAACTGATCCAGAACCAATGGTCTGGACTGAAGTGGGTAAAAGAAAGGATTACCAGCCCGAAAGTCGAGATCCCACCAAACTTTAAGTTCTCTGGTCATTTTGTTTTCCATCTGGAACATGAGATCTTTAAATTCATCCCATTCTGTTGTCACCACTGATGGTTTATTATCAAAAATTGATGCTAGTTTGTTCAGTCTAGCCGAACAATCCTCTGTGTCACTGAAATTCAATATGTCAAATTGAGGGGATGTGAAAATCCACAGGGACTCCCGGTTCAGAAGTGTGCACTTGCAGTCAGACAAGCCAATGGCCTGGTAACAGGGGCCAAGCAGAGCCGGGTATGTGGTAATACAAGTGGGCAGTGGAATGAGTCGAGGTTTTGGTAATCATGGTGTAACAGATCGGGCAGACTGACTGGGCAGGAGAGAATTTCATGTTTTCTTGATTATAGCATCATGCGGAGAATTCCTGCTCCTTAATATTAAAAGGGGTTGTCCGGGACTTTTTTTTTTTTTTTTTACCATGGACCTAAGAACTAACATGCAAGTATTTGCTAAGTATGTGCCTGTTGTGACAGGCGCCGATATCTGCTGGTTCAGAGTGGTCACGGACCGCTCCTGACAGTGATTTTTCAGCTCCCGCTCTGATCTGTTGATGGGGTGTGACTGCCAGTGTCATGCTGATTGACAGCTGGCTCCCTGCTGCCTAACTGCAGGGAGCCGTCTGTCAATCAGCATAAAGTTGGCTGTCACGCCTCTTTGACAGAGCAGTCAGGAAGAGGAAGAGCTGTTCTGTTGACGTGAAGCAGCAGAATTGCTGTTAGGAGCGGTCCAGGAGAAATCTGAGCCACCACAGGGTAGAACAAGCACGTAATAAGCAATTACCTGCCTGATAGTTCTTAGTCCCATTGCATTTTTCTATCTCACCCTGTAGGAGTCACCTTCTCCTCAATCAAAAAGAGAAGGTGCATATCCACCTGTTAGAACTCTCCTGTTAGGTTTTTTCTATCTTGCTGGTCACATGACCTTTTTTGCCTATTTAATCCTGCTCCGCCCTCCTGGCCATGCTGGACTTCATTGTAATTTCTACTCTTTAGCTAGCCAGGTGCTTTGTAACCTTTCTCAGTCAGTTTTGCTAGGTCTTCGGACCTCTATGTTCTATGTTGTTTGTTTGTCTTTTTACTGCTGCAATTTCTGCTAAGAGTTGTCCATCTATCTCCCAGTCCCTAGTTCTTGTAGGGATCCCTTCCTCACATCTATAGGTCTTCGTTCAGACTAGCCGAGGACTTTAGCGGGTCTGATCGCAGGATCAAGTTCCCCGTTACATCGTAGGGATCCAGATTAGTTCTATTGTAGGGACAGATCTCCTGTCTTTCCTTAGAGCTTGTAGCAGATCATAACAGTACGTCCAGCCCAAAAAATTTCTCTAAGGAAAGACTTCCAGTCTCCATCATGGTGTCGGTTCAGGATTTGGCTCAACGCCTGCAGGGACTCTCTCTGGAGGTGGCCGAGCATCAACAACACGTGAGTAGCTGCTCTGGAGCGCATTTTGTGGAGCCAAAGGTACGATTGCCTGATTTCTTTTTTGGTGAACAACAAGATTTTTTTTCCTTAAAAAATGCTTGTTTGTTGTATTTTCGTTTGAGACCCAGATCCTCTGGTGATGAATCACAGCGCATAGGGTTCATAATGTCACTTTTGCGCAAAGAACCTCAGGGATGGGCCTTTTCTCTCCAACCTAGTGATCCGTGCTTTAGATCAGTGGATAGTTTTTTTTCTGCTTTGGGGTTGTTGTATGATGATCCTGATCGTGTCTCATCAGCTGAGTCTGAATTAAGACGTTTGAGACAGGGATCAGGTAATGTGGAAAATTATTGTACTCACTTCCGTCGGTGGTCTGCTCAGGTGGGGTGGAACGATTCAGCTTTGAAAAGTTTGTTTCTTGCTGGGCTAGGTGAAAGGGTTAAGGATCTGCTGATTGCTTATCCTACACCTGGAAACTTGCAGGAGGCAATGCAATTAGCTATACGGGTCGACAGGAGACTACGTGCAAGGGTTAATGAGAGTAAATCCTCTGCCATGTCAGCTCCGAGTCTTGAGAGGGTCTGTACTGACATTGGAGAGCCGATGGAGATTGGGGCGATGTCACCCCGCTCTCAGGAAAAAGACCGCCGGTTTTCTGAAGGTTTGTGCTTTTATTGCGGTGGATCTGACCATTTCATTAAGAACTGTGTGCTTCGTATGAACAAAGAAAAAAAAAGGTCAGTTACGCCCGTATAGCCTGTTTAAACATTAAGGGTGTATTTATTTCTGCTACTACTGCAGCTTAGGAAGAATTAATAGAATTTCGGGTATTTGTGGATTGTGGTTCTACTCTGAATGTGATTGATGGGGGATTCTTGGAAAAACTTAAATTAAAACCCAAACCTTTGTCATCCCCTATTGCCGTGGTTTCTGTCGATGGCTCTCCCTTGAAATGTGTTACTCACAAGGTTTATGAATTTCCCCTCACTATTAATGGTATTCACCAAGAGAATTTGGATTTGGTGGTATTAAATAATTTGCCTTCTCCAGTAGTTTTGGGGTTTCCCTGGTTAAAATTGCACAATCCTGTACTGGATTGGTCTACCAATGAAATTAAGTCCTGGAGCCCTAAGTGTTATGACAAGTGTTGTAACGGGCGCATTGCTGCTGTGGAAAAAGGGGAATTACCTGTACCTATTCAGGATTTTTGGAAAGTTTTTTCTGAGGAGGAGTCGCAAGTTTTGCCTCCCCATAGAGACTATGATTGTACCATTGAATTTGTCCCTGGAGCGACTCTTCCTAAAAGTCGTTTATTTAATTTTACTATTCCTGAGAGAAAGGCTTTAGAGGAATACATACAGACGAGCTTGGCCGCCGGTCATATCAGACCTTCTAAGTCACCTGTGGCTGTTGGATTTTTTTTTGTTAAAAAAAAGGATGGCGGTTTACGTCCTTGTCTGGACTTTCGCGAGATTAATAAAATTACTGTACGCAATCCCTACCCACTGCCATTGATTCCTGATTTGTTTAACCAGTTAGTGGGGGCCAAGTGGTTCTCTAAAATTGATCTCCGGGGGGCATACAATTTGTTGCGCATGAAGGAGGGTGATGAATGGAAGACTGCTTTTAACACTCCTGTGGGTCATTTTGAGAATCTGGTTATGCCTTTTGGTCTTACCAATGCACCAGCATTTTTTCAGAATCTTATTAATGACATCCTTAGACCTTTGATCGGCAAAAATGTGGTTGTGTATTTGGATGACATTTTGATCTGGAGTCTCATTGGCGGAGCGTACGTGAGGTATTACAGTTATTAATTGACAATTCGCTTTTTGCTAAGCTAGAGAAATGTGAGTTCGCTGTACAGAGAATTAGTTTTTTGGGCTACATTATCTCCAGCGAGGGCTTTGAGATGGACCCGGTGAAAGTTCAAGCTGTGCAGGAATGGCCTAGGCCTATTGGTTTGAAATCGATACAGAGGTTTTTGGGTTTCGCCAATTATTACAGAAAATTCATTAAAAAATTTTCTATTATTGTTAAACCACTGACCGATCTCACCAGGAAAGGTGCTATTACGGTTCAGTGGACTACTGAGGCCATTGAAGCTTTTGTGTTCCTAAAGGAGAGGTTCAGCTCTGCCCCCATCCTTATGCAGCCTGATGTGACTAAGCCGTTTTTGGTTGAAGTTGATGCTTCTTCTGTGGGGGTCGGTGCGGTGTTGTCTCAGGAAAACAAGGATGGAGTACATTCTTGTGCCTTTTTTTCAAAAAATTTTTCTGAGACTGAACTTAATTACGATATTGGTAATCGGGAATTGCTGGCTATTAAACTCGCATTTGAACACTGGCGTCATCTCTTGGAAGGTGCTGAATTTCCCATTCAGGTTTTCACTGATCATAAAAATCTGATCTATCTTGATGCTGCCAAGCGCTTGAATGCCCGTCAGGCTAGGTGGGCACTTTTTTTCTCGCGGTTTAATTTTTCCTTTACTTACATCCCGGGTACCAAGAATGTTAAAGCTGATGCTTTGTCTCGCAGCTTTTCTCCCATGATCGGTGCTGAGGAGGAGGAGAGCATTTTACAAGAAGGTGTTGTGATTGCTGCATTGGACTCCGTTTTGGAAGATGAGATTCTTAAAGCACAGGAGAATGCCCCATCTAACACTCCCCATGGGAGGTTGTTTGTGTCTAGGACCTTTAGGAGAGATTTGTTTGTGGAGTGTCATGAGTCTCGGTTTGCAGGTCATCCAGGAATTTCTGAGACCAAGAGACTTGTGGGTCGCAGTTTTTGATGGCCTGGATGGCAGAAGGAAGTCATTAAGTGGGTGCGTCAATGTACTGTGTGTGCTAGATCTAAGTCTTCACATACTCCTGCTGTGGGGTTGCTTTGCCCTCTAGAGGTTCCTAGTGCACCTTGGACACATCTGGCTATGGACTTTATTACTGATCTTCCCCCCTCTGAGGGTTTCACGGTCATCTGGGTGGTCGTGGACCGTTTTAGCAAGATGTGTCACTTGGTTCCCTTCATCAAATTGCCCTGCGCTAAGACACTCGCTAAGGCCTTTGTCAAGGAAATTGTCAGACTCCATGGCGTTCCTACTGACATTGTTTCTGATAGGGGACCTCAGTTCGTGGCTCGTTTTTGGCGTGCCTTTTGTGACAGGTTGGGAGTTCACTTGTCATTTTCATCTGGATATCATCCTGAGTCTAATGGCCAGACAGAAAGGAAGAACCAGGATGTTGAGCAGTTCTTGCTTTGTTTTGTGGCAGACAATCAAGAGGGGTGGTCTGAGTTTCTGCCACTTGCTGAATTTGCTCTTAACAACCATACATCCTCTTCTGCTGGGTGCTCGCCTTTTTTTTGTTGTTCTGGGAGGCATCTGTCTTTTGGGTCATTCTCCAAATTGGTATCGGCTGTGCCTGAGGAGGAGAGTTTTTCCGGTGATTTGGAGAGAGTTTGGACGGATGTGCGTGGTAATCTTCAGGAGGCTAGCAAAAAATCTAAGAGGTACTTTGATAGGAAACGGCAAGAGGTTTTGTTTGCTATTGGTGACATGGTTTGGTTGTCCTCTAAGAATCTGCGGTTGAGGATTCCTTCTAAAAAATTGGGTCCCAAGTTTGTAGGGCCCTTTAAGGTGCTTCAGGTAGTTAACCAATCTGCTGTTAGGTTGGAGGTTCCCCTGTGTTTCATGTTTCTCTATTGAAAAAAGCTGATGTATCTAATAGAGACGCCACTGCCACTGTTCCTCCGGTGGTGGAGGACGGGGAATATGAAGTTTCCCGCATCCTGGGTTCTAGATGGTATAGAGGGAGTTTACAGTAACTCGTCGCTTGGAAGGGTTTCGGTCCCGAGGATAACTCATGGGTGAGGGCGGATGATGTTTCTGCTTCCAGACTTGTCAAAGCGTTTCACAAGAGGTTTCCTGATAAGCCTGGGCCTAGGGGATCCGGAGGATCCTCATAGAAGAGAGGGCACTGTTAGAACTCTCCTGTTAGTTTTTTTCTATCTTGCTGGTCACATGACCTTTTTTGCCTATTTAATCCTGCTCCGCCCTCCTGGCCATGCTGGACTTCATTGTAATTTCTACTCTATAGCTAGCCAGGTGCTTTGTAACCTTTCTCAGTCAGTTTTGCTAGGTCTTCGGACCTCTTTGTTCTATGTTGTTTGTTTGTCTTTTTACTGCTGCAATTTCTGCTAGGAGGTGTCCATCTATCTCCCAGTCCCTAGTTCTTGTAGGGATCCCTTCCTCACATCTATAAGTCTTCATTCAGACTAGCCGAGGACTTTAGCGGGTCTGATCGCAGGATCAGGTTCCCCATTACATCGTAGGGATTCAGCTTAGTTCTATTGTAGGGACAGATCTCCTGTCTTTCCTTAGTGCTTGTAGCAGATCATAACACCACCGACATTGTGATGCGCCAGCTTCCAGATCCAATTGCAGATAAAATTATGATTTTATTGTTAATCCATTAAAAAGATATACACATTGCAAAAATAAAATAAATAAAGGTGGAGACCTCTGTGAAACCTACACGTTTCGAACGCCAAACGTTCTTAGTCCTGCTATAGAAATACATGTAGGGAGTTACAATTTACATGCTCGACCGCCCCATCATATGAGTGGGTTGATCGTTCCTCACGCCCAATTTTCTAAGTAAAGAAATGATAGGGTGTGGGAATAACAGAATAAAATCAAGTGATCTAATCTTGAAAAGTAGGCAGTGTGTATAAAAAATACACAAAGATGATACAAACAATATGATATATACATTAACATAAAATCAAAAAGATAATAAAAGAAAAGTGCTAAACCTGTGTCAGAGAAATAGCTCAGAGCTTAGCGCAAGGAAGCACTCCTTAGAAGAACTCCTTAGGAAAACAGATACAACTACAGCAAGCTGTACCTTCCAGGACTGACCAATGACCAAAATCCAAGCTCTGATTTAATAAGATCACGGTTACACCCACATACCTTCTATTGGTGAGCTCATATGAGGACTTGTCATAGGTGTGCTAGATCTTTTAGAAGTTTATGAGATCCCCAACTTTCAGGATATCTTCGCCCATGGAGGTCTCGGGCGGGAAATATCATGGTCATGTTTTCTATCATGATTTTACCTTTCTATAGAGATGAAACATGGCATGGATAGCATTATCCATCTATACGATATTAAGTTGGGGGTGTTCGGCTGGCCTTACAATGATGTGAGTGAATGCGTTATGATCGTCCCTTTGCTATGATGTCAAAAATACATCTCCCATGAATATTGGATCGATGCAAACCCCAATATTCATCACTGACCACAGTCTTCAGAGTGTCTGAGACAAGTCCTTTGAAAGGAGGAAGCCCTTGCTTCGGAAATGTACTTATCCGCCTCTGAGTATGCAAATTCTAGACTTGTTGGCTGGTTCTCATCAGATTCTTTGTTGAATTTACCTGACCACGGCAGGAGGCCCTACGTCAATAGAGTTTGAAGTGTCAGCTCTTTCTCACTTTTCTAGTTATAATCCTATATGTTCAATGTGAGGGTGAAATGTCCCCTCTCCAGAGATGTCTTTTTGGATTTTACAATTTTTCTTTATGACAGGGTGCAAAATTACCCTCCCCACCCCCAACCAGGATCAAACTGGGGTGTCTGGGGCCCCAATAGGAATTGATTCTAGGGGCCCACACTACAGCTGTATATGAAAACCTGTTAGCCATTATCCTGATTATAGTGGAGCGTCGGCTGTAGAATACAGGAGGCTCCTGCACCTCTTACTGTGCGCTACCATAACTGGGATGTACAATTACGGTAATTTGCAGTAAAGGTCTTTGTTGGTGAAAACAAGTTATGACCATAGGATCCACAGGAGAGGTGATAACTCCATAGGATCCACAGGAGAGGTGATATCTTATTGGTCAGTGATTGATTGGTCTTGACTCGCCCCCTGGGCCGTGGGGCACTCGGATCCGGGCAATAGGGAAACGGTGGGAGTAGTAGTGGCAACCCGGTTCCGTGGCTCAGGGTGGTCAGGCCAGTGGTAGTGCGTTATGTGCTGATGATTATGTCCGACTACGCCACCCTTGGATTTGCGGTCATTAGGAACCGCCGCTGCAAGGCAGACCGCTGGGGCTGATGATGTATGCAGCTGGAATGGTGTGACTCCCCACGGGAAGAGTGCGGCCCAGGGCAGTATAATGGATGGAGGGAGTTATCGTGGTGAGAGTCCCAGTACCGGTAGTGCTGGAGGCGCGAAGGAGCACACAGACAACAGGTTGCAGTCCAGGGTCTTTACTACAACAGGTAAACTGACCCATAAACAGTCCTGGCTAGGAGGGGGCCTGGATGTCTGAGAGCAATTGGGAGATTGGCCCTGGTCAGGGTGAGGGTGTAGGCCTACCGTGCTTTCTGTGCTCCTTCTGGCTATCTCCTCCTTATAGGGTAACAGCCCACGTTTCCGAGCTTTCCGTGTACTCTCGCCTGTATGGCCTGCGACGTGGGTTCCTTTCTGCTCCCGGCCTGGTACGGCTTTACTGATCCCTTCTGTTGTGGCAGAGCCTCCAGGTTTCTTAGGCCAAGGAACATACAGTCCCCTGCGGACTGGTTATCTGCTGTGGGATGTGGAATCCTCCCAGCCTCAGACACCAAAGTCTTGTGAATTAAGTCCTTTATCTGCCAAGACAGGCTCACTTCGCCTCTTGTCTCTGGCTTGTGGCTCTCCTCCTGCCACACTTCCTCTTAGGTGCAATACAACTTTCTGTCCCTGCTCTGCTCTGGGACAAGTCTCAGTGCTGAGACAGGTCGTCCAGTTCTCCCTAACCCTGCCCCCAGCACCAGCTTTTATAGGGGCAGCCTGCTCCCCCTACTGGCCTGAGACAGGAGGTACTGCATGCTAATGTTCCCCTGACTAGAGAACCTCCCCTTTGCTCTCAGACACAGCTTTATTAGATTTTGTGGCATCCAGGCCAGGGTGACACATTCCCCCCCAGTAAGATTTAGTACTCCGGGACTAAACAGTAAACAAAGACAATATACATGACTATAAAACATTATCAGGAAAGTGACGCACAGATTGAGTTCTTAAGGTCACAGTGTGGTCTGTGACCGGGTGTCCATATCACCAACACAACGGGGAGCCTTAACCAGGTTGGGGTCTGTCCTACCCCAAGTCCTTTACAGTCTTAGTTCATCCCTTGGTTAGGCTCCGAACGCAGTCCATACAAGGTCCCGGTTATAAAAAAGTCCTTAACTTTTGAGTCCTTACGGTAACTGCAAGAAACTGAAACACAGAATTACCAAACATGCATGTAACTTTGCAAACATTTCAACATTTGGCAACAGGGTTATTTACAATTTTAGTGCATTCTATATTCTCCAGCGAGCGGGTATCTGCCCCTTTGTGCTCCTGGTTGACCTCCTTAACCCACTGTCTGGTGGTGGACCGACCTGGCTTTCCCCACTAGCGTTAGGGGTACAGCTACCAGCTGGACTTACAGGCAGGGCAGGCAGCTGTCTGCGGGTCCTTTGGCTTACCGCAGGCATGGCAGGCTCACTGTCAGCAGAGGGTTGACTCTCCTGGGCTGCTGGTACAGGCTCTTCTGCCTCTGGAACTGCTTGCTCCTCTTTGTCTTCCGGCTTTGGTGCAGGTTGTTGCTCAGTCGGTTGTAAGAAATACAGGACGGGTACCACTATGGCATCGTTTATCCGAGTCCAGAACTGAGGGAACTCTCCGAGAACGGTGCTGATCATTTCTTCCTTGTCCTCTGCGGGTTCAAGGTCACTCTGATCCTCTTCTGCACTACGGAGTTGCTCGGGGCACCTTTTGAGGTGTTCTCTGGAGACGGTACTAGTGGTTTCTCCTCCGTCCTTGGTGATCACGCACACCTTCGGGTTGTCGTGATCAGACTGCAGTACGGTGTAGGGTTCCCTTTCCCACTGGTCGTCCAACTTGTGAAGCCTTCTCTTCCGCTTCAGGACCTGCTCACCAGGTTCTAGGGGACAAGCAGGGGCGTGTTGGTTGAAGAGTCTTTCTTGCCTTTCTCTCACCTGGGCCAGGCTCTTCTCCACACTTTCCTGTACCTTCTTGTACTGCAGTTGCCTTTCTGTATCCCAGTCCACATCCGGGGAGGTGTCCTCAGGAGTTAGGACTCTCATCTCCAGGTCTACGGGCAGGTTACCTGGTCTGGCTCGCATCAGGTAAGCCGGGGTGCAGTTTGTAGCATTCACCGGGATATGATTGTATAAGTCTATCAGATCCGGCAGTTTTTCTGGCCACAGGCTGCGTTCCTCCAGGGGCAACGTCTTCAGGAGATCAATGACTATATTGTTCATTTTCTCACACATCCCGTTGGTTTGTGGATGGTAAGGCGTTGTCCGAATCTTCTTACAGCCATAGAGGTTGCAGAACTCTTGGAAGATTTCAGCTTCGAACGCTGGACCCTGGTCTGTCAGGACCTGTTCCGGATACCCGTGGGGACGGCAGAAGTATTGCTGGAAGGCTCTGGCCTCTGTTTGGGCTGTCAAGTCCTTTACCGGGACCACCACTAGAAAACGAGAATAGTGGTCCACGATTGTCAGGGCGTAGATGTATCCTGACCGGCTTGGGGCCAACTTGACGTGGTCCAGAGCTACCAGCTCAAGAGGCTGCGTGGTGACGATGGGCCTCAAGGATGTCTTCTGGCTGGCACGGTCCTTCCTCCTTAGGTGACAAGGGCCACAGTCTCTGCACCACTTCTCTACAGCCCCTCTCATGCCGACCCAAAAGAACCGTCCTCTCAGCAGGAACTCTAGTTTCTTCCAACCGAAGTGCCCCGCTCTGTCATGGTAAGCCCCCAGGACCATAGCTGCATCCCGCCTTGGAACCACGAGTTGCCAGGTCAGCTCGTGTGGTGGTTGACAATCCTTCTGCACAGCTTGCCTTCCTAGAGGAACAGCTTGCTCTTCTCTTTCCATAGCTGCTTGGCTTCCTCTGGAGCATCCGGATCCATGCGGGCGTCTTCCTGGGTCAGCAGATCTTTCACTAGGCTGATGGCAGGGTCACTATCTTGGGTCTCGGCCCAGCTGTGGTGAGGTAGGGGATTGATCATCACAGTTGTTAGATCCTCCTCCTTCACGCGGTGGGAGTATTGAGCGGCTCCATACCGGTGAAATGCGGGGAGTTCTACCTCCTCCAGCTCTTCTGGGTCTTCGTCACCTTCAGGTAACTGAGGCATTCTCGATAGGGCATCAGCGTTGGCATTGGTTTTACCTGCCCGGTACTTGATCACGAAGTCATAGTTGGAGAGACGGGCCATCCACCGCTGTTCCAGGGCACCCAGTCTTGCATTGTCTAGGTGTGTTAACGGGTTGTTGTCCGTGTACACCGTGAACTTTGCGGAGGCCAGGTAATGCTTGAAGCGTTCCGTCACGGCCCACACCACCGCCAAGAATTCTAGCTTGAAGGAGCTGTAATTCTCCCGGTTCCTCTCGGTGGGCCTCAGCTTCCGGCTGGCGTACGCGATCACCCTTTCTCTGCCCTGTTGGTTTTGGGACAGTACGGCTCCCAGTCCCACATTACTGGCGTCTGTGTGGAGAATGAAACGCTGGCCATAATCAGGGTAGGCCAGGATCTCGTCCCCTGTGAGGGCCATCTTTAGCTGGTGGAAGGACTCCTCTTCCGGTTTATCCCACTTGAAGGGTGGCTTTTGACTTCTGGACTTAGATTGTCCGATCAGGAGGTCCTGCATAGGAGCTGCCATTTTAGTGAACCCAGGGATGAACCTTCGGTAGTAGCCTACCAACCCGAGGAACTGTCTCACCTCTTTGATGTTCGAGGGGCTTGGCCAGCTCTTGATTGCCATGACCTTGTCAGGGTCGGGGGCTACTCCTTCCGCACTTACCACGTGCCCTAGGTACTGGACCTTCGGTTTCAGCAGGTGACACTTCGATGGTTTCACCTTCAGGCCGTAGTCTGCCAGGGCTTCGAACACCTCGGCCAGGTGCTTTAGATGGTCCTCGTAGGTCTTTGAATAGACGATCACATCGTCCAGGTAAAGGAGGACCGTCTCGAAGTTTCGGTGCCCTAGACAGCACTCCATCAGCCTCTGGAAGGTCCCTGGTGCGTTGCAGAGCCCGAAGGGCATACAGTTGAACTCACTCAATCCCATCGGGGTGGTGAAGGCGGTCTTCTCCTTGTCAGCCTCTGCCACAGGAACCTGCCAGTACCCGCTAGTAAGGTCCAAAATAGAAAAGAAGTTAGCTGATTTTAGTGCGGCTAAAGACTCCTCTATTCTAGGCAGCGGATATGCGTCTTTGTGGGTGATACGGTTGATTTGTCTATAGTCTACGCACATTCTCATGCTGCCATCCTTCTTTTTCACCAGAACCAAGGGGGCTGCCCAGGGGCTACAGCTATCTCTAATGACCCCAGCTTCTTTCATTTCTTTAGCATGCCCTTTGCGTTCTGATAATGTGCAGGGGGTACAGGTCTGTGTCTTTCTTTTATCGGTGGGTGGCTCCCTGTGGGGATGTGGTGTTCTATCCCCTTTACTCTGCCGAAGTCTAGCGGGTGCTTACTAAAGACTCTCTCGTACTCCTGTACCACCCGGTAGACTCCTTGTTTTTGGTGCAGGGGAGTGGAGTCAGCACCCACATGGAGTTTCTGGCACCAGTCCTCCTTTTGTTTCTGGGAGCCATTACCCTCCGCCTGTGAAGATGGAGGCAAAGGCTCCACGGCCCTGATAGCTTTGTGTTCGACAACAAACAGTTTGGCAAGTGTAGCGTACCTGGGTAAGTGTACCTCTCTCTCCCCAATGTTGAGAATGCGAACGGGCCCCCTCCAATGACGGACATCAACCACCCCCCGGGCTGTCAAAATGGTGGGCCTGCTGTCCGAGTACACGGGTTCTACCATGGCTTGGTAGTCTCTACCTCTCAACCCGATTGCAGTCCGACACCAGATCATCATTTCACTTTTGGGAGGCATGGAAATGGGGAATGGGTCACTCAGTCTTACGCTACCGATCTCACCACCAGACAGTTCTACCTGCTGCCGTCTCATCAGGGCTTTTATCTCCTTGTTGAGGACTCTCTGTTGGCTGGAACTAGCATTCACCGCCACCTGTTGTAGGATTACAATTACCTCTGAAAGACAATTTTCAATCACGTTAGTACCCACAGTTATTTTAGGGTGACTTTCACGACGGTCAATGTCCACAATAATCACTCCCTGTGCCGGCAGTTCAACTTTACCAATTTTAATGGTCATCTCCTTGAACCCCATCTGCGGCACGGGCAAGCCATTACTGGCGATGATGCTCAAGTTACTGTCTGGATACCGTGTGATATCAGCATCAGTCCAATACTGCTTAAAAAGTACATGAGGGATAGTGGTTACTTGCGACCCAGTATCCAGCAAGGCACTCATGGCGATACCGTCCAGCACCACGGGTAAAACCGGGCGCCCCCCAACGTACTTATTACGCCAATTGTAAGGGCCTGGTGATCTTACGCCTGGGGGTTGGCCCTCTGCCCCAGGTTGGACCCATTTAAATTACAGTACCTGGAAATGTGTCCGGGCTGGCTGCATCGGCGTCAAATGGGCTGCCCATCCTCTGTGTAGCGGTCTGTGGGCCTCCCTCTGGACGGCGGGATCCTCCTCTGTCGACGCCACGGGACATCCTCCGGACTTGAAGCCAGCTCGATGGGTCTTGACTGGTCCACTTGTAACGCCTGGACGGTCCTGGTCAACGCCGCAACGCTCCTGGTCAGCTCCTGGACTTAGTGATGCAGATCTTTCGACGGGGCTTGGTTCAGGGCCTGTGCGTCAACCCCCACGGAGTCCATAGAGGAGGGCGCCGCCTCCTGGTGGTAGGTGAGAGCTGGGCGCCGGGAGTTTATAGCGCCACTTGTTGCGGGTTCACGGAGCACCCTTATGGCTCTGTCCTTGGATTGGGCAAAGGTCAGGTCAGGGTTCTGGAAGAACATGAGGCGCAGCTGGGTCCTGTGGGAGCTAGACAGCAGACCTTCTATAAACTGTTCTGTTAGTAGCTTATCTGTATCCTGCACGCTGCCAGGGTCAGCTTGTTTGATGGCCTTCAAGGCTTCCTGCAAGTTTAGGGCATAGTCTCTGATGCTGTCCTGTGCCCGCTGCTTACATCCATAGAACCTCATCTTAATTTCAGCGGAGGTACGTGTGTCAAAGGTACCCCGCAGCCGGGCCAGAATACCCTTCACGGTCCTTTTCTCCTCAGTGGGCCATGATTTTACCTCCCTTTGGGCTGCGCCAGTTAACTGCCCTGTTAGTATGCTGACCTTCTGTTCCTCTGTCAGGGGGCAGACTTGGAACAAACTGTACAGCCTTTCCTAAAAGTCAGTTAGGGCATGGGGCTCCCCTGAGTACTTAGCCAGCCAGGCCGCTCCAGGGATGTAAGGCAGGGAAAATGGCATCACCGCTGCTGCAGCTGCTTTGGTGGTAGTGGGCGCCTCTGTATCTGACATCTTCCTCCCCCTAGTTAAGCGTGGCCTACCTTCCGACGGTCCTCTTCTGTAGGCCGCAGCTCCGCTGCTGCTGCTCTGGACGAGGACCTTGCGTCGCGTCCTGATGACGTCAGCGTCGCTCTCTCTCCCTTCCAGGACCTTGCGCAGCGTCGGTGCGTGGGGCGGAGCTTCGGGTCTCGCGTGCTTTCGGCGTCCACGTCCCTTTTTTTCTCGCGCGGCGTCCTGAAGATGGCTTCCGACGGCGGGAAAACGACTCCGGATGGCGGAAAAACAGCTGAAGATGGCAGGAACCGACTGAAGATGGCGGGAAACGGCTCCGGATGGTGGGAACCTTCACCACGGCAGGTATGACAGTCTTTTGAAGGCACGCAGTACACGGTGGTTGCGGGCACTAAATCCTGCCGACTACGCCAAAGCTGACTCGTCCCCTGGGCCGTGGGGCACTCGGATCCGGGCAATAGGGAAACGGTGGGAGTAGTAGTGGCAACCCGGTTCCGTGGCTCAGGGTGGTCAGGCCAGTGGTAGTCCGTTATGTGCTGATGATTATGTCCGACTACGCCACCCGTGGATTTGCGGTCATTAGGAACCGCCGCTGCAAGGCAGACCGCTGGGGATGATGATGTATGCAGCTGGGATGGTGTGACTCCCCACGGGAAGAGT
Organism: Phyllobates terribilis; assembly: GCF_046119375.1. Lineage (NCBI taxonomy): Eukaryota > Metazoa > Chordata > Amphibia > Anura > Dendrobatidae > Phyllobates > Phyllobates terribilis. The sequence goes on along the minus strand of NW_027362880.1, from coordinate 3,578,864 downwards.
GCTGCCCAAGGGCAGTATAATGGATGGTGGGAGTGATGGTGGTGAGAGTCACAGTACCGGTAGTGCTGGAGGCGCGAAGGAGCACACAGACAACAGGTTGCAGTCCAGGGTCTTTACTACAACAGGTAAACTGACCCATAAACAGTCCCGGCTAGGAGGGGACCTGGATGTCTGAGAGCAATTGGGAGATTGGCCCTGGTCAGGGTGAGGGTGTAGGCCTACCGTGCTTTCTGTGCTCCTTCTGGATACTCCTCCTTTTAGGGTAACAGCCCACGTTTCCGAGCTTTCCGTGTACTCTCGCCTGTATGGCCTGCGACGTGGGTTCCTTTCTGCTCCCGGCCTGGTACGGCTTTACTGGTCCCTTCTGTTGTGGCAGTGCCTCCAGGTTTCTTAGGCCAAGGAACATACAGTCCCCTGTGGACTGGTTATCTGCTGTGGGATGTGGAATCCTCCCAGCCTCAGACACCAAAGTCTTGTGAATTAAGCCCTTTATCTGCCAAGACAGGCTCACTTCGCCTCTTGTCTCTGGCTTGTGGCTCTCCTCCTGCCACACTTCCTCTTAGCTGCAATACAACTTTCTGTCCCTGCTCTGCTCCGGGACACGTCTCAGTACTGAGACAGGTCATCCAGTTCTCCCTAACCCTGCCCCCAGCACCAGCTTTTATAGGGGCAGCCTGCTCCCCCTACTGGCCTGAGACAGGAGGTACTGCATGCTAATGTTCTCCTGACTAGAGAACCTCCCCCTTGCTCTCGGACACAGCTTTATTAGATTTTGTGGCATCCAGGCCAGGGTGACACAGTCTGTCCATTTGGGACTGTACCGATTGGAAGAATGGGGAATTTTTATCCCTGACAGGGCACTTTTATTCCTATTGTAAAATGGAGCGGCAGATCGGGTGTGTCATCTTCTTTGCCAGAAAAAGCCAAGTGCAGTGCTCATATAAAATACATATAATACAGACTGTCTTTGATGTGAGCTCAGGAGCAGATGATGGGAGTGTTACAGATTCCCCTTTAAAAAGGACCTTTTGCTGACAGCCTCTTCACATGGAAGCTCTGTGCTTTGCTCCTGCTCTGCATCCTTTCATTTCCACCTATTAGCAGTGAAATATTGATTCCTTCACACCAAAGCAGGGTCGGCTCCAGGTTTTTGTGCGCCCTGGACGACAGAGTTTCAGTGGGCCCCTTTAACACATACCATGATTCATGATGCACAGAAACCGCAGAGAAATATATATATATATAGTACAAGGCGAAGGATTTCACTTACTACATTACATGAGCAATATCTATTGTAAATTCTACAATAGTTCAGAAACCGGCGAATCCTCACAACGCACAGTGCAGACTGGACAGTATAGTCCTCCATACAGTATTATGGGCACCATATCATGCTCCATACAGGATACTGACCCCCTTATAATGCTCCATACAGGATACTGGTCCCCATATAATGCTCCATACAGGATACTGGTGCCCATATAACACTCCATAGAGGATACTGGTCCCCATATAACACTGCATACAGAATACTGGCCCCCATATAACGCTCCCTACCGAATACTGTCCCCCATATATCGCTCCATACAGAATACTGACCCCCATATAACGCTCCATACAGAATATTGGCCCCCATATAACGCTCCATGCAGGCTGTTCCCCCCTTATAATGCCCCATTACACAAGTGATATCTATTGTAAATTCTACAATAGCTCAGAAACCGGCGAATCCTCACAGCGCACAGTGCAGACAGGACAGTATAGTCCTCCATACAGTAATATGGGCACCATATAATGCTCCATACAGGATACTGACCCCATTATAATGCTCCATACAGGATACTGGTCCCCATATAATGCTCCATACAGGATACTGGTCCCCATATAACTCTCCATACAGAATATTGGCCCCCATGTAACGCTCCATGCAGGCTGTTCCCCCCTTATAATGCCTCATGCAGGATGACACCTGTCTTTTAATGCGCTATGCAGGATGTCACATCTACCCCCCATAAAATGCCCCATGCAGGATGTCACCTCTTCCCCCCATATAATGCCCCTTGCAGGATGTCACTTCCCCCCTTTTCAATGCCCCATGCAGCATGTCAGACCACCCCCTCCCTTATAATGCCCCATGCAGGAGGTCACCCCCCCTCCTTATAATGCCCCATGCAGTATGTCACACACCCACCCTCTATATAATGCCCCATGCAGGATGTCAATTCCCCCCTCCACCTCTTATAATGCCCCATGCAGGATGTCACACCGCCTCCCTTATAATGCCCCATGCAGGATGTCACTTCCCCCCTTCCCCTCTTAAAATGCCCAATGCAGGATGTCACTTCCCCCCTTCCCCTCTTATAATGCCCCATGCAGGATGTCACTTCCCCCCTTCCCCTCTTATAATGCCCCATGCAGGATGTCACTTCTCCCCTTCCCCTCGTATAATGCCCCATGCAGGATGTCACTTCCCCCCTTCCCCTCTTATAATGCCCCATGCAGGATGTCACTTCCCCCCTTCCCCTCTTATAATGCCCCATGCAGGATGTCACTTCCCCCTCCCCCTCTTATAATGCCCCATGCAGGATGTCACATCCCTCCCCCCCTACCCCCATATAATGCCCCCATGCAGGATGTCAATTCCCCCCTCCCCTATATAATGCCCCATTCAGGATATAAATCCCCCCCCTATATAATGCCCCATGCAGGATGTCACACCACCTCCCCCATATAATGCCCCATGCAGGATGTCACACCCACTCTCCCCCCACCATTAAATGCCCCATGCCCCCATACATAAAAAAAAAAAATAATCAAATACTCACCTCACTTCTTACCTGCTGCTGATCTGGAATCCAGCGTTGCGCGCGTCTTCCCGTTCTGTGATGTGACAGCTCAGGAGAGCGCGCGGTGTAAAGACGTCACCGCGCCCTCTGACCTGAGACGTCACAGTCAGAGGACGCGGCAGACGCTGTGGAGGCACGGGGAGGGGTAAGTATTGTGCCGGCGCCGTCACATGACCGGAGATGTCCCTGCGCTCAGCATGGGGCCCATGCTGAGCGCAGGCACATCTCCGGTCATGTGACGGCGGGCGGTCCTGCGGGGGGGGGGCCCATGAGGAGACGCACAAGAGGGGGGCTCCGAGGGGGCCCCGACCGGCCGGGCCCCATGCTGGAGTCAGGGCAGTCATGCCATGATGGCGGCCCTGCAGGAGGCTGGAGGGGCCCCCTCTCCCTCGGGGGTCCCCGTTCAATGAACCGGCTGCACGGGCGGTAGGTCCGCCCCTGGTACTACATCTCTAAAAAGGTATATCGGCTTTAAAAATAGTAATACATAAGAATAATATGTACTATGTCTGACCACTACAAACACTCATCTGAACTGGTCCAAGTGCTGTCAGCTTTTTTCACGGGCAACACTTAGACAATACGGTCGTGTGAATATAGGCTTATGATGCATCTGGTAATAAACATGTTAAGGATGGGCCGCTACTCATGGGCCACTGCTGTGTGCTTGCCCCCCAGGCTAAAATGTGCCAGCCAGCCCCTGCTGCACCGGGTGCCAGAAAACCTAGATACACCTTTGGAATAGGTATCTTGCAAAGTAAGGATGGGGTTTGGTGTTTTTAAGTGATTTTATTGACTCTGTGCATTTATATTTTGTATCAATAATATGATATGGTTATATATATCTTCTGGATATCAGGAGGGCTTATCCCTGTGCATTGACTCTCTCCTTCTCCTTCGATGTCCTGTATAGGCCAAAAAAAACTACGCGTTTCGAGGACTCACATTTCCTCTTCGTCAGCTTCTCGCTGGTAGTCAAACTGGTAACCTAATAAAGTCCAAACGCCCCCCACAAAGATAATACAACCAAAGAAATGGAGGACGATCCAATACTATCAAGACGGTGCAAAAGGACATATGGAGGTGCAATAGAACTAAGGTAGAATTCCAATAAGAATAGACTGTGTGTGAAAAAAATAATAATAAAAAAGACTTTGTTCAAACTTTCACAATTAGTTAAAAATGAATAAAAATTATATACTTATATTTCTGATGGCTATAAAAAACAGTCTGTTAATCAGTGTATATTACCAGGATAGTATAAATTCGGCACTTAGTACCATCAAGAGATAAAAAGGAAAAAATGAAGGAGAAAAATAAAAACATTATATTGTATCTCCAATAGGGGTATCAATATATAGAAACAAATACATATATAAAATAGGTGGATTCAAAGGAATATATCCAAAAGACATATTATATTGATAAAATATAAGGAGGTTCATAAAAGTGCAATGTAAATGTTCAATTGGTACTGGGATAAAAAATACATACAGTATATACCGCTGCGAGTTGAAGGCATACAGCTGACTCTCGTGATTAAGGCCCTTCAGAGCCAAGCTATTTAATGTGAAGAACCATTTGGATTCCATCCGCGACATTAATCTCAGGTAATCACCTCCCCTCCATTTTCTGGGGACTAATCGGATCCCACAAAACTTAGTGCCCTTATAAGATTGGTTGTGGAACTTCCGGTAGTGCCGGGACAGTGGATGCCCTTCAAAACCTTCATTCATGTTGATAAAGTGTTCCTTCAGCCTTTTGATAACTTGCGCTTTGTACAGACATCTCCTCCTGCCAAGGTATAAAAAGGGCGTGGCTTGGGGTGTGGATAGGGGCGTGGTCAGACTACGCGTGCCGCATGGTTTCGCCCTCTTTCTAGTCCTCATAGGTTGGCGGTATGCTTGTACCGAGGAGATCTGGGATATCAGTGATTAGGTCCCATATTGTGCACTGTAAGGTCTGGAAAAGCTCCTTCTATCCGTCTCTGTAGCACCAGAGGAAGAACAGAGGGGAAAAGACAGGATTTTCTACATGTGGCGTTATGTAGATGTTCTGCAGATTTATCACAACCGTCCACAAGAAGAAACTGCCATCACAGAGCCGCCTTTAGCTGTTGGAAAAGTTTAAACTTAGTTTTGAATAGTTGCTATAGGCAACAGGGATCGTTTATATTTACGCTGGGTCACATGATGCTGGTGCTGGGTGATGTCATGTGACGGAATGTTGTGGGTGATGATGTCACAGAGGGCGTTGTGATGTCACCCTTGGGGTATATAAGGGGGCTCCATCCACCTGCAGCTCATATCTCATTGGCCATTTCTTGGTGCTGAGATACCCCCTGGAGACAATGAGGATCGCCATATTGTTTCTGTGCTGTACCCTGTTCTACCCTGTGAATTACCATAGGCTGCCGGTGAGTACCTGTCTATTATTACATATGGAGGACGTTTAGAATCAGCTGCGGCAGGGGAAGGGGATGGGGAGGGGGGTCCTGTAAGAATTTACCTGTGGGAATAAGAGGTTATGGCAGGGAAAGGAGCTTAGGAAGTGACAGTCAGAGGGGATATAAGTGTGGGGTGACCCCTCTGACTCCCACATTCCTGCCTTGTCCTTGTAGTGATTAATGACTTTGGTGTTGTCCCTTATATATCACTTTGCAGTCACCAGTGATCGCTCCGCACTGTGATCCTAAACTACAGTCTCATTTACCTTTTTGCAAACGCCCAGAAGGGGAGGAGTGACATCACACCCATGTAAGCAGATCCCGCCCACTTTTACTGCAGTCGTAATGCGAGCTAGCTGTATTCTGTTTTCATGGAAATGTCAGCAGCTGCTCCCCCTAGTGTTTACAAGATGAAAACATCAAAACAGTTAAAATATTTTTTTCAGATTTTATACCATTAAAACCTTTTTAAATATATATGTGTATTTATATATAAATATAAATACTTTACAATTTTACAATTGTAAAAAAATTGCTGACACTTTCCCTTTAAAAGATCTAAAGACGTTCTGCTTCATGTGCCATTGTGACCAATCACAGCACAGATTATATTTTTTAAACTTTTCTTGAAAAACTGAAGCTGCTCCGTGATTGGAAATCATGTGGAAGGGTTCTCTTTTAGATATTTAGTTAGGTCCAAAGTATCAGTGACATGATGGATAGAACTGTGCAATGATGTCACAGAGGGCTTTGTGATGTCACCCCTGGGTATATTAGAAGCCTCGGCCCATCTGCAGCTTGTATCTCATTGACCATACCTTGGTGCTGAGAGACCTCTGGAGATGATGAGTATCATCCTATCATTTCTGTGCTTTACGTTGATCTACCCCCCACATTACAGTACACTGAGGGCGATGTTCTCATCAATATGGAGGTCACAAGGATCAGCTAATGAGAATATCGCCTCTTGCAGGACTTCTCATACTGGACACGTGACCGTCCGTCATATGAAAGTCCAACTGTAAATAATATTCCATGGACCCTGGAGGTGAAACCCAAACTTCTTCCTGATCTTCTCAATGGGATATTTCTGAAAGTTGCTTGATAATGTATCCATCACTGTATAATAACAAGGGCTCTCTGTTTGACTGGATTGGGTATAAATATACAGGACTTTATTATGTTTTTTTTCTTTATTATAGGATGACCCACTACCCGTGGATCTCAGGAGAAGCACCTATCAAGCTTCCATCAATCTTCCTCTTTGGCTCTTCCGTGACGCAGTTTTTGTTGCGGTGATGACACTACTGACAATACTAGAGTATTTGGCCTTAAGTCTTGTCCTGAGCAAGTGGGCAATGTCTGAACCTGGTGAAACAATCAGAAAACTCCTGAGAACAAAACCATTCTGAAGGAACAAAGTGCTTGTAAGGAGCCGATTTGCATCCCTCAGATTCAGGAGCAAGACTCCAGGAGAACACCTGTCCTGCCCAATGGCAAATGTTCTACTCCATCCATGGCTCCTGCACCGCAGGATGCGAAAAAGGTTCCTAGTTGCAACTATAAAGTGGCGTTCAGTGATATTGTCTGGGTCAGAACGATGCCTCACAACAAAATAGGAAGAACAGCTCGAAGTTCCACGGAGCATAAAGAAAGGTTACTGATTTTTCAGAGAAGCCAACAACCCAGAATTCCAGAGCCAAGAGCACCAGAAACTAGAACACCAGAACCTAGCATGTCAGAACCTAGTATGTCAGAACCTAGAATGCCAGAGCCTGAAATGCCTACAACACCTCAACCCAAAATCAAGAGGAGAAGATGTTTCCTTAGATGTCTTAGAGGCGAGGAAGATTGAGAAGGCAACTGCTTGAACTTTCCCATTGCTCGTGTTTTCATCACAGGTTAGTCCTATACATGCTGTCTGATGGGCACCATCTTACTACATACAATGCAGCATTGCACCTGAAATCGAATGGATATTTTGTCACACATTTGCACTTTAGCACCTTATCATATGGCGCATATATCTATGAACACTTTGCTAAGTATCACTGTCTAGTATGTGCTTCTGATGAACCTATTTTAGGAAAACGTGTCGAGGTTTGGCATACTATGTACTTGAGTTTGGCGTACTATGTGCTTGTTGGTAAATTCTATTGCCATCTATAATCTACTAGATATTATAATGTCTCTGGTGGGATGCCCCATGCCGAATTGTTGATAACTATGAGCAATGTCCTCTATTTCTTATCTACTATGGTTACAGGTTGATGTGAAGAGAGCTGTGCCATTGGTAGCGAGTTTTCTACTGATATGTCAATTATATTTATGTTAGTTTAGCAAATTTCTGCTTGTAGGGTCTAATGTTTTAGCATAGTGTATGTTCTGTGAGCTAAATTGTCATACTTATGCACTAGATAGATTATAAATTGTGATGCTTATGTACAAGATAGATTATTAGTTTAATCGGTGATTTTTTAAATATTTTTTAGCATCAGGAGACTCAAGAATCGCATCTTACAGAAGACAAGAAGCCTAAATGCCGAAGGGTGATGACCTGTTGATGGCCCACAGCTGGAGGGTCATTACCTCTTGATGGCAGAAAACTGGAAAGAAGATAAAAACATTTGATGGCACACAGCCGGAGGGTGATGACCTATTGATGGCCATAGCCAGAGGGTCATTACCTGTTGATGGCACACAGCCGGACAGAGGATCATTACCTGTTGATGGCACACAGCCGGATGGTCATTACCTGTTCATGGCGCACTGCCGGATGGTCATTACCTGTTGATGGCACACAGCTGGAGGGTGATTACCTATTGATGGCCATTGCCAGAGGGTCATTACCTGTTGATGGCGCACTGCCGGATGGTCATTACCTGTTGATGGCACACAGCTGGAGGGTGATGACCAGTTGATGGCGCACTGCCGGATGGTCATTACCTGTTGATGGCACACAGCTGGAGGGTGATGACCAGTTGATGGCGCACTGCCGGATGGTCATTACCTGTTGATGGCACACAGCTGGAGGGTGATGACCAGTTGATGTCGCACTGCCGGATGGTCATTACCTGTTGATGGCACACAGCCGGACAGAGGATCATTACCTGTTGATGGCACACAGCCGGCCAGAGGATAAGATCTTTTGATTGCATACACCGGGTCCCTCCCTGATAACAGGGAACCCTGGGGAATACTGGTCATCTTGATCCTCCACTGACTATATACTTGCTCCACCTCAGCCTACACCATCATGGAGGACACTTCCACCTGTGTCCACTGTAAGGTTGGACTTTCTTTTATAATTACAGCAGATTAATAAACATCATAAAGCTGTAAAATTATCGAGTAATTTATTATAAATTATTATAAAGAAATATAAAGTATAATAGATAGCTATAGAGGGCACAGAAGACGACTAACTATAGAAAGCATGGTATCGCCTGATATATACTGTATATTCTAGATGGCGCTATTACACTAAATACATCACAACCTCCAGGGTGATATTACCGTACAATGCGAGATCACTAATAATGGCCACAGATTATGAGAAAATGACCAGCTCCATAGTCCTGGAGTTATTATAAATGTCTCTAGTGTGAGGCAGGGACTGGACGAGTGTTGGAGGGAGGTATATTCCCCCAGGACGTCCTTTATGTATCCATGCTGTAGAATCTGCCGTATACTTCTGTTCTAGCAGTCAGACATTTCACTCTGCAGATCACAGGCTCAACATTGTGTAAAACTACCACCGTATATAAGAGCACTCAGAATAAAAACTAGCGGCATGCCGTGCACTGCCCACGTCATGTGTACGGGATACAGGACCTGCAGGACCTGGTACGGCCATTATAGTTGATAGATTAATGATACCTGTGCAGATGAAGGGAAAAAAAATATGTGCAACAACAGGAGGAGAAAGTCTCAAAATGTAATTTGAAAAGTATAATAGAGAAATGGGAAACTTCTGGAGATGCAGATAAGTGGTACCAGGGCGAAACGTAAGTGCAGTCAGACAAGCCAATGGCCTGGTAACAGAGGCCAAGCAGAGCCGGGTATGTGGTAATACAAATGGATGGTGGACTGAGTCGAGGTTTAGGTAATCATGGTGTAACAGACCGGGCAGACTGACTGGGCAGGAGAGAATTTCATGTTTTCTTGATTATATCATCATTCAGAGAATTCCTGCTCCTAATTATTAAAAGGGGTTGTCCGCGACTATTTTTTATTTTTTTTACCATGGGCCTAAGAACTAAAAGGTATGTATTTGCTAACTATATGCCTGTTGGGCCCGGTGCCGATCTCTGCCATTACAGAGAGGTCACGGATCGCTCCAGCCAGTGATTTTGCAGCTCCCTCTCTGCTCTGTTGATGGGGTGTGACTGCCGATGTCATGCTGACTTGACAGCTAGCTCCCTGCTGCCTAACTGCAGGGAGCCATCTGTCAATGAGAATGAAGTTGGCAGTCTCGCCTCATTGACAGAGCAGCCGGGAAGAGGAAGAGCTGTTCTGTTGATGTGAAGCAGCAGAATCGCTGTTAGGAGCGGTTCAGGTGTGATCAGAGCCGCCACAGGGTAGAACAGGCAGATAGTAAGCAGTTACCTGCCTGTTAGTTCTTAGGCACATTGCATTTTTCTATCTCATCCTGTAGGAGTCACCTTCTCTTCAACGAAAAAGAGACACTGTGAAACCTACGCGTATCGAACACCAAAAGTTCTTAATCCTAGTATACAAATATGTGGCACCCCAGGGGTCTGGTTCCCACAGTAATAGCAATATTACGTCTGTGAGCAGGTGGGAGGTTTCCTGGTCAGACATCCTATGCATGCCACACTAGAGATGAGCGGTGTTCGACTAGAACTGTTCGCCATTCTCAAATTCGAGCTGTTTTGGGCGGTGTTCGAGTTGTTCGACGAACCCGAACGATTTGCAAAAAATTCGGCTGTTCGAGGTTATGTTCGATAACTGTTCGTGCACCAAAAGCGTGTCCTGCATGTCTGGCGCTATTTAGAGCACCAATCATGCAGGGATTGTCTGCCACTCACTGTAATGCCACAGCCATGGTGGTTGTGGCATTACAGTGATTGCCCAAATCGATGGGAACAGTGCCAACAGTGAAACATGAAAAGCCGGCAATTCAGCAGCGGCATACACCTGTACCCAACAATTTAGAACCGAAAGAATAGAGCTTCACACATAGATTAGATAGATATAAACATGTCAGCCACATATATACGAAGTACAGTGAAAGTGCTGCTTACTGTACTTGTCATTTAGCGTAAAGGATTTATCAAAAAAAATAATAGTGTTTTCATGCACCGTCTCTTTAAAAAAGCCGGCCGGCAATTCAGCAGCGGTACCCGACAATTTATAACAGAAAGAATAGAGCTTCACACATAGATTAGATAGATAGAAACATGTCAGCCACATATATACGAAGTACAGTGACAGTGTTGCTTACTGTACTTGTCATTTAGCGTATAGGATTTATCAAAAAAAATATTAGTGTTTTCATGCACCGTCTCTTTAAAAAAGCCGGCCGGCAATTCAGCAGCGGTACCCGACAATTTATAACAGACAGAATAGAGCTTCACACATAGATTAGATAGATAGAAACATGTCAGCCACATATATACGAAGTACCGTGACAGTGTTGCTTACTGTACTTGTCATTTAGTATTAAAATAAAGGATTTATTATTAAAAAAATTGGCGTGGGGTTCCACTTAATTTTAGGCTCTAGCGGAGGTTAAGCAGACGGCTGGGGCAGATGTTTGAAGCCTGGGAAGGGGGTAATACCCACGGAGCTTCCCAGGCTACTAATATCAGCCCCCAGCTGAATACATAGCCTTTACTAGCTATTAAAATGGGGGACCCCCCCAAAAAAATGACGTGGGGTCCCCCCTAATTTAATAGCTAGCAAAGGCTAGGCAGACAGCTGGGGGCTGATATTAATAGCCCAGGAAGGGAGCCATGAATATTGGCCCCCTCCCAGGCTAGAAACACCAGCCGTCAGCCGCCCCAGAAATGGCGCATTCATAGGATGCGCCAATTCTGGCACTTAGCCTTGCTCTTCCACGCTGCCCTAGTGCGGTGGCAGGGGGTAATAGGGTTGGGGTTGATGTCAGCTTATAATGCCAGCTGACATCAAGCCCAGGTTAGTAATGGAGAGGCGTCTATAAGACACCCCCATTACTAACCCCATAGTCAAAGTTAAAAAAAACACAAACACCCAGAATAAAGTCCTTTAATTGAAATAAAGACACAATCCTTTATTGTTCTAAATTAAACCATACTTACCGTCACGCCCATTCCAGCTGAAGCCAACGATCTCCTGCAATAAAAGAAAAATAATAAAGCAACCTCATCCTTACCTTTCCATGGTTCCCACGACAGCTTCAGCTCTGCTACATCGAGATGACAGGCTGGACCGCAGCAGAACGCTGCCATCCAGCCTCTCATCCCGCAGACACTGAGAAGCGCAGGCTTGCTTGCGCTGCTCAGCGTCTCTCTGTGACGACATCCAGATGAGCCGAGTTCATGTCCAATGAACTCGGCTCACCTCATGCACGTCACTGACAGCGTGGGAAAATTCTCACGCTGAAGCGGTGAGTGCAGGAGAATTCTCCCACGCTGTCAGTGACGTGCATAAGGTGAGCTCATGTCCAATGAACTCAGCTCACCTCCTGCACGTCACTGACAGCGTGGGAGAATTCTCCTGCACTCAGCGCTTCAGCGTGAGAATTCTCCCACGCTGAAGCGCTGAGTGCAGGAGAATTTTCCCACGCTGTCAGTGACGTGCATAAGGTGAGCTCATGTCCAATGAACTCAGCTCACCTCCTGCACGTCACTGACAGCGTGGGAGAATTCTCCTGCACTCAGCGCTTCAGTGTGAGAATTCTCCCACGCTGAAGCGCTGAGTGCAGGAGAATTTTCCCACGCTGTCAGTGACGTGCATGAGGTGAGCCGAGTTCATTGGACATTAACTCGGCTCATCTGGATGCCCTCACAGAGAGACACTGTGGAGCGCAAGCAAGCCTGCGCTTCTCAGTGTCTGCGGGATGACAGGCTGGATGGCAGCGTTCTGCTGCGGTCCAGCCTGTCATCTCGATGTAGCAGAGCTGAAGCTGTCATGGGAACCATGGAAAGGTAAGGATGATGTTGCTTTATTATTTTTCTTTTATTTCAGGAGATCGTTGGCTTCAGCTGGAATGGGCGTGATGGTAAGTATGGTTTAATTTAGAACAATAAAGAATTGTGTGTTTATTTCAATTAAAGGACTTTTTTCTGGGTGTTGTGTTTTTTTTAAATACTTTACTAGAAATTCATGGTGGTCATGTCTAATATTGGCGTGACCCCATGAATTTCGGGCTTAGGGCCAGCTGATAATGCCAAGCTGGCCCTAACCCCTTTATTACCCAGTGAGCCACCGCATCAGGGCCCTGGATGAGTTGGGTACAGCGCCAGAAGATGGCGCTTCTATGAACGCGCCATTTTCCGGGGTGGCTGCGGACTGCAATTTGCAGCGGGGGTGGCCCAGAAAGCTTGGGCCTCCCTGCGCTGCGGATTCCAGCCCCCAGCTGCCTAGTTGTACCTGGCTGGACACAAAAACAGGGCGAAGCCCCACGTCAATTTTCTTTAAATTATTTCATGAAATAATTAAGAAAAAAAGGGCTTCCCTATATTGTTGTGTCCGGCCAGGTACAAATAGGCAGCTGGTGGTTGGGGGCAGCCCGTTCCTGCCTGCTGTACCTGGCTGGACACAAATATAGTGCGAAGCCCCACGTCAATTTTTTTTAAATTATTTCATGAATTTCCTGAAATAATTTAAAAAAATTGAAGTGGGGCTTCGCCCTATATTTGTGTCCAGCCAGGTACAGCAGGCAGGAACGGGCTGCCCCCATCCACCAGCTGCCTATTTGTACCTGGCCGGACACAACAATATAGGGAAGCCCTTTTTTTCTTAATTATTTCATGAATTTCATGAAATAATTAAAAAAAAAGTACGTGGGGCTTCGCCCTATTTTTGTGTCCAGCCAGGTACAACTAGGCAGCTGGGGGCTGGAATCTGCAGCGCAGGGAGGCCCAAGCTTTCTGGGCCCCCCCCGCTACAAATTGCAGTCCGCAGCCACCCCGGAAAATGGCGCGTTCATAGAAGCGCCATCTTCTGGCGCTGTACCCAACTCATCCAGGGCCCTGGTGCGGTGGCTCACTGGGTAATAAAGGGGTTAGGGCCAGCTTGGTATTATCAGCTGGCCCCAAGCCCAAAATTCATGGGGTCACGCCAGTATTAGACATGACCACCATGAATTTCTAGTAAAGTATTTAAAAAAAACACAACACCCAGAATAAAGTCCTTTAATTGAAATAAAGACACAATTCTTTATTGTTCTAAATTAAACCATACTTACCATCACACCCATTCCAGCTGAAGCCAACGATCTCCTGCAATAAAAGAAAAATAATAAACCAACCTCATCCTTACCTTTCCATGGTTCCCACGACAGCTTCAGCTCTGCTACATCGAGATGACTGGCTGGACCGCAGCAGAACGCTGCCATCCAGTCTGTCATCCCGCAGACACTGAGAAACGCAGGCATGCTTGCGCTCCTCACTGTCTCACTGTGACGGCATCCAGATGAGCCGAGGTCATGTCCAATGAACTCGGCTCACCTCATGCACGTCACTGACAGCGTGGGAAAATTCTCACGCTGAAGTGCTGAGTGCAGGAGAATTCTCCCACGCTGTCAGTGATGTGCATGAGGTGAGCTCATGTCCAATGAACTCAGCTCACCTCCTGCACGTCACTGACAGCGTGGGAAAATTCTCCTGCAATCAGCGCTTCAGCGTGAGAATTTTCCCACGCTGTCAGTGACGTGCATGAGGTGAGCCGAGTTCATTGGACATGAACTCGGCTCATCTGGATGTCGTCACAGAGAGACGCTGAGCAGCGCAAGCAAGCCTGCGCTTCTCAGTGTCTGCGGGATGACAGGCTGGATGGCAGCGTTTTGCTGCGGTCCAGCCTGTCATCTCGATGTAGCAGAGCTGAAGCTGTCGTGGGAACCATGGAAAGGTAAGGATGAGGTTGCTTTATTATTTTTCTTTTATTGCAGGAGATCGTTGGCTTCAGCTGGAATGGGCGTGATGGTAAGTATGGTTTAATTTAGAACAATAAAGGATTGTGTCTTTATTTCAATTAAAGGACTTTATTCTGGGTGTTTGTGTTTTTTTTAACTTTGACTATGGGGTTAGTAATGGGGGTGTCTTATAGACGCCTCTCCATTACTAACCTGGGCTTGATGTCAGCTGGCATTATAAGCTGACATCAACCCCAACCCTATTACCCCCTGCCACCGCACCAGGGCAGCGTGGAAGAGCGAGGCTAAGTGCCAGAATTGGCGCATCCTATGAATGCGCCATTTCTGGGGCGGCTGACGGCTGGTGTTTCTAGCCTGGGAGGGGGCCAATATTCATGGCTCCCTTCCTGGGCTATTAATATCAGCCCCCAGCTGTCTGCCTAGCCTTTGCTAGCTATTAAATTAGGGGGGACCCCACGTCATTTTTTTGGGGGGGTCCCCCATTTTAATAGCTAGTAAAGGCTATGTATTCAGCTGGGGGCTGATATTAGTAGCTTGGGAAGCTCCGTGGGTATTACTCACTTCCCAGGCTTCAAACATCTGCCCCAGCCGTCTGCTTAACCTCCGCTAGAGCCTAAAATTAAGGGGAACCCTACGCCAATTTTTTTAATAATAAATCCTTTATTTTAATACTAAATGACAAGTACAGTAACCAACACTATCACTGTACTTCATATATATGTGACTGACATGTTTCTATCTATCTAATCTATGTGTGATGCTCTATCTTTCTGTTCTAAATTGTCGGGTACCGCTGCTGAATTGCCGGCCGGCTTTTTTAAAGAGACAGTGCATGAAAACACTATTATTTTTTTAAATAAATCCTTTACACTAAATGACAAGTACAGTAAGCAACACTATCACTGTACTTATTATATATGTGACTGACATGTTTCTATCTATCTAATCTATGTGTGAAGCTCTATTCTTTCTGTTCTAAATTGTCGGGTACAGATGCTGAATTGCCGGCCGGCTTTTTTAAAGAGACAGTGCATGAAAACACTATTATTTTTTTAAATAAATCCTTTACACTAAATGACAAGTACAGTAAGCAACACTATCACTGTACTTATTATATATGTGACTGACATGTTTCTATCTATATAATCTATGTGTGAAGCTCTATTCTTTCTGTTCTAAATTGTCGGGTACAGATGCTGAATTGCCGGCCGGCTTTTTTAAAGAGACGGTGCATGAAAACACTAATATTTTTTTTAATAAATCCTTTACACTAAATGACAAGTGCAGTAACCAACACTGTCACTGTGCTTCTTATATGTGTGACTGACATGTTTCTATCTATCTAATCTATGTGTGATGCTCTATTCCTTCTTGTCTAAATTGTCGGGTACCGGTGTATGCCGCTGCTGAATTTGCCGGCCGGCTTTTTTAAAGAGAGTGTCTTCTGAGCAGTTTGTCAGCTTTTGGACACCTTTGCAGGTGTTTTCTATGTGTTTCTATGTGTTTTTGTTTGCCTGCCATTGGTTTTAACGGTGTTCGACGGTGTTCTAAGGTGTTCGACGAACAGTTCGACGAACAGTTCCTCGAACATCCCGGTGTTCGACGAACCGAACCGAACCCGAACACTACGGGGGTGGCTCAACACTATGTCACACCTCCTGCCCAGTCCTGGGAGGGGAAGAACTTCCCCTATATAAAACTAGGGCTGAGGCAGGGTTAGGTGAGAAAGAGCAGAGAACACAGACAGAGACACAGTCTGGTCTGTAGTGGAGCAGCTTAGGAACAAGAAAGATCAGGAGCTCTGTGGGAGCTGTGCTAAAAGAGATCAGGGGCTGGAAGCTGTAGAGCTCGCCCTTATTGAAGAGTTCTTACCGGACCCGGAGTCCGAGGCTGTGGGGACTAATCCTTACCCAGCAGCAGAAACCGCCCGGCAGGGGATTTCAGGTCCTCTGGCCAAGAAACCCGAAGGCACGGTCACACGCAAGGGACCAGCATCGCGACGTGGAGCGGAAGCTACCAGAAGGCCCCGAGTCACCGGCCATACGGGTGAGCACCACACGGTACACTCAGGGACGTGGGCTACTTTTATCAGCCTCTAGCAAGGTAGCCAGAAGAGTACGATTAGTTGGGGAGGCCTACAACTCCGCCTGGCCAGGGGAGATCCCATCAGCTCACGGACTGACCAGGCCCCGATCGCTTGCCAGTACTCCGGGAGGGTCTACCTTGTCACCAGTAAAGACCCAAAACTACACCGCACCGTCTCTGAGTGGTTCCTGCTACCCCCTTCAAACACGTCGGCTGCCCTGAGGCCATACCCCTCCCGTTGGGGGTTCTACCAGCTACGCTGCACAACCTTACCACCGGCCTCAGCGGTCTGCCCTGCAGCGGCGGCCTCATAGCCGCATTCAACGGGTGGCGTAGTCGAACATTCTAACATCTACTGCTAAACTCTGCCACTCAGCTTGACTCCCTGGGCACGGACCGGGTCACCGCCACGAGACTACTACCCCTATCAGATCCGGCTCCGGGTAGGCTCCCGCGTGCGCAACGCTACTCAGCACAGGCCCAGGGGCGCGTCAACTTTTTGGCGTAGTCGGCAGGATTCCGTGCCCGCAACCACCGGGTACTGCGTGCCTGAAAGAAGACTGTTAAACTTACCTGTGGTGAAGATTCCCGTCATCCGGCGCCATCTTCTGCCTTCTTCCCGCCATCCGTGAAGTTTTCCCGCCATCCGGCGCCATCTTCTGCCTTCTTCCCGCCATCCGTGGTGTTTTCCCGCCGTTGGACGCCATCTTGAAGACGCCGCGCGGGAAGAAGAGGGGCGTGGACTCCGAAAAGCCCGCGAGAACTGAAGCCCCGCCTTACGTCCGGACGTTGCGTAAGGTCCTGGAAGGAGCCCAGCAGACGCCGACGTCATAGGAGCGCGACGGAAGGTCCTCGACCCTGACGATCCACTGCGGAGCCGCGGCCTACGGAAGAGGATCATCGCAAGGTAGGCCACGGTCCACTAGGGGGGAGGAAGATGTCGGATACGGAGGAGAGCTTCACTGCCGCAGCCACCGCCAGCGCCACCGCTACTGCGGTCATGCCTTTCACTATGCCCTATATCCCGGGGGCAGCCTGGCTACCCCAGTACTCAGGGGAGTCACATACCCTGAATGACTTTAGAGAAAAGCTGGATAGCCTCTTCCAGGTGTACCCCCTCACAGAAGAGCAAAAAGTGAGCATCCTGGTGGCCCAACTAACCGGGGCAGCCCAAAGGGAGGTAAAGTCCTGGCCACCTGGGAGAAGGACTGTCGCAGGGATATTAACCCGGCTGAAGGACACCTTTGATACCCGCACCTCAGCCGAGATTAAGCTCAGATTCTACGGGTGCAAACAGCGAGCACATGAGAGTATAAGAGACTATGCTTTAAACCTACAAGAGGCCCTGAGAGCCATTAAGCAGACCGACCCTGACGGCGTGGGAAACGAGGACAGGCTGTTGACCGAACAATTTATAGAGGGACTATATTGCAATGCCCACCGAATCCAGTTGCGGGCAATGGCCTTACAGGATCCTCATCTGGACTTTGCACAGTTCAAGGACAGAGCCATCCGGGTGCTCCGAGAACTGGCACCGGGTGGCGTTGTGACCCACAGGCGCCCTACTACCGCTTACCACCAGGAGGCGGCGCCCTTGTCGGCAGGGCCTGTGGGAGCTGATGCGCAGGCTTTGAACAATGACCCGGCTCCAGACCTGCACCATCAGGTCCAAGAGCTAGCTAAAAGAGTTGCCGCGCTAACCCGAACTGTGCAGTCTTTACAGATTGCTGCTCCAGGGAAGATCCAGCTGGCATCCGGACCGGAGGACATCCCGTGGCGTCGACCAAGGAGGATCCCACCGGCCAGAGGAAGACCCAGCGACCGATACAACGAGGACGGACAACCCATCTGCCGCCGCTGCAATCAACCTGGACATATGGCAAGGTACTGTCCTTTAAACTGGCACAACCTGGGGTAGAGGGCCAACCCCCAGGAATAAGATCACTAGGCCCATCGAACTGGCGTGACAAATATGTGGGAGGACGTCCAGTCTTGCCTGTGGTACTGGATGGCATTCCTATGAGTGCCCTACTTGACACCGGGTCACAGGTCACCACCATCCCGTACGTGCTCTTCAAGCAGTACTGGAATGACTCGGATATAACCCGCTACCCTGACGACGACTTGAGTATCATCGCCAGCAATGGTCAACCCGTGCCACAGATCGGATTCAAAGAGGTGACCATTAAAGTCGGTAGAGTCAAACTGGCAGCACAGGGACTGATCATTGTAGACATTGACAAGCGCGAGAGTCACCCAAAGATAACTCTAGGAACTAATGTGATTGAAAATTGTCTTGCAGAGGTGATTTTCATTTTACAGCAGGTTGCCAAGAACGCCAGCTCCGGCCAGCAGCGAGTGCTCCAAAAAGAGATCCGGGCACTGATGCGGCGGCAACAGGTGGAACTCTCCGGTGGTGAGATTGGAAGCGTGAGAATGTGTGACCCTTTCCCTATTGCCATGCCCCCAAAAAGTGAAATGATGATTTGGTGCCGGGCAGCTATTGGTCTAAGAGGTAGAGACTACCAAGCAATGGTAGAACCCGTCTACTCAGACAGTAGGCCCACTATTCTGACAGCACGGGGGGTGGTTGATGTACGCCATGGGAGGGTGCCCGTTCGCATAATAAACATCGGGAAGAGAGAAGTACACCTGCCCCGGTATGCCACGCTAGCTAAATTGTTCACCATAAACCAGAATTCTGTACAGGCCGTGGAACCCTTGCCTCCATCTCAACCAGAGGAAGGTAACAGCTCTAAGAAACCAATGGAGGACTGGTGTCAGCAACTACATCTGGGTACTGACTCCACTCCCTCACACCAGAAACAAGGAGTCTATCGGGTGGTTCAAGAGTACGAGAGAGTGTTTAGTAAACACCCGTTAGACTTCGGGCGAGTAAAGGGGGTAGAACACCACATCCCCACGGGAGACCATCCTCCCATAAAGGATACCGACCCGTACCCCCTGCACACTACCAACAGGCCAAGGGGATGCTTAGAGACATGAAGGAGGCTGGGGTAATCAGGGATAGCTGTAGCCCCTGGGCAGCTCCACTAGTCTTGGTTAAAAAGAAAGACAACACCATGAGAATGTGTGTAGATTACCGGAAAATCAACCGTATTACACACAAAGATGCGTACCCCTTACCAAGGATAGAGGAGTCTTTGGCTGCTTTAAAATCTGCTAACTTCTTCTCTACTTTGGATCTCACTAGCGGGTACTGGCAGGTTCCTGTAGCAGAGGTGGACCGGGAGAAGACCGCATTCACCACCCCGATGGGACTTAGCGAGTTTACCTGCATGCCGTTCGGACTCTGCAACGCACCAGGAACCTTCCAACGGTTGATGGAATGCTGTCTGGGACAGCGAAACTTCGAGACGGTCCTGTTATACCTGGACGATGTCATCGTCTACTCCAAGACCTACGAGGACCACCTGAAACACCTGGCAGAAGTGTTCGAAGCCCTGGCAAACTACGGCCTAAAGGTGAAACCCTCCAAGTGTCACCTCCTGAAACCAAAGGTGCAGTACCTGGGACACGTGGTGAGTGCTGACGGAGTGGCTCCCGACCCTGATAAGATCACCACAATTAAGGAATGGCCAAGCCCCTCCAGCGTAAAGGAAGTGCGGCAGTTCCTCGGGTTGGTAGGCTACTACCGAAGGTTCATTCCGGGTTTCACCAAAAAGGCAGCTCCTATGCAGGACCTCCTGATAGGCCAGTCCAGGAAGGCCAAGAACCAGAAGCCACCCTTCAGATGGGAGAAGCTGGAAGAAGAGTCCTTCCGCCAGCTGAAGATGGCCCTCACGGGGGATGAAATCCTGGCGTACCCTGATTACAGCCAGCCCTTTATCCTCTACACCGACGCAAGTAACATCGGGCTAGGAGCCGTACTGTCCCAGATCCAGCAGGGGAAAGAACGAGTAATTGCTTACGCCAGCCGAAAACTGCGACCCACCGAAAAAAAACCTGAGAATTACAGCTCATTCAAGCTAGAGTTCCTGGCAGTGGTGTGGGCAGTCACCGAACGCTTTAGGCACTACCTCGCCTCTTCCTGGTTCACCGTGTACACGGATAACAACCCGTTGACACACCTGGATACGGCAAGACTCGGTGCCCTGCAGCAGAGATGGATGGCCCGCCTGTCCAACTACGAGTTCACGATCAAGTACCGGGCAGGACGCTCCAATACCAACGCGGATGCCTTGTCCAGAATGCCAAACCTACCGGATGTAGGGGAAGATCCAGAGGAACTGGAAGAGGTTGAACTCCCCGCGTTCCACCGTTATGGGACTACCCAGTATTCCCACAGTGTAAGGGGTAAGCAATCCGCTACGTTCAACCCTTTACCTCATTACAACTGGGCGGAAAC
The DNA here is from genome assembly GCF_046119375.1 of Phyllobates terribilis. NCBI lineage: Eukaryota > Metazoa > Chordata > Amphibia > Anura > Dendrobatidae > Phyllobates > Phyllobates terribilis. The sequence goes on along the minus strand of NW_027362880.1, from coordinate 3,558,015 downwards.
GCAAGACAGTGACCCCGCCGTCCGACTGGTGAAGGAGATGTTGACTCAGCCAGATGCCCGCCTTGACCCAGACGCTCCGGAGGAGACTAAGCAACTGTGGAAGGAGAAAAGTAGGCTGTTCCTCTACAGGGAGAAGTTGTGCCGGAGAATGGTTAACTCTCGAACACATGAGTTGACCTGGCAGGTAGTGGTCCCCAGACGAGACGCGGCTATGATTCTGGAGGCGTACAACGGAGCAGGACATTTCGGGTGGAAGAAGCTGGAATTCTTATTGCGTGAGCGGTCCTACTGGGTAGGCATGAGAGGAGCCATCGAGAGGTGGTGCAGAGACTGTGGACCGTGCCACCTAAGAAGGAAGGACCGTGCCAGCCAGAAGACTCCCTTGCAGCCCATCATCACCCGACAGCCACTGGAACTGGTAGCCCTGGACCATGTGAAACTGGCTCCAAGCAGATCTGGGTATGTCTACGCCCTCACAATCATAGATCATTACTCCCGGTTCCTGGTGGTGGTCCCGGTCAAGGACTTAACGGCTCAAACAGCAGCTAGAGCCTTCCAGCAGCACTTCTGCAGTCCACACGGATACCCGGAGCAGGTGCTGACGGACCAAGGACCTGCCTTTGAAGCGGAAGTCTTCCAGGAGTTCTGTACTCTGTATGGCTGCCGGAAGATAAGAACAACACCCTATCATCCGCAAACCAATGGGCTCTGCGAGAAAATGAACCAGGTGGTGATAGATCTTCTGAAAACCTTGCCCCTGGAAGAACGCAATCTGTGGCCTGAGAAACTGCCTGATCTGGTGGACCTATACAACCACATCCCGGTAGGTTCTACCAACTGTACCCCGGCTTACCTAATGAGAGCAAGACCTGGTAAGCTTCCTGTTGATCTGGAGATGGGAGTCCTGACACCCGAGGACACTTCACCAGAAGCAGACTGGGACACAGAAAGGCAGCAGCAGTACCGGAAAGTACAGGAGAGCGTGGAGCGAAGTCTCTGTCAAGCTAGAGAAAGACAGGAGAAGACTTACAACCAGTATGCTCCCGCTGTTCCCCTGGTACCTGGAGAGCAGGTCTTGAAGAGGAAGAGACGCCTCCACAAGTTGGACGACCAGTGGGAGAAGGACCCGTACACCGTACTGCCCTCAAGCCATGAGAACCCGAAAGTCTGCATAATCAGTAAGGACGGAGGAGAAACCACAGCCATTGTATCCCGAGATCATCTGAAGAAGTGTCCCGAGCAGTTACGAAACCCTGAAGAAGATCAAGAAAATCCTCAACCCGTAGAGGAAAGGGAGGAGATGGTTAGTACTGTACTCGGAGACTTCCCTCGGTCTTGGACTTAAGTCAATGGCCCTGTTGTGGTACCCGTCCTCACCTTCCTCCAACCAGCATCTCAAGTACCTACGGAGAGACAGGTAGAGCTGGAAGAGCAGCCGGTCCAGGAGGCAGAAGACCCCACACAAGCAGACCAGGAGGATCAACCCTCTGCTTATAGTGAGCCTGCCGTACCCCTAGTGAGCCAAAGAGCCCGTAGACAGCTGCCCAGTTTACCTTTGACAGCTCCTACACCTGGTAGCTCAGGACCAGTCAGTCAGCTCCGTAGGTCCACTAGAGACACTAAAGGCCAGTTGCCCGTACGTTGGAGGATCTAGGTGTTTAAACTGTTTATTTGTATTTATCTGTTTTCTGTTACTTGTAAATAATTGTGTATTTCTAGTTATTTTATAGGTGTCGTTTATGGATTATCCGGAATCCTTTGTACATATGTTTGGAGCGTAACCCAGGAAAGGACTAAGACTGTTAAGGACTCGGGGTAGGACAGACCCCTACCTGGTTACGGCTCCCGGTCTCATGGTGAAATGGACACCTTTGTTTTCTTCAAAGACTGCACCCGGTTGCGGACATGCCGTGACCATCTTAATGTGTTTTTCTTTATTGTACTGTTTCTGTTTTTACTTGTTATGTTTTACAAAAATATGTTTAGTCCCGGAGTACTAAATTTCACTAGGGGGGAATGTGGCACCCCAGGGGTCTGGTTCCCACAGTAATAGCAATATTACGTCTGTGAGCAGGTGGGAGGTTTCCTGGTCAGACATCCTATGCATGCCACACCTCCTGCCCAGTCCTGGGAGGGGAAGAACTTCCCCTATATAAAACTAGGGCTGAGGCAGGGTTAGGTGAGAAAGAGCAGAGAACACAGACAGAGACACAGTCTGGTCTGTAGTGGAGCAGCTTAGGAACAAGAAAGATCAGGAGCTCTGTGGGAGCTGTGCTAAAAGAGATCAGGGGCTGGAAGCTGTAGAGCTCGCCCTGATTGAAGAGTTCATACCGGACCCGGAGTCCGAGGCTGTGGGGACTAATCCTTATCCAGCAGCAGAAACCGCCCGGCAGGGGATTTCAGGTCCTCTGGCCAAGAAACCCGAAGGCACGGTCACACGCAAGGGACCAGCACCGCGACGTGGAGCGGAAGCTACCAGAAGGCCCCGAGTCACCGGCCATACGGGTGAGCACCACACGGTACACTCAGGGACGTGGGCTACTTTTATCAGCCTCTAGCAAGGTAGCCAGAAGAGTACGATTAGTTGGGGAGGCCTACAACTCCACCTGGCCAGGGGAGATCCCATCAGCTCACGGACTGACCAGGCCCCGATCGCTAGCCAGTACTCCGGGAGGGTCTACCTTGTCACCAGTAAAGACCCAAAACTACACCGCACCGTCTCTGAGTGGTTCCTGCTACCCCCTTCAAACATGTCGGCTGCCCTGAGGCCATACCCCTCCCGTTGGGGGTTCTACCAGCTACGCTGCACAACCTTACCACCGGCCTCAGCGGTCTGCCCTGCAGCGGCGGCCTCATAGCCGCATTCAACGGGTGGCGTAGTCGAACATTCTAACATCTACTGCTAAACTCTGCCACTCAGCTTGACTCCCTGGGCACGGACCGGGTCACCGCCACGAGACTACTACCCCTATCAGATCCGGCTCCGGGTAGGCTCCCGCGTGCGCAACGCTACTCAGCACAGGCCCAGGGGCGCGTCAAATACATGTAGGGAGTTACAATTTATATGTTCGACTGCCCCATCATATGGGCGTGTTGATAGTTCCTCACGCCCAATTTTTCAAAGTAAAGAAATTATAGGTTGTCGAAATAACAGAATAAAAACAAATAATATTGAAAAATTGAGATTAAAATAACAAAAGAAAAAGAAAAGGTTATAATGTATAATATTATATAGAAAAAAAAAACCATGGTATATACACCTCTGATTATAATGCATGGAATATACACGTACAGACCAAAAGTTTGGACGCACCTTCTCATTTAAAGATTTTTCTGTATTTTCATGACTATGAAAATTGTACATTCACACTGAATGCAGCAAAACTATGAATTAACACATGTGGAATTATATAGTTAACAAAAAAATGTGAAACAACTGAAAATATGTCTTATAATCTAGGTTCTTCAAAGTAGCCACCTTTTGCTTTGATGACTGATTTGCACACTCTTGGCATTCTCTTGATGAGCTTCAAGAGGTAGTCACCGGAAATGGTCTTCCAACAATCTTGAAGGAGTTCCCAGAGATGCTTAGCACTTGTTGGCCCTTTTGCCTTCTCTCTGAGGTCCAGCTCACCCCAAACCATCTCAATTGGGTTCAGGTCTGGTGACTGTGGAGGCCAGGTCATTTGGCGTAGCACCCCATCACTCTCCTTCTTGGTCAAATAGCCCTTATACAGCCTGGAGGTGTGTTTGGGGTCATTGTCCTGTTGAAAAATAAATGATGGTCCAACTAAATGCAAACCGGATGGAATAGCATGCTGCTGCAAGATTCTGTGGTAGCCATGCTGGTTCAGTATGCCTTCAATTTTGAATAAATCCCCAACAGTGTCACCAGCAAAGCACCCCCACACCATCACACCTGCTCCTCCATGCTTCACGGTGGAAACCAGGCATGTAGAGTCCATCCGTTCACCTTTTCTGCGTCGCACAAAGACATGGTGGTTGAAACCAAAAATCTCAAATTTGGACTCATCAGACCAAAGCACAGATTTCCACTGGTCCATTCCTTGTGTTCTTTAGCCCAAACAAATCTCTTATGCTTGTTGCCTGTCCTTAGCAGTGTTTTCCTAGCAGCTATTTTACCATGAAGGTCTGCTGCACAAAGTCTCCTCTTAACAGTTGTTGAAGAGATGTGTCTGCTGCTAGAACTCTGTGTGACATTGACCTGGTCTCTAATCTGAGCTGCGCTTAACCTGCGATTTCTGAGGCTGGTGACTCGGATAATCTTATCCTCAGAAGCAGAGGTGACTCTTGGTCTTCCTTTCCTGGGGTGGTCCTCAAGTGAGCCAGTTTCTTTGTAGCGATTTATGGTTTTTGCAACTGCACTTGGGGACACTTTCAAAGTTTTCCCAATTTTTCGCATTGACTGACCTTCATTTCTTAAAGTAATGATGGCCTCTCGTTTTTCTTTACTTAGCTGCTTTTTTCTTGCCATAATACAAATTCTAGCAGTCTATTCAGGAGGACTATCAGCTGTGTATCCACCAGACTTCTGCACAACACAACTGATGGTCCCAACCCCATTTATAAGGCAAGAAATCCCACTTATTAAACCTGACAGGGCACACCTGTGAAGTGAAAACCATTTCCGGTGAATACCTCTTGAAGCTCATCAAGAGAATGCAAAGAGTGTGCAAAGCAGTCATCAAAGAAAAAGGTGGCTACTTTGAAGAACCTAGAATATAAGACATATTTTCAGCTGTTTCACACTTTTTTGTTAAGTATATAATTCCACATGTGTTAATTCATAGTTTTGATGCCTTCAGTGTGAATGTACAATTTTCAAAGTCATGAAAATACAGAAAAATCTTTAAATGAGAAGGTGTGTCCAAACTTTTGGTCTGTACTGTATATAGATAACATATATTTTGCACCATTAATTTTGTTGTAAATACATATATATAGAAGTATTTAAGGTTATCACAGAGGAGATATGTATCATTAACTTTTAAACAGTTGGTGATGGAAACCCATATTTGTAACTACAGTGTCAAAGATGCTGAGAGACTTATTTGTCTTTTCACTGGGCTGGGTTTTTTGTGAACAGCTGAAGAGATGGGTGGGACGGCTGTTCACCATATCTCCTCCTCTGGCTCTAATTCATGTGGATAGAGACATCGCTACATAGATATATATTCATATATATCTCTATTTATATCTTAATAAATTGTAGATTTTAGACATATATTATACATAGATATATGATAGATATGATATACTTTAAATAATTCTATATTTTTAGTACATACAGTACATAAATCATAGCTAAACACATACATATATATGTTTGTTAATGTTGTTATATATATATATGCAAATTGCCTCTTCAGAGAAAAAGAGGACTTGTACTCTATAGCGCCACCTATTGGAAGCAGCAATCCTACAAGTCACAATCAACCCTTTAACGAGTCGTGCAATATGACTTAGGATAAAAGCCAAATCAGAATCTCAATTTGCAGACACGGCGTTTCGGGCTGTTGGCCCTCGTCAGTGCAAAGTATGAGAACTGATTTGGCTGGTGAGAGGCTCTGGACTGAGGTCTTTTTCTCTGAAGAGGCAATTTGCATATTCAATTTCCCAGAGAAGCATTGCATGGCGAATAAGCCTCCTTACCTTGACGTGCCAGAGCCGGTGTGTCACTCTCCATAAGGAGAAACGCTGCACCTTAGACATATCATATATATATATAGATTGAGGAGACATTATAGATACATACTTACATAGTTTCACCATATATACATAAATAATATATTTATATCATATAATAATGATTCATTTATATAGCACTATTAATTCCATAGTGCTTTACATACATTTGCAGCACTGTCCCCATTGGGGCTCACAATCTAAACATCCTATCAGTATGTCTTTCAGGTTTCATAGTTCCATCTATCTGTCTAATACATAAAAATAGAATCTAATAACATTTCTATGGATTGTCTTTCTGTTCCTATTATGTAAAGTATGAAGCTTTGCCATTATTTGTGACATGGTAATAAATTGTTTCCTTTCACTTCCTTTCTGTTTTTTTGCTCCACCTTGGAAACGGACAATCACACACACATCAAACTACACAAAACAATGGACCACATCCAATTATAGTCACAACAGCTTCCAAGAGACCATATAGTGTAAACCCGCACACAGGAGACACCACATAGTGACCATCACTCAAGAAACACAACACCAGATCCCAAACTACAGCACACAACAAGGAAGAGACAGCGCACAGGTGTGAACGACGTCAAATGATGCAACAAATACAAGACACAAATGCGGAAGGATGATATAGAACAGGGATGTTGGAAAGCGCAAATGGTGTGACACATGGCCACTGCTCCTGTTAGCACCACTAAGGGCACACAGAGGTTCATTTCACCGCACTCCCCATGCAATAGCATCGGGCCTATTTCTAGTATATATATAATGCAAAATCAGATAAGAGGCAACGGAAATGAATTCTTGCAGCAGACTATAGATTATATTCTAAGCATCCTGTTTCTCCAAAGAAATGATTAGTGTCTCTACACATCTCAGAGTCAGTTGTTTCTGACCGCAAAGAGAACATCTGTCTACTTTCCACTCATTCTAGGACCTTTCAGTAAAACTATATATACTGTATATATACTGTATATATATATATATATATACACACACACATATATATACACACATTATATAGTTATTACACAAATGATTATAACATTCCCCCCTTTTGTAAATGTCAATATCACATCTCTGTACCCATCAGGGCTTTTGTTCTCTTATTACGGTTTTCACAGGACCCATCGGATTTCAGAGTCTTGGTTATTTTCGGGGAAGGTATAATGTTCAGAATCATTATCATCAGGTTCCATAGTCTCCATTCCTCCATACATAGTCTTTGTTATGGCAGAGTCAATAAGTCTTTGTGCGAGTCCTCTAATGCACAGTATAGCACAACAGCCACAAACAGGGAGGACACTGGCCACAATGGCCAGAGATATCAGCGCGGAAGTGACCTGGCCAGACCATTTCCCAAACCATCCTTCAATCCAGGAAGAAAAATTGTCAACATATCCAGAGTTCTCAGCCAGTTTATTAGATAGGGCAGTCAGTCCATCAAGGGCATTGGTGATGCTACTGACGCGCCCCCTGGGCCTGCGTTGTGGATGCACGTGTGCGGGAGTACCCGGAGCCGGATCGCTGGGGGGTGTAGTCTTCCGTGGCGGTGACCCGGTCCGTGCCCAGGGCGGTCAAACCAGTGGCAGTCTTAGGTAATAACAATGTCCGACTACACCACCCGTGGATTGCGGTCAGTGGGGACCGCCGCTGCGCTGCAGACCGCTGAGGCTGATGTTGTTTGCGCAGCCGAGTATGGGATAACTCCCCACGGGAGAAGTATTGCCTCAGGGCAGCTAGTGTGGATGATGGGAGTGATGGTGTGAGCGTCCCAATACTGATGGTGCTGATGCGGCGATGAAACACAGAGACGTATGGTGCAGTTCAGGGTCTTTACTGATGGTATAACGCAGACCCTCCCGGGAGTACTGGTTAGCAGTTAGCATAATTGGACAGGCGGGCCATCCATCTCTGCTCCAGGGCACCCAGTCTTGCAGTGTCCAGGTGTGTCAACGGGTTGTTGTCTGTGTACACGGTGAACCTGGAAGAGGCAAGGTAATGCTTGAAACGTTCGGTTACTGCCCACACCACTGCCAGGAACTCTAGCTTGAACGAGCTGTAATTCTCATGGTTTCTTTCCGTGGGTCGCAGTTTTCGGCTGGCGTAAGCAATTACCCGTTCTCTCCCCTGCTGGATCTGGGACAGTACGGCTCCTAGCCCGATGTTGCTTGCGTCCGTGTGGAGGATAAAGGGCTGACTGTAATCAGGGTACGCCAGGATTTCATCCCCCGTGAGGGCCATCTTCAGCTGGCAGAAGGACTCCTCTTCCAGCTTTTCCCATTTGAAGGGTGGCTTCTGGTTTTTGGCCTTCCTGGACTGGCCTATCAGGAGGTCCTGCATAGGAGCTGCCTTCTTGGTAAAACCGGGAATGAATCTTCGGTAGTAGCCTACCAACCCGAGGAACTGCCGCACTTCCTTTATGCTGGATGGTCTTGGCCAGTCCTTAATCACGGTGATCTTGTCAGGGTCGGGGGCTACTCCGTCAGCACTCACCACGTGTCCCAGGTACTGTACCTTTAGCCTCAGTCTCTGGAATGCACTACCCAGGACAGTTCGATTAATTCCCAATACCCACAGTTTCAAGCGAACCCTAAAAACACATTTCTTTAGACTGGCGTATCACCTAAACACACTCTGTCCATCCCAGCTTTCACCCATATTAAAATCTTCTTCAACTTCGGGTTCAAACCAACCATGCACATAAAAGCCTCTGTCAGGACTGCACACATACTGGCTGGCGACCAGTCCATGTATTATTATTTATCCTATTCAGTATATCAAGGCTGCATTATACAATATATGTACTTTTTACCTTTTGTGTCTCCCCCACTTCCTCATAGACTGTAAGCTCGCGAGCAGGGCCCTCACTCCGTTCGATATGAGATATGCTTATTCTGTATTGTCTGTATAAGTCCCCCCTAAAATTTGTAAAGTGCTGCGGAATATGTTGGCGCTATAAAAATAAACTATTATTATTATTATATTATTATATTATGACACTTTGAGGGTTTTACCTTTAGGCCATAGTTTGCCAGGGCTTCAAACACTTCTGCCAGGTGTTCCAGATGGTCCTCATAGGTCTTGGAATAGACGATGACATCGTCCAGGTATAATAGGACCGTCTCGAAGTTCCGGTGTCCCAGACAGCATTCCATCAACCGTTGGAAGGTTCCTGGTGCATTGCAGAGTCCGAACGGCATACAGTTAAATTCGCTGAGTCCCATCGGGGTGGTGAATGCGGTCTTCTCCCGGTCCGCCTCTGCTACAGGAACCTGCCAATACCCGCTAGTGAGATCCAAAGTAGAGAAGAAGTTAGCAGATTTTAATGCAGCTAAGGACTCTTCTATCCTTGGTAACGGGTATGCATCTTTGTGTGTGATACGGTTGACCTTCCTGTAGTCTACACACATTCTCATGGTGTTGTCTTTCTTTTTCACTAAGACTAGTGGAGCTGCCCAGCTGTCCCTAATTACCCCAGCCTCCTTCATGTCTTTTAACATCCCCTTGGCGTGTTGATAGTGTGCAGGGGGTACGGGTCGGTATCTCTCCTTTATGGGAGGATGGTCTCCCGTGGGGATGTGATGTTCTACCCCCTTTACTCGCCCAAAGTCTAGCGGGTGTTTGCTAAACACTCTCTCGTACTCTTGAACCACCCGATAGACTCCCTGTTTTTGGTGTGAGGGAGTGGAGTCAGTACCCAAATGCAGTTGCTGACACCAGTCCTCCATTGGTTTCTTAGAGCCGTTACCTTCCTCTGGTTGAGATGGAGGCAAGGGTTCCACGGCCTGTACAGAGTTCTGGTTGATGGTGAACAATTAGGCTAGCGTGGCATACCGGGGCAGGTATACTTCTCTCTCCCCGATATTTATGATGCGGACGGGCACCCTCCCATGGCGTACATCGACCACCCCCCGTGCTGTTAAAATGGTGGGCCTACTGTCTGAGTAGACGGGTTCTACCATTGCTTGGTAGTCTCTACCTCTTAGACCAATAGCTGCCCAGCACCAAATCATCATCTCACTTTTCGGGGGCATGGCAATAGGGAACGGGTCACACATTCTCACGCAACCTATCTCACCACCAGATAGTTCCACCTGTTGCCGTTTCATCAGTGCCCGGATCTCTTTTTGGAGGACACGCTGCTGGCTGGAACTGGCGTTCTTGGCAACCTGTTGCAAAATAAGAATCACCTCTGCAAGACAGTTTTCGATTACATTAGTACCTAGGGTTATTTTTGGGTGACTCTCGCGACGGTCAATGTCCACAAAGATCAGTCCTTGTGCCGGCAGTTCAACTTTACCGACCTTGATGGTCACCTCTTTAAATCCTATCTGTGGCACGGGCTGACCATTGCTGGCGATAATCCTCAGGTCGTCATCTGGGTAGCGGGTTATGTCTGAGTCATTCCAGTACCGCTTGAAGAGCACGTATGGGATGGTGGTGACCTGTGACCCGGTGTCTAGTAGTGCACTCATAGGAATGCCGTCCAGTACCACAGGCAAGACCGGATGTCCCCCTACGTATTTGTCACGCCAGTTCGATGGGCCTGATGATCTTATGCCTGGGGGTTGGCCCTCTACCCCAGGTTGTGCCCGTTTAAATGACAGTACCTTGCCATATGTCCGGGTTGATTGCAGCGGCGGCAGATGGGTCGTCCGTCCTCGTTGTATCTGTCACTGGGTCTTCCTCTGGCCAGTGGGGTCCTCCTCAGTCGGCGCCACGGGACGTCCTCCGGTCCGGATGCCAGCTGGATCTTTCCTGGAGAAGAGACCTGTAAAGACTGCACAGTTCTGGTTAGCGCGGCAACGCTCTTAGTCAGCTCTTGGACCTGATGGTGCAGGTCTGTAGCCGGGTTATCGTTCAAAGCCTGCGCATCAGCTCCCACAGGCCCTGCAGACAAGGGCGCCGCGTCCTGGTGATAAGTGACAGCAGGGCGCCTGTGGGTCACAGCGCCACCTGGTGCCGGTTCTCGGAGCACCCAGATGGCTCTGTCCTTGAACTGTGCAAAGTCCAGGTCAGGGTCCTGTAAGTCCATTGCTCGCAACTGGGTTCGGTGGGCATTGCACAGTAGACCCTCAATAAATTGTTCGGTCAACAGCTTGTCTTCATTTCCCACGCTGTCAGGGTCTGCCTGTTTAATGGCTCTCAGGGCCTCTTGTAGGTTTAGAGCATAGTGTCTTATACTTTAATGTGCCCGTTGTTTGCACCCATAAAATCTGAGCTTTATTTCGGCTGCGGTGCGGGTATCAAATGTGTCTTTCAGCCGGGCTAGTATCTCTCTGACAGTCCTCTTCTTCCCAGGTGACCAGGACATTACCTCCCTTTGGGCTGCCCCGATTAGCTGGGCCACCAGGATGCTCACTTTTTGCTCTTCCGTGAGGGGGTATACCTGGAAGAGGCTATCAAGTCTTTCTCTAAAGTCACTCAGGGTATGTGACTCCCCTGAGTACTGGGGTAGCCAGGTTGCCCCCGGGATATAGGGCATGGAGAATGGCATGACCGCAGCAGCGGTTGCGATGGCGGTGGCTGTGGCAGTGGAGCTCCCCTCGGTGTCCGACATCCTTCTTCCCCCCTAGTGGACCGTGGCCTACCTTGCGATGCTCTTCTTCCGTAGGCCGCGGCTCCGCAGTCGATCGTCGCGGTTGAGGACCTGGCGTCGCGCTCCGATGACGTCAGCGTCGCTCTTCCTCCCTTCCAGGACCTTGCGCAGCGTCGGAGCGTGGGGCGGAGCTTCGGATCTCACGCGCTTTCGGCATCCACGCCCCTCTTCTTCCCGCGCGGCGTCCCGAAGATGGCGTCCGAAGGCGGGAAGCAGCTGCGGATGGCGGGAAGACGGCAGAAGAAGGCAGGAAACGGTCCAAGATGGCGTCCGATGGCGGGAAACGGCTCCGGACGGCGGGAAACTTCACCACAGGTAAGTATAAAAGTCTCTTTTTCAGGCACGCAGTACCCGGTGGTTGAGGGCACGAAATCCTGCCGACTACGCCAAAGTTGACGCGCCCCCTGGGCCTGTGCTGTGCAGGGGGATACCCGGAGCCGGGCCTTCTGTAAGATGCTGGGGGTTGTAGTCTCCGTGTGGCGGCGACCCGCTCCGTGCCCAGGGTGGTCAAACCAGTGGCAGTCTATTGGTATTGTAATTGTCCGACTACGCCACCCGTTGATTGCGGTCAGTGGGGACTGCCGCTGCGCTGCAGACCGCTGAGGCTGATGTTGTTTGCGCAGCCGAGTATGGGATAACTCCCCACGGGAGAAGTATTGCCTCAGGGCAGCTAGAGTGAATGATGGGAGTGATGGTGTGAGCGTCCCAGAAGTAATGGTGCTGGTGCGGCGATGAAACACAGAGAGGTGTGGTGCAGTTCAGGGTCTTTGCTGATGGTATAACACAGACCCTCCCGGGAGTACTGGTTAGCAGTAGGGGCCTGGTCAGTCTGTAAGCAAGTAGGATCTCCTCTGGCCAGGTGGAGTTGTAGGCCTCCCCGACTATCTGCACTCTTTCCTGGCTACTTTGCTCTATGCGGGCAGAAGTAGCCCACGTCCCTGAGTATACCGTGTGGTGCTCACCCGTATGGCCGGTGACTTGGGGCCTTCCGTTAGCCTCCGCTCCACGATGGCGGTGCTGGTCCCTTGCTTGTGACCGTGCCTCCGGGCTTCTAAGGCCAGAGGACATGGAATCCCCTGCCGGTTGGATTCTGCTGCTGGACCTGGATGTCCCCACAGCCTCGGACTCCGTGTCCGGGTTTAGTGTCTTCAGCCAAGGCGAGCTTTCTAGCTTCCAGCCTCTGGCACTCGCTCCTGCTCCTACAGAGCTCCTGTTGTCACTCTCCCTGTGTCTGGAACTACACTCCAGGCTCTGACTGCTCTGCTTGTTCTGCAGGCTCTGTCTCAACTAATCCCGCCCCAGACCCAGTTTATAAGGGCAGATTCCTCCCCTCCAGGTCTGGGTGGACCGTGTTGCATGCTTAGGGCTCCTGACCATGGAAACCTCCCACTTGCTCTCAGACATAATATTTCTATTACTGTGGTAACCAGACCCCTGGGGTGCCACATCAGTATGTTGCGGTGGCTGCTTGTGCTGATAGGTGTTTCGGAGTGCTTTGGCCATCAGGACTTTATCCTGAGTTACTACTGCATATTCTGTGGCATTTGTGCCATCTGGGTTATTTTTTGTCTGTCAGGGCATTCTCAAAGAAAATGCCCAATCTTCCTGCAATGCCAACAAGATGTTTTGTCGCCCACTCCCCTACCTCTTCCTCTACCTCTCCCCTACCTCTGTAACCCTGTTCTTCATTCAAGTCTTTCTGTGTGAGGACAATATCACACCCATCCTGTATTACTAACACCAGTACCTTTTTATCCTTCTTTTTATCTTTAGAATATTTTTCTGCATGTCTGCCATTTTCTCTCTTTCAGGCTTCACACAACCATATATTTGCACTTGTAAGTCCAGACTTTTTTAATTTCTCACTGCACTTTCCTATTTCTTCCACAAAATTTTCACATTTCATCAAACTAAGTTTATCATCAAACCCAAACCTTTTCTACCATCTGTCACCATACTTTGCACATTCTGGGTGTATTTTATGGATATACTTCACATCGCCTTCCAGTGCTCCATTCTTTTGATAACACCATAAACATTCACATTCATGACCCTTACCTGAGACATCTCCCATCTTTAGAGTAAAACCCTTTGTAAGGACGTCTAATTTGACTATGGCCGTACATTGTTCAGGCTGATCTATATTAAGAGGACTATTATCTTTTGGATAATATAATTTTCCTTCTTCGATTTCACATATTTTCAGTTGTTTCACACTTTTTTGTTAAGTATATAATTCCACATGTGTTAATTCATAGTTTTGATGCCTTCAGTGTGAATGTACAATTTTCATAGTCATGAAAATACAGAAAAATCTTTAAATGAGAAGGTGTGTCCAAACTTTTGGTCTGTACTGTATGTGCACACGTTAAGTACTTTCTGCAGACATTTCTGCACCAAAAACGTCTTGTGGCAGGAAAAACACAACATAACATAAATTCGCACACTTTTACCGTATTTTTTACTTGCATTCCCCCACCCCCATGCATCTGATGAAAATCGCTGAATGGATTGACAGGCTGCAAATATAAAACTGCTTCTAATCTGCAAGGAAAAAAGAAGCAGCGTGTGCACGAGGCCTCAGGAATCTCATTCACTTTGTTGGTAGGAGGAAATGCTGCAACAAATACTTAAATATGCCCAAACCCAAAGCTCTAATCTCTCGGGCTCCAGAGTGCAGAAGCAGTTAACCCCTTCCTGACAGGGCCAATTTCTGTTTTTGAACTTTAGTTTTTTCCTCCCCTTCTTCCCACAGCCATAACTTTTTTACTTTTCTGTCCACATAGACATATGAGGGCTGTTTTTTGGGCGACGAATTGTAATTTTGATTGACACCATTGATTTTACCACTTTGTACTGGAAAACAGGAAACAAAAATTCCAAGTTCGGTGAAATTGAGAAATACACGCAATCTGACATAGTTTCTTGGAAATTATTTTTACAGTGTACATTTTGTGGTAAAAATGACCTTGCAGTGTGATTCTGCTCATCGGTACGATTACAGCGACACCAAACAAGTCCAGTTCTTTCATTATTTTACCAGTGAAAATAAATCAGAAGTTTGAAATAAAACCATTTTTGGGTTGTCGCCATTTTCCGAGACCCGTAACGTTTCTATATTTTTATTGATACCATTTTGGAATGGATATGACATTTTGATCACTTGTTACAGCATTTTTAGGGGTATTGCAGAAAATAATGTCATTTTGGCGTTTTTGAATATTTTTCTGTTTTATGGTGTTTACGAATCGTGTTGCTTGTGGTTTTATTTTGATAGATCAGACTTTTCTGAATGCAGCGATATCTCATATGTGTATTTTTTAAATTTTTTAATATCTTTATTTTTAATGCGAAAATGGGGGCGATTGGAACTTTTATGTTGCTTTTTTAAAATATCTTTTAAAACTTTTTAAAATAGCTTTTAACTTATAGCTTGTGCTATATATAGCGATGCCACAGTATTGCTGCAGTTAGTGAAAATCACGGTCTCCTTTTAAGCACGGCTATAGTCAGGATTTCAAGGGAGGTCTGTAATGGAGCACTGTGTTGAGCCATTATACAGTATGGAGCACTATGTGAGGCCCATTATACAGTATGGAGCACTATGCGAGACCATTATTCCATATGGAGCAATATGTGTGGTCCATTATACAGTATGGAGCACTATGCGAGGCCATTATACTGTATGGAGGACTATGCGAGGCCATTATACTGTATGGAGGACTATGCGGGGCCCAATATACTGTATGGAGGACTATGTGGGGCCATTATACTGTATGGAGGACTATGTGGGACCATTATACTGTATGGAGGACTATGTGGGGCCCATTATACTGTATGGAGGACTATCTGAGGCCCATTATACTGTATGGAGGACTATGTGAGACCATTATACTGTATGGAGGACTATATGGGGCCATTATACTGCATGGAGGACTATGTGGGGCCATTATACTGTATGGAGGCGTATGCAGAGCCCATTATACTGTATGGAGGACTATGTGAGGCCCATTATACAGTATGGAGCACTATGTGAGACCATTATACTGTATGGAGCACTATGTGTGGTCCATTATACCGTATGGAGGACTATGCGAGGCCATTATACTGTATGGAGGACTATGCGAGGCCATTATACTGTATGGAGGACTATGCGGGGCCCATTAAACTGTATGGAGGACTATGTGGGGCCATTATACTGTATGGAGGACTATGTGGGGCCATTATACTGTATGGGAGATGACACGCCCAAGGGATTGGGGGAGGGACGACTCGGCGCCCGGGCCTTAGTTGTTGTTTGCCTGACCTTGGGGGGGGGGATGTCGCGGTGGTCGGCTCCCGGGCCCGTACCCTGGGGTCACTCTTTAAAAAGGGAAAAAGAAGGGGGGGGGGTTTGTGTGGGAAAAAGGGGAATGTTCGTGACGCCACCTGTAGCTTCTGGTGAGGATCACCAGCCCTCTGGCAGTCCTCTGAGGCCGGTTTTCAGGCAGCTTAGCTGGTGCGGCTCCCCACAGGTGGAGCAGGGCCTCAGGGCAGCGTAGAGAAGAGAGAGTGAAGTAAAGCGTTGGCGGGAGCAGGGCCGCGGAGGAAAGAGCAGACAGAGACAGTTGTTGCAGTCATCCAAGTCTTTACTCACAGATTTGATCGTTCAGCTCAGAGCTTCTCTCTGCTGTCACACGGCGAGCTGCGGCCGCCAGGGTGGGGCTCAGCACACTCCAGGTAGTTCAGGAGCACTTGACAGGACCCCCGCTCTAGTGTGTCCCTCTCTTCTCCTACTTCACCTTCTCTCTCCTTCTCCCCACTGAGTCCCGTACGGGTACTGCAATGTCCTTTTTGGGTAACTTGAAGCTCCCGGACCGACTGGGTGCCCTTTTTGGTGACTTGTGGTGAGAACGTGGTGTAAGGCCGGGTCCCTCTGGATAAACTCAGATTAGGGAATACAGGTGGCGACTCCGTCCGTATCCCCCTGGGATCCACATAAGCCTCCAGACTTTTCCGACAGAGACGTGAAGTGCAAAGTCAGATAATCGGGGACCGGTACCCCCTCTTGCGGCAGGGTCTCTCTGGCTGGGCCAGAATGAGGTATGCAGGTGCCGACTCCGCTCCGTCCGCACCCCCTGAGATCCTTTCGCCTGTGGAGCTTGTCTCCTCTGCTCCCCTCCTAGGCCTTCTTAGTTGGACCCTGACCGGGGACAGAGCCAGTTATAACTCTGCCCCGACCCCCCGTCTCGAGGCCTGAGACTGGGAACCGTGGACCCTCAGCCAGCCGCAGCCTTGTGCTGACTTGCCGACCGAAAGACCCACGACCAAAGACCTTGTTGCTAAAATGGCCTCTGATTATATATGATTCTAGTTAAGTGCTGTAGATTAATGCTTCCTCCACCCTCACTCACTACTTGGTTCCCCCTAATCTTTGGTTCCCCCCAACTCCTCCATTCAGGCCCGGGGCAGCACTATGGTGCATTAGGCCCCCTTCAGAACTGGATTGGTGTAGTGTTGAGTGTGTGGTTGGGGTCCTGTGCAGTACTCCATCCTTATCTAAGAGAGGAGATACCACACCTCATTCTGAGGTGCAGTACCCCTGTGGCGACTGAACCCTCAGGGGCGCCACAAAAGCAATGTAGGGCCCCGTTATACTGTATGGAGGATTATGTGGGGCCCATTATACTATATGGAGAACTATGTGGGGCTCATTATTCTGTATGGAGCACTGTGTGGCCATTATACTGTATGGAAAGCAATGTAGGGCCCTGTTATACTGTATGGAGCACTGTGTGGGGCCCATTATACTGTATGGTGCACTGTGTGGGGCCATCATACTGTATGGAGCACTATGTGGGGCCAGTATACTATATGGAGCACTATGTGGGGCCCATTATACTGTATGGAGCACTATGTGGGGCCCATTATACTGTATGGAGCACTATGTGGGGCCTATTATACTGTATGGAGCACTATGTGGGGCCATTATACTGTATGGAAAGCAATGTAGGGCCCTGTTATACTCTATAGAGCACTGTGTGGGGCCATTATACTGTATGGAGGATTATGTGGGGCCATTATATGGTATGGAGGACTATGCGAGGCCATTATCCTGTATGGAGTACTATGTGGGGCCCATTATTCTGTATGGAGGGCTATGTGAGACCATTACACTGTATGGAGGATTATATGGGGCCATTATACTGTATGTAGGACTATGTGGGGCCATTATACTGTATGGAGGAATATGCGGGGCCATTATACTGTATGGAGGACTATGTGGGGCCATTATTCTGCATGGAGGACTATGTGGGGGCATTATACTGTATGGAGGATTATGTGGGACCCATTATACTGTATAGAGGATTATGTGGGGCCATTATACTGTATGGAGGATTATGTGGGGCCCATTTTACTGTATGGAGCACTATGTGGGGCTCATTATTCTGTATGGAGCACTGTGTGGCCATTATACTGTATATAATAAGCAATGTAGGGCCCTATTATTGTGACGCTCTAGCCCTCCCTGGGAAGGTGCACTCGGACGGCGGGCCTGTAGTTGTGGGGGATGTCATCGTGGCCTTGGCCCGGTCCGTGCCCAGGGCTGTCACATAAAAAATTATGGGCTTCTGGATGAGTGGTTGTTCGACTATGCCACCTGCGGTTTTTGGTGAGGGTCACCAGCACTGCAGCAGTCCTCTGAGGCCGGTGTTCAGACAGCTCGGATGGTACGGCTCCCCACAGGTGGAGCAAGGCCTCAGGGCAGCATAGAGAGAGAGAGAGAGCGTGGAATAGAGAGTTGGCGGGTTCAGAGCTGCGGAGTAAGGAACAGACAGCGACAAAGGTTGAAGTCATCCAAGTCTTTACTCACAGGTGTAGTGGTTCAGCTCAGAGCTTCTCTCTGCTGTCACACAGCGTGTTGCGGCCACCAGGATGGGGTTCAGCACACTCCAAGTACTTCAGGTGCACTTGACAGGACCCCAAGCTCTAGTGTGTTCATCTCTTCTCTTACTTCTCCTTCTCCCTCCTTGTGTTCCCCACTGAGTTCCGTACGGGTACTGCGATGTCCTTTACGGGTTTCGTGTAGCCCCCGGACCGACTGGGTGCCCTTATTGGTGACTGGTGGTGAGAACATGGCGTAAGGCCAGGTCCCTCTGGAAAAACGCAGATAAGAGGATACAGGTGGCGACTCCGCTCCGTCCGTATCCCTCTGGGATCCACATAAACCTCCGGACTTTTCTGACAGAGACGTGAAGTGCAAGGTCAGATAATCGGGGACCGGTACCCCCTCTTGTGGCAGGGTCTCTCTGACTAGGCCAGAATGAGGCATGCAGGTGGCGACTCCGCTCTGTCCGCACCCCCTGAGATCCTTTCGCCTGTGGAGCCTATCTCCTCTGTTCCCCTCCTGGGCCTTCTTGTGTGGACTAAGACTGGGAACAGAGCTGGCTATAACTCAACTCTGCCCCAATTCCCAGTCTCGAAGCCTGAGACCGGGAATCACAGAATCCTAGAACAGCTGCCGCTTATACTGACTAACCACTCCAGGGAACTGCAACCAAAAACCCGTTATTAAAGATGGCATCTGTTTATATATGATTCTATTAAGGTGTGTTATAAAGTGCTTCCTCCACCCTCACTCACTACTTGGTTCCCCCTTACTTTGGTTCCCCCCAACGCCTCCATTCAGACCCAGGGCTTTAGATCCCCGTCCTGAACTGGAGTGGTGTAGTGTTGAGTGCGTGGCAGGGGTCCTGTGTAGTACTCCATCCTTACCTTGGAGAGGAGATACCACACCTCGGTCTGAGGTGCAGTACCCCTGTGGCGACTGAACCCTCAGGGGCACCAAATTCCCCCCCAGTGAAAGACAGCATGTCCGCGGGCTGCAATAGAGTAAATACATGGTATATTTCAGACTTCAAAAATTTTTAAATGCTTTTGTAAACAAGAGAAACAATCTTCCCATTATGGGAGGCATTTTTCTTAAACGTTGCAGATTAAATATATATTAAGACATTATATAAATATAGAAAAACAGTAGAAATTCTTGTGCAAGTGCAGGCTCAGCAGCATGAGGGACCTGTCCAAAGAAAACCCTCCACGTAGGGCCTGGAGTGGCCGCAGGGCATGGCGGTCCTGAGTTGGACCTCCAATGGTGCCACCCAGACAGGTTTTTGTTCTGAGGTCTGTTGTTGCACATATAAAACCAATAGGGAGCACCTGAAAAGGTGCAAACTATTTACAATCCAGTCTGTTGACTGCTCACCGTCCGCTGGCATAACGTCTTTTCAAAATGAACGGCAACAAGGAGAACAAAAAAAAAACAATAACAAGGAAGTTCAGCCGCAGGGGCCGCATTACAGGTGGTATGCCCACCGGGGGTACGGCTCATGCTTTCCCACTGATCTTGACCGGTTACTTGTGGGAACGCGCGGAGAGGCGTCTTCCTTAAACACCCGGCTTACCTCCAGGGCGTACCACCCGCGCAAGTCTCCCGGGTATAGGTTGCGGTCAGGGTCTCCTTCCTCCAGATGGGGCTCCACGTCCCGCCTATTTACAAACACGTCTTGAACGAACTGGGGGCTGCGGATAAAGTCCCATCCCGCCTCCTGGTGGAATCTGACTATGAGTCCTTCCTCCCGGGGGCTGAAGCGGGAGGCCTGCGCCTGGCGGGCTTGGGCCTTAGCGGCTTTTGACCGCACCTCCAGCTGCTCGCAGCGGACCCTCCGTGCATGCCGTTATCGCTCTAGCTGGAGGAGCTCATGCCGGCAATACTCCTCCCGCTGTTGAGCCTCAGCTTGGGTCTCCCGGGGAAACCTCATTAGATCCCCCACTCGGTTGTCCCATCTAAACTCCTCTCCCTTTGGGCTTGTAACCGGGGGTGCTGGTAACGGTGTTAGCGGGGGCCGCTGTTGGTCCTCCATCTTGGCGGACCAGTCCGGGTTGGTGTGTGAGTACACCCAGGCGAGGGCAGGTGGTGACTGCTACTGGAGTGTGAGGGGCAGCAGGCTTCCGGAGGCTGCGAAAGCTTGGGCCTCACGGTCCGGGATCAGTAGCTGCTCCCAAACGGTAGCGCCCGGGGATGGAGGTGGCGGCAGGAAGTCTAGGAGGAGGTTGACGCACTTGGCGCCCGGGGCAGGGGTTGTTTCCTTACCCGCTCCTAGGCTGGATGCGGCCTCCTGGTCTTGTTCAATTTCCGCCGGGGCTGGAGTATCGCTGACAGGGCGCGGAACCTCTGGGTGTCGGGCTGCAAGCTTCTCCCACATCTCCTTCCTCCATTCCTCGACTGCTCTCCGCTGGGCCTCTTCCACTCTCCGGGTCAAGTTCTGCGTCTCGCCGTGGAGGAACTCGGCCTCCTCCGGTGCTAATCGAACGCTGTATCCCTCCAGGGTGAGAGAGGTGGTTGGCGGTGGGCCAGCGGCGTAGGGTGATTCCTGGTCTCCTTCCATTGTGGCCTCCAGATATGGTCTGTCTAGACTTGCTCGAACCACGCCTTGTCTCCCTCTCTTTCTCCTCCTCTTTCAGGGGCGGTTCAATGGCTGCTTGCAGACGGGCATTCCCTGGGACGTCCCATCTGTTTTGACGGACACATCCATGAGGACAGTCTCTGTAGCAAGGGGCGGTCTGTATTTTTGGCGCCATTTGAGAACCTTGCCCACGATGGGAGGTTTTAAGAGGTTGTTGTTTTCCCTGCACATAATGGAGTCCGTTCTTCTTGGGCGGGTGCAACATGGAATGTGGAAATACAGTCTTTAGAAAGGCGCACAGTAGCCGTTGGCAATGGGTATAGACTTTTGCCGTTGCCACGGGCACGAAATCCTGCCGACTACGCCAAGTTATGACGCTCTAGCCCTCCCTGGGAAGGTGAACTCGGACGGCGGGCCTGTAGTTGTGGGGGATGTCGTCATGGCCTTGGCCTGGTCCGTTCCCAGGGCTGTCACATAAAAAATTATGGGCTTCTGGATGAGTGGTTGTTCGACTACGCCACCTGCGGTTTCTGGTGAGGGTCACCAGCGCTGTGGCAGTCCTCTGAGGCCGCTGTTCAGACAGCTCAGATGGTACGGCTACCCACAGGTGGAGCAAGGCCTCAGGGCAGCATAGAGAGAGAGAGAGCGTGGAATAGAGCGTTGGCGGGTGCAGAGCCGCGGAGTAAGGAATAGACAGAGACAAAGGTTAAAGTCATCCAAGTCTTTACTCACAGGTGTAGTGGTTCAGCTCAGAGCTTCTCTATGCTGTCACACGGCGTGTTGCGGCCACCAGGATGGGGTTTGTGGCGCCCTACTGTGCATGGTGCCACAGATCCTGGAGGGGTGTATTAAAGGATTTCTCCACAAGATGCCCTCGGAGCATACACACACCTCCACCCTACCTCAGTCCACCAGAGGGAGCCCGGATAGGGATATAAATACGGAGGGTGGAGCTAGGCAGAGGCGGTCTGTGAGTTTGTTCTCCACAGGAAGTGAGTGGAGACAGAACAGTCTGCAGTCCACAGCCAGTTCCTGCAGAGTAAGACACAGAAAAACAGGTCAGTCTGCAGTGGAGCTCAGTCAGACTCAAGCAGCTCAAGTTAAGTGCGCTAGGAGCGTTGCTGATGCTCAGAGAGCAGCAGAAGAGGCAGCAGCTAACTGCCAGTGTGTATAGCCTAGTGAGGGCCCGAGTTGGCCGAAGGCTAGAGGAGCGAGCAGCATTGGGGGCAGAAGGACTTTGCCAGCTCACCCCAGAACCCATATACCGGACAACGGGTCCGAGTCTGCAGGGATTCTTTACACCCAGCAGAGGACAACCGGAACCCCTGGCGAACTACATGTCCCAGGAATACCAAACCCTGACTGTTATACCAGGGTCAGGAGTTACCGAGGCCCCATATACCAGGGGGTGTGTACTCCAACAGAAGGCCCTACCACAGGATCAGCCGGTGCAGGACTGAAACCAAGTAAGGCCTAGCTCCATGCAGGTCAGAAACTTACTACAGAGAGGCAAGAGACAGGAGGAGAATCCGGACGTGCACCTCTCACCCTACAGCGCTCCGGGTGTTCCTGAACTATTTCCAGTAAAGGTACAGAAGTGACTTTTGTGTGTGCTTCCCCTTCTTGCTCTGACCTGGCTGGGTCCCCTCTGTCCGGCATCCCCAACTCCTACGCTGCCCTGAGGCCCCGCTCTGCCTGTGGGGAGCGATTCCATCTAAGCTGCCACAACACCAGCCTCAGTGGACGGACGCAGCGCTGGTGATCCTCACCAGACACCACAGGTGGTATCACGAACTTTGACATTTCATTTTCCCCTTTTTAAGAGAGACCCCAGGGTACGGGCCCAGGAGCCGACCACCGTGACATCCCCCAAGAACAGGCATTAAGGCCCGGGCGCCGAGTAGTCCCCATCCCCTGGGCGCCACATCTCTCTAACTGGCGTCACGAACAGGATTGAGTGCCCATTACCACCTGGTACTGTGCGCCTTAAGAAACTGTAAAACTCACAGTGGTGAAGCTTTTCCCGCCATTTTCTGGAGTTTCCCGCCACTGGCCGCCATATTTCCGGTCGCCGCACGGGAAGAAGAAGGGCGTAACCGCTGGAAGCGCGCGAAGTCGAGGACACGCCCCGCCCCTGACTTCGAATCAGGAAACGTCAGGTCCTGGAAGGAGCCAGAGGACGCCCTGACGTCGGACGCAAGCGACGCAAGGTCCTACCAGAAGACAGCCACCTGCGGAGCAGCGGCCTACAGAAGGAAGGTAGGCCACGGTTCACTAGGGGGGTGCCAAGATGTTGCAGCAACAACCCGACGCCGCGACCCAGGCTGACAGCCCCGATGATGCACCCGCGGCCGCCGCCGCGCAAGACGGAGCAGACGCTCCATCACCAGGGCCTGTAGCCCCTATCGTACCATTGACTTTACCATACATGCCTGGAGCAAAGTGTCCGCAGACCAGGAGTCAGTGTCCGCAATTTTCAAAAAATTACAGACTGCCTTTGAGGACCGCACTGAAGCAGACCTCCAGATGAGGTTCTACCAATGCTCTCAGAAACCGAAGGACAGCGTTCGGGACTATGCTTGCCGTTTACAAGGGGCCCTGCGAGCTCTAAAACAGGTTAGTCCAATTAGCATAACAAATGAGAGTAAAATGCTAAAAGAACAATTTGTCCAGGGGCTGAGGTCCCAAGCGGAGAGCAGGACTGTGCGTTGGTGGTCCTTGGATCATCCAGATGCTACCTTTGACACCCTTAAGGATATGGCTATAAAGGGACTGCAACCCCTGGAGACGGCAGATACTGCAATCCAACATTACCAGGGTGGGGCCACTCCAACGCCAGCAGCACCCACCTTTTCCCCGCTGGCTGCTGAAGCCAAAGTGCAGGCAGCGCCCCCTACTGAGCTGGACTGTTTGCGCTCAGAAGTGCGCCAGCTGACCAAAAACCTGGCCACTGTAATGAGTGCCCTGCAACTACGGACGGAGCCAGAGACGGAGGGAAATATCCTGCTAGCCGACTGCCCTGAGAATGTTCCCTGGATGAACCGGAGGAGAAGGAGAACGTCGCCACTCCGGAGGAGGACATCGCCAACCCGGAGGAGGACAACGCCGCCCCCAGGAAGGACCAACAACCAGCGCCATCCTCACCAAGAGTTCGTCTGCCACCGCTGCCAGAAGGCAGGTCACACAGTGCACCAGTGTCCTTTAAACAAGCAAACCCTGGGTCTGAGGGCCAACACCCAGGAATAGACTCAGCAGGCCCCTCACACTGGCACCACAGGTTCGTGGGAGGAAGACCTTTCCTATCCATCATACTGGACGGCATTGCGATACCTGCCCTGCTGGACACCGGATCCCAGGTAACAATCATACCTGATATCCTCTATAGCAAATACTGGTCCATGGACCGTCTCCAACCCCCAAACCCAGACTTTTCAGTATATGCCTCTAACGGCCTCCCTCTTGACCTACTTGGGGTTAAGAATGTAGCAGTAAAAGTGGGGAGAGTGGAGTTAAAGGACGAGGGGCTCATTGTGGTGAAGACTGTCAATGAGGAAAATGGACTGAATGTACTACTAGGCACTAACATTGTGGGTAACTGTTTGGAGGAGGTTGTGTTTTTACTCCAACAGCTTGCTGACACCGCCAGACCGGGGCAGCGGAGAGCACTCCAGAGGGAGATTCGAGCCCTGATGTACCAGCAGCAAGTAAAGCTAACCGGTGGTGCAGGTAACAGACCCCGTACCCATTGTGATTCCCCCAATGAGTGAAATGCTTATCTGGTGTAGAGCAGCAATAGGTCTTAAAGGACATAGCTACCAGGCGGTAGTAGAACCCCTTAGCTCAGAACACAGACCTACACTCTTAACTGCCAGGGGGGTAGTAGATGTACGCAATGGGAGGGTGCCCGTCCGTCCTCTCAACTATGGGGAAGACGAGGTCAGATTACCACGTTATGCCACTGTTGCCAAACTTTACACTGTAAATAATAACTCTATTCACACGGCGGAGTCCTTAACCTCCCCAGACCAAGTGGAGGATAATGATCCTACAACACAGGTTGAGGATTGGTGTCAACAGCTCCACGTTGGGACAGACACCACTCCTGCCCACCAGAAACAAGGAGTACACCGGGTGGTTCAGGAATACGCGCAGGTATTCAGCAAACACCCACTTGACTTTGGGAGGATTAAGGGGGTACAACATCACATCCCCACAGGCAACCATCCCCCCATCAAGGAACGGTACAGGCCTATACCTCCAGCACACTACCAGAAAGCCAAGGAGATGTTGCATGACATGAAGAAGGCAGGGGTAGTAAGGGATAGTCGTAGTCCCTGGGCAGCTCCCCTTGTTCTAGTCAGGAAGAAGGATGGAAGCATGAGAATGTGTGTAGATTACAGACAAGTAAATCGCATTACACATAAAGATGCATACCCTTTACCCCGTATTGAGGAATCCCTGGCTGCCATAAAGTCTGCAAATTACTTTTCCACCCTTGACCTTACTAGTGGGTACTGGCAAGTAGCTGTGGCTGAGGAGGATCGGGAGAAGACGGCCTTCACCACCCCAATGGGACTCTGCGAGTTCAACAGTATGCCGTTTGGACTCTGCAATGCCCCTGGAACGTTCCAGAGATTGATGGAGAGCTGCCTGGGACACCGCAACTTCGAGACTGTGTTGCTATACCTGGATGACGTGATAGTGTACTCCAAGACGTATGAGGACCACTTGAAGCACCTGGCAGAGGTATTTGAGTCACTGTCCCAGTATGGGATGAAGTTGAAACCCTCAAACTGCCACCTGCTCAAGAGAAAGGTACAATAACTGGGGCACATTGTCAGCCCAGAAGGGGTAGCACCAGACCCGGAGAAGGTCACTGCCATACAGAAATGGCCGGAGCCGAAGAACCTCAAAGAGGTGCGTCAGTACTTGGGACTGATAGGATACTACCGGAGGTTTGTACAAGACTACACTAAGAAAGCAGCGCCTCTGCAAGACCTCCTGGTAGGACAGTCCCCCAAGGGCAGAAATCCCCCATTCCACTGGAGTAAAGAACAGGCTGAATCATTTCAAGAAATGAAGGAGATTCTGACAGGTGATGAGATCCTAGCCTACCCTGACTACAGCCAACCGTTCCTGCTGTATACTGATGCCAGCAATGAAGGATTGGGAGCTGTCCTAAGTCAGAAGCAGAATGGCCAGGAGAAAGTCATCGCATATGCAAGCAGGAAGCACCGCTCGACTGAAAGGAACCCAGAGAACTATTGCAGCTTTAAGTTAGAGTTCCTGGCCTTGGTCTGGGCCATCACAGAAAGGTTCAAGCACTACTTAGCCTCCAGCAAGTTCACTGCCTACACTGACAATAACCCCTTAACTCATCTTGAAACAGCCAAGCTGGGAGCCATGGAACAACGATGAATGGCTCGGCTGTCAAACTACCAATTCACAATAAAGTACTGGGCGGGCCGCAAGAACGCCAACGCCGATGCCTTGTCCAGGATGCCTCACTAGTCAGACACAGAAGAAGAAGTGGATGACCTGGAAGAGATTGAGCTACCTGCCTTTCATCGGAATGGGATGATCCATGAGCAACGAGCCTCCAGGAGGCAGCGTGGTAAGACGTTAAACCCTTTGCCTCACCACAGCTGGAAAGAGACCCAGGACAGTGACCCGGTTGTCAGCCGTATCAAAGAGCTGATAACCCAAGAAGGTTCCTCCCTGGAGAAGGATGCGTCTCTCCAAGCAAAACAGCTGTAGAATGAGAGAAGCCGGCTGTTTATCTACCGTGAGAAGCTGTGCCGGCGGTACGTCAATCCAAAAACCCATGAGATGGTATGGCAGATAGTGGTCCCCAAGACGGACATCCAGATGGTGTTGGAGGCCTACCACGATCAGGCGGGGCACTTTGGCTGGAAAAAGCTAGAGACCCTGTTGAAGTGTCGATTCTACTGGGT
Organism: Phyllobates terribilis; assembly: GCF_046119375.1. Classification (NCBI taxonomy): domain Eukaryota; kingdom Metazoa; phylum Chordata; class Amphibia; order Anura; family Dendrobatidae; genus Phyllobates; species Phyllobates terribilis. The sequence continues at coordinate 3,531,295 of NW_027362880.1, read as the reverse complement.
GGGAATGCGCAGCTCCATTGAAAGGTGGTGCAGAGACTGTGGACCCTGTAGCCTCAGAAGAAAAGACTACAGCAGCCAGAAGGCACCCCTGCAGCCCATCACGACGACTCGACCCCTGGAGATCGTGGCCCTGGACTATGTCAAGTTGTCACCCAGCCGGTCAGGATATGCCTATGCCCTGACCATGGTGTATCACTACTCCAGGTTCCTGGTGGTCGCCCCTGTCAAAGACCTGACAGCAAAGACAGCAGCGAAGACGTTCCAAGCGTACTTCTGCAGACCCAATGGATACCCTGAGTAGGTACTAATTGACCAAGGCCCGGCCTTTGAGGCTGAATTGTTCAAAGAGTTCTGCCATCTGTACGGGTGTATAAAGATCAGGACTACACCGTACCACCCCCAAACTAACGGTCTCTTTGAAAAGATGAATAATATCATCATCGATCTACTGAAGACTATACCACTAGAAGAGAGAAACCAGTGGCCAGACCTACTACCTGACCTAGTGGATCTGTATAATCACATACCAGTAAGTTCCACCAATTGCACTCCGGCATATCTCATGCGGGCAAGACCAGGAAAGCTGCCCATGGACCTGGAGCTTGGTGTTGTAGAACCAGAAGCAGATGTGACCACTGAAGACTATGACACGACCAGACAGAAGCAGTACAGAAGAGTACAAGCATGTGTCAAAGACAGTCTCACTCGGGTGAGGGATAAACAAGAAGCACAATACAACAGAAGTGCACCAGCAGAACCAGTCACACCAGGAGAAGTGGTATTGAAAAGGAAGTGGAGGAACCACAAGCTTGATGACCAGTGGGAGAGAGAACCCTACACTGTGTTGAATTCAAGGTTTGACAACAGGAAGACATGTCTGATCAGCAAAGATGGAGGAAGAACAACTGCAACAGTATCTAGGGACCACCTGAAGTTGTGTCCAGATCTGCTAAAACCCCAAGAAGAAGTGCCTCTCATTTTCCCGGAGGAACCTGATGAAGCAGTAATACATACAGATTTAGGAGACTTCCCGGCAGATTGGCCTCAAATCGGAGGAGCAGTCATAATTCCAGTACTCCAATTCTTCCAACAGCCAGAAGACCCTCCACAGCAAGTTGAACCTGTAAGTGCTGCAGAAGAGCCTAGTGCCGCAGAAAAGCCTGCTCAGGAAGAATCCCAGGAAGAAGGATCCCCGGCAGAAACAGAGCAAGAAGGCCCAGCCAATGGTGAACTTGCCAGCCCATTAGCGAGGTTAAGGCAGTTTTTCAATACCATCACTAGTAGAACAAACAGGGTAGCTGAGAGAAACACTGACACTACACAGACCACCGCACTACGCAGATCTACACGTAGCATGAAAGGTCAACACCCTGTCAGGTACACTAAGTAAAATAGTTAAACCCCGACAGATGTAGATAGTTATCCCTGGGGTATGGTATTGTATTGTATAATACTGTATATTATTGGATTATCCTGTGTATGTATTGCTATGTATTTATTGCCTTTTACAGGCCTTTAACTTATATCTTGCCCCTCTAATGGACAATCCAAGTGAAAAGGACACTTTACTTATTTGCTTCCCATTACCCGCTTGGGTATCTAAGAACTCTGTGGCTGAGGACTATGTGCAGCTCAAAAACTTAATTTGTACATATTTGCACTCCCTGAGTGCCCCTTTGCCCAACCTCTCCGGAAGTGACTTGGACTTTCTGGTTGCTCATTGCCTACTGTTTATTGAACTATTTATGTATATTTATCCATGTTCTGGTTATGCAACGTTCAAGTGTCCTAACCTCCCATAAAGGGAAGCTTGTTATTGTTGTTGTTACAAAATGTGCTTCAGCCCGGGAGTGCTGAGTTCAACTAGGGGGGAATGTGATGCCCTGCTGTGAATGGAGCCACAGATCCTGGAGGGGTGTATTAAAGGATTTCTCCACAAGAGGCCCTCGGAGCATACACACACCTCCACCCTACCTCAGTCCACCAGAGGGAGTCCGGATAGGGATATAAATACGGAGGGTGGAGCTAGGCAGAGGCGGTCTGTGAGTTAGTTCTCCTCAGGAAGTGAGTGGAGACAGAACAGTCTGGAGTCCACAGCCAGTTCCTGCAGAGTGAGACACAGAGAAACAGGTCAGTCTGCAGTGGAGCTCAGTCAGACTCAAGCATCTCGAGTTAAGTGAGCTAGGAGCGTTGCTGACACTCAGAGAGCAGTAGAAGAGGCAGCCAGCTAACTGCCAGTGTGTATAGCCTAGTGAGGGCCCGAGTAGGCCGAAGGCTAGAGGAGCGAGTAGCATTGGGGGCAGAGGGGCTTTACCAGCTCACCCCAGAAACCATATACCGGACAACGGGTCCGAATCTGCAGGGATTCTTTACACCCAGCAGAGGACAACCAGAACCCCTGGTGAACTACATGTCTCAGGAATACCAAACGCTGACTGTTATACCAGGGTCAGGAGTTACCGAGGCCCCATATACCAGGGGGTGTGTACTCTAACAGAAGGCCCTACCATAGGATCAGCCGATGCAGGACAGAAAATAAGTTAGGCCTAGCTCCAGGCAAGTCAGAAACTTACTACAGAGAGGCAAGAAACAGGAGGCCGTACACCCGCTCACTGGGGAGAATCCAGACGTGCACCCCTCACCCTACAGAGCTCCGGAGTGTTCCTGAACTATTTCCAGTAAAGGTACAGAAGTGACTTTTGTGTGTGCTTCCCCTTCTTACTCTGGCTGGGTCCCCTCTGTCCTGCATTCCCAACTCCTACGCTGCCCTGAAGCCCCGATCCGCCTGTGGGAAGTGATTCCATCTAAGCTGCCACAACACCGGTCTCAGTGGACGGTCGCAACGCTGGTGATCCTCACCAGACACCATAGGTGGCGTCACGAACTTTGACATTTCATTTTCCCCTTTTTAAGAGAGACCTCAGTGTATGGGCCCGGGAGCCGACCACCGCGACATCCCCCAAGAACAGGCATTAAGGCCTGGGCGCCGAGTAGTCCCCATCCCCTTGGCGCCACAGGGTTCACTCCAAGTACTTCAGGTGCACTTGACAGGACCCCAAGCTCTAGTGTGTTCCTCTCTTCTCTTAATTCTCCTTCTCCCTCCTTGTGTTCCCCACTGAGTCCCGTACGGGTACTGCGATGCCCTTTACGGGTGGCGTGTAGCCCCCGGACCGACTGGGTGACCTTATTGGTGACTGGTGGTGAGAACTTGTTGTAAGGCCGGGTCCCTCTGGATAAACGCAGATTAGAGGATACAGGTGGCGACTCCGCTCCGTCCGTATCCCCCTGGGATCCACATAAGCCTCCGGACTTTTCTGACAGAGACGTGAAGTGCAAGGTCAGATAATCGGGGACCGGTACCCCCTCTTGCGGCAGGGTCTCTCTGACTAAGCCAGAATGAGGCATGCAGGTGGCGACTCCGCTCCGTCCGCATCCTCTGAGATCCTTTTGCCTGTGGAGCCTATCTCCTCTGCTCCCCTCTTTTGCCTTCTTGTGTGGACTAAGACCAGGAACAGAGCTGGCTATAACTCAACTCAGCCCCAATCCCCAGTCTCGAGGCCTGAGACCGGGAATCACAGAATCCTATAACAGCTGCAGCTTGTACTGACTAACCACTCCAGGGAACTGCGACCAAAGACCCGGTACTAAAGATGGCCTCTGTTTATATATGATTCTATTAAGGTGTGTTATAAAGTGCTTCCTCCACCCTCACTCACTACTTGGTTCCCCCTTACTTTGGTTCCCCCCAACGCCTCCATTCAGACCCAGGGCTTTAGATCCCCGTCCTGAACTGGAGTGGTGTAGTGTTGAGTCCGTGGCAGGGGTCCTGTGTAGTACTCCATCCTTACCTTGGAGAGGAGATACCACACCTCGGTCTGAGGAGCAGTACCCCTGTGGCGACTGAACCCTCAGGGGCGCCACATTATACTGTATGGAGCACTGTGTGGGGCCAATTATACTGTATGGAGCACTGTGTGGGGCCCATTATACTGTATGGAGGATTATGTGGGGCCATTATGCTGAAGGAGCACTATGTGGGGCCAGTATACTGTATGGAGCACTATGTGGGGCCCATTATACTGTATGGAGCACTATGTGGGGCCCACTATACTGTGTGGAACACTATGTGGGGCCCATTATTCAGTATGGAGGACTATGTGAGGCCATTATTCTGTATGGAGGACTATGTGGGGCCATTATATTGTATGGAGGACTATGTGGGGCCATTATTCTGCATGGAGGACTATGTGGGGCCATTGTTATGCATGGAGGACTATGTGGGGCCATTATTCTGCATGGAGGACTATGTGGGACCCATTATATTGTATGGAGGACTATGTGGGGCCATTATTCTGCATGGAGGACTATGTGGGGCCATTGTTATGCATGGAGGACTATGTGGGGCCATTATTCTGCATGGAGGACTATGTGGGACCCATTATACTGTATGGAGTACTATGTGGGGCCATTATTCTGCATGGAGGTCTATGTGGGACACATTATACGGTATGGAGGACTATGTGGGGCCATTATACTGTATGGATGACTATGTGGGCCATTATTCTGCATGGAGGACTATGCGGGGCCATTATACTGTATGAAGGACTATGCGGGGCTATTATACTGTATGGAGTACTATGTGGGGCCATTATTCTGCATGGAGGTCTATGTGGGACCCATTATACTGTATGGAGTACTATGTGGGGCCATTATTCTGCATGGAGGTCTATGTGGGACACATTATACGGTATGGAGGACTATGTGGGGCCATTATACTGTATGGATGACTATGTGGGCCATTATTCTGCATGGAGGACTATGCGGGGCCATTATACTGTATGGAGGACTATTCAATGTTATATTTGATAAGGGAAAACTTCCTCAATTGTAGACATTTTTTAAATAAATATCACGGTTGTCTTGCAACTTTGTCCAAGTTTTTCATTTTGGCCCTCCGAGTATTTGAGTTTGACAAAATATAAAGGGCATACAGTATTGCCATATCGCACTGCGTCATAATTCAGCTGTCACAGAGAGAGACTGCAGACTTTTCTTTTGCAAGCAGAAAACCCTATAAGATATAAAGGGATGTCCGGGCATACAGTATTGATGACCTATCTACATCTACAGGATAGGTCATCAATAGCAGATCAGTGGGGGTCCGACACCTGGCGCCCCCAAGAGCAGCTGTTTGCTCAGGCGGCATTACTGAGCGGCTGCTGCTGGTTCTGCAGCTCAGCTCCTGTTCATTTGAATAGTAGTGACTACAGTACCAGCAGCGACTGGCAGAGGCCACTACACTCTGGATAGAGCTGCGCTTGCTCCGGAGCTTGTAACAGCTGACCGATGGGGGCACCAGCTGTCAGACCCCACCTATCTGCTTTTCATGACCTATCCTGTATATGTAGGGAGGTCATCAATCCCATATGCCCGGAAATATCCTTTACTCTCTTATAGTTGTTTTCTGGTCACAAGAGAAAAGTCTGCAGTTACTCTGACTGCAGACAGCTGAATTATCACACTGTCACGATTTGCGCACACTGTCTCGATTTTCCTGTATTTTAATGCAGGAGGGCGGTCACTTGACCTCATGTATGCAATTTACATACTTGCAGTCACATGCCGACTAGTCTCATCCAGATTCTTTCAATTCTCTTATATTGAGTGGAGCAAGATGAGTCTCGTCCGCACATGACTGCAAGTATGTAAATAACATACATTTAAAGGAAAATTCCTTTAAAGAGAATTTCCAACCTTCTTGAACATTTTACAGGGGACAGGGTTTGTTTTAAGAAAAAGAAAAACAACCTTAAAGGGGTTGTCCAGCTTTAGGCTACAAGCCTGCAATTTCTCTGTGCGCGCTGTGAGGATTCTCAGGTGTCGGTGCCCGATGTGAATTGAGTGCAGCCGAACACAGTCTAGTCAGAATGTGGCCAGAAGTAGAAGTATGCGTATCACATGCTTGTGGTCACACACCCGACACCTGAAAATCCTCACAGAGAGCAGGGCGTGCAATGTGAGGATTCACAAGTCTGCAGTCACATAAAGTGACTGCAGTCTTGTAGCTTAAGGCAGCTTGCACCTGTTCACACTTGCTTTATTCTGTTCGGAGGTGCTGGTCAAGTTTTTTTTATAGTTTACTTTTGGAGGTTGTGACAGCCTCCTTTTCTGACTGTGCACTCCTCTGATCAGCCTAAGGCCCCCTTCACATGTACGTGTCTGCGTTACGTGTGGCATCCGTTTTTTCCATGGATACCACATGTGCCCATTATAACCTACTAGCTATTCAACCCGTTCTACGCCCGGGTGGCAAGCATTTTTATTGGTATATGGTCTCCCATGCTGGTATGTGCTGCCCCCCTCCTGGTATTTGTGCTGCCCCCATCCTGTCCCCACCATCCCATCCTGGTATGCAAGGCACCTCTCACCCCCAATCCTGGTATGCAAGGCACCCCTCACCCCCAATCCTGGTATGCATGGCACCCCTCACCCCCAATCCTGGTATGCATGGCACCCCTCACCCCCAATCTTGGTATGCATGGCACCCCTCACCCCCAATCCTGGTATGTGTGGTACCCCATCCCTCATCCCTATCCTGGTATGTATGGTATCCCAGATCCTGGTATGCATGGGCCGCTCACCCTCATCCTGGTATGCATGGCACCCCTCATCCCCATCCTGGTATGCATGGCACTCCTCATCCCTATCCTGGTATTCATGGGCCCCTCATCCCCAATCCTGGTATACATAGTACCCCTCATCCCCAATCCTGGCATACATGGTGCCCCTCATCCCTATCACGGTATGTATGGTACCCCTCATCCCCAATCCTGGTATACATGGTACCCCTCATCGCTATCATGGTATGTATGGTACCCCTCATCCTGGTATGCATGGTACCCCGCATTCCTATCCTGGTATGTATGGTACCTCTCATCCCTATTCTGGTATGCATGGCACCCCTCACATCCCTATTCTGTTATACATGGCACCCCTCACACCCCAATCCTGGTATGCATGGTCCCCTCACCCCCCAATCCTGGTATGCATGGTCCCCTCACCCCCCAATCCTGGTATGCATGGTCCCCTCACCCCCCAATCCTAGTATGCATCGTCTCCTCACCCCTTAACCCTGGTATGCATGGTCCCCTCACCCCCCATCCTGGTATGCATGGTCCCCTCACCCCCCAATCCTGGCATGTGTGGTACCCCTCACCCCCCAATCCTGTTATGTGTGGTACCCCTCACCCCCCAATCCTGGTATGCATGGTCCCCTCACCCCCCAATCCTGGTATGCGTGGTACCCCTCATCCTGGTATGCTTGATCCCCTCACCCCACAATCCTGGTATGCATGGTCCCCTCACCCCACAATTCTGGTATGTGTGGCCCCCTCATCCCTTTCACACTGTACACACATACAAAAAAATAAACAGTTATACTCACCTTTCTTCTCTGTGCTCCAGCGCTGCTGCGTCCTGTTCTGCCGGAGGCCGGGGGGAGGAGTGTGGCGACGGAGCACCACGCTGTCCGGCGCCGTTTTGCTGAAGACACACTGCAAATGTGTCTGCAGTAAAATGGCGCAAGATAGCGCTATGTGCATGCGCCGATCCGGCGCCCCACTCCTGCCCCGGTCTCCGGCGAAGAGAGGCGCTGCGGCAACGCTCCTCCCGGTCAGGTAAGTATGTAAGTATGGCGTCGGAGATCGCGGTATGCGTTCAGTGCCTACGCATACCGCGATGTCCGGCGCCATACACTCCTCTTACCTGTAACGGCTGGATGGGTGATTCTGTCTGGAGCCAGACGGCGCGTCGCGCATGCGCAGTCTATCGAGGCTTCAGACAGAGACACGCTTGCAGTGTTATATTATAGATGGTGTTTTTCCGGTAACGGTTTTATATGAATTTATGAAGGTGTCTAAGGCTTTTAATTAATGCTGGATCCTACCTGCCCTTTACATTTTTACGCTTATAGCCCGGGAGAGGCATGACTGATAAATATTAGGATTAGGATCCCATCAAAGAAAGGTCACCTAGTCACGGCTAGTGGGCTCTCCTGAATTTGCCAATTTATGTGCTAAATACTGTAATTTTTATAAGTAAATTCTATATAGCATTAATGCGGTTCAAATGTCATATATTCAATGTTTGCAGCACTTACAGGGGCGGCTGTATTCTCCTGTATCTATCTATACTGAGGAGAGGGTGGACATGCCTTGGTGTTTGGGACCTGATCTTTTAAGACCCTAACAACGCCCCCGCTGCTATCCGTCCTTGGTGACACTGTTTACCTCTTGGTATCACTTTGCAGCAGCCAACAGAATGTCTCCGCACTGTGACCCTAAACTACATTCTCACTTATCTTTTTGCAAAGGACAAGAAAAAGAGGGGAGGAGACATCACACCATGTGAGCACATCCCACCCACTTTTACTGCAGTCTTAATGCAATCTAACACTACACTAGACGCATGGGAAATGTCTGCAGCTGCTCCCCCTAGTGTTTAAGAGTTGAAAATATCAAAACTTTTACAATTTTTATATTTTTTTACCATTAAAAGATTTTTTTTTTTTATATTAAAACTTTAGTGCTTTACATTTTTTCAATTGTTGCTGCGAGACCTCTGAAGATGATGAGTATTATACTATCCATTTCTGAGCTTTACGTTGCTTTACTCCCTACTTCACAGTACACTGACGTTGAGTATGGTCTCATCCATATGGGGTCACAAAGGTTCAGCTAATGTTATCGCCTTTTGCAGGGCTTTTCATACTGGATACATCACCGTCCATCATATGAAAGTCCAACCATAAACAATATTCCATGGACCCTCAAGGTAAATCCCAAACTTCTCTCTGATCTTCTCTATGGGATATTCATGAAGCTGCTTTATATTTTATCCATGACTGTATAATAACAAGGGCTCTCTGGTTGATTAGATTATGTATAAGAGAATTTCTAAATGTTTTTTTTTTATTACAGGATGACCCACTACGTGTGGTTCCCTGGAAAAATTCCTCTGAAGATTCCATCAAGCTTCCTCTTTGGATCTTCCGTGCCACAGTTTTTGTTGCGCTGATGACACTTGTGACAATACTAGAGAACTTGGCTTTAAAGCGCACCTGTCAGCAGGATTGTGCTTAGTAAACCACATACACTGACCGGTGGGCGCCATTACACTGAGTAAAATGATAGCTTTGTTGATGAAATCCGTCCAGAGGTTCTTTTATAATCTTTAGTTTCAGTTTTGCCATAATGAGATACTCGTGCTCTGGGGCGGGACTTTAGGGAGGTGCTGTAGCTGGTGCTCTCATTATGTATGCCTATCTCTGACAGGTCACTGTGCTTTCAGTCGCCGGCCTAATATTTTAAATATTGCCTTTGCAATTTCTCTGCCAATTTGAAATTTACATCCCCAAAATGGCCGCAAAGGCCCGCGCATGCGCAGTAGCATGTTTCGGTTGCCGAAAGATGCTACTGCACACGCTGGGTCGCCATTTTGCTAAAGGAAAAAGAAACTTGCCTGCAGCAATATGGCACCCAGCAACTGAAAGATGCTACTGCGCATGCGCGGGCCCCGGCGGCCATTTTGGGGGATGTAAATTTCAAATTGACAGAGAAATTACAAAGGCAATATTTAAAATAGAAGCAGAAGCACAGTGACCTGTCAGAGGCCAGAGATAGGAATACATAATGAGAGCACCACTTACAGCCCCTCCCTAAAGTCCCACCCCAGAGCAAGAGCATATCATTATGGCAGAACTGAAAATAAAGATTACAAAAGAACCTCTGGACGGATTTCATCAACAAAGGTATCATTTTACTCAGTGTAATGGCGCCCACCAGTCAGTGTATGTAGTTTACTAAGCACAGTCCTGCTCACATGTGCGCTTTAAGGCTTGTCCTGAGCAAGAAGGCAAAGTCTAAACTTGGTGAAACAACTATAAAACCCACTCCTAAGAACAAAAACATTCTGGAAGAACAAAGTACTTGTAAGGAACCAATTTGTATCCCTAAGATTCAGGAGCAAGTTTCCAGGAGAATAACTGTTCTGCCAAATGGCAAATGTTCTGGTCCATCCATGGCTCCTGTACCATAGGATGCGAATAAAGTTCCTAGACGCAACTATAAAGAGGGTTTCAGTGATATTGTCTGGGTCCATACTGTACCATATTACAGCAGAAGAAGACCTCAAAGTTCTACAGAGTAAAAAGAGGTTTCTGATCTTTGAATGAAACCAATAATCAATAACCTAGAATTTCAGAGCCGAGAACGCCAGAGTTGAGCACACCAGTACCAAGAATACCAGAGCCTAGAGATTCAGAACCTTGAATGCTGGAGCCTAGAAAGCCCACAATACTGCAACACAGAATCGAGAGGAGAATATTTTTCTGTAGATGTCTAAGAGGCAAAAAAGATTGAGAAAACATCTGTCTGTAGTTTCCATCGCTTGCATCTCACCTATTCCCGATCCATCACAGATTTGAAGGATACCTCCTGATGTCATCAGCATCGTAACCATCTGTGGTTCACATCCTACAGATGACGATAAACTTGAAGTTCAGATTTCTGGGTGGCTAAATGCTGGAGGGTGATGACCTATTGATGGCCCACAGCCAGAGGTTCATTACCTGTTGATGGTACACAGCTGGACAGTGGGTCAATAACTTTTGATGGGACACATCCAGGTTCCTCCCTGATTACAAGGGACCCTAGTGAATACTGATCATTCTGAACCCCCACTGACTATATACTTGCTCCACCTCACCCTATACCATCATGGAGGACACTTCCACCTGTGTCCACTGTAAGGTTGGACTTTCTTTTATAATTACAGCAGATTAATAAATATCATAAAGCTGAAAAAGTGTCGAGTAATTTTATTATTAATAAATATAAAGTATAATATATATCTATAGAGGGCACATAAGATGACTAACTATAGAAAGCATGGTATCGCCTGATATATACTGTATATTCTAGATGGCGCTATTACACTAAATACATCACAACCTCCAGGGTGATATTACCGTACAATGCGAGATCACTAATAATGGCCACAGATTATGAGAAAATGACCAGCTCCATAGTCCTGGAGTTATTATAAATGTCTCTAGTGTGAGGCAGGGACTGGACGAGTGTTGGAGGGAGGTATATTCCCCCAGGACGTCCTTTATGTATCCATGCTGTAGAATCTGCCGTATACTTCTGTTCTAGCAGTCAGACATTTCACTCTGCAGATCACAGGCTCAACATTGTGTAAAACTACCACCGTATATAAGAGCACTCAGAATAAAAACTAGCGGCATGCCATGCACTGCCCACGTCATGTGTACGGGATACAGGACCTGCAGGACCTGGTACGACCATTATAGTTGATATATTAGATTAATGATACCTGTGCAGATGAAGGGAAAAAAATATGTGCAACAACAGGAGGAGAAAGTCTCAAAATGTAATTTGAAGAGTATGAGATGCAGATATGTGGTACCAGGGAGAAACGTAAGTGTAGTCAGACAACACAATGACCTGGAAACGGGTCAAGCAGAGCCGGGTATGTGGTAATAATAAATGGGCAGGGAAATGAGTCGAAGTTTTGGTAATCATGGTGTAACAGACCGGGCAGACTGACTGGGCAGGAGAGAATTTTATGTTCTTTTGATTATAGAATCATTCGGAGAATTCCTGCTCCTTAATATTTAAAGGGGTTGTCCGGGACTATTTTTTTTTTTTACCGTGGACCTAAGAACTTACAGGCCGATCTTTGCCTGCTAACAGTGGTCACAGCCCGCTCCTGCTGGTGATTCTCCAGCTCCCCCTCTGCTCTGTTGATGGGGCATGACTGCTGGAGTCATGCTGACTGACAGCTGGCTCCCCGCTGCCTAACAGCAGGGAGCCGACTGCCAATCAGCATGAAGTTGGCAGTCATGCCTCCATGACAGAGCAGATAGGAAAAGGAAGAGCTGTCCTGTTGACGTGAAACACCAGAATTGCTGTTAGGAGCAGTTCAGGAGCGATCTGAGTCGCCACCGGCTAAAACAGGCAGGTAGTTAGCAATTACCTGCCTGTTAGTTCTTAGTAATAACTCATAGGAAATAGTAGCATGTTAAACCCAGTATAAAAAAATCAAAGGTTATATAATGGCATAATACACATGCAGGTATTGAAGGACTCAGGTGGACAACTCGTCATGAAATACATATATACGGAGACAAAAAATGACGAGCAATAGTCCAGGGTAATGTACAAAAGTAGGAAAAAACAAGGAGTGATCCAGCATCCAAAAGTCTTCTTTAAAATCAATAATCCTATATTGGAAAACTATTTTAAAAATCATATGCAGAAAAGTCACATCATACAATGATTAAGGACCATAAGGTCTGAAACTCTTCTGTACATCACCTCCTCCTGTGGGGGCTGTGACTTCTCTGCATATGATTTTTAAAATAGTTTTCTAATATAGGATTATTGATTTTAAAGAAGACTTTTGGATGCCGGATCACTCCTTGTTTTTTCCTGCTAATCTCCCGGGGCACTGCCGGCTGTTCCATGCACCTGATGTCTGAGTAAGTTGAGCTGACTTTTTTTTCCTCTTTTGTTTCAATGTTCAAAAGTAGAAAATTTATTGATGGATAAAAATATACATGAACAGGGCAGGGGGGAATAGGACACACATCCACGTGTGAAGACAAACTGTGGAAAAAAGGGGCACGCAATATAGGAACATTAATAATAGTATACAGTGCCTACAAGTAGTATTCAACCCCCTGCAGATTTAGCTGGTTTGATAAGATGCAAATAAGTTAGAGCCTTCAAACTGCAAACGAGAGTAGGTTTTATGAACAGAAGCATAAATCTTACAAACCAAAAAGTTATGTTGCTCCGTTTAATTTTATTAAATTTTAAACATAAAAGTGTGGGTCAATTATTATACAACCCCTATGTTTAATATTTTGTGGAATAACCCTTGTTTGCAATTACAGCTAATAATCGTCTTTTATAAGACCTGATCAGGCCGGCACAGGTCTGTGGAGTTATCTTGGCCCACTCCTCCATGCAGATCTTCTCCAAGTTATCTAGGTTCTTTGGGTGTCTCATGTGGACTTTATTCTTGAGCTCCTTCCACAAGTTTTCAATTGGGTTAAGGTCAGGAGACTGACTAGGCCACTCCAACACCTTGTCTTTTTCCCTCTTGAACCAGGCCTTGGTTTTCTTGGCTGTGTGCTTTGGGTCGTTGTCTTGTTGGAAGATGAAATTATGACCCATCTTAAGATCCTTGATGGAGGAGCAGAGGTTCTTGGCCAAAATCTCCAGGTAGGCCGTGCTATCCATCTTCCCATGGATGCGGACCAGATGGCCAGGCCCCTTGGCTGAGAAACAGCCCCACAGCATGATGCTGCTACCACCATGCTTGACTGTAGGGATGGTATTCTTGGGGTCGTATGCAGTGCCATCCAGTCTCCAAACGTCACGTGTGTGGTTGGCACCAAAGATCTCGATCTTGGTCTCATCAGACCATAGAACCTTGAACCAGTCTGTCTCAGAGTCCTCCAAGTGATCATGAGCAAACTGTAGACAAGCCTTGACATGACGCTTTGAAAGTAAAGGTACCATACAGGCTCGTCTGGAACGGAGACCATTGCGGTGGAGTACGTTACTTATGGTATTGACTGAAACCAATGTCCCCACTGCCATGAGATCTTCCCGGAGCTCCTTCCTTGTTGTCCTTGGGTTAGCCTTGACTCTTCGGACAAGCCTGGCCTCGGCACGGGAGGACACTTTCAAAGGCTGTCCAGGCCGTGGAAGGCTAACAGTAGTTCCATAAGCCTTCCACTTACGGATGATGCTCCCAACAGTGGAGACAGGTAGGCCCAACTCCTTGGAAAGGGTTTTGTACCCCTTGCCAGCCTTGTGACCCTCCACGATCTTGTCTCTGATGGCCTTGGAATGCTCCTTTGTCTTTCCCATGTTGACCATGTCTGAGTGCTGTTCACAAGTTTGGGGAGGGTCTTAAATAGTCAGAAAAGGCTGGCAAAAGAGATCTTTAATCCACACATGTGAAGCTCATTATTCTTGGTGCCTGAACTACTTCTTAATACTTTAGGGGGACCAAACAGAATTCTTGTGGTTTGAGGGGTTGAATAATAAATGACACTCTGAATTAACTTTTAACGTTTTAAAAAAACAAACAAAAAAAAAACAAAAACAAAATTTGCTGCAGTGCATTTCCCACTTCCAGGCTGATCTACAGTACAAATGTCACAATGCCAAGTTAATTCCGCATGTGTCAACCAGCTAAATCTGCAGGGGGTTGAATACTACTTGTAGGCACTGTATATCAAATATCATATACATTATCATGTGTACTATCATAACAGATATAAAGGAATACTATGTCATAAAAAAGAAATCCTGCCATTATACCAATAAATAGCGTTATCAAGGTATATGTGACAAATGATCCCACTAGAACTATGCTAATGCACCAAACAAGAAGCATTATGAAATACTTTGGACACCAATGATGCAGGAGCTCTAACTATTAGTGCGTCCGCCCCTGACGCTCATTTCGAACCAGCCTTCGTCAGGTGGCACGGTCTCCACTTATTCTCTGACTTATACACTACGCCAGATGAAGAAAAAAGGCGATGTAGTGCAGCCATGCACGGTAACAGGACCTCCCTATTGTTTTCCCCCATGGAACACCAATACATTTCAATTGAATGTGTGTCCTCGGATGTACATTCAGTTGAAACCAGTGGGCCCACTCTATGTCCTGCTCGGGGACACGCCAAAGATCTGGGCCCACCGAAGAGTTGTCCGATGTCCCATTGCTCCAGTCCGGCCCTGGTTACAGTTCATGCTAGTCCAGACAACAGATATCACGTCCATCGCACATGTATCCAGTCAGCAACTACAGTCCTCACATACATAGTTCATCACATACAGACGATGGATACCATGACCGTAGAACATCTATCTAACTCCAGCAACATATAGTACAGTCTCAACTGGGGTTCTCCAAACTTATTTGTGGGTTCAGTGTTGGGCAGAGGAGCAGACCTGTATTCCACCAGATGGAGCCATGGTGTTTTGGACTGTTACTGAAGAGACCCTCTGGAGTGGGAGTCAGAGACTTTATACCCACAGTTCCCATTCAGGACATTCCTCCACAGGATTGGAGAAGTTGGGGGGAGGTGAGACTTCACTGTTCAACTAACCAGCATATTTGTCCTAAATTGTGTAATTAGTAAACTGCAGTGGGCTGATGCAATATATACTCAGCAGGCATTTACAAATGAACATACCACAAGAGTGAACGTACAGTCTCATATGAAACAATGACTCAATTGAGGCCTCTGAGAGACTAACAAGAGTAATGGAACGATTCCACACGGTTCCACACAAAAGGTTGATACATAAAATGAGAACAATGGGGATAGGGGAAAATATATGTATGTGGGTTAAGAATTGGCTCAGTGATAGGAAACAAAGGGTGGTTATTAATGGAAAACACTCAGACTGGGTCTCAGTTAACAGTGGGGTACCACAGGGGTCAGTATTGGGCCCCCTTCTTTTTAACATATTTATTAATGACCTTGTAGGGGGCATACAGAGTAACATTTCAATATTTGCAGATGACACTAAACTCTGCAGGGTAATCAATACAGAGGAGGACAATTTTATATTACAGGAGGATCTATGTAAACTAGAAGCTTGGGTTGATAAATGGCAAATGAACTTTAATGGGGATAAATGTAAGGTAATGCACTTGGGCAGAGGAAATAAAATGTATAATTATATGCTTAATTGTAAAACACTGGGCAAAACTGTAACTGAAAAAGACCTGGGTGTATTGGTGGACGACAAGCTCACGTTTAGTGGCCAGTGTCAGGCAGCTGCTGCAAAGGCAAATAAAATAATGGGATGCATTAAAAGAAGCATAGATGCTCATGAGGAGAACATAATTTTACCTCTATACAAGTCACTAGTGCAACCACACTTAGAATACTGTGTTCAGTTCTGGTCTCCGGCGTATAAGAAAGACATAGCTGAACTAGAGAGGGTGCAGAGAAGAGCGACAAAGCTTATTAGAGGACTGGGGGGTCTGCAATACCAAGACAGGTTATTATGACGCGCCCCTGGGCCGGCTGTGTCGTGCAGCATCGCGCGCACGGGGGCTTACCCGGAGCCGGATCAGATGGGGGTAGTAGTCTCGTGGCGGTGACCCGGTCCGTGCCCAGGGTGTCAAACTAAGTGTGTGGCAGTCTTGGTAGATGTTGTTTCAGTGTCGACTACGCCACCCGTTGATTTGCGGTCACAAGGCCGCCGCTGCAGAACAGTCCGCTGAGGCCGGTAGTATGTGTGCAGCGATGGTGGTATAACCCCCAACGGGAGGGGTATGGCCTCAGGGCAGCTGGTGCGGATGATGGAGGTAGTGATAGTGCAGAAAGGAGAGTCAGAGGCGTGAGATGCAGTTTCAGGGTTTTTACTCACAGGTGTTCCTTCAGTCACTCTGGCCTTGAGTGACCACCCGAGCCGTGCTGCATTCACCAGGTGTGGGACTCGGCTAACCCCCAGGCAGTTCTGGAGCGTGGTCCTGAGCTCCCTTCTCTTTCTCTCTCTGCTGGCCGTCCCCACCAGGGATCCACTTTTGTCCGGTTCCCTTGGGCCTTCTATGGTAAACCTTCTCTGGCTTTCCTGACCCTACTCTTGGTGTACCTTCCTGGTGGATGTGGTGAGGGTCGTGGCAAAGCTTGACCACGACCTCCGGTTCCTGGTTAAGGGTTACTTTTGCCTCCGCCAGCTTGGGATCCGGTGCCCTCTTCTGCCAACCCTTCACCCTTCTGGCTTAATTCTGGGATCTCAGGGTTCCCTCTGGCTCTGCGTCTCTGGGCCTTTCTTCTTCCTCTTCACTACAAGCCTGGCCCTGGAGCTGGGCCCAGCCGGAGCCACAGCTCCCTGTCAGCCCTCCTGGCTGAGCTCCTCTGCTCTGCTTCTCCTCAGACTGACTCGACCCTGTCCTATCATGGTGCCCGCCTTATATACTCCCTTCTGACACCCGAGCCCAGGTGACCAGCACCCAATGGGCTCCTACCTATGCCCAGAGTCCCTCCCCTGTCTGCTCCTACACTACTGGGATGTTCCACCCCCCCCTCCCACTCCAGCCAGGGACAGACGCTGTCGTACCTGCACATCTTACTGGTGGGAGTACCGTAGTTCTGTCCCCCGGAAATGGGATGTATGTAGTGCATGCAGCCTACTGAGCTCAGTCCCACACTCCATCCTTACCCGGGAGTGGAATACCACACCTCTGGGTTGAGGTGCAATACCCCTGTAGCAACCGAGTCCTCAGGGTGCTACATTCCCCCCTGGTAAATCACAGCACGTCCTCGGGCTGTAAAAGAATAAAACATACCAAAACATGCAAACTTTTTCAAAACATACACGAACATATAAAACATTATAAACATTATCAGACTCTAGCAATATAAACTTCTTCATATCAAACTCTTTTATATAAAATGTTCTTGAGCTTCTGGCCACGGTGCACTTGTGACCAGGTAAAGTGCTACAGTCTCTGGGAGGAAAACAGTAATCCTCCTATAAAACCGGTAGGGGGCGCTTTAGGAAGCGCAACTATATACAAGGGTATGGCCGCTCTCAGTCCTCGGCCAAGTAGAGGGAAAGAACGACCGCTCTCAGTCCTCGGTCAGTGGGAACAAGGGATGGCTGTTCACAGTCCTCAGCCTGTTAAGGGATAGGGACATACGGGTAACAGTTTGCTGGTCCCTACGGGGACTATACTTTACTGGTAACAGTTCTGGTACCCTTACGGGTAACTATTTACAGTTCTCTTTACCGTTTACTGGTAACGATGCCCTCCTGCTCCTTCTTGAGGGTAATCTTCAGACCCGTCCGGGTCCTCTTGACCTTCCTCGAACTGCAGCTCTTCCTCAGTCAATCTGTGCACATGGAGAGCATATGGACCTTTGGCACATTGATGCCGGGTGAAGGTGACCTCATCACCCAGGTAAAGATCACGTCCTCTGTGTCCCTCCGGCAGATGGCTCTCGACGTCCCTGCGGGTGACGAAGACGTCGCCGGGGGTTCTGTGGTCCCGGATAAAACCCCAACCGTGCTGCAGTTGAAACTTGATTACGGTCCCGGTGGCGCGGGGACCATGGGCTGCACGGGGGTTTCGTCTGGTCCGGCTTTTCTGTTCCGCACTCTGTACTTGCAGCCGCTCCTCGCGGACCCGCCTCTCTCGCCGTTCCCGGTCGAAGACCTCCAGCTGTTGCCGGCAGCACTCTGCTCGCTGGGCTGCGGCCGCCCGGGTCTCATGGGTGAACCCAATGAGGTTTTCTCCGGTGGGGTCCCATTCGAATTGGGCTTCCTCCAACGGGAGCGGGACGATCTTGACAGGCGCCGGAGCCGGGATCAGGGGCTCACACAGGGGCCGTTCCCTCCGGAGTCGTGGGTTGGTATACTCCGGTGGCCATTCGAACGGCAGCCCGTCCGGGCTAGTGTGCTGCGCGTACAGGTCTTCGCCCAGGTGTGGCACTGTGGAGGTAGAGGGCGCTGTGCAGGCAGTGGCGCCCGGGGACTTTTGGCAATGCGCCCAGGCCGAAGGCATCCTGAACGTGAAGGGCGCTTTAAAGGCAGCGGCGCCCGGGTCCACCAGGTCTTGCGACCAGGCCGGTGGCATGATGGAGGTAGAGGGCACTTTGGATACAGCGGCGCCCGGGGGTACTCGACCTTGCGACCAGGCCGGTGGCGTCTCCTGCTTGGCCGCGCTCAGGGTTGAGGCGCGTGACGTCACAGGGGGCGTGGCCGCGGCTCCTGCTTGAGGCCTAGTCTGGAGCGGTGGCGGTGCAGCGACGGGCACGGTAGGGGGAATTTCGGGCTCTGCGACGGGGAGCTGGGGCAGGCTTACGGTTTCTAGGCTTGGGGTAGTAACGTCCCCTTTACCTGCCTCCGTCTCTTCAGCTCCTTCCACGGCGTCGTCTCCGGCCTTCATTCCTCCTGCACCATCCTCAGAGGCAGTCAGACTCCTCGTCTCGGGTGGCGTGCTCCGCTGGCGGGTTCCAGCCTGCTGGGCCATCTCCCGACTCCACTCAGTCAGCGTTTCTTGCTGCACCTGGGCCATCCTCCGTGCGAGGCCCTCCAGCGCGGTCTGTGCACGCTCCCGGTCTCGGGGAAGCTGTGCCAGGATCTCCACCAGGTCTTGTGGGGTGGTGGCTTGCAACAGGCTCCTGACCACAGGGTCGGTGCTGCCTGACTCTCCCTCCATCTCCGGGTGCGACCTCTCCAGACTCCTCCAGGCTGCACCCATCCTCTCTCTTTTGTTCTTGATCCGCCCACACTCAGGGTGGTCCCGGGGCAGCTTGGTGATTGTCAGATCCAGGGGCAGTCCCCCCACGCTGACGGACATCTCAATCATTACAGTCTCTGCTGGTGGGGGCGGTCTTCGCTTTTGGCGCCATTCTTGGACCTGGCCCACGATGGGAGGTGGTCTCTTGCCACCTTCTGGCACGCCCATAATGGCGTCCGCTCTGCCAGGGCGGGAAATCTTCTCAGATGGCGGGAATCGTCTCCCAGTGGCGGGAAACTCCGTGGATGGCGGGAAAAGGCTGCAGATGGCGGGCAACCGGCGGGAAATGATCCGAGATGGCGTCCGATGGCGGGGACCCTCCGGAACTGGCGGGAGACTTCTTTTTATGGTACATTTAGACTTTTCTTCAGGCACGCAGTACCCGGTAGTTGCGGGCACGTGATCCTGCCGACTACGCCAAAGTTGACGCGCCCCTGGGCCGGCTGTGTCGTGCAGCATCGCGCGCACGGGGGCTTACCCGGAGCCGGATCAGATGGGGGTAGTAGTCTCGTGGCGGTGACCCGGTCCGTGCCCAGGGTGTCAAACTAAGTGTGTGGCAGTCTTGGTAGATGTTGTTTCAGTGTCGACTACGCCACCCGTTGATTTGCGGTCACAAGGCCGCCGCTGCAGAACAGTCCGCTGAGGCCGGTAGTATGTGTGCAGCGATGGTGGTATAACCCCCAACGGGAGGGGTATGGCCTCAGGGCAGCTGGTGCGGATGATGGAGGTAGTGATAGTGCAGAAAGGAGAGTCAGAGGCGTGAGATGCAGTTTCAGGGTTTTTACTCACAGGTGTTCCTTCAGTCACTCTGGCCTTGAGTGACCACCCGAGCCGTGCTGCATTCACCAGGTGTGGGACTCGGCTAACCCCCAGGCAGTTCTGGAGCATGGTCCTGAGCTCCCTTCTCTTTCTCTCTCTGCTGGCCGTCCCCACCAGGGATCCACTTTTGTCCGGTTCCCTTGGGCCTTCTATGGTAAACCTTCTCTGGCTTTCCTGACCCTACTCTTGGTGTACCTTCCTGGTGGATGTGGTGAGGGTCGTGGCAAAGCTTGACCACGACCTCCGGTTCCTGGTTAAGGGTTACTTTTGCCTCCGCCAGCTTGGGATCCGGTGCCCTCTTCTGCCAACCCTTCACCCTTCTGGCTTAATTCTGGGATCTCAGGGTTCCCTCTGGCTCTGCGTCTCTGGGCCTTTCTTCTTCCTCTTCGCTACAAGCCTGGCCCTGGAGCTGGGCCCAGCCGGAGCCACAGCTCCCTGTCAGCCCTCCTGGCTGAGCTCCTCTGCTCTGCTTCTCCTCAGACTGACTCGACCCTGTCCTATCATGGTGCCCGCCTTATATACTCCCTTCTGACACCCGAGCCCAGGTGACCAGCACCCAATGGGCTCCTACCTATGCCCAGAGTCCCTCCCCTGTCTGCTCCTACACTACTGGGATGTTCCACCCCCCCCTCCCACTCCAGCCAGGGACAGACGCTGTCGTACCTGCACATCTTACTGGTGGGAGTACCGTAGTTCTGTCCCCCGGAAATGGGATGTATGTAGTGCATGCAGCCTACTGAGCTCAGTCCCACACTCCATCCTTACCCGGGAGTGGAATACCACACCTCTGGGTTGAGGTGCAATACCCCTGTAGCAACCGAGTCCTCAGGGTGCTACAATTACACTTGGGGTTATTTACTGTGGAAAAACAAAGGCTTAGGGGTGATCTTATTACTATGTACAAGTATATGAGGGGGCAGTACAAAGACCTGTCTACTGATCTTTTTACTCTGAGGCCAGAGACGGGGACAAGGGGGCATCTTCTACGTTTGGAGGAAAGAAGGTTTAATCATAATCACAGACGGGGATTCTTTACTGTAAGAGCAGTGAGACTATGGAGCTCTCTGCCGCATGATGTTGTAATGAGTGATTCACTAATAAAATTTAAGAAGGGCATGGATTCCTTTCTTGAAAAGTATAATATTACAGGTTATATATACTAGATTCCTTGATAGGGCGTTGATCCAGGGAACTAGTCTGATTGTCGTATGGAGTCGGGAAGGAATTTTTTTCCCCAATGTGGAGCTTAGTGTTTGCCACATGTTTTTTTTTGCCTTCCTCTGGATCAACATGTTAGGCTATGGGTTGAACTAGATGGACTTAGTCTTCCTTCAACCTTAAAAACTATGTTACTATGTTACTTTGCCTGTGCTGTCTCAGGGTTACCCGCTAACCCACAGCTCTACCTCCTTAAGCTCCTGGTCGTATCCAGTGCAGCTGACCTCTTTCTGTCTATAGTCCACTTCACCACACAGGGTACAGGCTGCTCTGGCCATATTACTCTGCCACTGGATCCTGTTACAGAATCTTGCTATCTCTGTTCTGCTTCCTTCCAGTCTCACACTCCTCACTATGCGGCCTCATCTGTCACACTCTCTGTATTTGGCGTCACCTCACTACTCATTCCAGTGCTGACTTCTCTAAGCAGGAAGAAACTCTCTTCTTACTTCCAAACACTCCTCCCATCTATAGGGCCAGCTGACTGTTAAGTCTTCCTTACCCAGTTGTCCAATCTACTACAGCTCTGATGGGAGATATTACATTAAATTCAGCATTAAACATTGCTCAACCATTATACATGTTATAATGACACAAACTGTAAAAGTCTTCTGGGACGGTGTCCGACATCTTCACACACTTTTACTGTATAACCACGAGTCACTTAAATGTCAGGGACATCGATCTGTCTAGTTAGGGGCAGAAGTGATTGTGAATCAATGTCACCTGTTCTGGTGCAGATGAAAGTGACAACAGGAGCCCGGGAGAGGAACAGCGAGACACCCCGAAAGAGGGAATGGTGCAGACAGTGGCCTATTATGACTGCACAAGCCCATGTACATTGATAGCGTACAAACAAGGGGAACAAATACCTGAACCTGGCAGATCCAAATTCAGACTGGTAGAAGCACTACTCTGACCCTGGTCTGTCCCTACATGATGGTGGAGGTTGGCACCCTAAGATAACGCAATGGCGCCCCCTATCAATAGTGGCTCACCCTGAATGCTCCTAACAACTCCTAGTTTATCTATGCTTGTGTAGCAACTTACTTGGGAAAATAGGTTAAACACTAAAAACTACAACTGACCCTGCTTGCTCCTGTACAGACTAGATACCTTGACTACACAGTCCCCAGCGGTACCTGCGGGTGAAGAGATAGACCTAACCACAGACTAGGAGATGGCAACTATGGCCTAAACTGCCTAAAAGGCAGACAAGTTGCTTCACGTTCCTCCTAAAGAACTAGAGGGCAGAGCAGAGTGTGAATTATCTAAAAGAAGAGAAGTGTGCTGAACAAAGGAATAATCCCAAAGCAAGTAAAGTAAGAAACAAAATACCAAACAAAGAATACAGCAAGTACTGTTAACAAATATACTGCCTATTTTCAAATGATAAAACGAAGAAAAGTGCAAAGTATAACAAATAAACAGCAAAGCGAAAAACCCTAGCTCCAAATATCAACAGAATGTCAGAATATCCAAATGAATCTATCACCAGCAGGAAACGCAGACTATAAAGTTGCACCCAAAATGTGATAGGCATCCAAATAAAAATACAAATGTGTAAAGCTAAGCAGGCTGCAGCCAGAAAAGCAGAACCCAAACACCCAGTGAAAAGGTGTGTGTCCTGTGGCTCGGCAGAAAGAGAAGCTGACCACAGAACACAAACTGAAGGGATCAAATCCTGGAGCATGACATTGCCACAGACAATTCCTCTCTCTTCCTCCTCCCTGACTTCTCTAGTTTTCCATTTCTGTTGTGTCTTGGTAATTGTGGGTAACATGAGGCGGCCCATTCAGCTTGTACAGGTGGTCTGGCTCTGCCAGGACGGCATCCATACGTGCCGTCACAAGAAGGTTTGCTATATCTCGCAGCACAGTCTCAAGAGGACGGAAACAAACTCCATGTGGACGGCATGAGGGGAAAATATCCTGTAGTGGACAAGGGACAAATCCCGCCACACCATGACCAGATCACATATTACCACCACATAGTGACCGAATACTACCATACTGAGCATTAATACAAAAACAGAATACTAATATTACCATTACTAATAGTGCCATTATTCACAGGAGCTCTGTGTATAGTATACAGTGTATAGTGTCAGTGTACAGATAACACACTGACTCACTGGTGATGTCTCTAGTTGAAGTCCTTCATCTCCACTTTTCCTCTTCATCCATGGCAGACCGCCATCACTTCTTCTCGCCAGGACTCGTCTCTGCATAAAATAACACAGTTATCTAGAGTAGCTTACAGAGCACATTCCCCAATATTTCCCCAACTTCTACACTACACCAGATGAAGAAAAAAATTGATATAGTGCCGCCCTGCACAGTAACATGAACCCCCCACAGAAAACAGTATCCTCAAAAATAAAATACATTACAGCAGTAATAATATCCTTTAATTAGCCCCTACAGTAATAATGTCCCACATCTTACTCCCATTGTCTTCATCCTGCCCCCATTGTCTCCATCCTGCCCCCAATGTCTCCATCCTGCCCCCATGTTTCCATTTGTCTCCATCCTGCCCCCAATGTCTCTCCATCCTGCCCCCCAATGTCTCTCCATTCTGCCCCAATGTCTTTCCATTGTGCCCCAATGTCTCTCCATTCTGCCCCCATTTCTTTCCATTCTGCCCCAATGTCTCTCCATTCTGCCCCCATTTCTTTCCATTCTGCCAATGTCTCTCCATTCTGCTCACGTCTCCATTCTGCCTCCATGTGTCTATTTTGCCCCATGTCTCCATTCTGCCCCCAATGTCTCTCCATTCTGCCCCCAGTGTCTCTCCATCCTGCCCCCAATGTCTCTCCATTCTGCCCCAATGTCTTTCCATTCTGCCCCAATGTCTCTCCATTCTGCCCCCATTTCTTTCCATTCTGCCAATGTCTCTCTATTCTGCCCACGTCTCCATTCTGCCTCCATGTGTCTATTTTGCCCCATGTTTCCATTCTGCCCCCAATGTCTCTCCATTCTGCCTCCAATGTCTCCATTCTGCCCCGTCTCAATTCTGCCCCGTCTCCATTCTGCCCCCAATGTCTCTCCATTCTGCCCCGTCTCCATTCTGCCACCATGTTTCTATTCTGCCTCCATGTTTCTATTATGCATCCAATGTCTCCATTCTGCTCCCCTTTCTCCATTCTGCCCCCCTTGCCTCCATTCTGCCCCAATGTTTCTATTCTGCCCCAATGTCTCCATTCTGCCCCCCTTGTCTCCATCCTGCCTTCCCTGTCTCCATTTTGCCCCCCTGTCTCCATTCTGCCCCCTTGTCTCCATACTACCCCCTGGTTTCTATTCTGCCCCCAATGTCTCCATTCTGCCCCCGTCTCCATTCTGCCCCCCATGTTTCTATTCTTCCCTCCATGTCTCCATTCTGTCCCCCCTTGTCTCCATTCTGCCCCCATGTTTCTATTCTGCCACCCTTGTCTCCATCCATACTGCCCACTGGTTTCCATTCTGCCCCCAATGTCTCCATACTGTCCCCTTGTCTCCATTCTGCCCCCTATCTCCATTCTGCCCCCCCGGGCTCTATTCTGCCCCTCTCCATTCTGCCCCCTATCTCCATTCTGCCCCCTGTCTCCATTCTGCCCCCTATCTCCATTCTAACCCCTATCTCCATTCTGCCCCCGGTCTCTATTCTGCCCCATCTCCATTCTGCCCCCCTGTCTCCATTCTTCCCCCATGTTTCTATTCTGCCATCCTTGTTTCCATCCATACTGCCCTTTGGTTTCTATTCTGCCCCCAATGTCTCCATACTGTCCCCATGTCTCCATTCTGCCCCCTATCTCCATTCTGCCCCGTCTCCATTCTGCCCCCCTGTCTCCATTCTGCCCCCTGTCTCCATTCTGCCCCCTATCTCCATTCAGCCCCCCGGTCTCTATTCTTCCCCATCTCCATTCTGCCCCCCTGTCTCCATTCTTCCCCCATGTTTCTATTCTGCCACCCTTGTCTCCATCCATACTGCCCTTTGGTTTCTATTCTGCCCCCAATGTCTCCACACTGTCCCCATGTCTCCATTCTGCCCCCTATCTCCATTCTGCCCCCCAGTCTCTATTCTGCCCAGTCTCCATTCTGCCCCCCTGTCTCCATTCTGCCCCATCTCCATTCTGCCCCCCTGTCTCCTTTCTTCTCCCCTGTCTGCATTCTGCCCCCATGTTTCTATTCTGCCACCCTTGTCTCCATCCATACTGCCGTCTGGTTTCTATTCTGCCCCCAATGTCTCCATACTGCCCCTGTCTCCATTCTGCCACCTATCTCCATTCTGCCCCCCGGTCTCTATTCTGCCCCGTGTCCATTCTGCCCCCCTGTCTCCATTCTTCCCCCCTGTCTCCATTCTGCCCTGTCTCAATTCTGCCCCCCATGTCTCCATTCTGCCCTCAATGTGTTTCCATTCTGCCTCCAATATGACTCCATTCTCCCCCAATGTGACTCCATTCTGCCCCCAATGTCTCCCATTCTGCCTCCATGTTTCCCATTCGACCCCCCCATGCCTCCATTCTGCCCTCAGTGTCCCTCACCCTGCCCCCACCCTGTGCGGTTTTGGTGATTTTTTTCCTCTATAGACTTCTATGTGGAGCATAAAGAAACGTCTGTAAGAAACTGCAGATACTTTTTTAAGTGCAGAATCAAAGCTTTTCTGTACTGTAAAAAACAATTAAAAACGCGGTTTCACATCTGCACCAAAATGCATCAAATAAGGGGGAAAAAGCCTAAAATAGTGCACCAAAGATGCAATAACCAGAGGAGATTGTTATTGTGTAGATTGGTGCACAGTATTTATGCTACTTGTGAACACGGCCTTACAGACACAAAAAAGCCAGATGTAATATAGTGAAACTACACAGAGATGAGAAAGTTCTGAAGGGTCCGACTGTGAATGAGGGAACAAAAAATAATCCACAGGTCCCAACTAGAGAAGAGCAGGACGCACAGATGATATTGCAGCAGCCCGGGCTAATCTAAAGCCGCGACAGGGCCTCCCGTCCAGCCACCAATTACCACTGACCTGGATGCTGGACCTGAGTCCCATGAGTCGATCCTCTCATCTCTAGTCCCAGCCGTCCTGGATACAGCAGACAGTCCCGGATTTAGGTCTATGCCCTACAGTCACGAGTTTCTGCTGAATGTCCCTCACTGCCACCGCCCCTCTGATAACTCTTCCTACCGGGGGAGAAAGACATGGTAAATGGGCATGGCTTGGGGTGTGGATAGGGGCGTGGTCAGACTACGCGTGCCGCATGGTTTCGCCCTCTTTCTAGTCCTCATAGGTTGGCGGTATGCTTGTACTGAGGAGATCTGGGATATCAGTGATTAGGTCCCATATTGTGCACTGTAAGGTCTGGAAAAGCTCCTTCTATCCGTCTCTGTAGCACCAGAGGAAGAACAGAGGGGAAAAGACAGGATTTTCTACATGTCGCGTTATGTAGATGTTCTGCAGATTTATCACAACCGTCCACAAGGAGAAACTGCCATCACAGAGCCGCCTTTAGCTGTTGGAAAAATTTTTTTTTTGTCACAAAAGTTTTTTTTTGTCACAAAAAGACATTGGATGTGCCTAAAGATGTAATAACGATAGTATCACAAACTTTTTGTAGCTATTACAATGTAAGAAGGTAACCTACAATGCAATAGATGAGGCTACAAAAAATAGGCTAATACTAATCTGGCTGGGGCTGCAGGGCACAATGCTGCAGAAAGGCTCCTCTATCTACTCCTATATAGTGAGTTTGGAATCAATGTAGCTGAATATGGATGGAACCACCACACTAATAGGAGAAATCAGGAAAAATGTTCAATTAGCAAACAAGGACATGTATGAGGCAGTAACGCACGCTGAGCGCACTACAACCAGATGTGGCTGAAGCACACACTACAGCGTGAGCTGCACTCACACACAGAGACCTTGCAGACAGGCGTGAACAGTGCAGATGCAGAGCACTGTGCACTAGCGCTGCAAGACAAAAAAAATTCTCTATCTACTCCTATATAGTGTGTTTGGAACCAATTTAGCTGAATACGGATGGAACCACCACACTAATAGGAGATATCAGGAAAAATTATGAATTAGCAAAAAAGGACAATGTATGAGGCAGTGACACACACTGAGTGCACTACAACCAGACGTGGTTGAAGCACACACTACAGGGTGAGCTGCACTCTCACACCAGACCTTGCAGACAGCGGTGAACAGCACAGGGAACTGTGCACTAGCCCTGCAAGGCACAGCGATTTATAAAGTAGCTTGGGTAAAGCAGAATAGACCAAATAGGTAGCTAAAACTGTCCCTCAGAAAAACAGCGTCCTATCCCTAACTGAATTCACAGCAGTGAGCTCAAAATGGCGGCGGCGGCTTTCATAGTGCATCATGACATCATTTCAGCAGCCAATCACAGCCATGCCATTAGTTAAGATGCCTACATGCCTAACAGGATGTGCCCACTAGAGATGAGCGGTGTTCGACTAGAACTGTTCGCCAATCTGAAATTCGAGCTGTTTTGGGCGGTGTTCGAGTTGTTCGACGAACCCGAACGATTTGCAAAAAATTCGGCTGTTCGAGGTTATGTTCGATAACTGTTCGTGCACCAAAAGCGTGTCCTGCATGTCTGGCGCTATTTAGAGCACCAAGCATGCAGGGATTGTCTGCCACTCACTGTAATGCCACAGCCATGGTGGTTGTGGCATTACAGTGATTGCCCAAATCGATGGGAACAGTGCCAACAGTGAAACATGAAAAGCCGGCAATTCAGCAGCGGCATACACCGGTACCCGACAATTTAGAACCGAAAGAATAGAGCTTCACACATAGATTAGATAGATAGAAACATGTCAGTCACATATATATGAAGTACAGTGATAGTGTTGGTTACTGTACTTGTCATTTAGTATTAAAATAAAGGATTTATTATTAAAAAAATTGGCGTGGGGTTCCCCTTAATTTTAGGCTCTAGCGGAGGTTAAGCAGACGGCTGGGGCAGATGTTTGAAGCCTGGGAAGGGGGTAATACCCACGGAGCTTCCCAGGCTACTAATATCAGCCCCCAGCTGAATACATAGCCTTTACTAGCTATTAAAATGGGGGACCCCCCCAAAAAAATGACGTGGGGTCCCCCCTAATTTAATAGCTAGCAAAGGCTAGGCAGACAGCTGGGGGCTGATATTAATAGCCCAGGAAGGGAGCCATGAATATTGGCCCCCTCCCAGGCTAGAAACACCAGCCGTCAGCCGCCCCAGAAATGGCGCATTCATAGGATGCGCCAATTCTGGCACTTAGCCTCGCTCTTCCACGCTGCCCTGGTGCGGTGGCAGGGGGTAATAGGGTTGGGGTTGATGTCAGCTTATAATGCCAGCTGACATCAAGCCCAGGTTAGTAATGGAGAGGCGTCTATAAGACACCCCCATTACTAACCCCATAGTCAAAGTTAAAAAGAACACAAACACCCAGAATAAAGTCCTTTAATTGAAATAAAGACACAATCCTTTATTGTTCTAAATTAAACCATACTTACCGTCACGCCCATTCCAGCTGAAGCCAACGATCTCCTGCAATAAAAGAAAAATAATAAAGCAACCTCATCCTTACCTTTCCATGGTTCCCACGACAGCTTCAGCTCTGCTACATCGAGATGACAGGCTGGACCGCAGCAGAACGCTGCCATCCAGCCTGTCATCCCGCAGACACTGAGAAGCGCAGGCATGCTTGCGCTCTGCAGTGTCTGGCTGTGACGGCATCCAGATGAGCCGAGTTCATGTCCAATGAACACGGCGCACCTCATGCACGTCACTGACAGCGTGGGAGAATTCTCCTGCACTCAGCATTTCAGCGTGAGAATTCTCCCACGCTGTCAGTGACGTACATGAGGTCAGCTGAGTTCATTGGACATGAATGAGTTCACCTCATGCACTTCACTGACAGCGTGGGAGAATTCTCACGCTGAAGTGCTGAGTGCAGGAGAATTCTCCCACGCTGTCAGTGACGTGCATGAGGTGCGCCGAGTTCATTGGACATGAACTCGTCTCATCTTTATGCCGTCACAGCCAGACACTGCAGAGCGCAAGCATGCCTGCGCTTCTCAGTGTCTGCGGGATGACAGGCTGGATGGCAGCGTTCTGCTGCGGTCCAGCCTGTCATCTCGATGTAGCAGAGCTGAAGCTGTCGTGGGAACCATGGAAAGGTAAGGATGAGGTTGCTTAATTATTTTACTTTTATTGCAGAAGACATTGGCTTCAGCTGGAATGGGCGTGACGGTAAGTATGGTTTAATTTAGAACAATAAAGAATTGTGTGTTTATTTCAATTAAAGGACTTTTTTCTGGGTGTTTGTGTTTTTTTTAAATACTTTACTAGAAATTCATGGCGGTCATGTCTAATATTGGCGTGACCCCATGAATTCCGGGCTTAGGGCCAGCTGATAATGCCAAGCTGGCCCTAACCCCTTTATTACCCAGTGAGCCACCGCACCAGGGCCCTGGATGAGTTGGGTACAGCGCCAGAAGATGGCGCTTCTATGAATGCGCCATTTTCCGGGGTGGCTGCGGACTGCATTTTGCAGCGGGGGGGACCCAGAAAGCTCGGGCCTCCCTGCGCTGCAGATTCCAGCCCCTAGCTGCCTAGTTGTACCTGGCTGGACACAAAAATAGGGCGAAGCCCCACGTATTTTTTTTTTTAATTATTTCATGAAATTCATGAAATAATTAAGAAAAAAAGGGCTTCCCTATATTGTTGTGTCCAGCCAGGTACAAATAGGCAGCTGGTGGTTGGGGGCAGCCCGTTCCTGCCTGCTGTACCTGGCTGGACACAAATATAGGGCGAAGCCCCACGTCAATTTTTTTTTAAATTATTTCATGAAACTAGATGGTGACCCGATTCTAACGCATCGGGTATTCTAGAATATGTATGCGGCAGACCCGACGCAATCAGCAGAGCGGTGTTTAAATTTGGCGCCAAAATCGCTGACTGGTCGCGGCCAGCAACCGCGACCAATCAGCAAAGCGGTGTTGAAATTTGGCGACTATATCGCTGATTGGTCACGGCCGGCGGTCACGACTAATCAGCAGAGCAGGGTTTAAATTTTGCGCCAATAATGCTGATTGGTCGCGGTCGCGACCAATCAGCAAAGCGGTGTTTACATTTTGCGTCAATAATGCTGATTGGTTGCCGTCGCAACCAATCAGCAAAGCGGTGTTTAAATTTGGCGCCAATAATGGTGATTGGTCACGACCGCGACCATTCAGCAGAGCGGTGTTTAAATTTGGCGGCAACAATGTTGATTAGTCGCGGCCGGCGGTCGCGACCAATCAGCAGAGCGGGGTTTAAATTTGGCGCCAAAATCGCAAATTGGTCGCGGCCGGCAACTGTGACCAATCAGCAGAGCGGGGTTTAAATTTGGCGCCAATACTGCTGATTTGTCGTGGCCGGCAACCGTGACCAATCAGCCGAGCAGGGTTTAAATTTGGCGCCAATACTGCTGATTGGTCGCGGACGGCGACCGCGATCAATCAGCAGAGCAGTGTTTAAATTTGGCGCCAATAATGCTGATTAGTCGCGGCCGGCATCCGCGACCAATTAGCAGAGCGGGGTTTAAATTTGGTGCCAATCTCGCTGATTGGTCGTGGCTGGAGTCCGCGACCAATCAGCAGAGCGTTGTTTAAATTTGGCGCCAATCTCACTGATTGGACGCGTCTGGGGTCCGCGACCAATCAGCAGAGCGTTGTTTAAATTTGGCGCCAAGCTCGCTGATTGGTCACGGCCGCTATTTAAATGTGGCGCCCAAATTGGTGATTGGTCGCGGGCAGCATACGCGACCAATCAGCAGAGCGGTGTTTAACTTTAGCGCCAAGATCACTGATTGGTCGCATGCGGAGAGCGCGACCAATCAGCTAATCGTATTGGTGAGGACCGGGGAGCGCCGCTGCCTGGTTGGATACTTCCGCTGCGAGAACCCGGGACATGAGCGACTGGTCGCAGCAGAAGTATCCCGACCCGCAGCGCAGCTCCCCGGTCCTCCCTTGACACCCTAGCCGCTGATGTCCCCACAGTATCCGCATGGTGTTACAAAGATCCGGACATTTGTGTTAAAAATCGCTGATTGGTCGCTGGCGCTGCCAGCGACCAATCACCGATTTGGGCGCCAAATTTAAATATCGGCCGCAACCAATCACCGATCTTGGCTCCACATTTAAACACCGCTGAGCTGATTGGTCGCCGACGCTGGGCGCGACCAATCACCGATTTTGGCGCCACATTTAAATAGCGTCCGCGACCAATCAGTACAGTGGTGTTTAAATGTGGAGCCAAGATGGGTGATTGGTCGCGGCCGATATTTAAATTTGGCGCCCAAATCGGTGATTGGTCGCGGGCAGCGCCCACGACCAATCAGCGATTTTTAACACAAATGTCCGGACCTTTGTAACACCATGCGGATACTGTGGGGAGATCAGCAGCTAGGGTGTGAAGGGAGGACCGGGGAGCGGCGCTGCGGGTCGAGATACTTCTGCTGCGAGTACCCGCTCATGTCCTGGGTTCTCGGAGCGGAAGTATCCAACCAGGCAGCGCCGCTGACATCCATGCGGCTAGGGTGTGAAGGGAGGACCGGGGAGCGGCGCTGACATCCAATTGGTCGCGGCCGCTATTTAAATGTGCCGCACAAATCGGTGATTGGTCGCAGTCTTGACCGCGACCAATCACTGATCTTGCCGCCAAAGTTAAACACTACTGTGCTGATTGGTCGCGGACGCTGCCCGCGACCAATCACCGATTTGTGCGCCAAATTTAAATATCAGCCTCATGCACGTCACTGACAGCGTGGGAAAATTCTCCTGCACTCAGCGCGAGAATTCTCCCACGCTGTCAGTGACGTACATGAGGTGAGCCGAGTTCATTGTCGGCTCATCTGGATGCCGTCACAGTCAGACACTGAGGAGCGCAAGCATGCCTGCGCTTCTCAGTGTCTGCGGGATGACAGGCTGGATGGCAGCGTTCTGCTGCGGTCCAGCCTGTCATCTCGATGTAGCAGAGCTGAAGCTGTCGTGGGAACCATGGAAAGGTAAGGATGATGTTGCTTTATTATTTTTCTTTTATTGCAGGAGATCGTTGGCTTCAGCTGGAATGGGCGTGATGGTAAGTATGGTTTAATTTAGAACAATAAAGGATTGTGTCTTTATTTCAATTAAAGGACTTTATTCTGGGTGTTTGTGTTTTCTTTTAACTTTGACTATGGGGTTAGTAATGGGGGTGTCTTATAGACGCCTCTCCATTACTAACCTGGGCTTGATGTCAGCTGGCACTATAAGCTGACATCAACCCCAGCCCTATTACCCCACTGCCACCGCACCAGGGCAGCGTGGAAGAGCGAGGCTAAGTGCCAGAATTGGCGCATCCTATGAATGCGCCATTTCTGGGGCGGCTGACGGCTGGTGTTTCTAGCCTGGGAGGGGGCCAATATTCATGGCTCCCTTCCTGGGCTATTAATATCAGCCCCCAGCTGTCTGCCTAGCCTTTGCTAGCTATTAAATTAGGGGGGACCCCACGTCATTTTTTTTGGGGGGTCCCCCATTTTAATAGCTAGTAGAGGCTATGTATTCAGCTGGGGGCTGATATTAGTAGCCTGGGAAGCTCCGTGGGTATTACCCCCTTCCCAGGCTTCAAACATCTGCCCCAGCTGTCTGCTTAACCTCCGCTAGAGACTAAAATTAAGGGGAACCCCACGCCAATTTTTTTTAATAATAAATCCTTTATTTTAATACTAAATGACAAGTACAGTAACCAACACTGTCACTGTACTTCATATATATGTGACTGACATGTTTCTATCTATCTAATCTATGTGTGATGCTCTTTCTTTCTGTTATAAATTGTCGGGTACAGATGCTGAATTGCCGGCCGGCTTTTTTAAAGAGACAGTGCATGAAAACACTATTATTTTTTTTAATAAATCCTTTACACTAAATGACAAGTACAGTAAGCAACACTGTCACTGTACTTCATATATATGTGACTGACATGTTTCTATCTATCTAATCTATGTGTGAGGCTCTATTCCTTCTTGTCTAAATTGTCGGGTACCGGTGTATGCCGCTGCTGAATTGCCGGCCGGCTTTTTTAAAGAAAGCGTCTTCTGAGCAGTTTGTCAGCTTTTGGACACCTTTGAAGGTGTTTTCTATGTGTTTCTATGTGTTTTTGTTTGCCTGCCATTGGTTTTAACGTTGTTCGACGGTGTTCTAAGGTGTTCGACGAACAGTTCGACGAACAGTTCCTCGAACATCCCGGTGTTCGACGAACCGAACCGAACCCAAACACTACGGGGGTGGCTCAACACTAGTGCCCACACTTCTTAGGATCCTCAATGGCTGAATAAAATGAAACTGGCTCATTGCATTATGGGAACTTCCGATTCCGGCATACGATATTGTAAAAGTATCGGAATTAAGTATCGGAATTCCGATACTGCGACTATCGGCCGATACCCGATATTTCAGTATCGGAATGCTCAACACTAGTAAAGAGGAGACTTTGTGCAGCAGGCCTTCATGGTAAAATAGCTGCTAGGAAACCACTGCTAAGGACAGGCAACAAGCAGAAGAGACTTGTTTGGGCTAAAGAACAAAAGGAATGGACATTAGACCAGTGGAAATCTATGCTTTGGTCTGATGAGTCCAAATTTGAGATCTTTGGTTCCAACCACCGTGTCTTTGTACTACGCAGAAAAGGTGAATGGATGAACTCTACATGCCTGGTTCCCACCGTGAAGCATGGAGGAGGAGGTGTGATGGTGTGGGGGTGCTTTGCTGGTGACACTGTTGGGGATTTATTCAAAATTGAAGGCATACTGAACCAGCATGGCTACCACAGCATCTTGCAGCGGCATGCTATTCCATCCGGTTTGCGTTTAGTTGAACCATCATTTAATTTTCAACAGGACAATGACCCCAAACACACCTCCAGGCTGTGTAAGGGCTATTTGACCAAGAAGGAGAGAGATGGGGTGCTACGCCAGATGACCTGGCCTCCACAGTCACTAGACCTGAACCCAATAGAGATGGTTTGGGGTGAGCTGGACCGCAGAGTGAAGGCAAAAGGGCCAACAAGTGCTAAGCATCTCTGGGAACTCCGTCAAGATTGTTGGAAGACCATTTCCGGTGACTACCTCTTTAAGCTCATCAAGAGAATGCCAAGAGTGTGCAAAGCAGTCATCAAAGCAAAAGGTGGCTACTGTGAAGAACCTAGAATATAAGACATATTTTCAGTTGTTTCACACTTTTTTGTTAAGTATATAATTCCACATGTGGTAATTCATAGTTTTGATGCCTTCAGTGTGAATGTACAATTTTCATAGTCATGAAAACACAGAAAAATCTTTAAATGAGAACATGTGTCCAAACTTTTGGTCTATACTGTATATATATATATATATATATATACACACACATACATACATTTGGGATATGCTATTATTTTCTTTTTCTCTCCGGTTGTATTTGACTATATATCTGTGGACTGGGTGGTACGCCCGGCTTCACTGTTCTCTGTGGTGTCCTCACTGGCTGTATCAATATGTGCTCACATGACGCGGTTGCCGTGGATGCGGTGGTGTATCGGTGATTGCCATGTGTTATGCCACACCCTCCCCACACCCATTGGCGGAGACTACACACCCCCTTTTCTATTGGCTCAAGGGTTTCTAAACCCTACCCACCTTCATTGACGCCACCTCCTGACGAAGGCAGCCGTGCCGAAACGCGCACCAGGGTGAGTGCCATTGAGGAGCGTGTTCACATCCACTGTGGCTGTAAGTATTCTATAAGATTTATGCTACAATCTTTTCGCTGCCGTTCTTTAATCTTTTTTCCTACTTAGGTGCATTTTCTAGGCTTTAATATGTATTAGGATATACTTTTACTCTGTAGCCTAAGGGGTCAGGGCACTGATACCACTTATAAAGATCTGCTATCTTCGGTATGAGCTATCTATATTAGTACCTATATATAGACAGCGGTATGACTAACCTCTTACATAGCAACTACTTCTGACCTACCTCATAAGCACCTGCACTTTTATTGAATGCTTCACTGCATTTTAACAATATATTCTTATTTTTTTGGCAGCCCAATTATGTATTTACATCAGAAAAGAATCATCTTAATTTGTCTCATGCTCCTCCATTGTTTTACTATTAACTGTCTCTGTGATTCATATTTTTTTCCTGTATAAATTATAATTAATAAAATGTTGTCATTTTTTCACTATTAGATGGGACTCTGACTTGAAGTTTTTCCCTCTTGTTTCTTATGTATGGAGGACTATGTGGGGCCCATTATACTGTATGGAGGACTATGTGGGGCCCATTATACTGTATGGGGCACTATGTGGGGCCCATTATACTGTATGGAGGACTATGTGGGGCCCATTATACTGTATGGAGGACTATGTGGGGCCCATTATTCTGTATGGAGGACTATGTGGGGCCATTATTCTGTATGGAGGACTATGTGGGGCTCATTATACTGTATACTGGTCGGCCCACGACTTTGTCAAAGTTTTTCATTTTGGCCCTCTGCATGTTTTGAGCTTTCCATCCCTGATGTAAAATCAGTATGGGTAATGTACATGGAAATGGCAATAATGCAAAGCTGCTAATTGGACTTTGCTACAAGCCTCCTA
This sequence comes from Phyllobates terribilis, assembly GCF_046119375.1. Classification (NCBI taxonomy): domain Eukaryota; kingdom Metazoa; phylum Chordata; class Amphibia; order Anura; family Dendrobatidae; genus Phyllobates; species Phyllobates terribilis. The sequence goes on along the minus strand of NW_027362880.1, from coordinate 3,495,228 downwards.
ATATAGCTGAACATGAAGAGGATGATATGCTGCAACAAATTCAAAAGGCAACAAAAACAAGTTATGGTCAAAAGTGTTGAAATTGTTCCAGAAAATGAAGTCATTCTCTCAGAAAATTATTGCAATTACAAGTTTTGTTATACACGTTTATTTCCTTTGCATGCATTGGAACAACACAAGAAAACAGAGAAAAAAAAGGCAACTTGAACATAATTTCACACAAAATAGTTCGGACAAAATTATTGACACCTTGCCAAAATTGTGGGTAAACAACTTTGTTTCAAGCATGTGAAGCTTGTTCAAACGCAATTTTGGGGAAGCACGCATCGTGCAGGTTCCCAGTCTCCCACTCAGGTAACTATGCTGGATTTTGACCGTGTGAGATACTAAGGGAAGGGATATCTATCTTTGAGATATAGCTATTTATAGCATATAGACGGTTGTTTTCATGTTGTCCCTTCACATGCGTTATAGTCTCTTTAAACATTTGACAATGGGGAGGAAGGGAGTTGTGAGACGAGATACCTGCATCCAATGTGTTACCTGCTTGTTTTTATCTATGTTTTAATGTTTTGTATGGTGATTTGGCACCGATTTGTCTCCTTAGACACTCTGCTCTATTCTTTATGTAAAAAATCTTTTTGAATAAAGTTTATACATGTTTTCTACATCATTGGCCATGTGATCGTTGTTTTCCGCTTCGGCACCCCCTAGTCAAATGCAATTTTGGCAAGTAACAGGTGTGGGCAATATGAAAATTACACCTAAAACCAGATAAAAAAGGGAGAAGTTGATTCAATATTTGCATTGTGTGAAAATGTGTGGCACACTAAGCATGGAGAAAACAGAAAAAGGAGAAGAGAACTGTCTGAGGACTTGAGAACCAAATTTGTTGAACAATATCAACAATTTCAAGGTTATAAGTCCATCTTTAGAGATCCATATGTTCCTTTGCCCAAGGTGCACAGCATAAAGAATAAATTTACAACCCATACAGTCAAATATGGTGGCGGTTCAAAGGTGGTTTGGGGTTGCTTTGCTGCCTCCGACTGTGTGCAAGGCATCATGAAATCTGAAGATTAGCAAAGTATTTTGGGTCACAATAGTGTCAGAAAGCTGGGTTTGCATCCTAGGTAGTGTTGAGCGAGTATGTTCGATTAACCCTTTCGCCGAGTATGCTCGGGCCGAGTTCCGAGTATTTACAGCTGCTCAGTGATATGTTTGAATCACTCCCATGTGCATGATTTGCAACTGTTTGACAGCTTTATTACATGTGAGGAATATCTATTTCTTACACATTCCTCACATGTAATAAAGCTGTCAAACAGTCGCAAATCATGCACACGGGAGTGATTCAAACATAACACAGAACAGCTGTAAATACTCGGAGCTCGGCCCGAGCATACTCGGAACAAAACACACTCGCTCAACACTAGTCCTAGGTCATGGGTCTTCCAGCATGACAATGAGCCCAAACATACTTCAAGAAGCACCTAGAAAATAGATGGAAACAAAGTGCTGGAGAGTTCTGACCAGCAATGAGTCTGGATCTAAATCCCATTGAACACATGTGGAGAGATCTTAAAATTGCTGTATGGAGAAAAATATTACAATTTGAGAGTCCTCAGTGGTTGATACCATCTTTTGAGTTAGCCATTAGTCAGTAAGCTTTCGAGACTACTCAGGTCTCTTCATGAGACATAGTATAACACAAAATCTGAAGAGTCACATATTTATACACAACAGGGCACAGGAATAATGCAATAGATAAGACAAGTGACGTGAAGCAGAACTATCAGTTTCGGAAAAGGATAAGCAGTTGTGGCCGTAAAAATGTGTGGCCACAAGTAGATCTATTCTTTTTTTTGTGTGGCGATGAGAATTCATACTTGTTTTAAGTTTTTGCCCTGTCTCCCCTACATACAGACCCCCAGTTGGATAATTGGTACATATAATTAAGTACATTACATTAGATTTGATGCAGCTGAAAGTACCTGGGATCTTGTAATCCTCATGTAAGTTGGGAATCTTTATCTTGTCCGTGGTCATTATAAACGGACAGGTTTACATACAGTGCCTACAAGTAGTATTCAACCCCCTGCAGATTTAGCTGGTTGACACATGCGGAATTAACTTGGCATTGTGACATTTGTACTGTAGATCAGCCTGGAAGTGGGAAATGCACTGCAGCAAATTTTGTTTTTTTTTTGTTTTTAAAAACGTTAAAAGTTAATTCAGAGTGTCATTTATTATTCAACCCCTCAAAACAAAAGAATTCTGTTTGGTCCCCCTAAAGTATTAAGAAGTAGTTCAGGCACCAAGAATAATGAGCTTCACATGTGTGGATTAAAGATCTCTTTTGCCAGCCTTTTCTGACTATTTAAGACCCTCCCCAAACTTGTGAACAGCACTCAGACATGGTCAACATGGGAAAGACAAAGGAGCATTCCAAGGCCATCAGAGACAAGATCGTGGAGGGTCACAAGGCTGGCAATGGGTACAAAACCCTTTCCAAGGAGTTGGGCCTACCTGTCTCCACTGTTGGGAGCATCATCCGTAAGTGGAAGGCTTATGGAACTACTGTTAGTCTTCCATGGCCTGGACAGCCTTTGAAAGTGTCAGGCCAGGCTTGTCAGAAGAGTCAAGGCTAACCCAAGGACAACAAGGAAGGAGCTCCGGGAAGATCTCATGGCAGTGGGGACATTGGTTTCAGTCAATACCATAAGTAACGTACTCCACCGCAATGGTCTCCGTTCCAGACGAGCCTGTATGGTACCTTTACTTTCAAAGCGTCATGTCAAGGCTCGTCTACAGTTTGCTCATGATCACTTGGAGGACTCTGAGACAGACTGGTTCAAGGTTCTATGGTCTGATGAGACCAAGATCGAGATCTTTGGTGCCAACCACACACGTGACGTTTGGTGACTGGATGGCACTACATACGACCCCAAGAATACCATCCCTACAGTCAAGCATGGTGGTGGCAGCATCATGCTGTGGGGCTGTTTCTCAGCCAAGGGGCCTGGCCATCTGGTCCGCATCCATGGGAAGATGGATAGCACGGCCTACCTGGAGATTTTGGCCAAGAACCTCCGCTCCTCCATCAAGGATCTTAAGATGGGTCGTAATTTCATCTTCCAACAAGACAACGACCCAAAGCACACAGCCAAGAAAACCAAGGCCTGGTTCAAGAGGGAAAAAGTCAAGGTGTTGGAGTGGCCTAGTCAGTCTCCTGACCTTAACCCAATTGAAAACTTGTGGAAGGAGCTCAAGAATAAAGTCCACATGAGACACCCAAAGAACCTAGATAACTTGGAGAAGATCTGCATGGAGGAGTGGGCCAAGATAACTCCACAGACCTGTGCTGGCCTGATCAGGTCTTATAAAAGATGATTATTAGCTGTAATTGCAAACAAGGGTTATTCCACAAAATATTAAGCATAGGGGTTGTATAATAATTGACCCACACTTTTATGTTTAAAATTTAATAAAATTCAACTGAGCAACATAACTTTTTGGTTTGTAAGATTTATGCTTCTGTTCATAAAACCTACTCTCGTTTGCAGTTTGAAGGCTCTAACTTATTTGCATCTTATCAAACCAGCTAAATCTGCAGGGGGTTGAATACTACTTGTAGGCACTGTATACAGGTGAGGATGAATTTTATAAGTTTCACCACAAAGGTGAAACTATCCTCCCGGTCAGTTTGCTTTTCCTCCCAGTACCTTTTAAGTCTAACAATGTTAGGTTTCTGGGAGATTATACTTGTTCCTTTTATTTTGGGTTCTCCTTAGCTTGCCTTCTTTGCCCTATATGAATGTGTTTTTGCTTCTCATTCAGGGTTTTCGTATTTTACTTCATACTTTCCTTTCCCCTTGTTGCAGCCTCCCCTCTGGTTACTCAGGAGGTATGAGAAACTCCTCAACGACTTATTAGGGAGTTAGGTCTGTGGTGGCGTTTCTAGTTGTACAGCTAGGGCCTTTCTTGTCTGTACAGAGACTAGTTGGGTGTAGTTGCGGCATTCTCCCCTGTGTGGGTTCTCCGGTGGTTATCAAGATGCGCTTTCTGTTTAAAACATTTCCCACATTTTCAACATGAAAAAGGCTTCTTCCCTGTGTGAATTCTCTGATGTTTATTATGATGTGATTTCTGTCCAAAACATTTCCCACAATCTGCACATGAAAAAGGCTTTGCCCCTGTGTGGGTTCTCTGATGGATTTTAAGAGTTGATTTCTCTGTAAAATATTTCCCACATTCTGAACATAAAAATGGCTTCTCTCCTGTGTGAGTTCTCAGATGGTTGATAAGAGTTGATTTCTCTGTAAAACATTTTCCACATTCTGAACATGGAAAAGGCTTCTCCCCTGTGTGAGTTCTCTGATGTTTGAAAAGATTTGATTTCTTTGCAAAACATTTCCCACATTCTGAACATGAAAATGGCTTCTCCCCTGTGTGAGTTCTCTGATGTATATTAAGACATGATTTTTGTACAAAACATTTCCCACAATCTGAACATGAAAATGGCTTCTCCACTGTGTGGGTTCTCTGGTGCTTAAGAAAACTAGATTTATGGTTATAACATTTTCCACATTCTGAACATGGAAAAGGCTTCTCCCCTGTGTGAGTTGTCTGATGTTTAATAAGAGTATATTTCTCTGTAAAACATTTCCCACATTCTGAACATGAAAAAGGCTTCTCAACTGTGTGAGTTTTGTGATGTTTGATAAGATTTGATTTCGCTGTAAAATATTTCCCACATTCTGAACAGGAAAACGGCTTCTCTCCTGTGTGTGTTCTCTGATGGTTGATAAGAGTTGATTTCTCTGTAAAACATTTTCCACATTCTGAACATGGAAAAGGCTTCTCCCCTGTGTGAGTTCTCACATGTTTGATAAGATTTGATTTCTTTGCAAAACATTTCCCACATTCTGAACATGAAAATGGCTTCTCCCCTGTGTGTGTTCTCTGATGGTTGATAAGAGTTGATTTCTCTGTAAAACATTTCCCACATTCTGAACATGAAAATGGCTTCTCCCCTGTGTGAGTTCTCTGATGTATATTAAGATTTGATTTCTGTACAAAACTTTTCCCACAATCTGAACATGAAAAAGGATTCTCCTCTGTGTGGGTTCTCTGGTGTGCGATAAGATTTGATTTCTCTGTAAAAAAATTCCCACATTCTGAACAGGAAAATGGCTTCTCTCCTGTGTGAGTTATCTGGTGCCTAACAAGACTTGATTTCTGATTAAAACATCTCCCACACTTGGAGCAAGAAAATCTATTTTTCGCTGTGTGAATTTTTTGATGTTTAAGAAAAGACTTTTTGAGAGGAAAACTATTTCTATATTCTGAATGTGAAAATGGCTTCTTTGCTTTAGGAGCAGTTTGTTTTTTAATGCTTATTTTGTGACTTTGATTTTCCTTAGTAGTCGGTAATGAATCAGAAGACAGGACGTGTTTCAAAGGATCAGATGACAGATCTTGGCTGTGAAGGGATGATGGTATATCTGCAGTAATGGCATTCACTTCAATTGTATCCTGTGGGATCTGAAAATTATCTGATTTGAAAATTGAAGGTGTCAGCTGTCCCTCTGATCTCCTGGTACAGACATCTGCCAAGAATAAAAACAATTATTATTTTTTAATAAAGAATCCTTGAATTTTATATTTTTGAACATTTCTACTTAAATTGTCTGTAAAAAAGGCAAGTTATATAAAAAAAAAAAAATCACTGGACAATGACCATCTAATAGAAAACCTCATAGGATGAAGCAGTGGAGCGTGGTGTTCACCTGTTTGTTTATTCTGCCTCCCAAATATGGAGTAAAAGGTACAGGCTCTGTCCAGCCACTAAGATTAGGGTGCTTGGGACCTGTAGTACCATCGAGTCTGGCAGTATGGGTGTGTGTGCAGTCCAGCTGGAGTAATCTGCTCCCTGCTTCAGCAATTTGGAAAGCACCGCACCCTACTAAAGCTGGAAGCATATTGCCGGAAGCTGCCAGATACAGCCTTGTTCTCCTCTGGTTCAGTCCTCTGTGCTCAGCTCCCGGCTTGTGTATTTGTTTCCTGTTGTGACCTCGGCCCGTTTACTGACTACTCTGGTGTCTTCTGATTTTGTATTTTCTCTGCCCTCCTGGTTCTGACCCGGTTACCTTACTATTCTTCTTTCCATCTCACTCCACCGAATAGCAGGTAACACCATGGCCCAAGCCTAGGGGTCTCTGTGTAGGTTCAGATCCATGTAGAAGAGTTAAAGGGTGATGAGCAAAGTAATTTGTGAAATCTGTAAACAGGATAGATAGTTATAAGCCTGTTCATGGTAGCCATCTTTTGAGCATTCCTAATAGCTAAATGGCGCTCCTTCCCTTCTCAACCTCCCATGTGCCCAAACAGTAGTGTAGAACCGTATATAGGGTATTGTCAGATTCAAAAGAAGTTGGAAAATAATTTGTAAGGTCCATTTGTTTCCTATTATCCTTTGTGAAGAATTCCAAAATTATCACCACATAAAGTGACACACGTCAAATTTGAAAAATGGGGCCTGATTAGAAACATAATACTGACTGCGGGAAGGGGTTAAAGCAGAGGATTACTGAAGTCAAAAACTGTGTCTACAGACAATAACACTTCTACTGAAATGATCAAACTGAACAGTCTTCATCAGAGAAAAATGAGTAACTAGTGGTGAAACCTCTCTGGGGTAATTAGAGTATGGGGCTCGGTGGCTCTTCTCAATCTAAACTATCGCTAAGGGACAATATTTTCTGGCAGATGAGTGTCAAGAAGAAATATTAGACATTCAAAGAGAACTTTTTTATAATACTGAAGAGCTGAGGTGTCTTAAATTTAGATCTCAGGTATTTGGAAGAGGCAATGGAGATCTTTTTGAAAGACGACCAGGGAGTTACAGACTCACATAAGTGAGGCCGGCCGATCCCACCAGAATGAAACTATCATAAAGAGTGAAAAAAATAAAAATATGTAAAAAAAAATAAAGAATATATAAACATGTAACATCCCCAACAACCACGTATGTATGAGGGGAGAAATCCAACACTAAACTGGAGTTGCACTCATTTATGGTGGACCATTTGGCGCGAACAAGCCGGAACCCCGAAAACTAACCCGAATTTGAAATGCCGAACAAATTCGCTCAATACTATTTATGACGTGGAGTGAATCCATGAAACCAGGGCTCGAGCCATGCCAACACATCTCCTGCAGGCGTGAATAAATGTATATTACAGCCATGAGCCACGCACAACTTAGAGATATATCATGGCACAGGTGTAATGTTTTCTGTGTAGTTTATGACAATCCTGTTTGAAGTTAGTTGGTTTTAAAAGAAATTGAAAAGTCAGGATAAAGGGAAACTCTGTTCTTATTGTACAGAAATTCACACTTGGCCTCACTGGACATTTAATGTTGTCGATCATAAAAGTGAAGTTTGGCCAGAAAGACTGGACCTGGTCTTGTAGGGACCATATGAGCACATTCAGCAGCACAGAAGGGAGAGAAGGTAGATTCATCTAATAAGATATCAGGGATCTAGGAAGCCAACAGCATCATTACCCTCCGCTTTCTCTTACAGGCCCATCATATTTTTCTTCAAGTGATTTTTTAATTTGTCAGCACATTCTACGTACGCTGTCATTTGGCTTTATAGTTTACAGACCTGGGCAGGTAACGGTCAGCGTCTCCTAATCCCAGGGGGTAGGTGGATCCTTCAGGTTGTAAGTTCTATAGAAAAGGTCTTTCACAATTACACAAAGTAATTTGAATATTTTCGAACGGAGGAGAATGTTGGAGTCTAGCGGCAAAATGGTGATCACACGATTGTGATACGACTACACCACTGATAAAGCAGCCACAGACAGGGACTTCTCTGTATTCAGTGGTTACTACTCACCTGAGTAGTCATATGTAGGAATCTCCTCTTTACACTGCTCATCAGCCCTTCCGTATGTCTCTGTAGTATTAATATGGGTCAGATCTTCACCCTGAAACAAATATTGTAAAAGTCACCGACAGATGGAGAAGTCACATCTATGATCAGCTCTAATCCTGCCATCTCCACCATTCTCATTACACAAATATAAAACATAATAATGATGGATAAAACAGAACTGAAGACATGACATTTACAGCCGTCTACACATCATAGGGGAGATCTCATGACACCTTCTCTCTATCTACCTGAGGAACATTTGGATTTTCTTGTTTACAGTCCTGTGGAAGAAGACGACGGGGACATCTCTCTGGTGTTGTCCTCTTACTGGATAGATCTGGAGGAAACACATACAGGGACTGAATTCATTCTTTACATACAGATAATTATAGGCCGTGTGCATTTAGTCCTGTCTATTACCTGGTGATGTGAGGGGCTGGGGAACCTCCATCATGACGTCCTTGTACAGATCTTTGTGTCCTTCTAAATACTCCCACTCCTCCATGGAGAAATAGACGGCGACATCCTGACATCTTATAGGAACCTGACACATACAATGATACCGTCATCCCCCTGATCCCTTCACAGCATTACTGCATAATGTCCCAGCATTCCCAGCAGTGTCACCTCTCCAGTCAGCAGCTCAATTATCTTGTAGGCGAGTTCTAGGATCTTCTGGTCATTGATGTCCTCATGTATTAGGGGGTGAGGTGGAGGCCCCGTGATTAATCTCTGGTTATGGAGAGTCACATTAATAAATCTCACTACAGACATTTCCAGAGTCCTCACCTCTCTAGTTCTGTCCATCTGTTATTTCCAAGAATGCTGTAATGTGACGTCATCAGAATCGCTCACCTCTCCAGTAAGCCGGAAGAGGATCTCTAGGGTGAGGTGTAATATCCCCTCCACCATCTTGTCCATGATTTTCCTGGATAAATCAGGAAAATTTTCTTATATAGACGATCTTCACTGAGAGGATCCGGTATTTTAGAGATCTGAATGAGGAAAAGATAAGCTGATGGATAAGACCATTTTTCTGCAAACGATGATGCGGAATCCAAAATGTACCACGAGTACCCTACATCCCTTAATCTGGTGTTCAGGTCTATTGCCTGTATATTAAAATCTGTGACAGTCGAGCAGTACCTTCTCAACCATAAAAATTGTCCCTTGGATTTTCCTCTTTTTATGGGGATGGGGGTGGTGGTTATCCCACTTCAGTAGTTTATTAGTGCTTGAAGGTTTCTGGTAGATGAGTGTCCCTAGGGTCCCGTTACAATCCTTCTTGATCAGTACATGCAGGAAAGGCAACTGGTAATAATTGGTGTTGGTCTGCTCCTTTAAATAAAATGTACTTTTCAGGTTATATCCTCAGTACCCTCATTTTTCATCCCTTCTTTTGAGGCCCACACAGTCAGACTCTACCGGCCCTTCTCCCTGCGAGTGGCGGTTGTGTATCGCCCTCTGGGCCCCTCCCGTCAGTTTGTGGATCACTTTGCCACTTGGCTTCCAAAATTTCTAACCTATGACATCCCCACCCTCATCATGGGAGATTTTAACATCCCATTAGGCGATTCCCTCTTCCCATCTGCCACTCATCTTTTATCGCTAACTTCCTCCTTCGGCCTTTCACAGCTTACTAATTCTCCTACACATGAAGATGGAAATACTCTTTGACCTGATCTTCACCCGGCTCTGTTCAATACATGACATTACTAACTCTCCTCTTCCACTCTCTGATCACAACCTTCTTTCATTCTCTGTCAAGAACTGTCACCCTGCTCAAGACACCCCCACTTTCCACACTTATAGAAATATACATGGCATTAACACCCAGAAATTTATGAAAACGTTGCAATCATCATTGGCCCCAATCTCCTCCCTCTCATGCCCTGACTCTGCACTGAAGAATTATAACGAAACATTGCAATGTGCCCTGGATGAAGGTGCACCTTCTACACAGAGAACAACTCGGCACAGACGGCGACAACCTTGGAACACGCTGCAAACACGTTTTCTCCAGCGGGGCTCCAGGTGTGCCGAACGGCTGTGGACAAAATCTAATCTGGCTGAAGATTTCCTCCATTATAAATTTATGCTTAAAACCTATAACTCCGCCCTTCACCTCTCCAAACAAACCTACTTTGAGGCTATGTGCCCACGATGCAGAAATGAAGCAGAAAATTTCTGCAGCATTTATGCATCTCCCTGGCGGAAAAAACGCATGCAGATTGTGCATGCATTTTTCCTGCAGAATACATGCGGAATACATGCGGATTCACATGCGTTAACGCATGTGTTTCCGCATGCGGACTGACAAGCACTTTCCAGGCGATAGCATCACTTGGAAAGTGCTTGACAACTAGGTCACACTGTAAAAATCCATGCAAACGGCATGGATTTATACAGTGTGAACGTAAAAATAAAAAAATAAAGTTATACTTACCTCCGATGCCGCCGTGTGTGCTGTCGCGCTCCTTCCTGGCTTGCCGGCATCTCGCGAGACAGCCTGCGGTCACATGACCGCGACGTCATCTCAGGTCCTGGAAGGAGAAGCGCTGCAGGGGCCGCCGGACAGGTGAATATAAACTTTATTTTTTATTTTATTCTTTTTTTTTACAGGTACAATGGTACCCAGGTCTGGATGAGAGTCTTCTCTCCTCCAGAACTGGGTACCATCCGCACATTGAAACGCATATTATCCGCTTGTACAAATGTACAGACACGGATTCTATGCGTCTCAATGCAAGCCAATGGCATGGCTTCCGCTGCGCTTCCGCAAAATTAATGAACATGCTGTGGATTTATGAGCGCTGCAGAAACGTTGCGGAAAAATCCGCAGCATGTGCATTGACATTGCGGAATGCCATTGGGGACCATGGGGTGCGGATTACCATGCGTTTTTGATGCGTTTCCGCAGCGGAAACGCATGAAAAAAGCATTGTGTGCACGCAGCCTAACAACCTCATCATCTCATGGCCCAATAATCCTAAACACCTGTTTGACACTTTTCATTCTCTCCTTAATCAAACAGCACAGGCCCCAACCAACAACCTCAGCACTGACGATCTGGACAATTATTTCAAAGAAAAAATTGACCATATCCGACAGGAAATTTTCTCTCAATCCCCAAATGTTATGCATGCTCCTCCCTCCCACATTGTATCTTGATCATTTTCTGACTTCGAACCAGTCACGGAAGATGAAGTGACAAGGCTCCTTGCTTCCTCTAGCTCTACCACCTGCACCAGTGACCCTATTCCTTCACATCTCCTTCAGTCCCTTTCTCCAGCTGTCACCACTCACCTAACTAAAATATTCAACCTCTACCTCTCATCTTGTATTTTTCCCTCCTTTTTTAAACACTCCAGCATACATCCATTACTTAAAAAAACATCCCTCGACCAGAACTGTGCTGCTAACTACAGACCTGTTTCCAATCTTCCCTTTATATCTAAACTCCTGGAACGACTGGTCCACTCCTGTATAATACGCTATCTCTCAGATAACTCCCTTCTTGACCCTTTACAATCTGGTTTCCGCTCTTTACATTCTACTGAAACTGAACTCACTAAAGTTTCTAATGATCTACTAACAGCCAAATCTAATGGTCACTACTCCCTGCTGATTCTCCTGGATCTCTCTGCAGCATTCGACACTGTGGATCTACCTCTCTGACCGCTCCTTCACTGTGTCTTTTGCTGGCTCCTCTTCTTCTCCCCTCCCCCTTATTGTCGGGGTTCCTCAAAGATCAGTCCTAGAAGCCCTTCTTTTCTACTTATATATCGCTCCTATTGGACAAACAATCAGCAGATTCGGTTTTTAGTACCATCTCTATGCTGATGACACCCAATTATACACCTCTTCTCCGGACATCACCCCTGCATTATTACAAAATACCAGTGATTGTCTTTCCGCTGTCTCTAACACTATGCCCTCCCTCTATCTAAAATTTAATCTGTCAAAAACTAAACTACTCCTATTTCCTCCCTCCACTAACCTATCTATGCCTGATATTGCCATTTCTGTTTGTGACTCCATCATTACTCGCCAGCAACATGCCGGCTGTCTTGGGGTCAAGCTTGATTCAGATCTTTCCTTCACTCCTCACATCAAATCACTCGCGCGCTCGTGTCATCTACACCTCAAAAACATCTCTAGAATCAGAAATTTTCTTACCTTTGACTCTGTAAAAACTCTTATGTAGCTCTTATTCATTCTCGTCTGGACTATTGCAACTCTTTACTTATCGATCTCCCCCTTTATAAACTTTCCCCTCTCCAATCCGTCCTGAACGCAGGAGTCAGGGTCATATTCCTCACCAACCGATACAACGATGTCTCTTCCCTGTGCCAGTCATTGCACTGATTGCCCATCCAATACAGAGTTCAATATAAACTTATCGCTCTTACCCACAAAACTCTTGATGATTCAGCACCGCCCTACATCACCTCCCTCGTCTCAGTCTACCACCCTACCCGTGCCCTCCGTTCTGCTAATGACTTAAAACTAAAATCCTCCGTAATCCGAACCTCCCACTCCAGTCTCCAAGATTTCTCGCATGCTGCTCCAATTCTTTGGAATGCACTACCCAGGACAATTTGATTAATTCCCAATACCCACAGTTTAAAGGGTGCCCTAAAAACTCATTTCTTTATACTGGCCTATCACCTCAACACACTTATCTAACTGTCCCAGTTTGGCCCATATTAAAATTTTCTTCAAAATCATGCTCATACCATCCATGCACTGCATAGCCTCTGTCTGTACTGTACACATACTGGCTGGCGACCAGTTCATGTGGTGTTATATACTTACTCTATTTAGTATATTAAGGCTGTATTATACAATATACGTACATTTTACCTTTTGTGTCTCCCCTATTTCCTTATAGACTGTAAGCTTGCGAGCAGGGCCCTCACTCCTTTTAATATCTGAGTTATGCTTATTCTGTAAAGTCTGTATTGTCAATATAAGTCCCCCTTAAAATTGTAAAGTGCTGCAGAATATGTTGTCGCTATAAAAATTATTATTATAATAAATTCAGATGTAAATCTAAGGCCCACTCTATTGATGTTGAGTTCCCCGACAAATTAAAAAGATTGTTCACTCGTCCCTGACCAGGTGATAAAAATGCAGTCAATATATTTGTACCATACCCCAATATATGGATGCCATCCCTGAATATTGAGGATTCCTCCCACCAGTCCAGGGATAGGTTAGCATATAAGGGGGCACAGAGGCTACCCATCGCAGTACCCCTGAGCTGGTGGAAATACTTCCTATCAAAAAGAAAGAAGTTATGCATAAGAGTGAATTTTAGAAGATCCTCCATCAAGTCATTATGTCTGCTACACTCTACTGATCTCGATTTCAAGAAATGTCTTACTCCTCTGATATCATCCTCATGCGGTATATTACTGTACAAAGCCTCGATATCTAGTAATGCCTGCTCCACTACATGCCTGTATACATGCTCGAGGGTATATATGGAGGGGAGCAGGGAAAGGAAAAAACATTCTCCAGAGGGATTATTCCAACTGCAGGACCTCAGGCGGTACTGGGGGAACATTATACTGTGGGGGGGGGGGGGTCATACACACTGCATAAGGGGCATAATGGGGGCATTAAACTGTGTGGGGGCATCATACACACTGCATAAGGGGCATAATGGGGGCATTACACTGTGTGAGGGCATCATGCATCCTGCATAAAGGGCATAATGGGGGCATTACACTGCGTGGGGGCATCATACAGCCTGCATAAGGTGGATAATGGGGACATTACACTGTGTGGGGGGCATCATACATACTGTATAAGGGGCATAATGGGGGCATTACACTGTGTGGGGGGCATCATACATACTGCATAAGGGGCATAATGGGGGCATTACACTGTGTGGGGGGGGGCATCATCACACTGCATAATGCGAAACCCAGTGTGGGGGGGCATCATACATCCTGCATAAGGGGCATAATGGGGGCATCATACATACTGCATAAGGGGCATAATGGGGGCATTACACTGTGGGGGCATCATACATACTGCATAAGGGGCAAAATGGGGGCATTAAACTGTGTGGGGGCATCATACATACTGCATAAGGGGCATAATGGGGGCATTACACTGTGTGGGGGCATCATGCATCCTGCATAAAGGGCATAATGGGGGCATTACACTGCGTGGGGGCATCATACATCCTGCATAAGGTGGATAATGGGGACATTACACTGTGTGGGGGGCATCATACATACTGTATAAGGGGCATAATGGGGGCATTACACTGTGTGGGGGGCATCATACATACTGCATAAGGGGCATAATGGGGGCATTACACTGTGTGGGGGGGGGCATCATCACACTGCATAATGCAAAACCCTGTGTGGGGGGGCATCATACATCCTGCATAAGGGGCATAATGGGGGCATCATACATACTGCATAAGGGGCATAATGGGGGCATTACACTGTGTGGGGGCATCATACATACTGCATAAGAGGCATAATGGGGGCATTACACTGTGTGGGGGGCATCATACATCCTACATAAGGGGCATAATGGGGGCATTACACTGTGTGGGGGCATCATACATACTGCATAAGGGGCATAATGGGGGCATTACACTGTGGGGGCATCATACATCCTGCATAAGAGGCATCATGGGGGCATTACACTGTGTGGGGGCATCATACATACTGCATAAGGGGCATAATGGGGGCATTACACTGTGTGGGGGCATCATACATCATGCATAAGGGGCATAATGGGGGCATTACACTGTGTGGGGGGCATCATACATACTGCATAAGGGGCATAATGGGGGCATTACACTGTGTGGGGGGCATCATACATACTGCATAAGGGGCATAATGGGGGCATTACACTGTGTGGGGGGCATCATACATACTGCATAAGGGGCATAATGGGGGCATTACACTGTGTGGGGGCATCATGCATACTGCATAAGGGGCATAATGGGGGCATTACACTGTGGGGGCATCATACATCCTGCATAAGAGGCATCATGGGGGCATTACACTATGTGGGGGCATCATACATACTGCATAAGGGGCATAATGGGGGCATTACACTGTGTGGGGGGGGCATCATCACACTGCATAATGGGGGCGAAACCCTGTGTGGGGGGGCATCATACATCCTGCATAAGGGGCATAATGGGGGCATTACACTGTGTGGGGGGCATCATACATCCTACATAAGGGGCATAATGGGGGCATTACACTGTGTGGGGGCATCATACATACTGCATAAGGAGCATAATGGGAGCATTACACTGTGGGGGCATCATACATCCTGCATAAGAGGCATCATGGGGGCATTACACTGTGTGGGGGCATCATACATACTGCATAAGGGGCATAATGGGGGCATTACACTGTGTGGGGGCATCATACATCCTACATAAGGGGCATAATGGGGGCATTACACTGTGTGGGGGGCATCATACATACTGCATAAGGGGCATAATGGGGGCATTACACTGTGTGGGGGCATCATGCATACTGCATAAGGGGCATTACACTGTGGGGGCATCATACATCCTGCATAAGAGGCATCATGGGGGCATTACACTGTGTGGGGGCATCATACATACTGCATAAGGGGCATAATGGGGGCATTACACTTTGTGGGGGCATCATACATCATGCATAAGGGGCATAATGGGGGCATTACACTGTGTGGGGGGCATCATACATACTGCATAAGGGGCATAATGGGGGCATTACACTGTGTGGGGGGCATCATACATACTGCATAAGAGGCATCATGGGGGCATTACACTGTGTGGGGGCATCATACATACTGCATAAGGGGCATAATGGGGGCATTACACTTTGTGGGGGCATCATACATCATGCATAAGGGGCATAATGGGGGCATTACACTGTGTGGGGGGCATCATACATACTGCATAAGGGGCATAATGGGGGCATTACACTGTGTGGGGGGCATCATACATCCTGCATAAGGGGCATAATGGGGGCATTGCACTGTGTGGGGGCATCATACATACTGCATAAGGGGCATAATGGGGGCATTACACTGTGTGAGGGCATCATACATCATGCATAAGGGGCATAATGGGGGCATTACACTGTGTGGGGGGTATCATACATACTGCATAATGGGGGCAATACACTGTGTGGGGGCATCATACATCCTGCATAAGGGGCATAATGGGGGCATTACACTGTGTGGGGGGCATCATACATACTGCATAAGGGGCATCATGGGGGCATTGCACTGTGTGGGGGGCATCATACATCCTGTATAAGGGGCATTACACTGTGGGGTCAGTAAAGGGGTCCTGCACTATGAGAACAATACGTTTCCTCCTTCCTGTCTCCATAGTTGGGTCGTATGTATCTATTACAGGAAACAGAACAAAAACCTTATGATTCTTATAAAGGGGCAACACAAGACCCCAAAAGAGTCTCGGTGCTGAAGGGGTTAATGCCCCCTGCGCCCAGTAATGGGGTCTCCACATACCTCCACCTGCAGAGCCGCCACCACATATATGGCTGCTCTGTGCGCACAGGAGCTGTGATGAGGTCACAGGAGGGGAGGAGTCAGGGGTCACATGATCAGGGGCCTCAGTGGATGCAGGACTCTGCTGTGCTGGTTGTCATGGTGCTGGATGAGCTGAAGTTTATGTGTGGGGTCAGGAGGGGTTTACAGTGTGGATGTAGCAGAGCCGCGTGTGTACGAGGTGTACGGAGCAGAGCAGTGTGTGTACGAGGTGTACGGAGCAGAGCCGCGTGTGTACGGAGCGGAGCCGCGTGTGTACGAGGTGTACGGAGCAGAGCCGCGTGTGTACGAGGTGTACGGAGCAGAGCCGCGCATGTACGAGGTGTACGGAGCAAAGCCGCGCGTGTACGAGGTGTACGGAGCGGAGCTGCGCATGTACGAGGTGTACGGAGCAAAGCCGCGCGTGTACGAGGTGTACGGAGCGCAGCCGCGCGTGTACGAGGTGTACGGAGCGGAGCCGCGCGTGTACGAGGTGTACGGAGCGGAGCCGCGCGTGTACGAGGTGTACGGAGCGGAGCCGCGCGTGTACGAGGTGTACGGAGCGGAGCCGCGCGTGTACGAGGTGTACGGAGCGGAGCCGCGCGTGTACGAGGTGTACGGAGCGGAGCCGCGCGTGTACGAGGTGTACGGAGCGGAGCCGCGCGTGTACGAGGTGTACGGAGCGGAGCCGCGCGTGTACGAGGTGTGCGGAGCCGCGCGTGTACGAGGTGTGCGGAGCGGAGCCGCGCGTGTACGAGGTGTACGGAGCGGAGCCGCGCGTGTACGAGGTGTACGGAGCGGAGCCGCGCGTGTACGAGGTGTACGGAGCGGAGCCGCGCGTGTACGAGGTGTACGGAGCGGAGCCGCGCGTGTACGAGGTGTACGGAGCGGAGCCGCGCGTGTACGAGGTGTACGGAGCGGAGCCGCGCGTGTACGAGGTGTACGGAGCGGAGCCGCGCGTACGAGGTGTACGGAGCGGAGCCGCGTGTACGAGGTGTACGGAGCGGAGCCGCGTGTGTACGAGGCGTACGGAGCGGAGCCGCGCGTGTGCGAAGTGTACGGAGCGGAGCCGCGCGTGTGCGAAGTGTACGGAGCGGAGCCTTGTGTGTGAGAGGTGTACGGAGCGGAGCCGCCGCACGTGTACGAGGCGTATGGAGCAGAGCCGCGCGTGTACGAGGTGTACGGTCAGTATATCGCTTATCTCTATAAATGTACATACAGTACAGAATATATACATACTGACCCTATATACATACAGTACAGAATATATACATACTGACCCTATACACATACAGTACAGAATATATACATACTGACCCTATACACATACAGTACAGAATATATACATACTGACCCTATATACATACAGTACAGAATATATACATACTGACCCTATACACATACAGTACAGAATATATACATACTGACCCTATATACATACAGTACAGAATATATACATACTGACCTTATATACATACAGTACAGAATATATACATACTGACCCTATACACATACAGTACAGAATATATACATACTGACCCTATATACATACAGTACAGAATATATACATACTGACCCTATATACATACAGTACAGAATATATACATACTGACCTTATATACATACAGTACAGAATGTATACATACTGACCCTATATACATACAGTACAGAATATATACATACTGACCCTATATACATACAGTACAGAATGTATACATACTGACCCTATACACATACAGTACAGAATATATACATACTGACCCTATACACATACAGTACAGAATATATACATACTGACCCTATATACATAGAGTACAGAATATATACATACTGACCCTATATATATATATACACTACAGAATATATACATACTGACCCTATATACATACAGTACAGAATATATACATACTGATCCTATACAGTACAGAATATATACATACTGACCCTATATACATACAGTACAGAATGTATACATACTGACCCTATACACATACAGTACAGAATATATACATACTGACCCTATACACATACAGTACAGAATATATACAGTACATACTGATCCTATATACATACAGTACAGAATATATACATACTGACCCTATACAGTACAGAATATATACATACTGACCCTATATACATACAGTACAGAATATATACATACTGACCCTATACACATACAGTACAGAATATATACAGTACATACTGATCCTATATACATACAGTACAGAATATATACATACTGACCCTATACAGTACAGAATATATACATACTGACCCTATATACATACAGTACAGAATATATACATACTGACCCTATACACATACAGTACAGAATATATACATACTGACCCTATATACATACAGTACAGAATATATACATACTGACCCTATACACATACAGTACAGAATATATACATACTGACCCTATATACATACAGTACAGAATGTATACATACTGACCCTATACACATACAGTACAGAATATATACATACTGACCCTATACACATACAGTACAGAATATATACAGTACATACTGACCCTATATACATACAGTACAGAATATATACATACTGACCCTATACACATACAGTACAGAATATATACATACTGACCCTATATACATACAGTACAAAATATATACATACTGACCCTATATACAGTACAGACCAAAAGTTTGGACACACCTTCTCATTTAAAGATTTTTCTGTATTTTCATGACTTTGAAAATTGTACATTCACATTGAAGGCATCAAAACTATGAATTACCACATGTGGAATTATATACTTAACAAAAAAGTGTGAAACAACTGAAAATATGTTTTATATTCTAGGTTCTTCAAAGTAGCCACCTTTTGCTTTGATGACTGCTTTGCACACTCTTGGCATTCTCTTGATGAGCTTCAAGAGGTAGTCACCGGAAATGGTCTTCACTTCACAGGTGTGCCCTGTCAGGTTTAGTAAGTGGGATTTCTTGCCTTATAAATGGATTTGGGACGATCAGTTGTGTTGTGCGGAAGTCTGGTGGATACACAGCTGATAGTCCTACTGAATAGACTGTTAGAATTTGTATTATGGCAAGAAAAAAGCAGCTAAGTAAAGAAAAACGAGTGGCCATCATTACTTTAAGAAATGAAGGTCAGTCAGTCCGAAAAATTGGGCAAACTTTGAAAGTGTCCCCAAGTGCAGTTGCAAAAACCATCAAGCGCTACAAAGAAACTGGCTCACATGAGGACCGCCCCAAGAAAGGAAGACCAAGAGTCACCTCTGCTTCTGAGGATAAGTTTATCCGAGTCACCAGCCTCAGAAATCGCAGGTTAACAGCAGCTCAGATTAGAGACCAGGTCAATGCCACACAGAGTTCTAGCAGCAGACACATCTCTACAACAGCTGTTAAGAGGAGAGTTTGTGCAGCAGGCCTTCATGGTAAAATAGCTGCTAGGAAACCACTGCTAAGGATAGGCAACAAGCAGAAGAGACTTGTTTGAGCTAAAGAACACAAGGAATGGACATTAGGCCAGTGGAAATCTGTGCTTTGGTCTGATGAGTCCAGATTTGAGATCTTTGGTTCCAACCACCGTGTCTTTGTGCGACGCAGAAAAGGTGAACGGATGGACTCTACATGCCTGGTTCCCACCGTGAAGCATGGAGGAGGAGGTGTGATGGTGTGGGGGTGCTTTGCTGGTGACACTGTTGGGGATTTATTCAAAATTGAAGGCATACTGAACCAGCATGGCTACCACAGCATCTTGCAGCGGCATGCTATTCCATCCGGTTTGCGTTTAGTTGGACCATCATTTATTTTTTAACAGGAAAATGACCCCAAACACCCCTCCAGGCTGTGTAAGGGCTATTTGACCAAGAAAGAGAGTGATGGGGGGCTACGCCAGATGATCTGGCCTCCACAGTCACCAGACCTGAACCCAATCGAGATGGTTTGGGGTGAGCTGGACCGCCGAGTGAAGGCAAAAGGGCCAACAAGTGCTAAGCATCTCTGGGAACTCCTTCAAGATTGTTAGAAGACCATTTCCGGTGACTACCTCTTGAAGCTCATCAAGAGAATGCCAAGAGCGTGCAAAGCAGTCATCAAAGCAAAAGGTGGCTACTGTGAAAAACCTAGAATATAAGACATATTTTCAGTTGTTTCACACTTTTTTGTTAAGTATATAATTCCACATGTGGTAATTCATAGTTTTGATGCCTTCAGTGTGAATGTACAATTTTCATAGTCATGAAAATACAGAAAAATCTTTAAATGAGAAGGTGTGTCCAAACTTTTGGTCTGTACTGTACATACAGTACAGAATATATACATACTGACCCTATATACATTCTTTACCCTATTACCTTTTGTACATTGCTGATAAATCCGGACATAATGACGACACATGGACTGAAGAACAATAGGGATGAGACTCGTCTGTGGTTTCTAGATGGAGTTGGCTCGTCTCTGCTGTGAAGGGTTTGTCCGGTCAGTCGGTGCCGCTGCCAGGATTTCCCAGTGTTGATTAGCGCTGGGCTACAATGAAATGACAAGTTCATAAGTCTGGGACATAAAATATCACAAAGAAAAGCTCTAGGATTACAATGAAATTCTAATTTTATTAAATTACAATACAGGGAAAAATAAATATCTACTATATAATCGGCTTATCCCGTCTGTCTGTCCGTCCAGGAAATCCCGTGTCGCTGATTGGTCCGGCAGCGGCCAATCAGTGATGCGGGATTTCAGAACAAGATGGCGGCAGTTAGCGGCTCATCTGCCGCACGGAGGTCAGTGGCGATGCAGCCGGGAGATGACCGGCACTAGCGGGTCATCTCCCGGCTGCTCGCAGCAGAAGTACCCCGACTGGCGGCCTAGGCAGCGCCGCTCCCCGGTCCTCCCTTCACACTTGCCGTCAGGAGATCAGAGACCCTAGCCGCTGAGCTCCCGACGGTAGCCGCATGGAGGTCAGCGGCGATGCAGCCGGGAGATGACCGGCGCTAGCAGCGGAAGTACCCGCACAGGCAGCGCCTCTCCCCGGTCCACACTAACACGGTTCGCTGATTGGTCGCGACCAATCAGCGATATTGCCGCCAAATTTAAACAGTGCTCTACTGATTGGCGCGAAATTTAAAAAAACGCTTCTCTGAATGGTCGCGGCCGCGACAAATCAGCGACTGGCGCAGCCCGGCCGCGAATTGGCGCCGGATTTGAAACACGCAGGCCACCGTCGGGAGATCAGCGGCGACGCAGCCGGGAGATGAAGTACACCGACCGGCGGCCTTGCTCCCCGGTCCTCCCTTCACACTTGCCGTCGGGAAATCAGCGGTCCTAGCCGCTGATCTCCCGACGGTAGCCGCATGGAGGTCAGCGGCGATGCAGCCGGGTGCTAGCCAGTCATCTCCCGGCTGCTCGCAGCGGAAGTACCCGAACAGGCAGCGCCGCTACCCGGTCCTCACTAACACGGTTCGCTGATTGGTCGCGGCCGGCATATGTCACGACTATTTGCAGCTGCAGCCAAGGGGTCTCCTGTTTCGCTTTCCACGGTGAGTGATGGACTGTGGGCGGGGTTATCCCCCATCCCGTCACACCCGGCATCCACCGCACGCGCATTCATTGACAGAGCGCGCGGTGGATGCTGGGTGTGACACGATGGGGGATAACCCCGCCCACAGCCCGTCATTCACTGTGGTACGTGGAACAGGAGACCCCTGGCTGCAGCCGCAAATAGTCGTGATGTAAGCGAAAGCAAGAGCCGGCTGCAGCCGGGGGAATTACGTCCTGGCTGTGCGTGGTCAGCGATGTTGTCACAAGCAGTATTGACAACATGACGTAATTACAAAATTCATTAGGGGCCCCGGGGGGATACATTGGGGGGTTAATTTAAAGTAGTGCACAACCCATTTAAATACTGCTTCGCTGATTAGTCGCACCCGGTCGGCCGCATACATATTCTAGAATACCCGATGCGTTAGAATCGGGCCACCATCTAGTATAAAATATATATTATATACTGTATATATATATATATATATATATACATACATATATATATATATACAGTGCCTACAAGTAGTATTCAACCCCCTGCAGATTTAGCTGGTTTGATAAGATGCAAATAAGTTAGAGCCTTCAAACTGCAAACGAGAGTAGGTTTTATGAACAGAAGCATAAATCTTACAAACCAAAAAGTTATGTTGCTCAGTTGAATTTTATTAAATTTTAAACATAAAAGTGTGGGTCAATTATTATACAACCCCTATGTTTAATATTTTGTGGAATAACCCTTGTTTGCAATTACAGCTAATAATCGTCTTTTATAAGACCTGATCAGGCCGGCACAGGTCTGTGGAGTTATCTTGGCCCACTCCTCCATGCAGATCTTCTCCAAGTTATCTAGGTTCTTTGGGTGTCTCATGTGGACTTTATTCTTGAGCTCCTTCCACAAGTTTTCAATTGGGTTAAGGTCAGGAGACTGACTAGGCCACTCCAACACCTTGACTTTTTCCCTATTGAACCAGGCCTTGGTTTTCTTGGCTGTGTGCTTTGGGTCGTTGTCTTGTTGGAAGATGAAATTACGACCCATCTTAAGATCCTTGATGGAGGAGCGGAGGTTCTTGGCCAAAATCTCCAGGTAGGCCGTGCTATCCATCTTCCCATGGATGCGGACCAGATGGCCAGGCCCCTTGGCAGAGAAACAGCCCCACAGCATGATGCTGCCACCACCATGCTTGACTGTAGGGATGGTATTCTTGGGGTCGTATGCAGTGCCATCCAGTCTCCAAAGGTCACGTGTGTGGTTGGCACCAAAGATCTCGATCTTGGTCTCATCAGACCATAGAACCTTGAACCAGTCTGTCTCAGAGTCCTCCAAGTGATCATGAGCAAACTGTAGACGAGCCTTGACATGACGCTTTGAAAGTAAAGGTACCTTACGGGCTCGTCTGGAACGGAGACCATTGCGGTGGAGTACGTTACTTATGGTATTGACTGAAACCAATGTCCCCACTGCCATGAGATCTTCCCGGAGCTCCTTCCTTGTTGTCCTTGGGTTAGCCTTGATTCTTCAGACATGCCTGGCCTCGGCACGGGAGGACACTTTCAAAGGCTGTCCTGGCCGTGGAAGGCTAACAGTAGTTCCATAAGCCTTCCACTTACGGATGATGCTCCCAACAGTGGAGACAGGTAGGCCCAACTCCTTGGAAAGGGTTTTGTACCCCTTGCCAGCCTTGTGACCCTCCACGATCTTGTCTCTGATGGCCTTGGAATGCTCCTTTGTCTTTCCCATGTTGACCATGTCTGAGTGCTGTTCACAAGTTTGGGGAGGGTCTTAAATAGTCAGAAAAGGCTGGCAAAAGAGATCTTTAATCCACACATGTGAAGCTCATTATTCTTGGTGCCTGAACTACTTCTTAATACTTTAATTCTTGTGGTTTGAGGGGTTGAATAATAAATGACACTCTGAATTAACTTTTTACGTTTTAAAAAAAAAAAAAAATTGCTGCAGTGCATTTCCCACTTCCAGGCTGATCTGCAGTACAAATGTCACAATGCCAAGTTAATTCCGCATGTGTCAACCAGCTAAATCTGCAGGGGGTTGAATACTACTTGTAGGCACTGTATATATATATATATATATATATATATATATATATATATATACACATACATACATACACACACACTAGATGGTGGCCCGATATATATATATATATTTTTTTGTACTGTGTTAGCCAGCTTTCAACCTGTTACTATCTTTTCAGTTAGTCATTAAAAGGTATAAACCACTGAGGACTCTCAAATTTAAATATTTTTAAAAGATTACAAAAAATCATGTAAAAACAAGGAAACCTCAGGAAAGTGCTGAGCATTAGATTGTGACTATCAGATTAGTAATATACCGAAGTATATGTGTAATAGGAAAGAATTAATAACTGATTAAGTGCTAGTGTAATACAGTGCTGGCCAAAAGTATTGGCACCCCTGCAATTCTGTCAGATAATACTCAGTTTCTTCCTGAAAATGATTGCAATCACAAATTCTTTGGTATAATTCTCTTCATTTAATTTGCTTGCAAGGAAAAAACACAAAAGAGAATGAAGCAAAATTCAAATCATTGATCATTTCACACAAAACTCCAAAAAAGTGCCGGACAAAAGTATTGACACCCTCAGCCTAATACTTGGTTGCACAACTTTTAGCCAAAATAACTGCGAACAACCGCTTCCGGTAACCATCAATGAGTTTCTTACAATGCTCTGCTGGAATTGTAGACCATTCTTCTTTGGCAAACTGCTCCAGGTCCCTGATATTTGAAGGGTGCCTTCTCCAAACTGCCATTTTGAGATCTCTCCACAGGTGTTCTATGGGGTTTAGGTCTGGACTCACTGCTGGCCACCTTAGAAGTCTCCAGTGCTTTCTCTAAAACCATTTTATAGTGCTTTTGGAAGTGTGTTTTGGGTCATTGTCCTGCTGGAAGACCCATGACTTCTGAGGGAGACTCAGCTTTCTCACACTGGGCCCTACCTTATGCTGCAAAATTTGTTGGTAGTCTTCAGACTTCATAATGCCATGCACACGGTCAAGCAGTCCAGTGCCAGAGGCAGCAAAGCAACCCCAAAACATCAGGGAACCTCCGCCATGTTTGACTGTAGGGACCGTGTTCTTTTCTTTGAATGCCTCTTTTTTTTCCCTGTACACTCTATGTTGATGCTTTTTCCCAAAAAGCTCTACTTTTGTCTCATCTGACCAGAGAACATTCTTCCAAAATGTTTTAGGCTTTCTCAGGTAAGTTTTGGCAAACTCCAGCCTGGCTTTTTTATGTCTTGGGGTAAGAAGTGGGGTCTTCCTGGGTATCCTACCATACAGTCCCTTTTCATTCAGACGTCGACGGATAGTAAGGGGTTGACACTGTTGTACCCTCGGACTGCAGGGCAGCTTGAACTTGTTTGGATGTTAGTCGAGGTTCTTTATCCACCATCCGCACAATTTTGCGTTGAAATCTCTCATAAATTTTTCTTTTCCGTCCACATCTTGGGAGGTTAGCCACAGTGCCATGGGCTTTAAACTTCTTGATGACACTGCGCACGGAAGACACAGGAACATTCAGGTCTTTGGAGATGGACTTGTAGCCTTGAGATTGCTCATGCTTCCTCACAATTTGGTTTCTCAAGTCCTGAGACAGTTCTTTGGTCTTCTTTCTTTTCTCCATGCTCAATGTGGTACACACAAGGACACAGGACAGAGGTTGAGTCAACTTTAACCCATGTTAACTGGCTGCAAGTTTGATTTAGTTATTGCCAACACCTGTTAGGTGCCACAGGTAAGTTACAGGTGCTGTTAATTACACGAATTAGAGAAGCATCACATGATTTTTCAAAGGGTGCCAATACTTTTGTCCACACCCTTTTTTAGGTTTGGTGTGGAATTATATCCAATTTGGCTTTAGGACAATTCTTTTTGTGTTTTTTTCATTGAAGACAAATTAAATGAAGAGAATACCACCAAAGAATTTGTGATTGCAATCATTTTGAGGAAGAAACTGAGTATTATCTGACAGAATTGCAAGGGTGCCAATACTTTTGGCCAGCACTGTATATTCTCCCTGGATGTTAATAATTACCCGCAGTTTATAAATCGTATAAAGTCTTTTCTCTATTGATCCACTATTCCCGTTTCATCACTTCTACATGTCTGTATATTTTTGCTCTTTCCTTACAATTTCTCAGCATCACCTCTCCATATTTGCTGCTTAACACGTGACATTTCCATCATACATCCTTAGTCACAATTTCTTTTCACACATTTGGGCAAATTATTTTTCCTACACTAATTTCACTTATCCAAACAATAAGTATAATAATATTCTTCTCCCATGGGCTCTTTTTGTTGTACAGTTTTCCTAGTGATAGGTATAGGCTATAACAATGTATAAAATTTATAGTAATCTGAACACATATATAGTATTCAAAAAATACTAAATAGTCTGGATTATTTTGGTAATACAAACATTTTCCTACATATAATTATTTTATTTCCCCCTACTACTCCCTTCAATATCCAAACATATATAAAAACAGCGCAGAGAACCATCTAAGTAATAATGGGCGGTAGTGCGCATGCGTCTCCTGAGGACCTCATAGACCAAACTCAGTGCGTATCATAGTAACCACTAGCATATCCTGCTTGTGGTTCACCTCGCACATGAAGGAGATCACTTCCTTATAGGGCGTCACAGTAGTGTTATGCGCCAACGACACCACCCACTTCATTACGTCAGATGCCATTTTCTATGGCTGATTGAGTAAAAACGTATCTGTAGCTGATTGGTCCAGTGACATATTTAACCAGGCCATGCCCCCCACTTAAGACACGCCCGCAAGGAAGAAGCCAGAGCGCTGAAACGCGCGTCGGGGGAAAAGGGGACTGACTTGTATACAAATTTACTATTCCCTATGTTCATTCAAGTGAAATAAGTTTACCTGATAAGGATCCTATGCGGTGCTTAACTGTGATGAAATAGGAATAGTGGTTAAATAATGATATATAAACTGCGGGTAATTATTAAGATATAGGGATAATATATTGCACTAGCATTTAAGAATTTATTAATTCTTTCTTATTTTACATATACTTCTGCATATTACTAATCTGATAAAGTCACAATCTAATGGTCTGCACTTTTATAATTTTTATTATGTAATTTAATAAAATTAAAATTTTATTATAATCATATAGCTTTTCTTTGTCTTTGACATTTTATGTCACAGACTGGTGAACTTTCAAGTGTTATTGAAGTGCTATGTATCATTTTGGAACATACAGTGATAATACAATTAAATGGTGCCTTACTCCCCTACTGCTATGGCAGCCACAGCATAGGAAATGAGATCGGATGCCTCCTGCAATCTCCTGTGGCCTGAGGCTGCCATATATGTGGTAAGCGTCGTTCTCAGACAAACACTAGCAAATAAAAAGATACTGACGAATAAGGGACTGTGTCGTCGAAACGTGTCCAGTTGTTCTCCTCCTAGTGACATGTTGTGATTTTTAATTTTGGAATAAAAGGATTTATCGCATGTGGCACCGGATTTTACCTTCCTTATATATCCTTGCAAGTGTAAGCTGGACACTAATCCGTGAGCCTGGGATTCCTGTGAGTATCAGGTGATATGAGCTAATTATCTTTTTTCAGTCTATGTAACAACATGAACAGTTTAATGGAAGCTCTGAAGATAAGTCATAATTCAGAGGAGTGGAGGCTCTTCATCGAACGTCCAAAACATGTGCTACCTTCAATTCCATTAGGTTATGCAGTCCACATGAAAGAAACCTATAACAACATGAAACAGCTGTTGAGGTGCCTGAACTATGACCAACATTTGCAGCCCCTCTGTGGTGACTTAAAGGTGGTTTCCCTCTAACTTTGTCTCCAGGTTGGATACACAAAGTACTGCTTCTTTCTGAGTGAAATAGTTGTGCAAGAGAATATCACTACAATAAAAGACTGGCCTTTCCAACAGTCACTTCAGCCAGGGAGTAAAAATGTCCTGCATCCAGCACTTCTTGACCTAGATAAGATTTTGTTGCCACCATTGCATATTACGTTGGGCCTAATGAAGAACTTTGTAAAGGCAATAGATAAAAATGCAAAAGCATAAAAGTATCTCATTGATACATTTCTAAGGTTGAGAGAAGCAAAGATAAAGGAAGGACTCTTTATTGGACCTCAGATTCTTAAGCTTCTTCAAGATGAGCAGTTTGTCCATTGCAGGACAATGAAAAGACTGCATGGGTAGCATTCACATTAGTGGTAACTAATTTTTTGGGAAACTCCAGAGTAGATAACTATGAAAAATTGGGAGAAATTCTCCTCAAAACATATAATGATCTTGGCTATAACATGCCCTTAAAGATTAATTTCTTACATTCGCATCTAGACTTTTTTCCACCAAACTGTGGAGCAGTAAATGAAGAGCACTGTGAGAGATTTCACCAAGATATTACGGCTATGGAGAAAAGATATCAAGAAAAATGGAAGCCATCAATGCTTGAACATTACCGTTATACAATTGTAAGAGATGATCCAGTGTAGGAGTACAAGAGACAAGCAAGAAAGAGTGGTCACTGAATGAGGAGCAAATGTTGTAGTGCAATTTCTGTATCTGTCAATAATTCGCAATAGTGTTTAGACAGGTTTTAGTTATTTGAATTGTTGCTAAGTTTCCTCTACATAAATATCAGAAGATTGGCATAGCAAAATATTCTGCATTTTTATATTTGCAAAAATAATAATGTTTCAAAGTACTGAAACTTTTATGCTTTCATTATATGTAGCAGTAAAAGGAAAACTCTTTGATGTCATAGAAACAAAAGCCAACTAAAATTCTCATTGTGAGATTTGAATTCAGGAGGTCAAAATCATTAACAAATGGCTCATTTCATAAATGAACCTGACAACTTTTGAAAATATGTAGAACAGTGTATTCTGTTGTAATTCCCATTAAGATTAAGTAATCTGAATAAAATAAAATATACTATATATCATGACGTATGTATAATTGATTGCGTCACTTGCCATGCTGGAAGTGATACTCGTTTTTCACCAGACACATTTCAAAGATGCGTTCCATGTTCCTGAAGGCATCGGCAAGAATATCGGGGGTATAGCATTAACTTCACGTTGGATATTTTCCTTCAAATCTTCCGAAGTGCAAGGCTAGTTCTGATAAACTTTTCCTTTGAGCATACCCCAAAAGGAAGAAGTCTGGTAGTGTTAGATCCAGAAACGGTGATTGCCAATTACCCTGTTGCCGAAAAAGGACTCAATTTCTGCTGTGTTTCTTGCCAAGGGATGGAAGTCGCAAACAGAGGTTAAGCGCTACAACAGCTGTCTACCTCAATGCATCCTGGCTTGTTCGAAGCTCCATATACTGAGATTCATATTGCATCTGTTTAGATCAGATTGCTTTGTCATAGTAAGAGTTGTTACAGAATATTCAGGGCCTCATTCGAGTGAATTTCCTTCTATTACACACTTTCCATGAAGCTGCTGATGCCAATAGCTTACCAAGCTCATTGCATGAAGCCATTATTGTAGCATTATTGAAGCAGAAAAAGGATCCACTTGTACCTGATTCTTATAGGCCAATATTTTTACTACCCACAGACATCAAAATATTGGCCGAGATGTTGGCTCTGAGGTTGAGTAAATTTATTTTTACAATAAGCCACGCTGGTCAAAATGGGTTAATGCCTATGAGGTCTAACATTGGTATGTTCACTTGAATCTCTAGATACCACGTGACAATTCAGGAGACAGGGTCATCGACTCGATGAATGCCACTAAGGCATTTCATAGCATAGAGTGAGAGTACCTCTGGTAGTGTTGGGAAGGTTCAGATTAGGACCTAAATTTATCTCTTGGATTAAATTGTTGTACCTGTAACCAAGGGCAAGGTTGAGAATCTTCTCACAAAGTCTTTGGGCAGGGTCACGCGGAAGAGGTGTACCTCGTCTCCCCTGCTCATTGTGATGGCCACAGAGCCGCTGGCAGCAGATATTGAAGAGCATTCAGACATTGCTGATTTTTGTTGTTAAGACGTGGAGAAAATGGTTGCCCTTTAAGCCGATGACTCATTGTTATTTTTAGCAGATGCTTCCTCTGCGTTATTAGTGGCAATATCCGTAATTGAAAGATTTGGATATTTGTCTGATTTGACCATCACCTGGTCTAAATCCGTTCTACTTCCCATAGAGAAAATGTGTTGCTCTTTGATCGCTCCAACTTCTGTCAGAGGTCCAATATTTCGGACTAAAGAGAACGGCCACTGTCATGGATTACAAGACATAAATTATTACAAAATATAAAACAGAATATAGAGGTTTGGTCCAGATGAACTCTGTCATTAGTGGGACACACAAATCTTATTAAACTAGTATAGGTGCCACAGCTGTTATATATACTACACAATTCTCCAGTGTAGATTCCATTATGCTATTTACCCCAAAATAATAAGACATTTATATGGAATAAGCATCCAGCTCATAACTTAGAATCTCTGATGTGGGGAGGTTTGGCAGTGCTGAATCTTTGGATATATTTTTTGGCAACACAGTTGGAGCATATCCGTGGCTGAGAGGAGGAGGGAAAGCTCAGCACTTACAGCTCCAATAACAATCTAGTCTCAATTAAGTTTTAGAGACCTATAAATTTAGAATAACGCCATATCAAATGCTCACCTTGATCCATAGGGTTTAGTGGAAAGTTGAGGTACTTTTAGGGTATGTGGAGGATCTCGAAACTGAGGAGCAGGGAAAGTCTGCAGTGGAAGAATGCTTTACATGGTAATGAAGTTGTTAGCACAACGTTGGATAGAGGCGAAGGGTCCGACTGTACAAGAATTTATTTCTAAGATAAACTGGCATATAACTCTGGAGAAGGCAGTGTATACTAAATGAGGTGTCATATGAGTGTGATATTGATACATCTGGAATGGCCTACGTAGAGTTAATCTGGTTCCATCTAGGTTTCTTGTAGCTTATTATCAGGGAGAGGTGAAACGTTAACAGAACAAGTTAATTTCTCAGTTGGGGTTTGGGAGATGGAAGGTAGTGCTTAATATCTAAAAAATTATATAATGTCAAAATAGTACAGATGAGCGAATCGCTTTGCTCAACCCTGCTCCACGGTCCAAGTCCATGCTCTCTGGCCATGGACAGGAGCTGCGCGAGTTTCCTGAGCTTCCAGGTTCCCAGCCACAGCGTTTGACTAACTGGTCTAGCACCATCTGTGTGGCATGGTGCAAAGGTGATGATGTGTCAGCTCGGCAAAGCATAAACTGAGCCTAAGATTCCAGAGGGTAAAGAAATTCTAGCAGCTCCTGTCATCGGCCAGAGATCACTGACCTGATCCATGGACCAGGGTTGAGCGAAGCGATCTGCTCATTTCTACTAAACAGATAATGGGTCCTACATAGTCCTCCATACAGAATAATGAGTTCCACATAGTCCTCCATACAGAATAATGGGCCCCTCATAGTCCTCCATACAGTATAATGGGCCCACATAGTCCTCCATACAGTATAATGGGCCCACATAGTCCTCGACACAGAATAATGGGCCCCATATAGTCCTCCATACAGTATAATGGGCCCCACATAGTCCTCCATACAGTATAATGGGCCCCACATAGTCCTCCATACAGTATAATCGGCCCCACATAGTTCTCCTTTCATACTGTATACATGGCCCCGCATAGTGCTTCATACTGTTTATATGGCCCCGCATAGTGCTCCATATTGTACATATGACCCTGCATAGTGCTCCGTACTGTATATATGGACCTGCATAGTGCTCCGTACTGTATATATGGCCCTGCATAGTGCTTCATACTGTATACAGGGCCCCGCATAGTGCTCCGTACTGTACACTGTGTGCAGAATTATTAGGCAAATGAGTATTTTGATCACATGATATTTTTTATACATGTTGTCCTACTCCAAGCTGCATAGGCTTGAGAGCCAACTCCCATTTAAGTAAATCTGGTGATGTGCATCTCTGTAATGAGGAGGGGTGTTGACTAAGGACATCAACACCCTATATAAGGTGTGCTTAATTATTAGGCAACTTCCTTTCCTTTGGCAAAATGGGTCAGAAGAGAGATTTGACGGGCTCTGAAAAGTCCAAAATTGTGAGATGTCTTGCAGAGGGATGCAGCAATCTTGAAATTTCCAAACTTTTGAAGCGTGATCACCAAACAATCAAGCGTTTCATGGCAAATAGCCAACAGGGTCGCAAGAAGCGTGTTGGCCAAAAAAGGCGCAAAATAACTGCCCATGAATTGAGGAAAATCAAGCGTGAAGCTGCCAAGATGCCATTCGCCACCAGTTTTACCATATTTCAGAGCTCCAACGTTACTGGAGTATCAAAAAGTACAAGGTGTGCGATACTCAGGGACATGGCCAAGGTAAGGAAGGCTGAAAAACAACCACCTTTGAACAAGAAACATAAGATAAAACGTCAAGAATGGGCCAAGAAATATCTTAAGACTGATTTTTCAAAGGTTTTATGGACTGATGAAATGAGAGTGACTCTTGATGGGCCAGATGGATGGGCCAGAGGCTGGATCAATAAAGGGTAGAGAGTTCCACTCCGACTCAGACGCCAGCAAGGTGGAGGTGGGGTACTGGTATGGGCTGGTATCATCAAAGATGAACTTGTGGGACCTTTTCGGGTTGAGGATGGAGTGAAGCTCAACTCCCAGACCTACTGCCAGTTTCTGGAAGACAACTTCTTCAAGCAGTGGTACAGGAAAAAGTCGGTATCGTTCAAGAAAAACATGATTTTCATGCAGGACAATGCTCCATCACATGCATCCAACTACTCCACAGCATGGCTGGCCAGTAAAGGTCTAAAAGAAGAAAAAATAATGACATGGCCCCCTTGTTCACCTGATCTGAACCCTATAGAGAACCTGTAGTCCATCATAAAATGTGAGATCTACAGGGGGGGGAAACAGTACACCTCTCGGAACAGTGTCTGGGAGGCTGTGGTGGCTGCTGCACACAATGTTGATGGAAAACAGATCAAGCAACTGACAGAATCTATGGATGGAAGGCTGTTGAGTATCATCATAAAGAAAGGTGGCTATACTGATCACAAATTTTTTTGGTTTTGGTTTTTGCATGTCAGAAATGTTTATTTCTAAATTTTGTGCACTGATATTGGTTTACCTGGTGAAAATAAACAAGTGAGATGGGATTATATTTGTTTTTTATTAAGTTGCCTAATAATTCGGCACAGTAATAGTTACCTGCACAAACAGATATCCTCCTAAGATAGCCAAATCTAAAAAAAAAACACTCCAACTTCCAAAAATATTAAGCTTGGATATTTATGAGTCTTTTGGGTTGATTGAGAACATAGTTGTTCATCAATAATAAAAATAATCCTCTAAAATACAACTTGCCTAATAATTCTGCACACAGTGTATATATGACCCTGAATAGTGCTCAATATTGTATATATGGTCCTGCATAGTGCTCCGTAATTTATACATGACCCCGCATAGTGCTCCGTACTGTATACATGGCCCCGCATAGTGCTCCGTACTGTATATATGGCCCTGCATAGTGCTCCGTACTGTATATATGGCCCTGCACAGTGCTCCTTATTGTATATATGGTCCTTCATAGTGCTCCGTACTGTATACATGGCCCCGCATAGTGCTCCATACTGTATATATGGCCCTGCATAGTGCTCTGTTCTGTATATATGACCCCGCATAGTACTCCGTATTGTATGTATGGCCCTGCATAGTGCTTCATACTGTATACTGGACCCCGTATAGTGCTCCGTACTGTATATTTGGCCCTGCATAGTACTCCGTATTGTATATATGGCCCCGCATAGTGCTCCGTAATGTATATATGGCCCTGCATAGTGCTCCGTAATTTATACATGGCCCCGCATAGTGCTCCGTACTGTATACGTTGCCCCGGATAGTGCTCTGTACTATATATATGGCCCTGCATAGTGCTCCGTACTGTATATATGGCCCTGCACAGTGCTCTGTATTGTATATATGGCCCTGCATAGTGCTTCATACTGTATACAGGGCCCCGCATAGTGCTCCATACTGTATATATGGCCCTGCATAGTGCTCTGTATTGTATATATGGCCCTGCATAGTGACCTCACATTATAAAGGCCCCAGATTAAAAAAATAAATAAATACTCACCTATGCCATTCCAGCGCTGATCCCTACCTACCTGTGGCCCACGAGCCATCCCCCTTTCACTAGCACCGCAGCTCCCGTCAGGCGGCGCGCCTTCCCGTCAGTCGGCGCGCCCTCCCATCAGGCCGCGCACCCTGATGGGTTTGGGCGTGAAAAGGAGAGTGGCCGCGGCAGTATTGCAGTCAGGCGGCACAGTTTGGGTCGCTCAGCCGAGGCGATGGCTGACGGCTGGGTGGCCCAAAACCGCAGCTAGAGGACCGACATGGAGAGCAATTGCCCCTCTGCCACCTGGCCCAGCCCGCCCCTGGAGATTCTAGTGAATTAAAGTGAGAGTGAGATGGAAAAAAAATTTGGAACCATGTTGAATTTTCCTTGGAGGATTCAACCTACAAAAATTTCACCTTACTTATCCAGGATGTCACAAAAGAACCAAGATGAACGTCTAAAGAACTAAAGGCCTCTTTTCTCTCCTCAGTTAATGTCAATGTCCTTAATTTCACAATAAGAAAGATGATGGGCAGAAATTGCATGAGAGAGTTGCAAACCGTGGCTGACCAAAAAGAACATAAAGGTTTTGTGACACTAATCACTACTTACGGACAGACTGTGAGGCAGAGAAGTCAGACGTTGCGGGGTCAGTACCAAGAGAGCACATAGAAAACCATAGGGAATAGACAAAGACATAAGTCAGGTCATGGTCCGGGGTCAAAATACCAGGAGAGAGTGGATCAAGGCAAAAGGACAAGACGAAGGGATAGTCAGAACAAAGGGTCAGGCAGTGTAAGATCAGAACTCAGCACAACATAACCAGGCAAACACTCACCAGGAAGCACATACTACCTCTGACAGGGATTAATGGCAGACAGCTCAGTTAAGTAGCTGGGCAATCTCCAGAACAGAGAACACCTGGAGAAAGTTCTTTACCTCCCAGTCACAGATTGGGCGGCAAAGGTGTCAATCAAGGTACCGACAGCTCAGCACGCCCTTCACAATATTGGATGCCCGAGCTGTCAGTCAAAACACCAACAATTCAGCATGACCCAGATTCCATAGTGCAGCAAAACAGTCATTCACTGAGTGGAGGAATTGTGACAGGCTTGACCCCCAGACTTTTATTATAATATTCTGTGAAATTGTGATTCAAAGGTGGAATTTTTTTGAAGACATAGGTCCCATCATATCTGATTAACACAGAATTCCACCATAATAACATCATACTAACAGACAAATGAGGTGATGTGATGGTGTGGAGCTGCTTCTACAAGAAGTGGCCGAGTTACCAGAATTGACGGAAACATGTATTCTGAACTCTATCACAAATTCACAGAAATTGGTCTCTCTCTGAATGACTAAAAAGAAACAAAACTAGGGTGTTGGAGTGGCTTAGTCAACGTCCTAACTTGAACTTCATTGAGATGCTGTGGCAAGACTTTCAACGAGAACCTTCCAATGTAGCCGAATAAAAACAATTCTGCAAAGACAAGTGTCCAAAATTCCTCCACATTGATGTAAAAAAATTCATCACAGGTTATCGCAAGCTAATGATTTGCAGTTGTTACTGCAGAGGATGGCATGACCAATTATTTGGTTTAGGAAAGCAATTATTCTTTTTTTACAAGGTGGATTTTTAGGGTTTGTATAAATCTTTAAACTTCAGTAAATGGAATGATCTATTAGAAGCTGCATTTTGTAGTTACTTGTTTAAACTTTATTTTATGGTAAAAATAGTTGGATGATCAAACATTTACATGTGACAAAAAAAGTAAAACTGAAAGAAACTACAAAAAGGCAAATACTTTTTTATATACATTTTTATAGGGGTTATCCCCTTTTAGAAAATCATCGTCTCCAACTGAAGTTTGTTAGAAAATAACCAACCACTCGTTACTCACCGTCCCAGGATCCAGCACTAAGTCTTTACCCATGTTCCTGGTGTCTGGTATTGGCTGTGGCACTGACTCAACATCGACAGCGCGGCGGTCAATCAGAGAACTCAGAAACTCTGAATGGGACGGTTCAGTTTCCACGGGCAGAGTCGCTGAGCTCACTGATTGGGTACCACACTTTTGCCATGAAGTCAACGCAGCATCCAATACTGGTCACAGGCAGCAGAGCCAGAAACTCAGTGTTGGACCCAGAGAAGGTGAGTGAAGAGTGGATGGTTATTTTATAACAAACGGCAGCATGGGACGAGGATTTTCTGAAAGGAGACAACCCTTTAAGTTCTTGACCAATGTTATATCTTTTCCTATCTCATCAATGATTTATTTTGACTATAAATTGAATGTCTGTTATAATTTTAGTACATAAAACAGATTGAAAAAATGCTGTCACTGAATAAATCCATTTGTTTTTAAGCAGATGTGATTTGTGTGTAAAACATTCAGGAATTGGAAATCTTTTTCCGGTAAAAGATTTCTCATGCAGAATTAGAGCTGGCTTTGATTAAAACACTCTCCGAATAGGGTAGATGAAAGTTTTCTCTTATATATTTGAGTTTTTTAATACTTATTAAGATTTGATTTCTTGGTAAGATATTTCTGACATTATTGCATGAAAATGGCTTCTCCCCTGTGAGAGTTCTTTGATGTCTAAAAACTTCTGACTAAAACATTTCCCACATTCTGAACATGAATATGGCATTGATCCTGTATGAACACTTTAATGGTTAACAAGAGATGATTTATCGGTAAAAAATGCCCCACACTCTGAACATGAAAATGGCTTCACCCCTGTGTGAACCCACTGATGTCTGGCAAGATGTGTTTTATTATTATATCGTTTCCCACATTCTGAACATGAGAATGGCTTCCCCCCTGTGTGAATTCTCTGATGGAATGGAGGCCCCCTTTAAACAGATGTTCAGAGAGAAGAGGCCCTCTCCTCTTCTCTCTATACACTGCCCCGATTGGACAAACCATCAGCAGATTTGGGTTTCATTATCTCTATGCTGACGACACCCAATCATACACTTCTTCCCCTGACATCACCCTAACCTAATACAAAATACCAAGGATTATTTGTCTGCTGTGTCTAACATCATGTCCTTCTTCTATCTTAAGCTGAATCTCTCCAAAACTAAACTTCTTGTGTTTCTCCCCTCTACTAACCTAACTCTACCTAACATTGAAATTACCTTGGAGGGTTCAACCATAACTCCCAAGCAGCACGCCTTGGGGTCATATTCGACACTAACCTTTCCTTTACCCCCCATATCCAATCACTCACTCACTCTTGTCACCTGCATCTTAAAAACATCTCCAGAATTCGACCTTTTCTCATCTTTGAAACTGCTAAAACTCTTACTTTCGCTCTTATTCACTGTTGTCTGGACTACTGCAACTCTCTTCTGATCGGTCTCCCTCTTACCAAACTTTCTCCTCTCCAATCCATCCTGAATGCGGCAGCCAGGGTCGTATTTCTGTCCAGCCGCTTCACCGATGCCTCCACCTTGTGCCAGTCATTACACTGGTTGCCCATTTGCTACAGGGTCCAATATAAACTCATCGC
Source organism: Phyllobates terribilis (assembly GCF_046119375.1). Taxonomy (NCBI): domain Eukaryota; kingdom Metazoa; phylum Chordata; class Amphibia; order Anura; family Dendrobatidae; genus Phyllobates; species Phyllobates terribilis. Next base: position 3,457,522 of record NW_027362880.1, on the reverse strand, counting down.
TCTCACCCACAAAGCTCTCCACAGTTCTGCACCGCCTTAAATTCCTCTCTCATCTCTGTCTATCGCCCTACACGTGTCCTCCGTTCTACAAATGACCTAAGACTAACATCCCCCATAATCCGAACCTTGCACATCCGTCTCCAAGACTTCTCTCGCGCTGCGCCAGTTCTCTGGAATGCACTACCCCAGACGATCCGACTGATGCCTAGCCACCACGTCTTCAAGCGTGCTTTAAAAACCCATCAGCTTAAAAAAGCCTAGCACGTCAACTACTCAGTAAACTAACTTTCCCCTGTCCCCTCCTTCTAAATCTTATTCAGAATCTGCGCCCTACTCTTCATCTGTCTCCACACCCTCCATGCACATGATAACTGCACTCGATACTTGAGTATTGCATTTAAACATACTGATATGAAAATCCCTATTTATTATAATTGCCAGACCTGAAATAACAAGCACTTTCCACCTATTGTGTCCCCCCCATTTCCTTGTAGAATGTAATTTTGCGAGCAGGGACCTCACTCCTAATTTAACTGTTTAACTGTCTTACATTGTATTGAATTTATTGTCTGTACATGTCCCTGCTTAATTGTACAGTGCTGCGGAATATGTTGGTGCTATATAAATATAAATTATTATTATTTTTAAAGGCTTTCTGAGGCTGGATAAACCAGAAGATATTTCCAGCATTTAATCTCTTTCGGATGAATATTTTGAGCAGATTAAACAGAAGTAAATCTGCACCAGAAGGAAGGTGAGCAGCGTTCTCGACACCCATGGCACTGACCTTCCATCCTCCTAGGAATCTTCTGTTGTTTGGCTGTATACCTCCATGTTATCACACAGTAATATTATCTGACATATTTACATAGTTAATACGAATGAAAAAAGACAAATGTTCACAAGTTTTAATCGGATGGGAGAAAATGAACGTACAACCATAATGCATGTTCCGTTCTGACCAAAAGAGCTAAATATTTGCTTCTGATCTCAATTGTCAATCTACTGGAGATTCAAGAAAGCACCTTATATATTTACATCATTATTTATGTTACTGTTTTTAAAAAAGCATCTAAGTCTAAAAAACATCTATATGGTATAAAAACCCATCCAGACCGATGGTCTTGTCTAGTTCAAGTAAAGGAGCTAAAAAGCCCTCACCCTCCAAGTAATTTTGTCTTATCCTTTATCGTTGTTGTTTTACAAAGAACTGTCGATCAGCTTATATTTTATTGGATACAAATTACCTTTGATGTGGCGCATATACACTGCTCAAAAAAATAAAGGGAACACTCAAATAACACATCCTAGATCTGAATGAATGAAATATTCTCATTGAATACTTTGTTCTGTACAAAGTTGAATGTGCTGACAACAAAATCACCCAAAAATCATCAATGGAAATCAAATTTATTAACTAATGGAGGCCTGGATTTGGAGTCACCCCCAAAATTAAAGTGGAAAAACACCCTACAGGCTGATCCAATTTTGATGTAATGTCCTTAAAACAAGTCAAAGTGAGGCTCAGTATTGTGTGGCCTCCACGTGCCTGTATGACCTCCCTACAACGCCTGGGCTTGCTCCTGATGAGGTTGAGGATGGTCTCCTGTGGGATCTCCTCCCAGACCTGGACTAAAACAACCGCCAACTCCTGGACAGTCTGTGGTGCAATGTGACATTGGTGGATGGAGCGAGACATGATGTCCCAGATGTGCTCAATCAGATTCAGGTCTGGGGAACGGGCGGGCCAGTCCATAGTTTCAATGCCTTTATCTTGCAGGAACTGCTGACACACTCCAGCCACATGAGGTCTGGCATTGTCCTGCATTAGGAGGAACCCAGGGCCAACCGCACCAGCATATGGTCTCACAAGGGGTCTGAGGATCTCATCTTGGTACCTAATGGCAGTCAGGCTACCTCTGGCGAGCACATGGAGGGCTGTGCAGCCCTCCAAAGAAATGCCACCCCACAGCATTACTGACCCACTGCCAAACCGGTCATGCTGAAGGATGTTGCAGGAAGCAGATTGCTCTCCACGGCATCCCCAGACTCTGTCACGTCTGTCACATGTGCTCAGTGTGAACCTGCTTTCATCTGTGAACAGCACAGGGCGCCAGTGGCGACTTTGCCAATCCTGCTGTTCTGTGGCAAATGCAAAGCGTCCTGCACGGTGTTGGGCTGTGAGCACAACCCCCATCTGTGGACGTCGGTCCCTCATACCACCCTCATGGAGTCGGTTTCTAACCGTTTATGCAGACACATACACATTTGCAGCCTGCTGGAGGTCATTTTGCAGGGCTCTGGCAGTGCTCCTCCTCTTCTTCCTTGAACAAAGGCAGAGGTAGCGGTCCTGCTGCTGGGTTGTTGCCCTCCTACGGCCCCCTCCACGTCTCCTGGTGTACTGGCCTGTCTCCTGGTAGCGCCTCCAGCCTCTGGACACTACGCTGACAGACACAGCAAACCTTCTTGCCACAGCTCGCATTGCTGTGCCATCCTGGATGAGCTGCACTATCTGAGCAACTTCTGTGGGTTGTAGAGTCCGTCTCATGCTACCACGAGTGTGAAAGCACAACCAACATTCAAAAGTGACCAAAACATCAGCCAGAAAGCATTGGTACTGAGATGTGGTCTGTGGTCCCCACCTGCAGAACCACTCCTTTATTGAGGGTGTCTTGATAATTGCCAATAATTTCCATCTATTGTCTATTCCATTTGCACAACAGCATGTGAAATTGATTGTCAATCAGTGTTGTTTCCTAAGTGGACAGTTTGATTTCACAGAAGTTTGATTTACTTGGAGTTATAGTCTGTTGTTTAAGTGTTCCCTTTTTTTTTTGAGCAGTGTATATATTCCCATGAGAAGAATCTGTGACTTCTCTGCATTTAGTGGTTACTACTCACCTGGGTGGTCATATGTAGGAATTTCCTCTTTACACCGCTCATCACCCCTCACATATGTCTCTGTAGTATTAATGTGGGTCAGATCTTCACCCTGAAACAAATATTGTATAAGTCACAGACAGATGAGAAGTCACATCTATGATCAGCTCTAATCCTGCCATCTCCACCGTTCTCATTATACAAGTATAAAACATATAATACTGGTGGATAAAACAAGACTGAACACAAGACCTACACAGAGGTCTACACATCATAGGGGAGATCTCATGACACCTTCTCTCCCTCTACCTGATGATCCTGAGGAACATTGATGTCTTCTTGTTTACGGTCCTGTGGAATAAGAGGACGGGGACATCTCTCTGGTGTTGTCCTCTTACTGGATAGATCTGGAGGAAACACATACAGGGACTGAATTCATTCTTTACATACAGATAATTATAGGCCGTGTGTATTTAGTCCTGTCTATTACCTGGTGATGTGAGGGGCTGGGGAACCTCCATCATGACGTTCTTGCACAGATCTTTGTGTCCTTAGACTGCGACATTTGGACACCTTATAGGAACCTGACAAATACAATGATACCGTCATTCCCTCGATCCCTTCATGAGTTCTAGGATCTTCTGGCCATTGATGTCCTCATATATCAGGGGGTGAGATGGAGGCCCTGTGATTGGGCTCGGGGGTCTTCCACATCCCTCAGACACAGGGTCCTGACAGCGCCCACTAGAGGTCTTCTTCACTACTGTGTAATCCTGGTTATGGAGAGACACATTATCTATCGTCAGTAGACAACTTCATCCAGCACCATGACCACCAGCACAGCAGAGTCCTGCATCCACTGAGGCCCCTGATCATGTGACCCCTGACTCCTCCCCTCCTGTGACCTCATCACAGCTCCTGTGCGCACAGAGCAGCCATATATGTGGTGGCGGCTCTGTAGGTGGAGGTATGTGGAGATTCCCCATTACTGGGCGCAGGGGGCATTAACCCCTTCAGCACAGAGACTCTTTTGGGGTCTTGTGTTGCCCCTTTATAAGAATCATAAGATTTTTGTCCTGTTTCCTGTAATAGATACATACGACCCAACTATGGAGACAGGAAAGGAGGAAACGTATTGTTCTCATAGTACAGGGCCCCTTTACTGGCCCCACAGTGTAATGCCCCCATTATGCCCCTTATGCAGGATGTATGATGCCCCCACAGTGTAATGCCCCCATTATGCCCCTTATGCAGTATGTATGATGCCCCCACACAGTGTAATGCCCCCATTATGCCCCTTATGCAGTATGTATGATGCCCCCACAGTGTAATGCCCCCATTATGCCCCTTATGCAGTATTTATGATGCCCCCACAGTGTAATGCCCCCATTATGCCCCTTATGCAGTATGTATGATGCCCCCACACAGTGTAATGCCCCCATTATGCCCCTTATGCAGTATGTATGATGCCCCCCACACAGTGTAATGCCCCCATTATGCCCCTTATGCAGGATGTATGATGCCCCACACAGTGTAATGCCCCCATTATGCCCCTTATGCAGGATGTATGATGCCCCCACAGTGTAATGCCCCCATTATGCCCCTTATGCAGTATTTATGATGCCCCCCACAGTGTAATGCCCCCATTATGCCCCTTATGCAGTATGTATGATGCCCCCACACAGTGTAATACCCCCATTATGCCCCTTATGCAGTATATATGATGCCCCCCACACAGTGTAATGCCCCCATTATGCCCCTGTAATCAGGTGACCGGATACAATGCACAGACAAACACAAGGTGGAAGTAACCAATATAATTATTTATGTCCCTGATATGGGGGAATTGTGATAACTATAGCAACAGTGAAAAATGCAGAACAGGGAGATTACAAAGATGAAATCTACAATATCAGATATACAGTGAATTCTCCGGCTCACTCTAACTGTAATCGCAGCCTCTAACCATATGTTACTTTATCTACTGACAAGGGTGTTGGTCCGGACACATATAGGCCATTATGCTCTGCGGCGTGGAACACATAACTACGGGCATGCGCAGTCACGGGTACGAGAGGTTGGGCTGCAATCTGTTTATCTGGCTTATCAGTGTAAAGCGTGTCACTTCCAGACATGCACACTAGGGGATGGATATTATCGAACCTCTAGCGCATGAGAAGTAGCGCAGGCGCAGTATATTATTGTAGACAAACTCCATTCTATATGTCTTATGACAATTCACCTCTAGGAATGGGAATGGGTCTCCTAGTCTGGGGAGGGGTTTTGGATGAAGTGGGATATTTAAACATGGACACCTGACTGTATCAAGCCTCCTGTTGAACCTGTTGGGGAAACGCATCAGGGCGGATTATAGAAACATTCTTTGATTAGTCCATACTCTTTCCTATATACAGTGGGGAAAATAAGTATTTGATACACTGCCTATTTTGCAAGTTTTCCCACCTACAAAGAATCGAAAGGTCTGTAATTTTTATCATAGGTACACGTCAACTGTGAGAGACAGAATCTAAAACAAAATCCGGAAAATCACATCGTATGATTTTTACACAATTAATTTGCATTTAATTGCATGAAATAAGGATTTAAAACAATAGACAAACAGAACTTAATATTTGGTCTAGAAGCCTTTGTTTGTCAGACATTTCCTATAGTTCTTGACCAGGTTTGCCCACACTGCAGCAGGGATTTTGGCCAACTCCTCCATACAGATCTTCTCCAGATCTTTCAGATTTCAGGGCTGTCACTGGACAACATTGAGTTCAGCTCCCTGGGGTCATATTCGACACTAACCTTTCCTTTACCCCCCATATCCAATCACTCACTCACTCTTGTCACCTGCATCTTAAAAACATCTCCAGAATTCGACCTTTTCTCATCTTTGAAACTGCTAAAACTCTTACTTTCGCTCTTATTCACTGTTGTCTGGACTACTGCAACTCTCTTCTGATCGGTCTCCCTCTTACCAAACTTTCTCCTCTCCAATCCATCCTGAATGCGGCAGCCAGGGTCGTATTTCTGTCCAGCCGCTTCACCGATGCCTCCACCTTGTGCCAGTCATTACACTGGTTGCCCATTTGCTACAGGGTCCAATATAAACTCATCGCTCTCACCCACAAAGCTCTCCACAGTTCTGCACCGCCTTAAATTCCTCTCTCATCTCTGTCTATCGCCCTACACGTGTCCTCCGTTCTACAAATGACCTAAGACTAACATCCCCCATAATCCGAACCTTGCACCTCCGTCTCCAAGACTTCTCTCGCGCTGCGCCAGTTCTCTGGAATGCACTACCCCAGACGATCCGACTGATGCCTAGCCACCACGTCTTCAAGCGTGCTTTAAAAACCCTTCAGCTTAAAAAAGCCTAGCACGTCAACTACTCAGTAAACTAACTTTCCCATGTCCCCTCCTTCTAAATATTATTCAGAATCTGCGCCCTACTCTTCATCTGTCTCCACACCCTCCATGCACATGATAACTGCACTCGATACTTGAGTATTGCATTTAAACATACTGATATGAAAATCCCTATTTATTATAATTGCCCGACCTGAAATAACAAGCACTTTCCACCTATTGTGTCCCCCCCATTTCCTTGTAGAATGTAATTTTGCGAGCAGGGACCTCACTCCTAATTTAACTGTTTAACTGTCTTACATTGTATTGAATTTATTGTCTGTACATGTCCCTGCTTAATTGTACAGTGCTGCGGAATATGTTGGTGCTATATAAATATAAATTATTATTATTATTAAAGGCTTTCTGAGGCTGGATAAACCAGAAGATATTTCCAGCATTTAATCTCTTTCGGATGAATATTTTGAGCAGATTCAACAGAAGTAAATCTGCACCAGAAGGAAGGTGTGCAGCGTTCTCGACACCCATGGCACTGACCTTCCATCCTCCTAGGAATCTTCTCTTGTTTGGCTGTATACCTCCATGTTATCACACAGTAATATTATCTGACATATTTACATAGTTAATACGAATGAAAAAAGACAAATGTTCACAAGTTTTAATCGGATGGGAGAAAATGAACGTACAACCATAATGCATGTTCCATTCTGACCAAAAGAGCTAAATATTTGCTTCTGATCTCAATTGTCAATCTACTGGAGATTCAAGAAAGCACCTTATATATTTACATCATTATTTATGTTATTGTTTTTAAAAAAGCATCTAAGTCTAAAAAAAACATCTATATGGTATAAAAACCCCTCCAGACCGATGGTTTTGTCCGGTTAAAGTAAAGGAGCTAAAAAGCCCTCACCCTCCAAGTAATTTTGTCTTATCCTTTATCGTTGTTGTTTTACAAAGAACTGTCACCCAGCTTATATTTTATTGGATACAAATTACCTTTGATGTGGCACATATACACTGCTCAAAAAAATAAAGGGAACACTTAAATAACACATCCTAGATCTGAATGAATGAAATATTCTCATTGAATACTTTGTTCTGTACAAAGCTGAATGTGCTGACAACAAAATCACCCAAAAATCATCAATGGAAATCAAATTTATTACCCAATGGAGGCCTGGATTTGGAGTAACCCCAAAAATTAAAGTGGAAAAACACCCTACAGGCTGATCCAATTTTGATGTAATGTCCTTAAAACAAGTCAAAATGAGGTTCAGTATTGTGTGTGGCCTCCACGTGCCTGTATGACCTCCCTACAACGCCTGGGCATGCTCCTAATGAGGTTGCGGATGGTCTCCTGTGCGATCTCCTCCCAGACCTGGACTAAAGCATCCGCCAACTTCTGGACAGTCTGTGGTGCAACGTGATGTTGGTGGATGGAGCGAGACATGATGTCCCAGATGTGCTCAATCGGATTCAGATCTGGGGAAAGGGCGGGCCAGTCCATAGTTTCAATGCCTTTATCTTGCAGGAACTGCTGACACACTCCAGCCACATGAGGTCTGGCATTGTCCTGCATTAGTAGGAACCCAGGGCCAACCACACCAGCATATGGTCTCACAAGGGGTCTGAGGATCTCATCTTGGTACCTAATGGCAGTCAGGCAACCTCTGGCGAGCACATGGAGGGCTGTGCAGCCCTCCAAAGAAATGCCACCCCACAGCATTACTGACCCACTGCCAAACCGGTCATGCTGAAGGATGTTGCAGGAAGCAGATTGCTCTCCACGGCATCTCCAGACTCTGTCACGTCTGTCACATGTGCTCAGTGTGAACCTGCTTTCATCTGTGAATAGCACAGGGCGCCAGTGGCGACTTTGCCAATCCTGCTGTTCTGTGGCAAATGCCAAGCGTCCTGCACGGTATTGGGCTGTGAGCACAACCCCCATCTGTGGACATCGGGCGCTCATACCACCCTCATGGAGTCGGTTTCTAACCATTTATGCAGACACATGCACATTTGTGGCCTGCTGGAGGTCATTTTGCAGGGCTCTGGCAGTGCTCCTCCTGTTCCTCCTTGCACAAAGGCGGAGGTAGCGGTCCTGCTGCTGGGTTTTTGCCCTCCTACGGCCCCCTCCACGTCTCCTGGTGTACTGGCCTGTATCTTGGTAGCGCCTCCAGCCTCTGGACACTATGCTGACAGACACAGCAAACCTTCTTGCCACAGCTCGCATTGATGTGCCATCCTGGATGAGCTGCACTATCTGAGCAACTTCTGTGGGTTGTAGAGTCCGTCTCATGCTACCACGAGTGTGAAAGCACAACCAACATTCAAAAGTGACCAAAACATCAGCCAGAAAGCATTGGTACTGAGATGTGGTCTGTGGTCCCCACCTGCAGAACCACTCCTTTATTGAGGGTGTCTTGATAATTGTCAATAATTTCCATCTATTGTCTATTCCATTTGCACAACAGCATGTGAAATTGATTGTCAATCAGTGTTGATTCCTAAGTGGACAGTTCGATTTCACAGAAGTTTGATTTACTTGGAGTTATATTCTGTTGTTTAAGTGTTCCCTTTATTTTTTTGAGCAGTGTATATATTCCCATGAGAAGAATCTGTGACTTCTCTGCATTTAGTGGTCACTATTCACCTGTGTAGTCATATGTAGGAATTTCCTCTTTACACTGCTCATCACCCCTCACATATGTCTCTGTAGTATTAATATGGGTCAGATCTTCACCCTGAAGTCACAGACAGATGGAGAAGTCTCATCTATGATCAGCTCTAATCCTGCCATCAACACCGTTCTCATTACACAAGTATAAAACATATAATACTGGTGGATAAAACAAGACTGAGCACAAGACCTTCACAGCCGTCTACACATCATAGGGGAGATCTCATGACACCTTCTCTCCATCTACCTGATGATCCTGACGAACATTAGGATCTTCTTGTTTACAGTCCTGTGCAAGAAGAGGATGGGGACATCTCTCTGGTGTTGTCCTCTTACTGGATAGATCTGGAGGAAACACATACAGGGACTGAATTCATTCTTTACATACAGATAATTATAGGCCGTGTGTATTTAGTCCTATCTATTACCTGGTGATGTGAGGGGCTGGGGAACCTCCATCATGATGTCCCTGTACAGATCTTTGTGTCCTTCTAAATACTCCAACTCCTCCATGGAGAAATAGACGGCGACATCCTGACATATTATAGGAACCTGACACATACAATGATACCGTCATCCCCCTGATTCCTTCATAGAGTTACTGTATAATGTCCCAGCATTCCCAGCAGTGTCACCTCTCCAGTCAGCAGCTCAATCATCTTGTAGGTGAGTTCTAGGATCTTCTGGTCATTGATGTCCTCATGTATAATGGGGTGAGGGGTAGGCCCTGTGATTGGGCTCGGGGGTCTTTCACATCCCTCAGACACAGGGTCCTGACAGCGCTCACTAGAGGTCTTCTTCACTACTGTGTAATCCTGATTATGGAGAGACACATTATCTATCGTCAGCAGACAACTTCATCCAGCACCATGACAACCAGCACAGCAGAGTCCTGCATCCACTGAGGCCCCTGATCATGTGACCCCTGACTCCTCCCTCCTGTGACCTCATCACAGGTCCTGTGCGCACAGAGCAGCCATATATGTGGTGGCGGCTCTGCAGGTGGAGGTATGTGGAGATCCCCCATTACTGGGCGCAGGGGGCATTAACCCCTTCAGCTCGGAGACTCTTTTGGGGTCTTGTGTTGCCCCTTTATAAGAATCGTAAGGTTTTTGTTCTGTTTCCTGTAATAGATGCATACGACCCAACTATGGAGACAGGAAGGGGGGAAACGTATTGTTCTCATAGTACAGGACCCCTTTACTGCCCCACAGTGTAATGCCCCCATTATGCTCCTTATGCAGGATGTATGATGCCCCCCACACAGTGTAATGCCCCCATTATGCCCCTTATGCAGGATGTATGATGCCCCCACACAGTGTAATGCCCCCATTATTTCCCTTATACAGGATGTATGATGCCCCCACACAGTGTAATGCCCCCATTATGCCCCTTATGCAGGATGTATGATGCCCCCCACAGTGTAATGCCCCCATTATGCCCCTTATGCAGGATGTATGATGCCCCCACACAATGTAATGCCCCCATTATGCCCCTTATGTATTATGTATGATGCCCTCCACACAGTGTAATGCCCCCATTATGCCCCTTATGCAGGATGTATGATGCCCCCATTATGCCCCTTCTGCAGTATTTATGATTCCCCCCACAGTGTAATGTCCCCATTATGCCCCTTATGCAGTATATATGATGCCCCCCACACAATGTAATGCCCTCTTTATGCCCCTTATGCAGGATGTATGATGCCCCCACACAGTGTAATGCCCTCATTATGCCCCTTATGCAGTATGTATGATGCCCCCACACAGTGTAATGCCCCCATTATGCCCCTTATGCAGGATGTATGATGCCCCCACACAGTGTAATGCCCCCATTATGCTCCTTATGCAGGATGTATGATGCCCCCACACAGTGTAATGCCCCCATTATGCCGCTTATGCAGGATGTATGATGCCCCCAAACAGTGTAATGCCCCCATTATGCTCCTTATGCAGGATGTATGATCCCCCCACACAGTGTAATGTCCCCATTATGCCCCTTATACAGTATGTATGATGTCCCCACACAGTGTAATGCCCCCATTATGCCCCTTATGCAGGATGTATGATGCCCCCACAGTGTAATGCCCCCATTATGCCCCTTATGCAGGATGTATGATGCCCCCACACAATGTAATGCCCCTTATGTATTATGTATGATGCCCTCCACACAGTGTAATGCCCCCATTATGCCCCTTATGCAGGATGTATGATGCCCCCACAGTGTAATGCCCCCATTATGCCCCTTATATAGGATGTATGATGCCTCCACACAGTGTAATGCCCCCATTATGCCCCTTATGCAGTATGTATGATGCCCCCCACGCAATGTAATGCCCTCCTTATGCCCCTTATGCAGTATGTATGATGCCCCCACACAGTGTAATGCCCCCATTATGCCCCTTAAGCAGTATGTATGATGCCCCCACACAGTGTAATTCCCCCATTATGCCCCTTATTCAGTATGTATGATGCCCCCACACAGTGTAATGCCCCCATTATGCCCCTTATGCAGTATATATGATGCCCCCCACACAGTGTAATGCCCCCATTATGCCCCTGTAATCAGGTGAACGGATACAACGCACAGACATACACAATGTGGAAGTAACTAATATAATTATTTATGTCCCTGATATGGGGGAATTATGATAACTATAGCAACAGTGAAAAATGCAGAACAGGGAGATTACAAGATGAAATCTACAATATCAGATATACAATGAATTCTCCGGCTCACTCTAACTGTAATCGCAGCCTCTAACCATATGTTACTTTTATCTACTGACAAGGGTGATGGTCCGGACACATATAGGCCATTATGCTCTCCGGCGTGGAACACATAACTACGGGCATGAGCAGTCACGGGTACAAGTGGCGTGGCGGCAATCAGTTTATCTGGCGTTTCAGTGTAAAGCGCGTCACTTCCGGACATGCACACTAGGTGATGGACATTATCGAACCTCTAGCGCATGAGAAGTAGCGCAGGCGCAGTACATTATTGTAGACAGACTCCATTCTATATATCCTGTGACAATTCACCTCTAGGAAAGGGAATGGGTCTCCTAGTCTGGGGAGGGGTTTTGGATGAAGTGGGATATTTAAACATGGACACCTGACTGTATCAAGCCTCCTGTTGAACCTGTTGGGGAAACGCATCAGGGCGGATTATAGAAACATTCTTTGATGAGTCCATACTCTTTCCTATATACAGTGGGGAAAATAAGTATTTGATACACTGCCGATTTTGCAAGTTTTCCCACCTACAAAGAATCGAGAGGGCTGTAATTTTTATCATAGGTACACTTCAATGGTAAGACAGAATCTAAAACAAAATCCAGAAAATCACATTGTATGATTTTTACATAATTAATTTGCATTTAATTGCATGAAATAAGGATTTAATACAATAGACAAACAGAACTTAATATTTGGTCTAGAAGCCTTTGTTTGTCAGACATTTCCTATAGTTCTTGACCAGGTTTGCCCACACTGCAGGAGGGATTTTGGCCAACTCCTCCATACAGATCTTCACCAGATCTTCCAGATTTCAGGGCTGTCACTGGACAACATTGAGTTCAGCTCCCTCAGAAGATTTTCTATTGGGTTCAGGTCTGGAGACTGGCTAGGCCACTCCAGAACCTTAAAATGCTTCTTACGGAGATCCTTTTTGGTTGCCCTGGCTGTGTGTTTCAACTCATTTTCATGCTGGAAGACCCAGCTGCGACCCATCTTCAGTGTTCTTACTGAGAGAAGGAGGTTGTTGGTCAAAATCGCTCAATATATGATCCCATCCATCCTCCCTTCAATATGGTGCCGTCGTCCTGTCCACTTTGCAGAAAAGCACCCTCAAAGTATGATGTTTCTCCCACCCTGCTTCACAGTTGGGACGGTGTCCTTGGGGTTGTATCCATATCCTTCTTCTTACAAACATGGCAGTGTAGTTGATACTAAAAAGTTCTATTTTGGTCTTATCTGAGCACATGACCTTCTCCCATGCCTCCTTTGGATGATCCAGATGGTCATTGGCAAACTTCAAAGGGGTCTGGATGTGTGCTGACATGAGCAGGGGGACCTTGTGTGCCCTGCAGGATTTTAATCAATGTCAACGTAGTGTGTTAATAACAGTAATGTTTGACAATGTGGTCCCAGCTCTCATCAGGTCAATTATCAGTTCCTCCCATCTAGTTATGAGCTGATTCCTGACCTTTCTCAAAATCATCCTTACCCCACGAGGTGAGATCTTGCATGGAGCCCCAGACCGAGGAAAATTGACAGTCATCTTGTGTTTATTCCATTTTCTAATAATTGTGCCAACAGTTGTTGCCCTCTCAGTAGGCTGCTTGCCTATTGTCCTATAGCCCATCCCAGCTTTGTGCAGGTCTACAATTTTGTCCCTTAGCTCTTTGGTCTTGGCCATGTTAGAGAGGCTGGAGTGTGATTGAGTGATTGTGTGGACGTGTCTTTTATACAGATAACGAATTCAACCAAATGCAATTAATACAGGTAATGAGGGCAGAGTAGGAGGGCTTCTTAAAGAAAAACTAACTGGTCTATGAGAGCCAGAATTCTTGCTGGTTAGTAGGCGATCAGATACTTATTTCATGCAATAAAATGCAATTTAAAAAATCATACAATGTGATTGTCTGTTTTTTTATTTTTATATTCTGTCTGTCACAGTTGAAGTGTACCTGCGATAAAAATTACAGACCACTCCATTCTTTGTAGGTGAGAAAACTTGCAAAATCAGCAGTGTATTAAATACTTATTTTCCCCACTGTATATACCATGAGGCATATCTGGTCCTATTAAATTTATCAGTGCATTTTTTATATATATATATATATATATATATATATATATATATATATATATATATATATATATATATATCTCTATCTATCTATCAGGGTCAACTAGGGCTTTTGAGGGACAACCACCAGTGAGCGGGGACGCCATTGTTGTTCCTTAGTCTGCCAGCCTCCCCGTTTAGGCAGTATCAGCTTTGCTTAGGTACAGGATAGGGTACGGTAGTGACTGTATCAATTATTCAGCAACATCTTTGTTTACATCTGTTTATACACAGTTGAAACCAGAAGTTTACATACACTATATAAAAAAGACACATCTGCATGTATTTCTCAATATCTGACATGAAATCAGAATAAACCTTTCCCGTTTTAGGTCAATTAGGATTACCATAATTTTTAATATCTGCCAAATACCAGAATAATGAGAGAGAATGTTTTAAGGCATTTTTATTACTTACTGCAAAGGCAAAAGTTTACATACATTTCATTAGTATTTGGCACCATTGCCCTTAACCCCTTTACAGCCTGTGGTGTATTAGTACGCACCAGGCTGTCACCCCCTGTTAATCGCGGGCTCCGGCGCTGAGCCCACACTGAACCGGGCACATGTCAGCTGATTTTTACAGCTGACATGTGCCTGCAACAGCCGCGGGTGGAATTGCGATCCACCCGCGGCTGTTAACATGCTAAATGCCGCTGTCAATCTCTGACAGCGGCATTTAACATCGCCGCACCGGAAGCGCATCACTTATCCCGCCCATCGGTGACACCGGGTCACTGATGGGTGTGCATGACAACCCTGGGTCTGCAGCAGACCCCAGTGGTTGTCATGTGCTGATCGCTATGAGCACCACCTAGTGGTCGGCGCTCATAGCACAGGGGCATTTCTGCTACATAGAGGTGATCTGCTCATCACCTCTATGTAGCAGAGGCGATCAGACAAGTGCTGCTTCTAGTCTCCTATGGAGACTATAGAAGCAAGAAAAAAGTGAAAAAAAATGTTTTTAAAAATATTTAAAAAAAATTTAAAATATAAAAGTTTAAATCACCCCCTTTTCGCCCCATTCAAAATAAAATAATTAAAAAAAAACCACATACACATATTTGGTATTGCCGTGTTCAGAATCACCCGATCTTTCAATATAAAAAAAGAATTAATCCGATCGGTAAACGGCGTAATGAGAAAAAAATTCAAAACGCCAGAATTACATTTTTTGGTCGCCGCAACATTGTAATAAAATTCAATAACGGGCGATCAAAACATCAGATCTACCCCAAAATGGTATCAATTAAAACTTCAGCTCGGCGCGCAAAAAATAAGCCCTCACCCGGCCCCAGATCCCAAACTTTGGATTTTTTTTTCACCATTTAAATAAAAAAAGAACCTATACATATTTGGTCTCTACGAACTCGTAATGACCTGGAGAATAATAATCGCAGGTCAGTTTTAGCATTCAGTAAACGTGGTAAAAAAAAATTAAAAAAAATCTATCATATTGCACTTTTTTCACAATTTCACCGCACTTAGAATTTTATTCCTGTTTTCCCATACGCGATATGGTAAAACCAGTAATGTCGTTCAAAAGTACAACTCATCCCGCAAAAAATAAGCCCTCACACGGCCATATTGACCAAAAAATAAAAACTCTATGACTCTGGGAACAAGGGGAGCAAGAAACAAAAATGCAAAAACGGAAAAGGCTCGCACCTGCCTTTTCAGCTTTGCAAAAAATTTTCAATAGGATTGAGATCAGGGCTATGTGATGGGCACTCTAAAACATTGACTTTGTTATCCTCAAGTCACTTTGTTACCATTTTGGCAGTATGCTTCGGGTCATTGTCCATTTGGAAGACCCATTTCCGCTCAAGCTTTAACTTCCTGGCTGAGATGTTGCTTCAGTATTGCCACATAATCTTCTTTTCTCATGATGCCATCTATTTTGTGAAGTGTACCAGTCCCTCTTGCAGCAAAACAACTCCACAATATGTTGCTGCCACCCCCGTGTTTCACATTTGGGATGGTGTTTTTAGGCTTCCAATCTTCTCCCTTTTTCCTCCAAACGTAACAATGGTCATTATGCCCAAAAAGTTCAATTTTAGTTTCATCAGACCACAGGACATGTCTCCAAAAATTAAGGCCTTTGTTCCTTTGTGCATTTGCAAACATTAATCTGGCTTTTTTTTGTTTCATTTGGAGTAATGGCTTCTTCCTGCAAAAGTGGCCTTTCAGCCCATGTTAATACCGTACTTGATTCACTGTGGTTATTGACACAATCTTACCAGCTTCCGCCATCATCTTCACAGGGTCTTTTGCTTTTGTCCATGGTTTAATATGCACATGTTGGACCAAAGCACGTTCATCTGTGGGACACAGAACTCGTCTACTTCCTGAGCCGTATGATGGCTGGACATTCCCATCTTGTTTGTTCTTGCGTATAATTGTTTGTACAGATGAACGAGGTACCTTCAGGTATCTTGAAATTGTACCCAAGGATGAGCCAAACTTGTGCAAGTCCACAATTCTCTTTGTGATATCTTGACTAATTTCATTAGACTTTCACATGATGCTGAACAAATAAGTAGTGTGTTTCAGGTGTGCATTAAAATACATCCACAGGTGTGTCTCTAATCAACTCAGCTGTTGCCAAAAAGCTTCCAAACACATGGCATCATCATATGGACAATCCAGAATTGTTTAAAGGCATAGTATGTAAACTTTTGACTTTGAAGTAAGTAATAAAAACGCCTTAAAACATTCTCTCTCATTATTCTGGCATTTGTCAAATATTAAAAATTATGGTAATCTTAATTGACCTAAAATGGGAAAGGTTTATTCTGATTTCATGTCAGATATTGAGAAAAACATGCATATGTGTCTTTTTATATAGTGTATGTAAACTTCTGGTTTCAACTGTGCATCCACAACAAGCCATTCAGCTTATTTTTTTTTCCTTAGATTTAAGTATATATATGTTGTTAGTTCAGTTTTTAATGCATATATTTAATAAAGGTTTAAGAACAGGGCTGTGGAGTCGGTAAGCCAAACCTCCGACTCCAACTCCACGACTCCGATTCCCTCATACATGGCTCATGTTTAAGTGATAAATTTACTGTAGCTCAGATTCATCTCAGCTAAAAGTCTAGATCCTTAGATCAGGGATAGGACAGATATTTACAGGACATTTCATAACTTTCCCAAATTCTTATGAAAAAAAATATTCCCCACAAACTGCATTGAACTACTGTACCCAGTTTATTATATATTTTAGGAGTTGGAATTGGTCTATTTTATACCGACTCCGATTCCGACTCCACCAAAATGGACACAGACTCCGACTCCAGCTCCACAGCCCTGTTTAAGAATTTACTTTAGAGTGCTGTCCCCACAGCACTGCCTCTAAACACACTATGCTATGTGACGACACAGCATTTGATCTCAATTTTCCAGACATAAATTCAGTAGGCCAGGAGACATACGCTATTATTTTTTTGTTGACTTTTTAATTTGTGGTTGGTCAAGAAGCACAGACTATTGTTTGTATAAACCTGGATGTTGACACTTGAGTTGATATGTACTGCAACTTATTGTCTACTAGCTTTGCAAAACGGGTGCAGGGTCATTGAATAATGGATGTTTACTAATTATGTTGATTGACCATTGTGTGGGCCCTGTGGCTTGTTTTTTTCATAAAACAGAGAAGGATGAACTGTGCAGATCGATTAAATGTTCAAAACAATGAGTTAAACTCATCCCACCTCCCCCTGTGGCTGATGACCTGAGCCACAGATGTAAATATAAAAAGTGATTTATATCTTTCTGCAAGAAGAATGAGAGTCAACTGCCAGAGCAACAGCTAAGACAACATGGCCCCATGAAGAGGGACACAGATTTGACTTTCTATAGGATGTCAGCTTAGGGGACCATGGCCCCAGCTGGAAGAACACAGAAGTGTTCCACTGAATATCACTGAACCCATGGATACGTTTGGTAAAGCTAGGATTGTGACCATCTGGTCATCTGACCCCCAAGGATACATTTGGGTCACCTGTTCCCATGGAGATGTTTGGGGTAGCCAGGTTGTCATGCTAGGTATGGGAAGGACCCAGCATACGATGAAGGGAAAGGGGGGGAAGCCCAGCAACTAAGGAAAGGGAGAGTGGAGACCCCCTAGGCAGATCTAACACCCTGACTCCCCTACACTTAGCTTTGAGAAGACACCAGAAAGATCACGACTAAAGTCCACAAAGGAACTCCAAGAAGAATCTAGCCGACTGCTAGAACTCCAGACCTGAACAGAGGAATTTACTCTATCACAAGCTATTCTCTGAAGAAACTGAGAGTTTTTAAAGATCCAGCTATGGTGTGTTAATTAGCAGCAGGAGGTCGAGATCACTGCTGGGTCCTAGAGAGGGAGGCATGATGAAAGGATCAAGAAGGTGTCTGCAAGGCCAAGTGCAGCAACTTTCTACAGCCGGATCCAGAATGACTGTCTGTCAAACCTGACACACCCGTGACAGGTTGGGACCCTACGGTCACTTGGAACCCAGGGAGATGTTTGAAGTAGCCAGGTTAGGACCCTCCAGTCACCTGGAACCCATGGATATGTGCAGAGAAGCCAGGTTGCAACCCTCCGGTCACCTGGTCACGTACCTCTATGGACTGTCAGCTTTCTAAGCTTGTCATTACCTCCTCTCTGTGGATGCCCGCTAAAAGCGAGGTGCCATTGGTGGGGGTAGTCGGCCCTGGAAGCCCCGAAGTCTAAGCGGCTTTAATCCCCGCGAGTCAGCGGAAGGGTGGGACTTTGTGATTTTACACCATTTTGGGTATTTTGCTGGGACTGTTCTATATGTTATTGTCTGTTTGGTGGTTCAAGTATTGCCACACTGTTTTATCCTCACCCTGTGTTGTCCGAGCAGAATTCTGCTCACAGGAGACCCCCCGTGTCTCCGAATGGTACCATGTACCCCTTGTGAGGCAGTGACCGGGATCATATACGAGGGGCGTTATATATCACCCAGAATGTGTACAGAGTCCTATTAAATCCATTGGAGTGCATTGCAGTCACAAACTCACATGTGGCTGCAATGCAGGACTGAAGGTCAGCATTGACCTGGTCAGGCTATCTGGCTAAGGCTGATTAGTAAAACCCGGCAGGGCCTTCATTTCTTGGAGGAGGTTACAGGAAGGCAGTGGGGCGGGCTCCTCCCTCCAACCCGGGTTTCCAATGGCTCTTGCCACAGGTCCTTTAAAAACCCTGCAGTAAGGATTAGTGTTGTTCAGTGTTGGGACCTGCTAGGAGGATAGCAGGAAAACTCGGCAGGACTGTGTATAGCTGAACCCACGCCTGGGAAGGCTCTGCACCCGTCAGGCTCTGAGTGGCCCGGCGCGGCCGTTAACCACGGCATCCATTGTCTATAGACTTTCTGTTAACCCGGCTGCGAACCGGAGGACTTTTTGTTAACCCGTGAGTTGCTGAAATAAAAGCTGTTTATGTTGGACTTGCTTGGGTCACTGCCTCAGTTACTGCACGGTGTGAACACCGCTGCCTTACCATTTGGTGGAGAAAGCGGGCGTTGTGACTGAGGCATACCTCACCGGCAGCTGCATGACCACAATCCGGCCTGCCACCTTTCAGTTCCACCCCGTGGACAAAATGGAGGAGCTGTTAAAGCAGCTGGTACTCACTCAGCGGCAACAGCAGGAGCAGCACCTGAGTCTCCAGCGGCAACAGCAGGAGCGGGAGCAGCAGCATAATCAGCAGCAGCAGCTACTGTACCAGCAGCAACAAAAAACAAAAGAACTGTTGCTGCAATAGATTGCTGCTCTGTGGGAGACGTCGACGGCACCAGCCCCGGAACGTCGAGAGGCCCGGGACAAGGTTCGCTCAGCGTTAAGGAAAATGGAACCGGAGGACGACATGGAAGCCTTCCTGACCATTTATGAGTGCACAGCAGAGCGGGAAAACCTACCAGCCATCCAGTGGGCAGAAGTGGTGGCTCAGTTTCTGGTCTGCGATGCCCAAAAGGCCTACTTCGACCTCAGTCGGGAGGACGCCCAGGACTACTAGAGGCTCAAAGGTGAGATCCTTGCCCGACTGGGGGTCAATACATACGTGAGGGCTCAGCGCGTATTTTCATGGGCCTATGTGGAGACCCGACCCCCCCGGTCTCAGGCTTATGACCTTTTGCAGCTGGTAAAGAGGTGGCTCCAGCCTGAGTCTTTCACTCCAGCCCAGATGGTGGAGAGGGTGGTGGTCGACCGGCTGGTGAGGACTCTGCCGGCCGCTATCCAACGTTGGGTGGGGAAAGGGGACCCCGGCACCCTCGACCAGGTGGTTAGCCTGATCGAGCACTACTCGGCCACTCAGGACTGCGTCCGAGACTCTGCCCCCTCGCGGCTGTCACGCCGATCCCTGCCAACCCAGGAACCGGGAAAGGGGTCACGCCCCTTTGCTGTGGACAGTCAGCACCTTACCCCTGCTGAAGGGGTACCCCGGAGTCAGAGTGGCAGGAGACCGGTTACCTCCCAAACGGTCATAAGACCTAACAGTACCTCCACCATTAGGTGTTTGCGGTGTCAGGGGCCGGGACATGTGGTTGCTAACTGCCCCCTGCCCCTAGTGACTTTGGTACATGGGTCGCTGGTGGCAGGAGACAACCCCAGTGGACAGACAGTCGGGGTTGTGTGTATCCATGGGGACCTCCGAGAGTACCCAACTGCAGAGGTAGGTTTGTCCACGCCATGTGGCGACATAAAACGTGGTGGGGGTGGTAAAAACTCTTCCCTATGGGACTGTGTTGGGAAGAGACCTGCCCCTGTTCTGGACTCTGTGGAAAAACAGAATCCACTCTCCCCTGGTAAAATTTGTTACAAGCGCTGTACCCGACGAATCCGAGTCAAGGGTACCTGCCATAGGGGTGTCCAACCTAGGGACAGAGTGTGACCCTGATAGGTCTCCCCTAGAGGTACTGGCAGGAGAGGTCGAGGACACCCCATCAATCCCTGAGCTGGAAGTGGTTTGGGACAGCTCAGCTACAGGATCCTACTCTGACTCGGGCACGGGAAAGGATGTTAGAGGTAAATGGTGTAGCTCAACAGCCCGGTGCAGATACTGTATTTTCACGCATGGTAGTCAATGGTGAGTTGCTGTATAGGGTAGACAGAATCAGGGACGAGGTCGTGGAACAGTACCTCAGTCGTACCGTCGGGCGGTTCTGGAGTTGGCACACACCCACCTGCTGGGTGGACACTTAAGGGTTAAAAAGACGCAAGAGCGCATCTTGCAGGGGTTCTTTTGGCCGGGGATTTACGCAGAGGTCCAAAAGTACTGTGAATCCTGCCCCGATTGTCAGTTGACCACACCCACCCCAAGTTTCCGTAGCCCATTGGTACCTCTGCCAGTGATAGAGGTACCTTTTGAACTGATTGCAATGGACTTCGTAGTGCCCATTGTAAAATCTGCTCGTGGCCACCAACATATACTGGTGGTCGTCGACTATGCCACCCGGTACCCGGAGGCTATACCGCTACGCCACACCTCGGCGAAACTGATTGCACGGGAGCTGTTTTCCATGTTCTGTCGCCTTGTACTACGTAAGGAGATCCTGACCGGTCAAGGGACCCCTTTTATGTCCAAGGTGACAAGGGAACTGTGCAATCTGCTAAAAATTAAACAATTGCACACCTCGGTGTACCACCCTCAAACCAACGGGCCAGTAGAACGGTTCAATAAAACCCTCAAGTCCATGTTAAAAAAGGTGGTTTCTAAGGACGGAAGGGATTGTGACATGTTGCTACCCTATTTGATGTTCGCCGTCCGTGAGGTACCCAGGCTTCCACAGGGTTATCTCCCTTTCAGTTATTGTACGGCAGACACCCTAGGGGTCTGTTGGACGTAGCCAAAGAGACGTGGGAACAAGAGCCGACTCCACATAGGAGTATAATTGAACATGTGGCTAGTATGCAGGACCGGATTGCGGCAGTCATGCCCATCGTAAAATAACATCTGTTAGATGCCCAGGCGGCCTAGAGGCACACATATAATAAAAGAGCCATGGTCAGGACTTTTAACAAGGGCGATCGGGTGTTAGTACTGGTACCCACAGCCGAGAGTAAGCTCATGGCCAAGTGGCAAGGGCCATATGAGGTTCGAGAAAAGGTGGGGGAGGTAAATTACAGGGTGTATCAGCCCGGAAGGAGGAAACCTGAGCAGCTTTACCATGTAAACCTGCTAAAACCTTGGAAAGATCGAGAGTGTTTAGTTACAGATGTCACTTTGGGCATATCGCCAGAGAGTTCTCTACCTTCAGCCAGGGATGCGTCCGGAGGAGAGGTCAAAATAAGTGATGTTCTCACTAAACAGCAGTGATGGGAGGCTCGCTCGCTGGTGCAGCAGAATACCGACGTGTTCTCAGAGCTACCGGGTAGGACTACAGTTCTCCAGCATGACATTGTCACCGAACCTGGGGTAAGGGCGTGAATGAGACCGTACTGGGAACCCGAAGCCCGGAGGCAAGCCATCACGGCTGAGGTAAATCAAATGGTCCAGTTAGCGTCATCGAGGAATCACGGAGTGAGTGGTCTAGCCCCATCGTACTGATTCCGAAACCAGACGGATCTTTACGCTTCTTTAACGATTTCCGGAAATTAAATGAAGTGTCAAAGTTTGACCTTTATCCAATGCCCAAGGTGGATGAGCTGATTGAGAGACTGGGGCAGGACCAGTACTTTACCACGCTTGATCTCACCAAGGGTTACTGGCAGGTACCTCTCACGAAATCGGCGAAGGAAAAGACCACCTTAATAACGCCGGAGGGTCTATATCACTATGCGGTCTTACCTTTTGGGTTACATGGGGCCCCGGCTACATTCCAGAGGCTGATGGACATAGTGCTCAAGCCCCATCAGAAGTCCGCGTCCGCGTAGCTAGATTATATTATCATCTTTAGCACCGACTGGCATACGCATCTATCCCAGGTACAAGTGGTGCTAGATTCTGTCAGAGCTGCGGGGTTAACGACAAACCCCAAAAAATGTGCGATAGGCCTAGAGGAAGCCCGATATTTGGGGTATGTGATTGGCTGAGGAATTATCAAGCCCCAAATCAATAAAGTTGAGTCCATAAAAAACTTGCCTAAACCGTCAATTGCAAACCAGGTGAGGGGGTTCCTTGGCATCCTTGGGTATTACCGCCGGTTTATACCTAATTTTGCTGGGAGAACGGCGGCCCCGACCGATCTCTTGAAAGGGAAAAAATCGGTAATGGTTCGATGGAACCCTCAGGCAGAAGAAGCCTTTCAGTCCATGAAGTTGGCCCTGTGTGGACAGCCGGTCCTCATCAGCCCCAACTTCAAGGAAACCTTCATTGTACAGACAGACGCCTCGGAGGTAGGCCTACGGGCGGTATTGTCACAAAACGTGAATGATGAAGAGCACCCGGTCACCTACTTGAGTAGAAAACTTGTCCCGGCAGAGAAAAACTATAGCGTGGTAGAGAAGGAGTGTTTAGCTATTAAGTGGGCCTTGGAATTGCTACATTATTGTTTACTTGGGCGTCAGTTCCACTTGGTGACGGACCACTCACCTTTGGTATGGATGAGGAATGCCATGGAGAGGAATGTGCGAGTCACCAGGTGGTTCCTGTCACTGCAAAATTTCAGTTTCTCTGTAGAACATCGCCCTGGGAAGTTGCAGGCAAACGCGGATGCCCTGTCCCGGGCACCCTGCACAAGATTGAAAGAGGGAGGGCATTTGTGAGGCAGTGACAGGGATCGTATACAAGGGGCGTTATGTATCCCCCAGAATGTGTACAGAGTCCTATTAAATCCATTGGAGTGCATTGCAGCCACAAACTCACCTGTGGCTGCAATGCAGGAAGGAAGGTCAGCATTGACCTGGTCAGGCTATCTGGCTAAGGCTGATTAGTAAAACCCGGCAGGGCCTTCAATTTTTGGAGGAGGTTACAGGAAGGCATGGGGTGGCCTCCTCCCTCCAACCCGGGTTTTCCAGTGGCTCTTGCCACATGTCCTGTAAAAACCCTGCAGTAAGGATTAGTGTTGTTCAGTGTTGGGACCTGCTAGGAGGATAGCAGGAAAACTCAGCAGGACAGTGTATAGCTGAACCCACACCTGGGAAGGCTCTGCACCCGTCAGGCTCTGAGCGGCTCGGATCGGCCGTTGCCCACGGCAACCATTGTGTATGGACTTTCTGTTAACCCTGCTGTGAACCGGAGGACTTTCTGTTAACCCGTGAGTTGCTGAAATAAAAGCTGTTTATGTTGGACTTGCTTGTGTCACTGCCTCAGTTACTGCATGGTGTGAACACGGCTGCCTTACACCCTCCAACTACCACACTGCTAATTAATAAATTCACACTTAGCCCCATTCTTAGTGCAGATTATAATGAACCCAGGACCCATGATATATTTCTCACACGATAATAGGATAGACAGGGGAATACCATCAATAGCCGCCATGGTGTCTGTGAATTGAGAGGGCTCGTGCGGCTCAGCACCGGGCACCCTATCCTTCCACAACATCACAATTTCAGCGATATCCAAATTCCCATGACGATGGTACCATTGAATAGAATAGTGAATCAGGGAGTCACAAGCCCCTTGATCCACCATTCAGCCTTCGCCTGTGAGTCTGAGACTCCGTGATCTGCAGGCACAATGACGTCACAACATCACAACTGTGGTATGGAACCTCAGTACTCACACTGCACAGACCGGAGCAGCACACAATCAACCGCAGCAATATCAGGAATTGTGCGGGCATCACAATCAAACCGCAGCAATATCAGGAATTGTGCGGGCATCATATTAAGTGAAAGGCTGTGGGGAATCATATTCAGGGGAGGAGTCCTGAGGAGATAATTTGCATATTCCCACTGCATTTTGGGGTAAGTGAAGAGTCTCCGTGAGCTCAAAGAACACTGGATTTTGGCTGCTGGAGCTGAAAAGAGGACATCGGTAAACCAGGGGAGGAGTCCTGAGGAGATAATTTGCATATTCCCACTGCATTTTGGGGTAAGTGAAGAGTCTCCGTGAGCTCAAAGAACACTGGATTTTGGCTGTTGGAGCTGAAGAGAGGACATCGGTAAACCAGGGGAGGAGTCCTGAGGAGATAATTTGCATATTCCCACTGCATTTTGGGGTAAGTGAAGAGTCTCCGTGAGCTCAAAGAACACTGGATTTTGGCTGTTGGAGCTGAAAAGAGGACATCGGTAAACCGCGCGCATTTTGAAGCTTTTTTTTGAAGCTTTTTTCACTGTTTTCAGAACATTAACAGTAAGAACATGGAAGAGTCCAGGAGCCATTTGGTGAGCTGCATATCCTGCTACATGTTCACAGACTTGCCAGTGGAAAAGCCAGACTTCACATGCCAGAAATGCAAGCTTGTGTCCCTGTTGGAGGAAAAGTTGCGAAATCTAGAAGAGAGGTTAACTACCTTGAAAATCATTAAGGAAGGTGAAGAGTTCTTAGACAGAGCAGAATTATCTCTTCATGATTCAGAAAGAGAAGAAATTCGAACTGCACCTGAGGAAACAGAGGAATGGAAGCATGTGACCCCGAGAAGCAGGAGGATCGAGAGGCAGTCAGCACCCATACTGCTCAGGAACCAGTACCAGGCTCTCTCGCAGGAGAACCATGAAGAAATACAGCAAGATAAGACTTTGCCAGCAATGAATAACCTTGTAAGCCCTCAGAATCCTCCTGGATGGAGAAAGAAGAATGTTGTGAAGAAAAAACGGAGAGTGGTGGTCATGGGGGATTCCCTGTTAAGAGGAACAGAGGCCGCTATCTGCAGACCAGACATAACCTCAAGAGAAATGTGCTGTCTTCCAGGAGCAAAAATTAAAGATGTGTCTGACAGGATATCAAGACTCTTCAGACCTACAGATCACTACCCATTCCTGCTAATACATGTGGGGACAAATGACACCGCAAGAAAGGACCTGGAAACCATCTGCAGTGACTTTGAAGACTTGGGCAAGAAAGTGAAAGAATTGGGAGCGCAGGTGGTCTTCTCATCCATCCTCCCAGTGGATGGCCATGGAACAATGAGGTGGAATAAGATTCTACAGGTGAACAACTGGCTACGTCGATGGTGCCGTCAACAAGGATTTGGATTTCTGGATCACGGAATGAATTACCTATACGATGGACTACTTGCTAGAGATGGGGTGCACCTTACGAAGACTGGAAAACATGTATTTAGAAATTGCCTTGCTGCACTCATCAGGAGAGCTTTAAACTAGAACAATGTGGGAAGGGAAGCAAAAGGCCAGATAAAGCCATACAGCTGACAAATACTATTGAGATCTCTGCTACTGGAAGTGGAAAGGAAAAACTAAGACAAAACAATTTAAATAATAAAAATATGGGAGGAAGAGAAAACAATCACAAAGTAAAATGTTTTTATACAAATGCACAAAGCATGGGCAACAAACAAGGAGAATTGGAACTACTAATGCAGGAAAAGGAATATGATGTCATTGGAATCACTGAAACTTGGTGGGACGATACACATGATTGGAATAAAAGGCTAAAAGGATACAACTTATTTGCAAGAAACAGACTTGATAAACGAGGAGGAGGTGTCGCATTGTATGTTAGAAAAGCGTATATCTGCACAGAGATTGAAGCTTCAGAGACTGGGAGTTCTGTGGAAACTGTTTGGGTAAGAATACAAGGAGAGAACAACGGAAAGGACACCATTGTAGGCATTTACTACAGGCCACCTGGGCAAGCTGAAGATATGGATGAACTCTTTATGCATCAAATGACCAAGTTCTCCAAAAAATATGACATAGTGGTCATGGGAGATTTCAACTATCCAGACATTTGTTGGGAATCTCTCTCAAGTAAAACTAACAGGTCAAGCAAATTCTTATCCTCTCTTGCTGACAACTTTATCTTCCAAAAGGTAGGGGAGAAAACAAGGGGATCTGCTACTTTGGATCTAATCCTTATAAACAAGGAGGAAATGGTTGAGGAGGTAAAAGTGGCTGGGACCCTAGGAGGCAGCGATCATGCTATTATAGAATTTTGGATAACTAGAGGAGGAAGACATGTGAAGACTCAAACTTCAAGGTTAGATTTTAGAAAGGCAGATTTTAAGAGACTCAGAAAGAGAATAGGAGGGATCCAATGGCTGGATGTCCTTAAGGACAAAAATGTCCAGGAAGGATGGGAAATTTTTAAAAATGAGATTCTCAAAGCACAATCGTTAACAATCCCGAAAAGTAGGAAGAATGGGAAGCATTTAAGGAAACCAGGATGGATGAACACAGAACTTAAACACATGCTAAAAAGAAAGAAAGAAATGTTTATTAAATGGAAAGAGGGAGGCATATCTAAAGAAGATTATAATGCAGTCTGCAGATCCTGCAGGGCATGTATCAGGTTAGCTAAAGCTGACAATGAATTAAGGCTTGCAAGAGATGTCAAAAGCAATAAAAAAGGATTTTGGGGGTATGTCAAAAGTAAAAGAAAAGTCAAAGATGCTATAGGATTTTTACAGGCTGAAAATGGAGAAATGGTAAGAGAGGATGTTGAGAAGGCCAAACTTTTTAATTCCTATTTTGCATCTGTTTTCTCTCAGAAAGAAAATGTAACATCAACTGATCTTCACTGTCCTTTTAAAGGAATAGAAGAATCCAAGTTATCTGTAAACAGAAAGATTGTGAGGGAATATTTAGCTAACATAAATGAGTTCAAGTCTCCAGGTCCAGATGAATTACACCCCAGAGTACTGAAGGAGATCGTAGAAGAAATTTTAGAACCACTCTCCATAATCTTTGAAAATTATTGGAGAACAGGAGAAGTCCCAGAAGACTGGAGAAGAGCAAATGTTGTTCCTATCTTCAAAAAGGGGAAGAAGGTGGACCCAGGGAACTATAGGCCGGTGAGTCTGACTTCTATACCAGGAAAGATCTTTGAAAAAATGATTAAACAACATGTATGTAAGTACCTGGATAAGAATGAAGTGATTAACCAGAGTCAGCATGGGTTTATAACTAACAAGTCATGTCAGACTAACTTAATTTCCTTCTATGACAGAATCACTGACTGGGTGGATCAGGGAAATGCTGTAGATATAGTATATCTTGACTTCAGCAAAGCATTTGACAAAGTATCTCACACCATCCTTATTGAAAAAATGACCAAGTATGCAATGGACCAGGCAACTGTTAGGTGGATTCATAACTGGCTTAGTGATCGGACTCAAAGGGTGATTGTAAATGGCTTCACATCCAGCTGGATGAATGTCTCAAGTGGGGTACCACAGGGCTCCGTCCTGGGACCTGTATTGTTCAACATCTTTATCAATGATTTAGATAAAGGAATTGAGGGTAAACTGATTAAATTTGCTGATGACACAAAGCTAGGAGGGATAGCTAATACTAGAGAAGAGAGAGAGAGGATTCAAAAAGACCTAAATAAACTGGAGCAGTGGGCAGCAACCAACAGAATGGTTTTTAACAGGGAAAAATGCAAAGTACTACATCTGGGCAATAAAAATGAAAAAAGCATATACAGAATGGGAGGAATAGAGCTAAGCAACAGTACATGTGAAAAAGACTTAAGTATACTAATAGATCATAGACTGAACATGAGTCAACAGTGTGATGCAGCAGCAAAAAAGGCAAATACAATTCTGGGATGTATTAACAGAAGCATACAGTCTAGATCACGTGAAGTCATTATTGGTCTTTACTCCTCTTTGGTCAGACCTCATCTGGAATACTGTGTACAGTTTTGGGCACCACATTTTAAAAAAGACATAGACAAACTGGAGCAAGTTCAGAGAAGAGCGACCAGAATGGTGACTGGTCTGCAAACCATGTCCTATGAGGAACGGTTGCAGGATTTGGGAATGTTTAGCTTGCAAAAAAGAAGACTGAGAGGAGACTTAATAGCTGTCTACAAATATCTCAAGGGCTGTCACATTGTAGAAGGATCATCTTTATTCTCATTTGCACAAGGAAAGACTAGAAGCAATGGGATGAAACTAAATGGGAGGAGACACAGATTAGATATTAGAAAAAACTTTTTGACAGTTAGGGTGATTAATGAGTGGAACAGGCTGCCACGAGAGGTGGTGAGTTCCCCTTCAATGGACGTCTTCAAACAGAGGCTGGACAGACATCTGTCTGAGATGATCTAGTGAATCCTGCTTTCAGCAGGGGGTTGGACCAGATGACCCAGGAGGTCCCTTCCAACTCTACCATTCTATGATTCTATGATTCTAAGGACTGTGGGGCTCTCATACTGAATAGACGGCTGGTGGGGACCATTATACTGACTACTAAGTGGGGGGCTGTGGTGGACTGTAAGAGCCTCTATACTGATTGGGTGTCCTCATTTTGTGTAGCAGTCTGTAGGGGCCCTCATATTGTGTGGGGTCTAGGGGGGGCATCATACTGTGTGGGAGCTTTTATTCTGAGCTACATGGGCACAGAGGAAAACAATTTCATGGTGATGTGTCAGGGATAAGTGAGACCTTTGGTCTATCTGGTTGCAGACTTGAATTGATATCTTGTGTGACAAGAGGAGAAATCGGTACGTTCTGAAGAAAAGCAAAGATATAATGGCAGTCAGTGGGAATCTGGATTCCTTTCAGGGAGCATTGCGAAGATAAAGAGGAGGGTGAGGTTCTTAGCTCAGGTCAGGAGGCCTACTTAAACGGTACCTAGCTTTGCCCAAGGACAGCAGAAGGTCTGGAGACTTAATTACAGGGATAAAACTTTGCTAAGTTGAGCAGCAGGATGAGGTCCTTAGTCAGGCCAGGAGGCCTACTTAAACAGTACAGAACTTTGCCCTGGGGGGAGGGTCAGAAGGACTAATTGAAGGGGAATAAGTTAAGGAAGGATTCCTTATCTTAGACAAACAGGATTTAAACAAAATATTGTCTATACTAGAGAGGAAGCTACAGTGTCACCAAACAGGGACCCCAGTTCTCCTATGGAGAGCTGAAGATGCAGTGCCTCAGCAAGGAGTGTGTGGCCCTCATTGAAAGGACTTTGAGAGTACGAGTGAGGAGTCATACCGATGCACCTCAGCCAGTGAGGTCCTCAAAAATAAACTGGGAGCTGAGAGTAGCTCTGAGGGGCTTTAGCCACACATTATAACTGTATGGTCCCCACAGGAGATGGTAGGCCTTTTGTTTGATGGACTTTTGTAGCTTGTAACACATGTAACCGTAAACTTCTCTGCATAATGCAGAAGAAGCATTCATAAAGTGTTGTTCCTGCTATCCGATGTACATACTTCTCATCAAGTTCTTGTTAAGTAAAGAAAAGTTTATATTTGCAATTTTGTCTCCCTCATTCATCTCCATTATTATTATTATTATTATTATTATTATTTATTATTATAGCTCCATTTATTCCATGGCGCTCTACATGTGAAAGGGGTATACGTAGCAAAAACAATTACAATAATCTTGAACAATACAAGTCAGCGACTGGTACAGGAGGAGAGAGGACCCTGCCCGAGAGGGTTCACAATCTACAAGGGATGGTGAGGATATAGTAGGTGAGGATAGAGCTGGTTGTGCAGCCGTATTGTGGAGCTATGGTTACTGCAGGTTGTAGGCTTGTCGGAAGAGGTGGGTCTTCAGGTTCCTTTTGAAGGTTTCCACGGTAAGTGAGAGTCTGATGTTTTGGGGTAGAGAGTTCCAGAGTAGGGGCGATGCACGGGAGAAATCTTGTATGCGATTGTGGGAAGAGGAGATAAGAGAGGAGTAGAAAAGGAGATCTTGTGAATATCGGAGGTTGCGTTCAGGTAAGTACCGGGAGACTAGCTCACAGATGTATGGAGGAGACAGGTTGTGGATGGCTTTGTATGCCATGGTTAGGGTTTTCATCTGATTATTTTTATTGAGGAAATTTTACAATTATAGGGGAAGGGGAAAAAAGGCAAAAGAAAACAAAAAAAAGTATATATCAAACAAAAAATATATATAGAAAGGGAGGAATGAGAGGAAAAGTTAGGTAAGTGGGGAAGAAAGGGAAACCGGTGAAGGAAGAATATGTAAAGGGAAAGAGGATCAAAGGGTGATATATAGGCCACTAAGAATGCACTTTTACTTCATTTACATTACTAACTTGTATAAGATATAACTGAAAAAAACTATTAAAACAATACATATATACATATATATGATATTCTGGTCCAGTTTGATTTCATATTTTGTATGGGAGAGGCAATGACCTTAGAGGGAAATACTTTGCTCCACAAGTACCATCGGTTATTATAATGCCGAAGTGAATTATTTCTTATCGTAAAAGGTGTTGTGAGTTGAAACTCTATCAATTACATCTTCAATAGATGGTATATTACTTATATTACTAGATTTTCAATTAGTAGCTAATAAAATTTTTAATACTTGTGATATATGAATTATGATATATCTAGACTTAGGTGGAAAGTCGTCTATCTCTATAGATAGCAAAAGCAGATGTGGAGCGAACGGAATGGTTGAATTCGTAATTTTTATTAGTAAATCATGAACATCTTTCCATATTGCTCCAATTTTGGGACAATCCCAAAGATATGATAAACGTTTGCTCTTATTCCACAACCCCTCCAACATAAGTCTGAATGGTCTGCAAAAACCGAATGTAGTCCAGTAAGAGAGTAATACCATCTAGATGTTAGTTGAAAATAGGATTCGTGGAGTGATACATTGATAGTGGAAGTATAAGTATACTTAATTGCTTTTTTGCCATTTCTCTGGAGTAAATTGGATATTTAGATCTTCTTCCCATTTAAGTGAATAAGGTGATTTTACAAAGACTGAGTCTAGGTTACATATAGTATATATTTCTTTTTTGTTTTCCATAGGTTGTGGTTAGTTATGTTTTGTAGTAAAAGAAGAATATTCTTGGGTATAGTGAAAGGAATTTTAAAATGATTACTTAAGTATTTCCTAACCTCTAAGAAGTTATAAAATTCTTCTTCAGGTATATTGTAATCCAATCTTAGAGCTAAGAAGTTGATTATTGAATTTTGCTTGTTATCTTTTAGTAATATTGAAAAATCAGTTATTCCCAATTTTTCCCATTGGAAAATTAGGTAATGCATAATTTAGTATAGAGATTGGCAGTAACTTCAGGGGTATCTCTATTCGAGGTGCCGTAGATCTTTTTATTAATTGTTTCCATGCTAGTATTGTGTCCCTATTCAAGGGGTGAGTTGGAGTAGGTAGTTTAGGATCCAATATTGATGCTAATATTAAAGAGGATAAGGGAGAATTTTTATTAATTGAGATTTCCAAATCTACTCAAGAAATTTTATTAGCTTTTAAACACCAATGTCTGCTTTTCTTTATTAAGTTGATTAGATGGAAAGCCTGTAGATTTGGTAGACCAATTCCATCTCTTAATTTATGTTTTGAGAGAATCTTTTTTGAAATTCTTGGTATATGTAAGACTACATATTTGTTTCTGTAGTTTGGTCAACCATTGGTGGGGCCAAAATAATGGTATAGCCCTTTATATAGAACTAGCTATTGAACCCGTTCTACGCCCAGGTGGGGGCATTTTTTTGGTACATGGTCTCCCATGCTAGTATGTGCTGCCCCCCTCCTGGTATTTCCGCTGCCCCCATCCTGTCTCCACCATCCTATCCTGGTATGCATGTCACCCTCACCCCCAATCCTGGTATGCATGGCACCCCTCACCCCCAATCCTGGTATGCGTGGCACCCCTCATCCCAAATCCTGGAATGCGTGGCACCGCTCACCCCCAATCATGGTATGCGTGGCACCCCTCATCCCCAATCCTGGTATGCGTGGCACCCCTCATCCCCAATCCTGGTATGCGTGGTACTCCTCACCCCTATCCTGGTATGCGGGGTACTCCTCACTCCTATCCTGGTATGTGTGGCACCCCTCACCCCCAATCCTGGTATGCGTGGCACCCCTCACCCCCAATCCTGGTATGCATGGCACCCCTCACCCCCAATTCCAGTATGCATGGCACCCCTCACTCCCAATCCCGATATGCATGGCACCCCTCACCTCCAATCCTGGTATGCATGGAACCCCTCATCCCCAATCTCGGTATGCATGGCACCCCTCATCCTTATCCGGGTATGCATGGTATCCCTCATCCTGGTATGCATGGTGCCCCGCATTCCTATCCTGGTATGTATGGTACCCTTCATCCCTATTCTGGTATGTATGGTACCCCTCATCCCTATTCTGGTATGTATGGCACCCGTCACCCCACCAATCCTGGTATGTATGGCACCCCTCACCCCACCAATACTGGTATGCATGGTCCCCTCACCCCACAATCCTGGTATGCATGGTCCCCTCACCCCCCAATCCTGGTATGCATGGTCCCCCTCACCCCCCAATCCTGGTATGCGTGGTATCCCTCACCACCCAATCCTGGTATGCATGGTACCCCTTAACAACCAATCCTGGTATGCGTGGTACTCCTCACCCCCCAATCCTGGTATGCGTGGTACCCCTTACCCCCCAATCCTGGTATGCATGGTACCCCTTACCCCCCAATCCTGGTATGCATGGTACCCCTTACCCCCCAATCCTGGTATGCATGGTCCCCTCACCCCCCAATCCTGGTATGCATGGTCCCCTCACCCCCCAATCCTGGTATGTGTGGCCCCCTCATCCCTTTCATGTTGTACACACATGCAAAAAAATAAACACTTAGGCTGCATGCCCACGTTGCGGATTACAAGCGTTTTTGCTGCGGATTTTCCGCAGTGGAAACGCTTGTAAAACGCTTGGTAATCCGCATCCCATGGTCCCCAATGAGAATCCGCAAGTTCTATGCCCATGCTGCGTTAAAAAATCCGCAGCATGTTCATTAATTTTGCGTTTCCGCATGCGGAATTGCGTTATATAATGCAATAAAAAACGCAAGGCAATTCCGCATGTCGAAAACGCGTGAAAAACGCGCGATAAACGCTTGCGGAATTCCACATGCATTTTTCCGGGAGAGGACATGCGAAAATGAAGCAGAAATTTTCTGCTTCATTTCCGCAACGTGGGCACATAGCCTTATACTCACCTTTCTTCCCTGTGCTCCTGTGCTGTGTCCTGTTCTGCTGGAGGCCGGGGGAGGAGTGCAGCGCCGGAGCACCGCGCTATCCGGCGCCATTTTGCTGAAGACACACTGCAAATGTGTCTTCAGTAAAATGGCGCCGGATAGCACTACGCACATGCGCTGATCCGACGCCTCACTCCTGCCCCGGTCTCCGGCGAAGAGAGGCGCTGCGGCAACGCTCCCCTGGTCAGGTAAGTATGGCGCCGGAGATCGCGGTATGCGTTCCGTCTCTACGCATACTGCGATCTCCGGTACCATACACACTCCTCTTACCTGTAATGGCTGGATGCCTGCTTCTGTCTGCATGCGCAGTCTATAAAGGCTTCAGACAGAGACACTCATCCCCGGTTATATTATAGATGATTCTACCTAACCAGGAAGTTTCTTTTCCCTTGATATTGTCAATATTTTCCTGGGTTTCTTTGTAAATGTCAGACAGGTTTATATCAATTATTTTATTACCTGGGTTTGTCAATGGTTAGGGTTTTGAACAAATAAAGTAGCACACTGTAACACTGAGTATATAGATATGAAATATGAAATATGAATAGCTTAACTGCTGTAGAAAATAGAAATAAATGAAAAAAATTTTTTGAAAAATTTTTTTTTTTTTTTTTTTTTTTTTTTTTTTTTTTTTTTTTGCGCATGTAAATATGAAGTATGGAAAATGAATAGCATTACTGCTGTAAATAAATGAGAAATCTTAGCGCATAAATTGGCCAATTCATGTGTACCTGACAGCCGCGGTAAGGCGTTTCTCGATGTCAGGACCTATAATGTGAATACCTCTCTAAGAGACCTCCGTCTGCTTATGTGTGGGAAAAACAGATCCTGATGCATTTAAAACCACCTGCGGCATGGGGGTGGGGGTGGAGTGCTCAGTCAACGCTAAATCTAGTAACAAAGAAAATGACGGCACTTCCACTACAAAAACTAGGTGTGAACAGGTGCTTACTAAGAGCAGCTACCTCCATATATAATGAACAAATAAAGTAGCACACTGTAACACTGAGTATATAGATATGAAATATGAAATATGAATAGCTTAACTGCTGTAGAAAATAGAAATAAATGAAAAAAATTTTTTGAAAAATTTTTTTTTTTTTTTGCGCATGTAAATATGAAGTATGGAAAATGAATAGCATTACTGCTGTAAATAAATGAGAAATCTTAGCGCATAAATTGGCCAATTCATGTGTACCTGACAGCCGCGGTAAGGCGTTTCTCGATGTCAGGACCTATAATGTGAATACCTCTCTAAGAGACCTCCGTCTGCTTATGTGTGGGAAAAACAGATCCTGATGCATTTAAAACCACCTGCGGCATGGGGGTGGGGGTGGAGTGCTCAGTCAACGCTAAATCTAGTAACAAAGAAAATGACGGCACTTCCACTACAAAAACTAGGTGTGAACAGGTGCTTACTAAGAGCAGCTACCTCCATATATAATGAACAAATAAAGTAGCACACTGTAACACTGAGTATATAGATATGAAATATGAAATATGAATAGCTTAACTGCTGTAGAAAATAGAAATAAATGAAAAAAATTTTTTGAAAAATTTTTTTTTTTTTTTTTTTTTTGCGCATGTAAATATGAAGTATGGAAAATGAATAGCATTACTGCTGTAAATAAATGAGAAATCTTAGCGCATAAATTGGCCAATTCATGTGTACCTGACAGCCGCGGTAAGGCGTTTCTCGATGTCAGGACCTATAATGTGAATACCTCTCTAAGAGACCTCCGTCTGCTTATGTGTGGGAAAAACAGATCCTGATGCATTTAAAACCACCTGCGGCATGGGGGTGGGGGTGGAGTGCTCAGTCAACGCTAAATCTAGTAACAAAGAAAATGACGGCACTTCCACTACAAAAACTAGGTGTGAACAGGTGCTTACTAAGAGCAGCTACCTCCATATATAATGAACAAATAAAGTAGCACACTGTAACACTGAGTATATAGATATGAAATATGAAATATGAATAGCTTAACTGCTGTAGAAAATAGAAATAAATGAAAAAATTTTTTTTTTTTTTTTTTTTTTTTTTTTTTTTTTTTTTTTTTTTTTTTTTTTTTGCGCATGTAAATATGAAGTATGGAAAATGAATAGCATTACTGCTGTAAATAAATGAGAAATCTTAGCGCATAAATTGGCCAATTCATGTGTACCTGACAGCCGCGGTAAGGCGTTTCTCGATGTCAGGACCTATAATGTGAATACCTCTCTAAGAGACCTCCGTCTGCTTATGTGTGGGAAAAACAGATCCTGATGCATTTAAAACCACCTGCGGCATGGGGGTGGGGGTGGAGTGCTCAGTCAACGCTAAATCTAGTAACAAAGAAAATGACGGCACTTCCACTACAAAAACTAGGTGTGAACAGGTGCTTACTAAGAGCAGCTACCTCCATATATAATGAACAAATAAAGTAGCACACTGTAACACTGAGTATATAGATATGAAATATGAAATATGAATAGCTTAACTGCTGTAGAAAATAGAAATAAATGAAAAAAAATTTTTTGAAAAATTTTTTTTTTTTTTTTTTTTTTTTTTTTTTTTTTTTTTTTTGCGCATGTAAATATGAAGTATGGAAAATGAATAGCATTACTGCTGTAAATAAATGAGAAATCTTAGCGCATAAATTGGCCAATTCATGTGTACCTGACAGCCGCGGTAAGGCGTTTCTCGATGTCAGGACCTATAATGTGAATACCTCTCTAAGAGACCTCCGTCTGCTTATGTGTGGGAAAAACAGATCCTGATGCATTTAAAACCACCTGCGGCATGGGGGTGGGGGTGAAGTGCTCAGTCAACGCTAAATCTAGTAACAAAGAAAATGACGGCACTTCCACTACAAAAACTAGGTGTGAACAGGTGCTTACTAAGAGCAGCTACCTCCATATATAATGAACAAATAAAGTAGCACACTGTAACACTGAGTATATAGATATGAAATATGAAATATGAATAGCTTAACTGCTGTAGAAAATAGAAATAAATGAAAAAAATTTTTTGAAAAATTTTTTTTTTTTTTTTTTTTTTTTTTGCGCATGTAAATATGAAGTATGGAAAATGAATAGCATTACTGCTGTAAATAAATGAGAAATCTTAGCGCATAAATTGGCCAATTCATGTGTACCTGACAGCCGCGGTAAGGCGTTTCTCGATGTCAGGACCTATAATGTGAATACCTCTCTAAGAGACCTCCGTCTGCTTATGTGTGGGAAAAACAGATCCTGATGCATTTAAAACCACCTGCGGCATGGGGGTGGGGGTGGAGTGCTCAGTCAACGCTAAATCTAGTAACAAAGAAAATGACGGCACTTCCACTACAAAAACTAGGTGTGAACAGGTGCTTACTAAGAGCAGCTACCTCCATATATAATGAACAAATAAAGTAGCACACTGTAACACTGAGTATATAGATATGAAATATGAAATATGAATAGCTTAACTGCTGTAGAAAATAGAAATAAATGAAAAAAATTTTTTGAAAAATTTTTTTTTTTTTTTTTTTTTTTTTTTTTTTTTATTTATGCGCTAAGATTTCTCATTTATTTACAGCAGTAATGCTATTCATTTTCCATACTTCATATTTACATGCGCAAAAAAAAAAAAAAAAAAAAAAAAAAAAAAAAAAAAAATTTTCAAAAAATTTTTTTCATTTATTTCTATTTTCTACAGCAGTTAAGCTATTCATATTTCATATTTCATATCTATATACTCAGTGTTACAGTGTGCTACTTTATTTGTTCATTATATATGGAGGTAGCTGCTCTTAGTAAGCACCTGTTCACACCTAGTTTTTGTAGTGGAAGTGCCGTCATTTTCTTTGTTACTAGATTTAGCGTTGACTGAGCACTCCACCCCCACCCCCATGCCGCAGGTGGTTTTAAATGCATCAGGATCTGTTTTTCCCACACATAAGCAGACGGAGGTCTCTTAGAGAGGTATTCACATTATAGGTCCTGACATCGAGAAACGCCTTACCGCGGCTGTCAGGTACACATGAATTGGCCAATTTATGCGCTAAGATTTCTCATTTATTTACAGCAGTAATGCTATTCATTTTCCATACTTCATATTTACATGCGCAAAAAAAAAAAAAAAAAAAAAAAAAAAATTTTTCAAAAAAAAAAAAAAAAAAAAAATTTTTTTCATTTATTTCTATTTTCTACAGCAGTTAAGCTATTCATATTTCATATTTCATATCTATATACTCAGTGTTACAGTGTGCTACTTTATTTGTTCATTATATATGGAGGTAGCTGCTCTTAGTAAGCACCTGTTCACACCTAGTTTTTGTAGTGGAAGTGCCGTCATTTTCTTTGTTACTAGATTTAGCGTTGACTGAGCACTCCACCCCCACCCCCATGCCGCAGGTGGTTTTAAATGCATCAGGATCTGTTTTTCCCACACATAAGCAGACGGAGGTCTCTTAGAGAGGTATTCACATTATAGGTCCTGACATCGAGAAACGCCTTACCGCGGCTGTCAGGTACACATGAATTGGCCAATTTATGCGCTAAGATTTCTCATTTATTTACAGCAGTAATGCTATTCATTTTCCATACTTCATATTTACATGCGCAAAAAAAAAAAAAAAAAAAAAAAAAAAAAAATTTTTCAAAAAATTTTTTTCATTTATTTCTATTTTCTACAGCAGTTAAGCTATTCATATTTCATATTTCATATCTATATACTCAGTGTTACAGTGTGCTACTTTATTTGTTCATTATATATGGAGGTAGCTGCTCTTAGTAAGCACCTGTTCACACCTAGTTTTTGTAGTGGAAGTGCCGTCATTTTCTTTGTTACTAGATTTAGCGTTGACTGAGCACTCCACCCCCACCCCCATGCCGCAGGTGGTTTTAAATGCATCAGGATCTGTTTTTCCCACACATAAGCAGACGGAGGTCTCTTAGAGAGGTATTCACATTATAGGTCCTGACATCGAGAAACGCCTTACCGCGGCTGTCAGGTACACATGAATTGGCCAATTTATGCGCTAAGATTTCTCATTTATTTACAGCAGTAATGCTATTCATTTTCCATACTTCATATTTACATGCGCAAAAAAAAAAAAAAAAAAAAAAAAAAAATTTTTCAAAAATTTTTTTTCATTTATTTCTATTTTCTACAGCAGTTAAGCTATTCATATTTCATATTTCATATCTATATACTCAGTGTTACAGTGTGCTACTTTATTTGTTCATTATATATGGAGGTAGCTGCTCTTAGTAAGCACCTGTTCACACCTAGTTTTTGTAGTGGAAGTGCCGTCATTTTCTTTGTTACTAGATTTAGCGTTGACTGAGCACTCCACCCCCACCCCCATGCCGCAGGTGGTTTTAAATGCATCAGGATCTGTTTTTCCCACACATAAGCAGACGGAGGTCTCTTAGAGAGGTATTCACATTATAGGTCCTGACATCGAGAAACGCCTTACCGCGGCTGTCAGGTACACATGAATTGGCCAATTTATGCGCTAAGATTTCTCATTTATTTACAGCAGTAATGCTATTCATTTTCCATACTTCATATTTACATGCGCAAAAAAAAAAAAAAAAAAAAAAAAAAATTTTTCAAAAAATTTTTTTCATTTATTTCTATTTTCTACAGCAGTTAAGCTATTCATATTTCATATTTCATATCTATATACTCAGTGTTACAGTGTGCTACTTTATTTGTTCATTATATATGGAGGTAGCTGCTCTTAGTAAGCACCTGTTCACACCTAGTTTTTGTAGTGGAAGTGCCGTCATTTTCTTTGTTACTAGATTTAGCGTTGACTGAGCACTCCACCCCCACCCCCATGCCGCAGGTGGTTTTAAATGCATCAGGATCTGTTTTTCCCACACATAAGCAGACGGAGGTCTCTTAGAGAGGTATTCACATTATAGGTCCTGACATCGAGAAACGCCTTACCGCGGCTGTCAGGTACACATGAATTGGCCAATTTATGCGCTAAGATTTCTCATTTATTTACAGCAGTAATGCTATTCATTTTCCATACTTCATATTTACATGCGCAAAAAAAAAAAAATTTTTCAAAAAATTTTTTTCATTTATTTCTATTTTCTACAGCAGTTAAGCTATTCATATTTCATATTTCATATCTATATACTCAGTGTTACAGTGTGCTACTTTATTTGTTCATTATATATGGAGGTAGCTGCTCTTAGTAAGCACCTGTTCACACCTAGTTTTTGTAGTGGAAGTGCCGTCATTTTCTTTGTTACTAGATTTAGCGTTGACTGAGCACTCCACCCCCACCCCCATGCCGCAGGTGGTTTTAAATGCATCAGGATCTGTTTTTCCCACACATAAGCAGACGGAGGTCTCTTAGAGAGGTATTCACATTATAGGTCCTGACATCGAGAAACGCCTTACCGCGGCTGTCAGGTACACATGAATTGGCCAATTTATGCGCTAAGATTTCTCATTTATTTACAGCAGTAATGCTATTCATTTTCCATACTTCATATTTACATGCGCAAAAAAAAAAAAAAAAAAAAAAAATTTTTCAAAAAATTTTTTTCATTTATTTCTATTTTCTACAGCAGTTAAGCTATTCATATTTCATATTTCATATCTATATACTCAGTGTTACAGTGTGCTACTTTATTTGTTCATTATATATGGAGGTAGCTGCTCTTAGTAAGCACCTGTTCACACCTAGTTTTTGTAGTGGAAGTGCCGTCATTTTCTTTGTTACTAGATTTAGCGTTGACTGAGCACTCCACCCCCACCCCCATGCCGCAGGTGGTTTTAAATGCATCAGGATCTGTTTTTCCCACACATAAGCAGACGGAGGTCTCTTAGAGAGGTATTCACATTATAGGTCCTGACATCGAGAAACGCCTTACCGCGGCTGTCAGGTACACATGAATTGGCCAATTTATGCGCTAAGATTTCTCATTTATTTACAGCAGTAATGCTATTCATTTTCCATACTTCATATTTACATGCGCAAAAAAAAAAAAAAAAAAAAAAAAAAAAAAAAAAAAAATTTTTCAAAAAATTTTTTTCATTTATTTCTATTTTCTACAGCAGTTAAGCTATTCATATTTCATATCTATATACTCAGTGTTACAGTGTGCTACTTTATTTGTTCATTATATATGGAGGTAGCTGCTCTTAGTAAGCACCTGTTCACACCTAGTTTTTGTAGTGGAAGTGCCGTCATTTTCTTTGTTACTAGATTTAGCGTTGACTGAGCACTCCACCCCCACCCCCATGCCGCAGGTGGTTTTAAATGCATCAGGATCTGTTTTTCCCACACATAAGCAGACGGAGGTCTCTTAGAGAGGTATTCACATTATAGGTCCTGACATCGAGAAACGCCTTACCGCGGCTGTCAGGTACACATGAATTGGCCAATTTATGCGCTAAGATTTCTCATTTATTTACAGCAGTAATGCTATTCATTTTCCATACTTCATATTTACATGCGCAAAAAAAAAAAAAAAAAAAAAAAAAAAAAAAAAAAAAAAAATACTACATATCCTTCTCTGCCCTGACATCATCTGTCCGGAGGTCCCCAAATACATTATATAGTCAACCAAATCCCCGAAATCAGTGCTTTCATGCAACTTTCATCTATGGGAGCGTTAAAAGGTAACTTATTGGATGTTGCCTCTGGCTCGGCCTATTAAACTTCTGTACATTGCAGGCCCAGACACCATTATTAGGCATTTAAGTATCGTAGTAACTAGACATCTTCATACTATCGAGTACTTGGGGGGAGGAGGGGCATTGAGCTGAATTCTGTCAAACCTTCTTAGATGCCATGTTTGCTTTTGACAGCAGCAAGTGGTTAAACTGCCAGGGTTTTTGTTGCAGCAGCACCTCTACTATCCCTGCGGTGTACATCTACTGGTGAATCTCACAAAATTAGAATATCATCAAAAAGTTAATTTATTTCAGTTCTTCAATACAAAAAGTGAAACTGATATATTACATAGAGTCATTACAGTCAGAGTGATCTATTTCAAGTGTTTATTTCTGTTAATGTTGATGATTATGGCTTACAGCCAATGAAAACACAAAAGTCATTATCTCAGTAAATTAGAATACTTTATAACAACAGCTTGAAAAATGTTTTTAAAATCCAAAATGTTGGACTACTGAAATGGTTGTTCAGTAAATGCACTCAATACTTGGTCTGGGCTCCTTTTGCATCAATTACTGCATCAATGCGGCGTGGCATGGAGGCGATCAGCCTGTGGCACTGCTGAGGTATCATGGAAGTCCAGGTTGCTTTGATAGCAGCCTTCAACTCTTCTGCATTGTTGGGTCTGGTGTCTCTCATCTTCCTCTTGACACAGTACCCCATGGATTCCCTATGGGGTTATGGTCAGGCAAGTTTGCTGGCCAATCAAGCACAGTGATACTGTTGTTTTTAAACCAGGTATTGGTACTTTTGGCAGTGTGGACAGGTGCCAAGCCCTGCTGGAGAATGAAATTTCCATCTCTCAAAAGCTTGTCGGCAGAGGGAAGCATGAAGTGCTCTAAAATTTCCTGGTAGACAGCTGCGCTGACTTTGGTCTTGATAAAACACAGTGGACCTCCACCAGCAGATGACATGGCTCCCCAAACCATCACTGATTGTGGAAAATTTGCACTAGACCTCAAGCAGCTTGAATTGTGTGCCTCTCCACTCTTCCTCCAGACTCTGGGACCTTGATTTCCAAATGAAAATTGAACTCTGGGACCTTGCGGAGTGTGTCAATGACAGCCTTCTGGACATCTGTCAAGTCAGCAGTTTTCCCCATGATTGTGGAGCCTACTAAAACAGACTAATGGACCTTTTAAAACGCTTAGGAAGCCTTTGCAGGTGATTTTTGTTAATTATTTTAATTTACTGAGATAATGACTGTTGTGTTTTCATTGGCTGTAAGTAGTGTTGAGCGAGTATGTTCTGTTAACCCTTTCGCCGAGTACACTCAGGCCGAGCTCCGAGTATTTATAGCTGCTCGGTGATATGCTTGAATCCCTCCCGTGTGCATGATTTGCGACTGTTTGACAGTTTTATTACATGGGAGGAATGTCTATTTCTTACACATTCCTCTCATGTAATAAAGCTGTCAAACAGTTGCAAATCATGCACACGGGAGTGATTCAAGCATATCACCGAGCAGCTGTAAATACTCGGAGCTCGGCCCGAGCATACTCGGACAGAACATACTCGCTCAACACTAGCTGGAAGCCATAATCATCAACATTAACAGAAATAAACACTTGAAATAGATCACTCTGTTTGTAATGACTCTATATAATATATGAGTTTCACTTTTTGTATTGAAGAACTGAAATAAATTAACTTTTTGATAGTCTAATTTTGTGATATATTCTGATGCCCAAAATAGTTAATTTTTTTTAACCCCTTTAAAGCCCAAGACGTACTAATACGTATCTGCGCCCTGGAACTTAAGAGCCACATACGTATTAGTACGTCATGGTTATCGTGCAAGCACACAGGCTGTGCGGGCACGATCACCGCCGGGTGTCAGCTGATTGTCACAATTGACAGCCGGTGCTATGTGTTAGAAGCGGTCCCTTACTGCTCCCCGCACATTAACCACCACAATGCTGCGATCGAATTCGATCGCAGCATTGTGGAGGTGATCGCGATACTCACCTCTCCTGCCGGCGTCCAAAGCAGTCTGCCGTGGCTTCCTGGATGTTGCCATGATGACCGGATGTCATCATGACAACATCCGGGTCACCAGACAGCAGGAAGATACTTTGGTCATGCGCAGTGCATGACCAAAGTATCTTCTGCATTTGCAGCGCTGACAGCCTGTATAGCACAGGGATGGTGCTCCATACCTATGCTATACAGGCGATCAGAATAAAAAAAGTGAAAATCTCATAGTGGGACAAAGAATAAAAGTAAAAAAAAGTGTTAAAAAACGGAAAAAAAAATTGTAAAAATATAAAACAAAATTTAAAAAAATAATCCACCAAAAGGAAAAATATAATGTACCCATCAATAAATAGTATTATAAAAAAAACAATAAAAGTACACATATTTAGTATCGCTGCATCTGGAACCACCTGACCTATGAAACTGTCCCACTAGTTAACCCCTTTAGTGAACATGGTAAAAAAAAAAAAAAAGAAGCAAAAAACAATGCTTTATCATCATACTGCCAACGAAAAAATGGAATAACATGCGATCAAAAAGACGAATATAAATAAAAACGGTGCCACTGAAAACATCATCTTGTCCCGCAAAAAAAAAAGCCGCCATACAGCTCCATCAGCCGAAAAATAAAAAAGTTATAGCTCTCGGAATAAAGTGATGCAAAAAAATTTTTTTTCTATAAAATA
Organism: Phyllobates terribilis; assembly: GCF_046119375.1. Taxonomy (NCBI): domain Eukaryota; kingdom Metazoa; phylum Chordata; class Amphibia; order Anura; family Dendrobatidae; genus Phyllobates; species Phyllobates terribilis. The sequence continues at coordinate 3,413,346 of NW_027362880.1, read as the reverse complement.
GCTTTTATTGTGTAAAAGCGCCAAAACATAGAAAAATAAATGTGGTACCGCTGTAAACGTACTGACCCGAAGAATAAAACTACGTTATCAATGTTACCACATGCGGAACAGAATAAAAAAATGGAAAAAAAACAATTCCTGAATTGTCGCTTTTTGTTTATTCTGCCTCCCAAAAATCGAAATCGAAAGCGATCAAAAAATGTCACATGCTTGAAAATGGCACCAATAAAAACGTCAACTCATCCCGCAAAAAAACAAGCCGTCACATGACTCTGTCGGCCAAAATATGGAAAAATTATAGCTCTCAAAAAATTGCGATGCAAAAACTAGATTTTGCAAAAAAATGCGTCTTTTAGTGTGTGACAGCTGTCAATCATAAATACCCGATATGAATCTGGTATCGCTGTAATCGCACCGCCCTGAAGAATAAAGTCGTCTAATCACTTTTACTGTAAGAGGAACGGTGTGAAAAATAAACTCTAGGGTTAGGGTTGTGCTAGGGTTAGGGTTAGGCGTTAGGGTTGGGGTTAGGGTTAGAGTTGGGCTAGGGTTAGGGTTGGGATTTTTTTCAAAAGTAAAAAAAAAAGATTATGATATGGCGACTAATGTTGAACGCAAGTGCTCGCTACTTGAGTTTGCATCGGGTGCTCGGATATGCACTGAGTATCGCGGGTGCTCAAGTGACATGATTGAGTCTCTGCCCCATATTCTTTGCAACCAAAAAATCCTTGCGGGGATTGCCTGCCATGCACGAGCGATCCTCACATGTTTTTTTGGGTGGCTAATAACCGTGAAACATGTGGGCGGGGAGTCGAGCATGTCACTCGAGCACCCGCGATACATGGTGCATAACTAAGTACCCGATGCAAACTCAAGTAGTGAGCACTTGCGCTCAAGACTAATGACAACTTATTCAATATGATAACATTAGGTCATCAAATTCTGTGTCGTACCTCTGGGTTCAAAATGTTCACTTTACCCCTTGATAAAATCCTTCAGGTGTGTAGTTTCCAAAATGGGATCACTTGTGGGGGGGGGGGGGGGGTTTCCACTATTTAGGCACATCAGGGGTTCTCCAACCGCGACATGGCGTCCGCTTTCGATTCCAGCCAATTTTGCGTTTAAAAAGTCACACAGTGCTCCTTCCCTTCTGAACTCTGCCGTGCGCCCAAACACTGTATTTTCCCCACATATGGGGTATTGGTGTACTCAGGAGAAATTGCACAAAGGTTTTTGGGGTCCATTTTCTCCTCTTACCTTTGTGAAAATAAAAAAATTGGGGCTAAAACGTCATTTTTGATACATCTAGATAAGTTCCCTGATGGGTCTAGTTTCCAAAATGGTGTCACTTCTGGGGGGTTTCCACTGTTTAGGCACATCAGGGGCACATCCGCTAATTATTTAAGCAAATTTTACATTCAAAAAGTCAAATGGTGCTCCTTCCCTTCCGAACTGTGCCGTATGCCCAACGCAGTGGTTTTCCCCCACATATGGGGTATAGACGTACTCAGGAGAAACTTCACAACAAGTTGCATGGTGCAATTTCTCCTGGTACCCTTATGAAAATGCAAAACTGGGGCTGAAAAACATTTTTGTAGGAAAAATGTGAAAATTTTATTTTTACGACTCCATGTTATAAACTTCTGTGAAGCACCGGGGGGTTCAAGGTGCTCACCACACATCTAGATAAGTTCCCTGAGGGGTCTAGTTGCCAAAATGGTGTCACTTGTGGGGGGTTTCCACTGTTTAAGCACATCAGGGGCTCTCCAAACGCAACATGGCGTCCGCTAATTATTCAAGCAAATTTTACAATCGAAAAGTCAAATGACGCTCCTTCCCTTCCGAACCCTGCCGTGAGCCCAAACAGTGGTTTTCCCTCACAAATGGGGTATCTGCTTACTCAGGAGAAATTGCACAACAAATTTTTTTCCTGTTGCCCCTGCGAAAATAAAAAAAATTGGGTCTAAAGTAACATTTTTGAGAAAAAAGTTAAATGTTAATTAAATGTTAATTTTTTTCTTCCACGTTCCAAAAATTCCTGTGAAGCATCTGAAGGGTTAATAAAGTTTTTGAATGCGGTTTTGAGCACGTTGGGGGTGCAGTTTTTAGAATGGTGTCACTTTTGGGTATTTTCTGTCATAAAGACCCCTCAAAGTGACTTCAAATGTGATGTGGTCCCTAAAAAAATGGTTTTGTAAATTTTGTTGGAAAAATTAGAAATCGCTGGTCAACTTTTAACTCTTATAGCTCCCTAATAAAAAAAAAAAATTGGTTCCAAAATTGTGCTGATGTAAAGTAGACATGTGGGAAATGTTATTTATTAACTATTTTGTGTGACATCTCTCTGACTTAAGGGCATAAAATTTTGAAAATTTCAAAAATTTCTAAACTTCCGCCAAATTTCCATCTTTTTCACAAATAAACGCAAGTGATATCAAAGAAATTTTTACTACAATCATGAAGTACAATATGTCACGAAAAAACAATCTCTGAATCAGGGGGGTCCGTTGAAGCGTTCCAGAGTAATTACCTCATAAAGTGACAGTGGTCAGAATTGTAGAAATTGGCCTGGTCATTAACGTGCAAACCACCTTGGGGGGTAAACGAGTTAAACAAACGTTTAATGTTTTCAAAAATGATAAAATGTGTCTAATGCTTTTTGCATGTTTTTTCTTTTTGAAAGAATTGTCGGTGCCACTTTTCTTTTGAAACATTTTAATTTCTGCTTTTTTTCTAGTGTTTTTCTTGTAATATAGGAAAGCTTAAGGCCAGAAATAAACTCCATAAATACTGTACATGGAGACTTTAGTGTCAAATAATTTCTGTCTGCAGTATTTGTGCAAACAAAAAAACTCTTATAAAAGCCTCAAACTTCTGTGTGTGAATCAGACATGAGATCTAACGTGATAGAAGATTACAGTCTGGGGAAGATGGGAAACATTTATATAGACGGCCGGTGGAGATGTAGTCAGTGATGGACTCTGGCTAACTATGTTTCTACAGCCGTAGTAGAAGATGAAGATGTCGTCCTCATCATGAAGTAATTATTTCTCATGTCACGTGTAATGAATATCTCCTGCAGTATTGCTAATGCCGATTCCAGTGTCGGTAAATGAGTTGAGAATTAACATTATGGAAGATAAGTCTATGAGAAACGTATTCAACTGCAGACTCTGAAGAAGAAACTGCTTGTTATCTGTGACCTAAAATATATAGGTTTTATTTGTAGTTGTAAAGAAGAAAATTAAATACTTTAAATAATAAATCTCCTGTTTCCCCTATTATCTCCAGTAATTGTATCATTACACAGGATTTTTATGTTACATCGGCTCATCATCTTCTCATTCAGGTATTTACAATATCAGATCCACGCAGTGAAGATCTTCTATATAAGAGAATTTTCCTGATTTACCCATCAAATATGGATATGGATAGAAATAAGATGGCAGAGAGGATATTACACTTTGCCCTTGAAATCATCTTCCGACTTACTGGAGAGGTGAGAGATTCTGATGACATCACATTACATCATTCTTATAATTTCTGTAAAGCACTGTGGAATTAATGGCGCTATATAAGTGAGTACCGTATTTTTCGGACTATAAGATGCACTTTTTTCCTCCAAAATTTTGTAGGAAAGTGGTGGGTGCGTCTTATAGTCCGATATACATAAATACTGTGGCTGCAGGTGGTGGAGGATGTGGGGGGAGCAACAGCAGCAGAGTAGCAGAGCACATGAAGCATCAGCCGCATGCTGCAGCCTACACTGTACCAGCTAAAGAAAATGAATATTCACTGATCCCCATGCCCAGTATTCCTGAATTCATGAATATTCATGGACTTTAATAGTCTACAGTGTGCGTGCTACTAGGGAGAATGAATGGTGACTGCTCCCCACACACACAGTCCCAGCGTGGGGAGCAGTGACTATTCTGGCACAGCTGATCACTGTGTGAGGGCGCATAGCAAGGACGCCATGCGCGGTTCACACAGTGAGAACCCTGTCGGCAGCAGAGTTGGACGCAGCGCTGGAGGAGAGATGAGGTGAGCATGATTGTTTCTTTTTTTGTATGCAGCGTGACAGGGATCAGGGGAGGCCATACATACAGGGTTGAAGGGTGCAATACATACTATGATGAGGGATGACGGGGGCCATACATACCAGGATGGGGGATGAAGGCTACCATGCATACCAGGATGGGGAATTGGGGTGCCATGCATACCAGGATGGTGAATTGGGGTGCCATGCATATCAGGATGGGGATGAGGGCCACATATTACAGGAAGGAGGGGGCCATATACACATGTGGTCAAAATTTTTGGTACCCCTCGTTTAATGAAAGAAATACCCACAATGGTCACAGAAATAACTTGAATCTGACAAAATTAATAATAAATTAAAAATCGATGAAAATGAACAAATGAAAGTCAGTCATTGCTTTTCAACCCTGCTTCCACAGAATAAAAAAAAAAAATTAAACTCATGAAATAGGCCTGGACAGAAATGATGGCACCCCTGAAAATAATGTGACAAAAGGACATGTTAAATCAAGTTGTGTCCACTAATTAGCATCACAGATGTCTACAATCTTGTAATCAGTCAGTGGGCCTGCATATAGGGCTACAGATACTCACTGTGCTGTTTGGTGACATGGTGTGGACCAAACTCTGTTACGGATTCGGGTGGTGGAACCTCTGTGCTGCGGTGCAAGGAGGGAACAGAGAGGCGTAACTAGGTATCAACTCAGACTGACCAAGCTCGTACGGCGGCTCAATCGACTCCGTGACCAGGGAAGGACCAAGAAGAGGGACCAGGTGCTACTCTGGGCCAGAACTTGTATGAGACCAGGTGACTCCCACGGGTCAGAAGGCAGGGACTGACCAGTATAGTAGATGGGCACAGCAGGCAGGCTGGCGGGTGATCCAGGTAGACGGACTGCCAGACACGGCAGGTAACAAGCAGGAGCCTCCAGGTAGGCACGGCAGGTAACAAGCAGGAACCTCCAGGTAGGCACGGCAGGTAACAAGCAGGAACCTCCAGGTAGGCATGGCAGGTAGCAAGCAGGAGCCTCCAGGTAGGCTGGCTGGTAGGCACGGCAGGTGCTACCAGGTAAGCAAGCGGGTTGGCAGGCACGGCAGGTAACAAGAAGGAGCCTCCAGGTAGGCTGGCTGGTAGGCACGGCAGGTAACGGGCAGGTGCTTCCAGGTAAGCAGGCGGGCAGAGCCCATAGACTGACTGGCGGACTGAACGGAAGACAGACTGTTGGGCTGGAGAGTAGTCAGGCTGGCGGACTGGACTGGTAGTCAGGCTGGCGGACTGGACTGGTAGTCAGGCAGGCAGCGGAACCTGAGGGCTGAAGCAGAGGTAAGTACACAATGCTACAACTTTGCTCGGGCAAAGTGCCTTATATATGGGAGGTCCTCTGGCCATTGGCCGGGGACTCCTTAGGAGGGCGCACTCGGCCCCTTTAAGAAGGAGGGAGCGTGCGTGCCCTAAGCACAGTGCCCGGGAAGCTGCGTGCGCCGGCAGCCGCAGGAGTGCCGGAGGACGCTGGGCGGGGATCGTGGCGGAAAGAGGGACGGCATCTCTACCTGTCAGGGGGCAGAGACGTCGATACTACACACTCAACATGGACCAGAGGAAGCAAAGGAAAGAGTTGTCTCAGGAGATTAGAAAGAAAATTATAGACAAGCATGTTAAAGGCAAAGGCTATAAGACCATCTCGAAGCAGCTTGATGTTCCTGTGACTACAGTTGCACATATTATTCAGAAATTTAAGATCTATGGGACTGTAGCCAATCTCCCTGGATGTGGCCGCAGAAGGAAAATTGATGACAAATCAAAGAGACGGATAATACGAATGGCAACAAAAGAGCTCAGAATAACTTCTAAAAAGATTAAAGGTGAACTTCAAGCTCAAGGAACATCAGTGTCAGATCGCACCATCCGTCATTGTTTGATCCAAAGTGGACATCATGGGAGACGACCAAGGAGAACACCATTGTTGAAAAAAAATCACAAAAAAGCCAGACTGGAATTTGCCAAACTACATGTTGACAAGCCACAAAGCCTCTGGGAGAATGTCCTATGGACAGATGAGACGAAAATGGAAGTTTTTGGCAAGGCACATCAGCTCTATGTTCACAGATGGAAAAATGAAGCATATCAAGAAAAGAACAATTTCCCTACTGTGAAACATGGAAGAGGCTCTGTTATGTTCTGGGGCTGCTTTTCTGACACATGGTGTCTTGAATTTGTGCATGGTACAATGAAATCTCAAGACTATATCAAGGGATTCTAGAGAGAAATGTGCTGCCCAGTGTTAGAAAGCCTCGTCTCAGTCGCAGGTCATGGGTCTTGCAACAGAATAATGACCCAAAACACACAGCTAAAAACACCCAAGAATGGCTAAGAGGAAAGCATTGGACTATTCTGAAGTGGCCTTCTATGAGCCCTCACCTTAATCCTATTGAGCATCTTTGGAAAGAGCTGAAACATGGCGTCTGGAAAAGGCAACCTTCAAACACAAGATAGCTGGAGCAGTTTGCTCATGAGGAGTGGACCAAAATACCTGTCGAGATGTAGAAGTCTCATTGACAGTTACAGGAATCTTTTGATTGCAGTGATTGCCTCAAAAGGTTGTTCAACAAAATATTAAGTTAAGAAGAACCATCATTTCTGTCCAGGCCGATTTCATGAGTTTAATTTTTTAAACATTTCCGTGGAAGCAGAAAAGCAATGTCTGACTTTCATTTGTTCATTTTCATAGATTTTTAATTTATTATTACTTTTGTCAGATTCAAGTTATTTCTGTGACCATTGTGGGTTTTTCTTTCATTAAATGAGGGGTACTAACAATTATTACCTGTCTCCATAACCAGGATTACACAGTAGTGAAGAAGACCTCTAGTGAGCACTGTCAGGACCCTGTGTCTGAGGGATGGGGAAGACCCCTGAGCCCAATCACAGGGCCTCCACCTCATCCCCTGATGCATGAGGACATCAATAACCAGAAGATCCTAGAACTCACCTACAAGATGATTGAGCTGCTGACTGGAGAGGTGACACTGCTGGGAATGCTGGGACATTATACAGTAAAGCTATGAAGGTATCAGGGGGATGACGGTATCATTGTATATGTCAGGTTCCTATAAGGTGTCAGGATGTCGCCATCTATTTCTCCATGGAGGAGTGGGAGTATTTAGAAGGACACAAAGATCTGTACAAGGACGTCATGATGGAGGTTCCCCAGCCCCTCACATCACCAGGTAATAGACAGGACTAAATACACACGGCCTATAATTATCTGTATGTAAAGAATAAATTCAGTCCCTGTATGTGTTTCCTCCAGATCTATCCAGTAAGAGGACAACACCAGAGAGATGTCCCCGTTCTCTTCTTCCACAGGACTGTAAACAAGAAGATCCCAATGTTCCTCAGGATCATCAGGTAGAGAGAAGGTGTCATGTGATCTCTATAATATGTAGATGGCTGTGAAGGTCTTGTGTTCAGTCTTGTTTTATCCACCAATATTATATGTTTTATACTTGGGTAAAGAGGACAGTGGAAATGGCAGGATTAGAGTTGATCGTAGATGTGACTTCTCCATCTGTCTGTGACTTTTACAATATTTGTTTCAGGGTAAAGATGTGACGCATATTAATACTACAGAGACATATGTGAGGGGTGATGAGTGGTGTAAAGAGGAGATTCAAACATATGACTACCCAGGTGAGTAGTGACCACTAAATGTAGAGAAGTTACCAATTATTCTCAGTCACAGGCTGTAGTTGCTTTATCATTGGTGCAGGGTCTGCTGTATCACAATCGTGTGATCACCATTTTGCCTCTGGATCACAACATTCTCCTCCACCCAAAACTTTTCAAATGACTTTGGGTATTTAAAGCCCTTTTCTATTGAACTTGCAACATGGACAATCCACCTACACTCTGGGATTAGAAGACTCTGAACGTTACCTGCCCAGATCTGTAATTTCAAAAATCAAATGTCAGCATAGGTAGAATGTGCTGACAAATTAGAAAATCACTTGAAGAGAAATTATGATTGGCCTCTTAGAGAAAGTGAATTGTAATGATGCTGTTGACTTCTTAGAACCCTGATATCTTATTGGATGAATCTACCTTCTCTCCCTTCTGTGCTGCTGAATGTGTTCATAAGGTCCCTACAAGACCAGGTCCAGTCTTTCTGGCCAAACTCTATTTTTATAATCGACAATATTAAATGTGCAGTGAGGGCCAAGTGTGAATTTCTGTACAATAACAACAGAGTTTCCCTTTATCGTGACTTTTCAATTTCTTTTAAAACCAACTAACTTCAAAAAGGATTGCGATAAGCTGCTTAAAAAACATTACACCTCTGCCGTGATATATCTCTGTGCCATGATATATCTCTTGGACCAGAGAGTCCAAGAATAGGTGCATTCTATATGCATCCCAAAATCCACAAATGTGGTAATCCAGGAAGACCAATAATTTCATGTGTGGGCACCCTTACTTAGCAAGTTTCTGGATGGATAGAGCGTGTTCTTAAACCACTGGTAAAGATAACACCCAGCCACATTCAGGACACAACGGACCTACTGAATAAACTAGCAGCTATAGGTCCTCTACCAGAAGAGCCCATCCTGGCCACCATGGATGTGGAATCTTTGTACTCTAATATCCCACACCAGGATGGATTAAATGCCTGCAAAATCTTCATGGAAAATACAAGAATTGATGCTGATTCTGTAGTGAAACTTACAAAATTCATTCTCACCCACAATTACTTTCAATTTGATAACAACATATATCTACAGGAGACTTGTACAGCGATGGGTAGAAAAATGGCTCCACAGTATGCAAATCTTTTCATGGCCAAGCTTGAAAGTGACTTTTTGTCCTCATGTCCCATCAGCCCTCTGGCCTACTATCGTTGCATTGATGATATTTTAATCATCAGGACGGAGTCTGAGCAACAGCTGAAGACGTTCCATGAACACTTTAATCAATTTCATCCCACCATCAACCTAACACTCAACTACTCCTGTACTGAAATGAACTTTTTCGACACCATCATCAAGCTACAGAACAATGAAATAGAGACATCCTTGTACCGGAAGCCAATCAACTGTCCAGCATACCTTAAATGGGACAGTTTCCATCCAAAACACATAAAAAGCTCTATTGTCTACAGCCAAGCCATCAGATACAATCAGATATGTTCCAACCCTATGGATAGAGGCAAACACCTTGGTGGCCTCAGAAAGACCTTTTTGAATCAGGGCTACCATCCAAGAACAATTGAGAACCAGCCACCACAATATCAAGGAATCATCTCCTACATTACAAAACTAAACAAGAATGCAACCGATTGCCTCTAGTAGTTGCCTACAATCCAAATCTGGAGGCACTAAGGAGAGCTGGACGGAAACTATAACCCTTATTACAAAAAGATGCCCGATTACAATCCATATTTCCAGACTCCCCACTTCTGTATTTCAGGCAGCCCCCAAATCTAAGAAGCATCATTGTCAGAATCTCCCTGTCATCTCAACCAGCTACAGGTACCTTTCCTTGCAACCAGAAAAAATGTAAAACCTGTCTGTTTATAATTACCACAGACAAGATAAAGATCCCCAACTCACAGCAGGACTACAAGATCCCAGGTACTTTCAGCTGTATCACATCCAATGTAGTGTACTTAATTATATATACCAATGTCCAGCTGGATGTGGGGAGACAGGGCAAAAACTTAGGACAAGAATGAATCATCATCACCACACAATAAAAGAAAAAAGAATATATCTACTTGTGGCTAAGCATTTTTGTCTCCCTAATCACTGCATTAAGGACATGAAACTACTGGTATTAAAAGGTAATTTCAAATCTCAGAGAGAAAGAGTCTGGGAATAAAAAATAATGGTGACGTTTGATACCTTCAGAGCAGGAATGAATGTGTCGCATGGATTTATGTCATTCTACATCAACTAAGGAATGTGCCCATCAGACTTGTGGGGTCATCATAACACTGGACCTAGTCACAATAAAACCTTCACACTCCTTATCTATGAACTGCTAAAATATTTACAGCCAGAACTGTTTATCTCCCATAGTAATAGCTCTGCTTTTCATCACCTGTCTCATCTATTGCATTGTTTCTGTGTCCTATTGTGTATAAATATGTGACTCTCCAGATTTTCGGTTATACTAGCCTGATGAAGAGGCCTAAGTAGTCTCAAAAGCTTGCAACTTGTTACCATCTTTTCAGTTAGCCATTAAAAAGTATCAACCACTGAGGACTCTCAAATCTAAATATTTTCAATCATATCTCTAAGCTAAATTTAAGACACCTCGGCTCTGCAGTATTATGAAAAGTTATCTCTGAGGGTCTAATATTTCTTTTTGAAACTCATTTAATAGAAAATATTGTCCCTTATGATAGTTCAGATTGCCAAGAGCCACAGAGACCCATACTGAAATTACCCCAGAGAGGTTTCACCACTAGGTGCTCATTTTTTTACTGATGAAGACTGTTGAGTTTGATAATTTCAGTAGATGTGTTATTGTCTATACTCAGTTTTTTACTACAGTAGTTAGTGTCCAAAATACTCTGATTTAACCCCTTCTTGTAGCCAGTTTTGTGTTCCTAATCAGGACCCATTTTTCAAATCTGACGTGTGTGAATAATTCCAAAGTTATCACAACATAATGACAAAGGATAATAGGAAACAAATGGACCTTACAGATTACTTCCAACTTCTCTTGAATCCAACAATCCCCTACATATGGTTGTACCATACTGTCTGGGCACATAGCAAGTTAAGAAAAGAAGGAGCACCATTTAGCCATTTGATTGCAGATCTCGCTGGAACAGTTTGCAGACACAATGTATTGAGGGCACTGTTCATGTTCACCTGGCAGCTCAAAAGATGACTACCATGAACAAGTTTGGCACTCTCTACTCCGTTTTCCAGATCCCACGGATTGCTTTGCTCATCACCCTTTGACCCCACTACATGGATCTAGAATTGCACAGAGACCCCTAAGCTTGGGCCACGGTGTTGCCTGCTGTTTTGTGGTGTGAGATGGGAAGAAGAATAGTCAGGTAGCCGGGTTAGAACCATGAGGGCAGAGAAAAATCAGAAGACACAAGAGCATTCAGTAAATGGGCCGGGGTCACAAGTACACAAGCTGGGAGCTGAGCACAGAGGACTGAACCAGAGGAGAACAAGGCTGTATGTGACAGCTTATGGCAATATGCTTCCAGCTTTAGTAGGGCATGGTGCTCTACAGTTGGCTGAAGGAGGTAACAGATTACTGCAGCTGGACAGCACACACACTCATACTGCCAGTCTGGATGGTACTACTGGTCCCAGCAACCCTAATCTTAGTGGCTGGACAGAACATGCACCGCCCAGAGCTTCTAGCTCCTATTTCTCCTCCATTACCTGCGCCGCCTGCAGAATGAATAATGCGGCTCCTGGTGACAGAAGCAGACTTTGCAGGAGCAGATCCCAGAAGAGATGGGACACACCATTTGCAGAAGCCCTAATATAACAAAATGGCATAAAACCAGAGCAGTAAAAATCCCCATAAAGTGACTACATTTTGGACATTATAACCCTCAGTGAATTAATCTATAGAAGTAGTGACTATTTTTGACTCCACAGCCACTTTCCAGAAATTAGCACGCAGTGGATGTTGCTGAGTGAAAATTGCAAATATGCAATTTTATACCCCAACACAACACATAGTGCCCAGATTGTGCTCCAGGAGACACACACACACCGTAAATTAAGTGGGTTCATCTCACTGTAGTAATGCCAAATACATAGATGCTAAATGTGATTTGAGTACACTGCAAGGCTCAGAAGTGAGGAGGAGATTTGACTTTCTGAGAGTGGATATTGGTGGATAGGTTTATGGAAGCCATGTTGTTTTTCAAGAGCTTTTGAGCTGCTAACGTGGAAACCTCAGTTTTTCCACTGATAGATGATGAACCAGAGTGGGGACTTTTTTGTGAGATGAGTAGAAGTTTTTATTGATATTATTTTCACTAACATAACATTATTTGGTGGCTTTTTATTCCACATTTAAGAGGCAGAATGAACAAACAGTTGAACACCACGCTCCACTGGTTCATCCTGTGAAGTTTTTGTGACAAAACAGTTTCTAATCTTAATTAGCCAGATGTCTAGATTTGTTAAGCCAAGAGAAATACACTATTGTGTTTGTGAATGTATGTATTTTTCTTTGGCTGGTCAAGAAGGACATACTATTATGTGTATAAACCTAAATGTTGACTTCTCTTGGTCTGGAAACAATAATGTTTGTTAATATGCTAATTACATATTGTATTAAAGCCAGCTAATTGTTGATTTACAAGAGTCACCCTGCTATACCAACTATGTAAATTGATTAAATGCACAAACAATGTGACCTGAGCCCAGTGGAATAATATCTTCCCTTTTTTAGACCTGTGAATGTGTACTTGAAAGGACAATCGTAACTATCTAAGAGACATATGACTCTGTAGCAGTCAGAATGAAAAAGGAGAATCAGAGAGACTTTAGGACATCAGGTTGGTAGCATGGCTCCATCCAGAGAGACACAGATTTGGATTCTACATGATTCCGACCTAAGGGTGCACGGCCCTGACTGGAAAGATATGGATCTGCTCCATTGACCATCAGAGCGCCCATGGATACTTTTGGCGAGACCAGGTTGGGACGGTGAAGTCACCTGGCCCCATGTATATGTTGTTTGGGGTTTCCAGTTGAGACGCTCCAGTCGCCTGGAACCCATGGAGACATTCGAAGAAGCCATATTGGGATCTGCCGGTCATCTGGCCCCATGGAAACTCTCAGAGACCAGAGTGGGACCTTCATGTCCCCTGGCCTTGTAGCTCAATGGACTATCAGCTTCCTAAGCTTGCCGCTACCTCCTCTGTGTGGGGGCCTGCCAAAAGCGGGGGGCCACTGGTTGAGGTAGTTGGGCCTGGAAGTTCCAAAGTCGTAGTTGTTCTACTCCCAGGCGGGCCAGCGGAAGAGTGAGACTGTGTAATTTTGCACCATCTTGGGTATTTGCCGGGACTGTTCTATGTGTTTATTGTCCGTTTGGTGGTTTTACCCTCAACATGTGTTGTCTGAGTAGTATTATGACCATGGAAGACCCCGGGTCTTCACAGTTTCTTATTAGACTATGAACTGTCATTGTCTTAGTGAATAATTCTATAAATTTACATAACTTGCTATTTTTACAGAGAGTTTAAGTAGAAATGTTCAAAAATATAAAATTCAAGGATATTTTTTGTTCAAAAATAATAATTGGTTTTATTCTTGGCAGATGACTGTACCAGGAGATCAGAGGGACAGCTGGTATCTTCAATTTTTAAATCAGATGTTCTTGAGATCCAACAGAATACAATTGAAGTGAATGCCATTACTCCAGATGTACCATCATTCCTTCACAGCAAAAATCTGTCATCTGATCCTTTGAAACAGGTCCTGTCTTCAGATTCATTGCCAACTACTAAGGAAAATCAATGTCACAAAATAAGCATTAAAAAACAAATTGCTCCTAAAGCAAAGACGAAATTTTCACGCTCAGAATATGGGAATAGTTTTCCTCTCCAAAAGTGTTTTCCTAAACATCAAAAAATTCACAAAGCAGAAAATAGATTTTCTTGCTTCAAGTGTGGGAAATGTTTTAGGCAGAAATCAAATCTTGTAAGGCATGAGAGAACCCACACAGGGGAGAAGCCTTTTTCCTGTGCAGAATGTGAGAAATGTTTTAACCGGAAAAGTAATCTTGTAATACACCAGAAAACTCACGGAGGTGAGAAGCGTTATTCATGTTCAGAATGTGGGAAATGTTTTAACGATAAATCATACTTTGTTAAGCACCGGAGAACTCACACAGGTGAGAAGCCTTATTCATGTTCAGAATGTGGGAAGTGTTTTAACGATAAATCATATTTTGATAAGCATCAGAGAACCCATACGGGTGAGAACCCTTATTCATGTTCAGAATGTGGTAAGTGTTTTAACCAGAAAGGACATCTTGATAGCCACTGGAGAACCCACACGGGGGAGAAGCCTTTTTCCTGTTCAGAATGTGGGAAATGTTTTAACCACAAATCAAATTGTGTTAAGCACCAGAGAACTCACACAGGGGAGAAGCCTTATTCATGTTCAGAATGTGGGAAGTGTTTTAACGATAAATCTTATTTTGCTAAGCACCAGAGAAGTCACACAGGTGAGAAGCCTTATTCATGTTCAGAATGTGGTAAGTGCTTTAACCAGAAAGGGCATCTTGATAGCCACTGGAGAACCCACACGGGGGAAAAGCCTTTTTCCTGTTCAGAATGTGGGAAATGTTTTAACCACAAATCAAATTTTGTTAAGCATCAGAGAACTCACACAGGGGAGAAGCCTTATTCATGTTCCGAATGTGGGAAGTGTTTTAACGATAAATCATATTTTGATAAGCACCAGAGAACTCACACAGGTGAGAAGCCTTATTCATGTTCAGAATGTGGGAAATGTTTTAACCAGAAAGGGCATCTTGATAGCCACTGGAGAACCCACACGGGGGAGAAGCCTTTTTCCTGTTCAGATTGTGGGAAATGTTTTAACCACAAATCACGTCTTGTTGCGCACCAGCGAACTCACACAGGGGAGAAGCCTTATTCATGTTCAGAATGTGGGAAGTGTTTTAACGATAAATCATATTTTGATAAGCACCAGAGAACTCACACAGGTGAGAAGCCTTATTCATGATCAGAATGTGGGAAGTGTTTTAACCAGAAAGGGCATATTGATAGCCACTGGAGAACCCACACAGGGGAGAAGCCTTTTTAATGTTTAGATTGTGGGAAATCACCTTCCGTGTCAGCACCGTTCTTGTGGTTTTGAGACTTGCATTCTCGGGCTTATGTGAGGTTGCTTCATCACACAAGTCCTGCCCCAAATCGGCTTCAATCGGCTTCAACGTCTCTGCCTTCGGACGTGTTGAACATCAAAAGGAAGCCAGGGCTGCAACTACGCTCCGACTTCCTCTTAATGTTTGATTTGTTTGAAGGTCGGGACAGTAACGCCAGCACTGATTGGGTGCAAGGCTCAAAATTACCTCACATGAGCCTTGGGAATGTAAATGCTGTCACCGCTGGATTGGAAAGTGTAAGTAAGTGTGTAATTGTTTTTATTTTAACAGGATCAAACATGAGGAATGAAAAGGGGTTGTCAATGTAGTGGACAACCCTTTAAACATCAAAAATCCCACATAGAGACTAGTCATTATCATACCTAGAGTGTGAAAATGATTTTCTGGAAAATCGTATCTTGTTGACCATCAAAAACAACTCAGACGGGGAGGGAAACTATATATGTTATTGTCAAACTGTACAAAAACAGTATAAATAAATGAGATATCACTTTAAACTGACTGTATTTTTTGGACTATAAGACACACTATTAGCAAGAAAAAAATCTTGCTAATAATTGAGAGCGTCTTGTAGACTGGAGACAGATTTCTGTGACAGAGGAGAACAATGAGACAGTGTCCTTCCTCATCACTGAAAGAACAGCTCCACACTTATCTGACTGATTGGTGCAGAGCAGGAGAGGAAGGTACTGGGACCTGCACTGAGTCTGCACATCCTGAGTGAGCAGCTGAAGAACCTTCGACCCGACTAGCTCAAGGACCTTTCAGATCATGTAATCAATCACATGACCTTAAAAGAATTACAAAATGGGGTCATGTGTGTATATATAGTGTATGTGTATGCAAATGTGTATATTTAGTAGAGCTGTATATATTTACTGTAAGTGTGCATACAGTGGCATGTAAAAGTTTGTGCACCCGTGGTCAAAATTACTGTTATTGAGAACAGTTAAGCAAGTTGAATATTAAATGATCTCTGAAATGCCTAAAGTTAAAGATGACACATTTCCTTTGTATATTAAACAAAAGAAAAAAATATATTGTAATTTTTTTACATTTTAAAAATTAGAAAAAGGAAAATGAGCCGATGCAAAAGTTTAGGCATTCTTTGAGATTTGTGTGCTTAGATAACTTTGACCAAGGTTTCAGACCTTAATTAGCCTGTTAGAGTTATGGATTTTTCATGGGTGTGTGGCCTATGGATATTGAAACCCTTTATCAGGGGGGTGCAATTATTAGGCAGCTTATTTTTCTCAGGCAAAATGGGCCAAAAAGAGTTTTAACTGACTATAAAAACTCAAAAATGGTTAAGTCTTACAGAGGGATGCAGCACTCCTTAAATTGCTCAAATATTGGATGTGATCACAGAACCTTCAAAAGTGTATAGGGTCACAAAAGAAAAAAAAAGAATAGCATTAACTGCAAAAGATTTCAGAAGACTCAAATGTGAAGCAACCAGGAATATATTATCCTCCAGTGCTATTGTATTCCAGAACAGCAGCCTCCCTAGAGGCCCAGAAGTACAAGATGTTCAGTGCTCAGAGACAAGGCTAAGGCTGAATACCGACCACCACTGAACAAGACACAAGAAAAGACTTGGCCAAGAAATATCAGAAGACAGATTTTTCAAAGGTTTTATGGACTGCTGAAAGTGACTCTTGACGGACCAGATGGATGGACCCGTGGCTGGATCAGTAATAGGCACAGACCTCAACTTCGACTGGTATGCTGGTATTATTACAGATGAACTAGTTGGACATTTTCAAGTTACAATTAGGTGTAAAATCAACTCCCAAACCCCCTGCCAGTTTTTAGAAGACACTTTAAGCAGAGGTACAGAAAAATCTTCATCTTTCAAAAAAAAAAAACAGTATTGTTCTGCAGGACAATTCTCAATCACAGCATCAAAGTCTTGACTGCTCGGTGTCGAAAAGGTCTTAAAGATTAAAAAATAATGACATATTGAAATGGCCTTTTCCTCATTGGACCTAAACCGTAGAGTGAACTTTCGAGCTTTTCTTAAACTCGATATTTATGGTGAAGGAAAACAGTCCCCTCTGTGATCAGTGTCTGGGACTATGGTTGGTGCTGCCCACAAAGATGATCGTCAACAGATTAAGAAACTAATGGACTCCATGGATGGATGGCTTATCACTGGTATTGAAAAGAATGGTGGATATATTGGTCACTGTTATATTTTTATTAAATGTCAGAAATGTATTTTTGGACATTGAGTTGTTTGGTTCTTATCCTCACTATACCAGATGAAAATAAACAATAAAGATGGAAAATTTACATTTTTCACATAGTTGCATAATAATTCTGGACACAGAGATATTCTCCTAAGACAACACCTCACTTTTACTTTCTTAAATATTCAGGTTTATTACCCTTTGAATTGACCAACAGCACTGGAGATGTTAAATAATAAAGGTAATCATCAAAAATACAAATAATCGTGCACACAGTGTAGAGTAGGCGGTAGAGTTAGAAGACCTCTTCTTTCTAGAACTTATCATGGAGTGGTGAGATGTGTACAAATAAACCATTAAAATATTGTTACGGATCCGGGAGGTGGAACCTCTGTGCTGCGGTGCAAGGAGGGACCCAGAGGGGCGTAACTAGGTATCAACTCGGAGCGACCAAGGTCGTACGGCGGCTCAATCGACTCCATGACCAGGGAGGGTCCGAGCAGAGGGACCAGGTGCTACTCTGTGGATGACCTTGTAAGGGAGCAGGTGACTCCCACGGTACAGATAGTTGGGACTGACCGGTATTGCAGATGGGCACAGCAGGCAGGCTGACGAGTGATCCGGATAGATGGACTGGCAGACACGGCAGGCGACAGGCAAGAGTCTCTAGGTAGGCTGACAGGTGGTCACGGCAAGTGGCGGGCAGGAGCCTCCAGGTAGGCACGGCAGGTAGCAAGCAGGAGCCTCCAGGTAGGCACGGCAGGTAGCAAGCAGGAGCCTTGGTAGGCACGGCAGGTAGCAAGCAGGAGCCTCCAGGTAGGCACGGCTGATAGCAGGCAGGTGCTTCCAGGTAAGCAGATGGGCAGAGCCCATAGACAGACTGGCGGGATGAACAGAAGACAGACTGTCGGGCTGGAGAGTAATCAGGCTGGCGGGCTGGACTGGAAGTCAGGCTGGCGGACAGGACTGGAAGTCAGGCTGGCGGACAGGACTGGAAGTCAGGCTGGCGGACAGAACTGGACGTCAGGCTGGTGGACAGGACTGGAAATCAGGCTGGCAGACAGGACTAGTAGTCAGGCTAGCAGCGGGACCTGAGGGCTGAAGCAGAGGTAAGTACACTGTGAAACAATTATTTCTCGGGCACCTCCATTTTGGAGGAGGTGCCTTATATATGGGAGGACCGGGGACTCCTTAGGACGGCACGCGCGGCCCCTTTAATAGAGAGGGAGCGAGTGCGAGCCCTAAGCACAGTGCCCGGGAAGCTGCGCGCCCCAGCAGCAGCAGGAAGAGGAGCGCCGGAGGACGCCAGACAGGGAGCGCGGAGGTGAGAGGGACGGCGTCTCTGCCTGGCAGGGGGCAGAGACTCCAATGCTACAGTACCCCCCCCCTCTACGCCCCCTCTTTTTTAGGCCAGAAAGAAATTTTTTAAGGAGAAGTGGGGCATGAATGTTCTCCCTGGGTTCCCAAGTTCTCTTCTCTGGGCCAAACCCCTTCCAATCCATCAGAAAAAACGTTTTTCCTCTTACCCTCTTGGTGGCCAGAATGTTCTCTACCTCAAAAACGTCCTCAGTGGAAACCGGAGCAGGGGGAGCACCTGGATTGTTGGAAGAAGAATTAAACACAACTGGTTTGAGGAGAGATACATGGAAGGAGTTGGGAATCCGCAAGGTGGCCGGGAGTTTTAACTTGTAGGCCACTGGGTTGATTTTTTTGAGGACTTCAAATGGACCAATGAACTGAGGACCCAACTTATAGGAGGGTATTTTGAGCCGGACATGTTTGGAAGAGAGCCAGACTTTATCTCCCGGACGGAATTGAGGCGGATCCAGACGTCTCTTGTCAGCATGTTTCTTCATGCGCTCAGAGGACTGAAGAAGTGCGGACCTAGTATTTTCCCAAATGGTGGAGAATTCGCTGACTAGAGACTCCGTGGCAGGGTTGTCCACCGAGGCGGAGATGGGAAACAGAATCCGGGGAAGTTGACCGTAGACCACAAAGAATGAGGATTTAAAAGTAGATTCTTTCTCATGGTTGTAGGAGAATTCGCCCCATGGTAGGAGCTCCACCCAATCAGTATGGTGAGCGTTAACAAAGTGCCAGAGGTAGCTGGTAAGGATTTGGTTGATACGCTCCACTTGGCCATTGGACTGTGGATGGTAAGCGGAGGAGAAATCCAGGGAGACATCCAGCAGCTTACACGTAGCTCTCCAGAAGCGTGAGGTGAACTGAACCCCTCGATCCGACACAATGTGGAGGGGTAGGCCATGGAGACGGAAGATATGAAGGATGAAGTCCTTAGCCAGCTCCGATGCAGATGGGAGACCAGGCAGAGGGATGAAGTGGGCCATTTTAGAAAAGCGGTTGGCAACCACCCAAATGACTGTACAACCGGCAGAAACAGGGAGATCTGTAATAAAGTCCATGGCAGTGTGCTGCCACGGCGCAGAAGGTACGGGAAGAGGCAGGAGGCGACCGGCTGGAAGATGTCTGGGAACTTTGTTGCGGGCACAGGACGAACAGGCCGAGACGAAGTCTACCACATCCTTGCACAGGGTAGGCCACCAGTAATGCCGGGTAATGAACAGGAAGGTCTTCTTCTGACCGGCATGGCCTGCTAGCTTAGATGAATGACCCCAGTTAAGAACCTTCTCACGATCTGGAACCGCTACAAACGTCTTACCTGTGGAAGACGAGTCAGATCCAAGGGGGCCACATTCGTCACTTTGGAGGGGTCGATGATGTGCCTAGGCTCCTCCTCTTGATCGGAGGACAGGAAGGATCGGGATAAGGCGTCAGCTTTATAATTCTTGTCCGCCGGGTGGTAATGTAGGATAAAGTCGAAGCGGGAGAAGAACAAAGACCACCGGGCCTGACGCAGATTGAGTCTTTGGGCATTCTGGAGATATGCTAGATTTTTGTGATCTGCATAGATGATCACTGGGTATAGAGCCCCTTCAAGCAAATAACGCCACTCCTCCAGCGCCAATTTAATGACTAACAGTTCTCGGTCTCCTATGGAGTAGTTGCGCTCAGACGAGGAGAAGAGTTTGGAGAAGAAGCCACAGGTTACCATTCTCCCTGATAAAGATTTTTGGGTGAGCACCGCTCCGGCTCCGGAGGAGAAAGCATCAATCTCCATGAAGAACTGTTTGTTGCAGTCCGGACGGTACAGCACTGGGGCAGAGGAGAAGGCTTGCTTTAAGGAAAGGAAGGCCTCCTCAGCTTCGGGCGGCCATTCCTTGGGATTTGCTCCCTTACGGGTGAGCGCAGAGATGGGGGCAGTCTGGGAAGAGAAGTGTGGGATGAAGTGACGATAGTAGTTGGCAAAGCCCAGGAATCGCTGAATCGCCTTCAACCCCTTCGGACGGGGCCACTTTAGGACAGCAGAAAGCTTCTCAGAATCCATTCGTAGACCTGTCTGGGAGATAACATAGCCCAGGAATGGAAGAGAGGTCTGCTCGTAGAGGCACTTCTCAAATTTTGCATAGAGGTGATTCTGCCTGAGCCTAAGCAGGACCTGACGAACATCCCTCCGGTGTGTGGGAAGATCCGGAGAGAAGACCGAGATGTCGTCCAGGTACACCACCACGCAAGAATATAGGAGGTCACGGAAGATGTCGTTGACTAATTCTTGGAAAACGGCGGGAGTATTGCAGAGGCCGAAGGGCACCACACGGTATTCATAGTGACCGTCCCGGGTATTGAATGCCGTCTTCCACTCGTCTCCTTGACGGATCCGGACCAGGTTATACGCCCCACATAGATCCAGCTTGGTAAAGATCCTAGTGCCCTTAAGGCGGTCAAACAACTCGGAGATGAGCGGCAGGGGGTATTTATTTTTGACTGTGATTTGGTTGAGTCCTCTATAGTCAATACAGGGGCGTAGTGAACCATCCTTCTTTTTAACGAAGAAAAATCCGGCTCCAGCCAGGGAGGTGGATTTCCGGATGAATCCCCTGGCCAGATTCTCCTCGATGTAATCCGACATGGCCCGGGTTTCTGCCGACGACAGCGGGTAGATACGTCCACGGGGTGGAGTGGCACCGGGTACCAGGTCGATCGGGCAATCATATGGCCTATGAGGTGGCAGTGTCTCTGCTTCCTTTTTGTCGAAGCCAACTGCATAGGACCAGTAAGGTGCCGGTAAACCTTGTAGATTAGCCGGGGTGGGTGGAGGACGAACTGGGCGAACCGGGACCAGGCAGGTCTTATGACAATCCTGCCCCCAACGGTGTACTTCACCGGATTGCCAATTCAGCACGGGTTCATGTCTCTGAAGCCAGGGTAGACATAGCAATAGGGAGTGAGAGAGTCCGGAAAGCACATAGAAGGAGATCCTCTGAGTGCAGCATTTCCACCTGCAGAGTTATAGGTTCTGTGATGAGCAGGATGGTCACCGGAAGGAGTCTTCCATCCACGGAGGCGACTGCCAATGGTTCAGCCAGAGGTTTGGTGGGAATGTGATATTTCTCTACCAGGGACTGGGAAATGAGGTTCCCAGCAGCTCCGGAATCCAGGTGTGCAACTTCAAAGTAGTGGTTCTCTCCCCAGGAGATAGAGACAGACAAAGTCAGGGAAGGAGAGGGTTTACTTTTGCCTAGGACGACCTCTCCGAGCGGTCCTAGACACTGGAGTTTCCCGGCTTTACCGGGCAGGAACGAATGAAGTGCTCCTTACTGCCACAGTAGAAACAGCTCCCCTCGGCTCGGCATGACTCTTGGCGAGATTTGACCATCTTGGTCTGGTCGATCTGCATAGGTTCGGGCGAGGGTGCCCGGGGAGTTGCTGATTGAGAAGCAGGTCTCTGGAAAATAGGAGCAAGATGAGGAAATCTTCTCTCCAAGGTGACCTCCTTGGTACGTTCTTGGAAACTGAGGTCAATCCAGGTAGCTAGTGACACCAGGTCATCCAGGGAGGTAGGAATATCCTGGGCGGCTAACTCGTCCTTAATCCGACCAGAAAGGCCCTCCCAGAAGATAGACACCAGGGCTTCATTGCCCCAGGTAAGCTCAGAAGCAAGGGTGCGGAAGCGTATGGCATACTGGCCCACGGTGAGACATCCTTGGCGGAGACGGAGCAAAGAGGAGGCAGTAGAAATCCTTCGTCCTGGTTCATCGAAGACCCTCCAGAAGGCAGAGAGGAAAGCTGGAAGATCAGACACCATGGAATCTTCTCTCTCCCATAGGGGGTTAAGCCATGCCAGTTCTTCCCCGGTGAGGTGAGACATGATGAACGCCACCTTGGCCCGGTCGGAGGAGAACTGATGTGCCAAAAGTTCAAAGTGCAGCGTGCACTGGTTCAGAAAGCCCCGACATGAGACGGGGTCACCTCCAAAACGAGGAGGCGCAGAGAGCCGGGGACCTGGGTTGGATGCTGTGGTGTTGGTGGGCAGCGGCGCTGCGGGAACGGGAGTCGCACGACTCGAGGCGTACACAGGTGGGACAGACAGCGTGTCCAGGCGGGAGTTGACATTCCGCAGGAAGTTCAGGATGGTTTCCTGTTGGGATCTCTGACGAGAAACCTCCTGGTACAGGTCAGTAAGCAAGGGGGTTTGGGGGCCACTGGGTTCCATAGCCCGAGCAAACTGTTACAGATCCGGTAGGTGGAACCTCTGTGCTGCGGTGCAAGGAGGGACCCAGAGGGGCATAACTAGGTATCAACTCGGAGCGACCAAGGTCGTACGGCGGCTCAATCGACTCCGTGACCAGGGAGGGTCCGAGCAGAGGGACCAGGTGCTACTCTGTGGATGACCTTGTAAGGGAGCAGGTGACTCCCACGGTACAGATAGTTGGGACTGACCGGTATTGCAGATGGGCACAGCAGGCAGGCTGACGAGTGATCCAGATAGATGGACTAGCAGACACGGCAGGCGACAGGCAGGAGTCTCTAGGTAGGCTGACAGGTGGTCACGGCAAGTGACGGGCAGGAGCCTCCAGGTAGGCACGGCAGGTAGCAAGCAGGAGCCTCCAGGTAGGCACGGCAGGTAGCAAGCAGGATCCTTGGTAGGTACGGCAGGTAGCAAGCCGGAGCCTCCAGGTAGGCATGGCAGGTAGCAGGCAGGTGCTTCCAGGTAAGCAGACGGGCAGAGCCCATAGACAGACTGGCGGGCTGAACGGAAGACAGACTGTCGGGCTGGAGAGTAATCAGGCTGGCGGGCTGGACTGGAAGTCAGGCTGGCGGACAGGACTGGAAGTCAGGCTGGCGGACAGGACTGGAAGTTAGGCTGGCGGACAGGACTGGAAATCAGGCTGGCGGACAGGACTGGTAGTCAGGCTAGCAGCGGGACCTGAGGGCTGAAGCAGAGTTAAGTACACCGTGCAACAACTATTGCTCGGGCACCTCCAGTTTGGAGGAGGTGCCTTATATATGGGAGGACCTCCAGCTATTGGCCGGGGACTCCTTAGGACGGTGTGCGCGGCCCCTTTAAGAGAGAGGGAGCGAGCGCGCACCGTAAGCACAGTGCCCGGGAAGCTGCGCGCGCCGGCAGCAGCAGGAAGAGGAGCGCCGGAGGACGCCGGGCGGGGAGCGCGGAGGTGAGAGGGACAGCGTCTCTGCCTGGCAGGGGGCAGAGACGCCGATGCTACACATTTTATTGGCTGTACAAAGACTGTTGCGTTCTTTATATTGTTAAATTACCTGAATTATTTTATATCTTTCGTAATCCCAACTGATAGCACATAGGTATCTCTGTATGACCTGAAGATGTATGAAGAGCTCTACCATATTATTGCTTTATACCAGCATCACAATGCTATTAATTTTTTTTTATTACACAGAATTTTATAGATTTTACACCAACTCATCTTCAATCCACTCAGATTCCCACAATATGAGATACTAATAATTTATCTATATCACTTTCCTAGAGAAGAATGGATAGAGACAAAACGAAGATGGCAGAGAGGATATTACACCTCACCCTAGAGATCCTCTTCTGGCTTACTGGAGAGGTGAGAGATTCTGATGACGTCACATTACGTCATTCTTATCTATGGGAATAACAGATGTACAGAACTGGAGAGGTGAGGACTCTGGAAATGTCTGGAGTGAGATTTATTAATGTGTCTCTCCATAATCAGGATTATACAGTAGTGAAGAAGACCTCTGGTGAGCGCTGTCAGGACCCTGTGTCTGAGAGATGGGGAAGACCCCTGAGCTCAATCACAGGGCCTCCACCTCATTCCCTGATACATGAGGACATCAATGACCAGAAGATCCTAGAACTCACCTACAAGATGATTGAGCTGCTGACTGGAGAGGTGACACTGCTGGGAATGATGGGACATTATACAGTAATGCTATGAAGGGATCAGGGGATGACGGTATCATTGTATGTATCAGGTTCCTATAAGTTGTCAGGACTTCACTGTCTATTTCGCCATGGAGGAGTGGGAGTATTTAGAAGGACACAAAGATTTGTACAAGAACGTCATGATGGAGGTTCCCCAGCCCCTCACATCACCAGGTAATAGACCGGACTAAATACACAAGGCCTATAATTATCTGTATGGAAAGAATTAATTCAGTCCATGTATGTGTTTCCACCAGATCTATCCAGTAAGAGGACAACACAAGAGAGATGTCCCTCTCATCTTCTTCCACAGGACTGTAAACAAGAAGATCCCAATATTCCTCATAATCATCAGGTAGATGGAGAGAAGGTGTCATGTGATCTCCTCTATAATATGTAGATGGCTGTGAAGGTCTTGTGTTCAGTCTTGTTTTATCCACCAATATTATATGTTTTATACTTGGGTAATGAGGACAGTGGAAATGGCAGGATTAGAGCTGATCATAGATGTGACTTCTCTATATGTCTTTTACAACATTTGTTTCAGGGTGAAAATCTGACCCATATTAATACTACAGAGACATATGTGAGGGGTGATGAGTGGTGTAAAGAGGAGATTCCTACATATGACTACCCAGGTGAGTAGTTACCACTCAATGTAGAGAAGTCACAGATTCTTCTCAGTCACCGGCTGTGGCTGCTTTATCGATGGTGTAGTTCGGCCATGTCATAATTGTGTGATCACCATTTTACCTCTAGACCACAACATTTTCCTCCATCCAAAAATGTTCACATTACTTTGTGTAATTGTGAAAGACCTTTTCTAGAGAACTTACAACCTGGAGGATCTACCTACCCCCTGGGATTAGGAGACGCTGACCGTTACCTGCTCAGATCTGTAAACTATAAAGCCAAATGAAAATCACTTGATCAATGTTTTCAATCCTAAGGAATTCAGATTACTGCACAATCTCTCCTGAAACGAGGGGCACTAATACTTTCTCTACTTTTATGGTCAGAACTAATAGTAGCTCCAATGGTCCACCATAAATGAGTACTCTCCCGGAGTAAACTCCAGTTTAGTGTTGAAGCTCTCACTTATTTATATGTTGTTGTTGCGGATATAACATATCTTTTATTCTGTCTTTTTTTACAGGTTCATACTGTATGGTAGTTTGATTGTGGTGGGATCGGCTTGACTCACTTATGTGACTCTGTAACTCTCTAGTCTTTAAAAGAAGGTCTCCATTACATCTTCCCAATGCCCGAGGTCTAAATTTAAGACACATCAGCTCTGAACTATTATAAAAAGTTCTCCTTCAATGTCTAATATTTCTTCTTGAAACTCATCTGACAGAAAATATTGGCCCTTACGATAGTTTAGATTGCCAAGAGCCAACGAGCCCCATACTCTAATTACCCTAGAAAGGTTTCACCACTGGTTACTCATTTTTTACTGATGAAGAATGTTGAGTTTGATCATTTCAGTAGATGTGTTATTGTCTATAGTCAGTTTTTGGATACAGTAGTTAGTGCCCAAAATACTCTGATTTAACCTCTTCCCGCAGCCGGTTTTGTGTTCCTATCCAGGGCCCATTTTCAGATCTGACATGTGTCACTTTATGTCGTGATTATTGTTGAGTGAGCACTAAAATGCTCGAAGCTCGGACCGAGCTCACCGTGATTCTCGGGTGCTCGACCCGAGCAACGAGCCTAATGTTAGTCTATGGGAGACCCGAGCATTTTTGCGGTGGCACCCCCGGCAGTCTGTAGAAAGCCTAAAAAGTGCCCAAAACGATAGTGACAGTGCTCAAAAGTCATGGGGACAGCATGGGGATCACCCCAGGAAGCATTTCTGACCCTCAGGTCACTGCTGTCAACAACGTGGTCAGAGGTATTAAGTCACTTTTACGGGCTCACAATAAAACGTTCAAAAACGAAACTGAAACGGTTTTCCTGTGAAATATGTTAAGGAACTTCCTTTAAAGGGTAAAGAGACTTGTGTATAAGGTAAAATAAATAACCAAAAGCAAAAATACTCCTCCACACCTTGGGCTATGTTCACAAGTAGCATTTTTTATGCGTTTTTGAACTTTTGTATTGCTTTCAACCGTGACAAATGCATTCACTGGGAAATGTCATTTTAACATTTTACAATCTTATCTGGCTATGTGCTGTGTGACACATGCATACAGTGCTGAAAAGACATGGGAACAGCATGGGGAAGACCCCTGGAAGCATCTCTGACACCCAGGTCACTGCCTAAAAATGTGCCCATCAGAAGTGATCAGAAGATGCAGACTTGCAACTATCCCCATGCAAGTCCTTCTCCCAGGGCAGTGTTCAATTGTACCTCCCCCATTCCTTGCAATGCAAGCGCAAGTATGCAGCCTGCCACCCACCCCCAGGCTGCAATACCATACTGCTAGCTTGCTTGCACTTGAAATTGGGCCTTTTAGGCATGTGGAGGAAGATGCCGGCCACCATGTCATGGCTGCGTCGGCGGCCTGGTATCCATACTCAGTCCCCAGCCGCCCGGCGGTCGGGTGTCCACGCTCGGTCCCCAAACGCCCCGCGGCCGGGTGTTCATACTCCGTCCCCAGCCGCACCGCGGCCGGGTGTCCATAAACGGTCCTCAGCCGCCCCTATTTCTCCTGGGACCTTCCCCCACACTTTTCTTAGCCTGGCCTGCTTTAGGACAGCATTGGACGAGCCCACCAGAGAACTAGACTCCTCCGGTGGGCCCTGGCTTCTCCATCAGGGGAGTTGAGAGTGCCAAGGTGAGGAGCATGATGATGATGATGATAGAAGGAAGCATCTGCTTTGTTTTCTTGGAATGCAAGCGTAAGTGTGCAAGCTGCCACCCACCCACCCCCAGGCTGCAATACCATACTGGCATGTGGAGGCAGATGCCGGCCACCATGTCATGGCTGCGTAGGGGGCCTGGTATCCATACTCAGACTCCAGCCACCCGGCGGCCGGGTGTCCACGCTCGGTCCCCAGCCACCAGGGGGCGGCCGTGTGTCCATACTCGGTCTCCAGCCACCCCTATTTGTCCCGGTGCGCCTTATACACAAGCGTGCATACCAAAACATTACCTGTGCCCTCCCCAGTGCATTTAGTGAGAAGGACAGCCTAACCACAAACACGTGGACAAGTGAAAATGGCCAGGGATGGTCCATCTTACTGATGCCTTCACACTGGGTTAATATTGTGGAAGCCGGGACACAGTTGCACACTGGGATGCAACACGTCCTCCAGTCATAGAGGATTGCGAGTCCTCGGTCACTTAGGCTTCAACACAAGGTTCAGAAGGTAGACAGCAGCAGTGCTCGGCCTCCTACACAACGAGTAAATTATTCATGATCATGAGGCCATCCATCTCCTTAGCTTTCTGTTCCTTGGAATTCAAAGCACATGTATGTAGTAGTGGCTAGGCCTGAGGTGGTCAGCGTTTTGGCGCATATCCTACCTCCTCCGAGGATTGCTGGATGTTTTCCTGCTACTATCTTAGTTCTCTTACTCCCGTTAAAACAAAGCTTCAGGTGATGAATGATGGATGACATAGTAACATAGTTTGTAAAGCCGAATAAAGACTTGCGTCCATCAAGTTCGACATGTTAGTTCAGTAATTGCTAAAGTTGATCCAGAGGAGGGCAAAAACCCCAAATGATTTAGCCAATCTTCACCTGAGGAAAAATTCCCTCCCGACTCTGAAACCAGCAGTCAGAATAAATCCCTGTATCAACCTACTATTTTATTTTATTTTTAAGTATATGCTGAAATCTGCCTGGTATCTAGAAATGCATCCAGTCCCCGCTTGAACTGGTGGTGAATCCGACATTACCGTCTCCTCACTCAGTGAATTCCATATTCTCACTGCTCTTACCATAAAGAACCCCTTCCTATGCTGGTGCTGAAACCTTTTCTCTTCCAGTCTTAGTGAGGGCCCTCTTGTTACCGTAATATCCCTCCTTTTGAACAAATCCCGGGCAAGATCTCTATACTGTCCCCTAACATATTTGTACACATTTATTATGTCCCCCCTCAACCTTCTCTTTTCCAGGCTGAATAGTCCTAGTTTTGCCAACCTCTCTGGGTATTGCAGTCCCTCCATTCCCTTTATTAATTTTGTTGCCCTCCTTTGTACCTTTTCAAGCTCATTTATATCCTTTCTATATATTGGGGCCCATAACTGAGCACAGTATTCCAAGTGTGGTCTGACCAGTGCTTTGTACAGTGGAAGAACAATGTTCTCATCCTTTGCAGCTATACCTCTTCTGATACATCCCATTACCCTGTTTGCCCTTACAGCAGCGGCCTGACTTTGGGCACTCCAATTTAGTTTGCTATCAATCAAGATGCCCAAGTCCTTCTCCATCTCTGAATTCCCCAATGATTTCCCATTCAGTGAGTACTGGTGACTTCCATTTTTCCTTCCCATATGTATGACCTTACATTTCTCCTCGTTAAACCTCATTTGCCATTTAATGCTCCACCTACCCAGCTTATCCAAATCCCTCTGTAGGTCTGCACTGTCCTCTTTTGTATTAATTGTTTTACATAACTTTGTGTCATCTGCAAATATTGATATTTTACTATTTATCCCGTTGACTATGTCGTTAATAAAGATATTAAATAACATTGGGCCTAGTACAGACCCCTGTGGTACCCCACTAGTGACGCTTACCCAATCTGAGTATATTCCATTTATAACCACCCTCTGCCTTCTATCCTTTAGCCAGTTAGCTACCCACTTGCAGACATTTTCCCCCAGCCCCATCATTCTCATTTTGTATACCAACCTATTATGTGGCACGCTATCGAACGCTTTTGAGAAGTCGAGATACACGACATCCACTGGTTCCCCCTGATCTACTCGAGAGCTAACCTCCTCGTAGAAGTCAATCAGGTTTGTTTGGCAGGAGCGATTCCTCATGAATCCATGTTGGTTCGGGATTAAAAGATTATTAGCATCAAGATGCTCCGTAATTGCTTCTTTAATTAAGCTTTCAAAAATTTTGCCCACAACGGACGTCAGACTCACCGGCCGATAGTTTCCGGCGTCACTTTTCGCTCCCTTTTTGAATATTGGCACTACATTCGCCTGTCGCCAATCAAGTGGTACAGACCCAGTCTCAACAGAGTCCTTAAATATAAGATATAACGGTCTGTCTATCACATTACTTAGTTCCCTTAGTACCCGTGGGTGTATGCCATCAGGTCCTGGTGATTTGTTTATTTTAATGTTACTGAGGCGTTTCTGTACCCAACTTGGGTTAGATTTGTCATACTTAGTGGAGGATTAAGTTTGTCACTTCTCATTTCTCCTGTTAGTTCGATTTCCTTTGTGAAAGTTGTCGAAAAAAAATTATTTAATAGATTAGCTTTATCCTCATCTTTCTCTATGATTTTGCCTTCCTCACTTTTTATCGGTCCAATATTATCCGATTTAATCCTTTTACTATTTATATACGTAAAGAACAGTTTGGGATTTGATCTACTTTCCCTAGCAATACGTTTCTCTGTTTCCTCCTTCGCTATTTTTATTTGTTTTTTACAGGTTCTCGTTTTTTCCTTGTAACACATTAGTGCCTCCTTACTGTTTTCCTGTTTTAATCTCTTGAATGCCTCTTTTTTGCTATTTAACGCCCCTTTTACGTTCTTGTTCAACCATATTGGTTTCCTCTTATTTCTGGCCCTTTTATTCCCATACGGTATATACCTCTCGCACTGAGTATTCAGAATTCTTTTGAAGGTTTCCCATTTACTATTCGTATTCCTTTGATTAAGAACTTTGTCCCAGTCAATAAGTTGAAGGCTTTCTTTCAGCTGATCAAACTTCGCCCTCCTAAAGTTAATAACCCTACTGAAGGGCATTTTGAAGTCGATAATATTATGGTCGCTATTACCTAGGTGCCCCCCTATCTGTACCTCAGTTATTCTATCAGGCCTATTAGTCAATATTAAGTCCAACACGGCCTTCCCTCTCGTTGGTTCCTGCACTAGTTGGGAGAGATAATTATCCTTAATATTTGTCAAGAACCTTTTTCCTTTCTGAGATCTACAGGTTTCTGTTTCCCAGTCAATATCCGGGTAGTTGAAATCCCCCATTACAATCACTTCATTATGTTTTGCTACTTTGTCTATTTGTCCTAATAGCAGATTCTCATTCTCCTCTGTTATATTTGGTGGCTTATAGCAGACCCCCAGTAATATTTTATTAATATTTTTAGTTCCTTCTATCTCTACTCACATGGACTCGACCCCCTCTTCTCCCTCTCCTATATCTTCCCTTAGTCTGGGTTTTAGACATGACTTTACATATAAGCAGACTCCTCCGCCTTTCCCCTGTTTCCGGTCCCTTCTAAATAAACTATAATCTAATAAATTTACCGCCCAGTCGTAGCTATCGTCTAGCCAAGTCTCTGTTATACCTACGATGTCATACCTCTCCTCCGATATAAGCGCCTGCAGCTCATCCGCCTTATTGGTCAGGCTTCTTGCGTTGGTCAGCATTCAAGATAAAACTTTGGGGTTATTTAGCATCCTATTCTTCTCTAACGATCTAACTGTACTATCCCCACCCCCCTCTCCACCCTCATTATATTCACTTCTCCCCTTCCCCCTTGCTTGCCTCACATCCCACATCCCACCTATTTCCTTGGTCCCCCCCCCCGTCTCTAGTTTAAAAACTCCTCCAACCTATTAGCCATCTTCTTCCCCAGCACCGCTGCACCCTCCCCATTGAGGTGCAGCCCGTCCCTACGGTAGAGCCTGTAGCCGACCGCGAAGTCGGCCCAGTTCTCCATGAACCCAAACCCTTCTGCCTTGCACCAACTCTTTAGCCACTTATTCACCTCCCTAACTTCCCGTTCGCGCTCCTGTGTGGCTCGCGGGGTTGGTAGTATTTCTGAGAAAACTACCTTGGAGGTCCTTGCCCTAAGCTTCCTACCTAGGTCCCTGAAATCATTTTTAAGGACCCTCCATCTACCACTCACTTTGTCATTGGTGCCGATGTGGACCATGACCGCTGGGTCTTCGCCAGCCCCACCCAGTAACCTGTCAACCCGATCCGCGATGTGCCGGACTCGAGCGCCAGGGAGGCAGCACACCATTCGGCGATCCCGGTCTTTGTGACAGATTGCCCTGTCTGTCCCCCTAATAATAGAGTCACCCACTACCAGAACCTGTCTTGCCTGCCCTACACTTCCCCCTCCCCCTCATTACTGGAGCATACACTCCCCCGGCGGTCAGAGGATCTGTCGTGCTCCAATAATGCCGGTTCTGAACCAGCCTTCCTATACTTCTTCCCTCTATCCCTCCTAACTGTTATCCAGCTCCCTGCCTGTTCAGCCTGTTGAGGTGGTGGCAAAGGAGAAAGAGCAGGAGGAACAGGGACCATTCACATCAATATCAGGCCAGTCAACCACACATGTCTTGTAGGATATGTTTCTGTACCAAAAGGAGCTGTTCGGCTACACAGTTATAGGGCATACAGTGAGTGCAATGCCTACCAAAAATTTCGAGGCACTCCAATGCCCCATGGAAGTGACATGGAGGTCAGAGGGCCTTAACTAAACCTTTTTTCCATTTATAGCAACTGTATCTCCTGTACACTGTTGGCCTAAGCAGTGAATGGAAGGCTTTCCAAAAATTATGAGAAACTGCAATGCCCCTTGAAACAGACGTGGATTACAGCATGCTAAAAACCTTCTACCCATTATTGGGGAGTGGGTCTCCCTTAGTTTTCGCCCATGCATTGAAAAGCAAAAGCTGACTAAAATTAGGAGGAAATGCAATGCCCGTTGGAAGAGTCGTGGAGGTTAGAGGTAATTAAAAACAACATTTCAATGCCCCTTGGAAGAGCTGTGGAGTTCAACGTGGTTTAACAAGACGGTTTTAATGCTCCTTGGAAGAGTGGTGGAGGTCGCAGCTGATTAAAAAGACAATATCAATGCCCCTTGGAAGAGCTGTGTAGTTCAGAGTGGTTTAACAAGACGGTTTTAATGCCCCTTGGAAGAGACGTGGAGGTCACAGTGGTTTAACAAGACGGTTTTAATGCCCCTTGGAAGAGACGTGGAGGTCACAGTAGCTTAACAAGACGGTTTTAATGCCCCTTGGAAGATTGGTGGAGGTCGCAGTGGTTTAACAAGACTGATTTAATGCCCCTTGGAAGAGACGTGGAGGTCACAGTGGTTTAACAAAACGGATTTAATGCCCCTTGGAAGAGACGTGGAGGTCACAGTAGCTTAACAAGACGGTTTTAATGCCCCTTGGAAGAGTGGTGGAGGTCACGGTGGTTTAACAAGACAGTTTTAATGCCCCTTGGAAGAGACGTGGAGGTCACAGTGGTTTAACAAGATGGTTTTAATGCCCCTTGGAAGAGACGTGGTTACAGTGGTTTACCAAGACGGTTTTAATGCCCCTTGGAAGAGACGTGGAGGTCACAGTGGTTTAACAAGACGGTTTTAATGCCCCTTGGAAGTGTGGTGGAGGTGGCAGTGGAATAAAAAACAATATCAATGCGCCGTGGGGAAGAGACGTGGAGGTCACAGTAGCTTAACAAGACGGTTTTAATGCCCCTTGGAAGAGTGGTGGAGGTCGCAGTGGAATGAAAAGACAATATCAATGCCCCTTGGAAGAGCTGTGGAGTTCAGAGTGATTTAACAAGACAGTTTTAATGCCCCTTGGAAGATTGGTGGAGGTCGCAGTAGTCTAACAAGACGGTTTTAATGCCCCTTGGAAGATTGGTGGAGGTCGCAGTAGTCTAACAAGACGGTTTTAATGCCCCTTGGAAGAGACGTAGAGGTCACAGTGGTTTAACAAGACGGTTTTAATGCCCCTTGGAAGAGACGTGAAGGTCACAGTAGCTTAACAAGACGGTTTTAATGCCCCTTGGAAGATTGGTGGAGGTCGCAGTGGTTTAACAAGACAGTTTTAATGCCCCTTGGAAGAGACGTGGAGGTCACAGTGGTTTAACAAGACGGTTTTAATGCCCCTTGGAAGAGACGTGGAGGTCACAGTAGCTTAACAAGACGGTTTTAATGCCCCTTGGAAGAGTGGTGGAGGTCGCGGTGGTTTAACAAGACGGTTTTAATGCCCCTTGGAAGAGACGTGGAGGTCACAGTGGTTTAACAAGATAGTTTTAATGCCCCTTGGAAGAGACGTGGAGGTCACAGTGGTTTAACAAGATGGTTTTAATGCCCCTTGGAAGAGACGTGGAGGTCACAGTGGTTTAACAAGACGGTTTTAATGCCCCTTGGAAGATTGGTGGAGGTCGCAGTGGTTTAACAAGACAGTTTTAATGCCCCTTGGAAGAGACGTGGAGGTCACAGTGGTTTAACAAGACGGTTTTAATGCCCCTTGGAAGAGACGTGGAGGTCACAGTAGCTTAACAAGACGGTTTTAATGCCCCTTGGAAGAGACGTGGAGGTCACAGTGGTTTAACAAGATAGTTTTAATGCCCCTTGGAAGAGACGTGGAGGTCACAGTGGTTTAACAAGATGGTTTTAATGCCCATTGGAAGAGACGTGGAGGTCACAGTGGTTTAACAAGACGGTTTTAATGCCCCTTGGAAGAGATGTGGAGGTCACAGTAGCTTAACAAGACGGTTTTAATGCCCCCTGGAAGAGTGGTGGAGGTCGCAGTGGAATAAAAAAACAATATCAATGCGCCGTGGAAGAGACATGGAGGTCACAGTAGCTTAACAAGATGGTTTTAATGCCCCTTACAAAAGCCATGCAGTACAGCATCTTAAAAACATTATTCCCATTATTGGGGAGTGGGTCTCCCATAGTCTTTGCCTATGCCTTCCAAGCAAAAGCTGCCAAAAATAAGGACGGAGGAACTTGCAATGCTGGCAAACAAGAGCCATGCAGTACAGCATCTTAAAAACATTATTCCCATTATTGGGGAGTGGGTCTCGCATAGTCTTTGCCTATGCCTTCCAAGCAAAAGCTGCCAAAAATTAGGACAGAGGAACTTGCAATGCTGGCAAACAAGAGCCATGCAGTACAGCATCTTAAAAACATTATTCCCATTATTGGGGAGTGGGTCTCCGATAGTCTTTGCCTATGCCTTCGGATCAAAAGCTGCCAAAAATTAGGACGGAGGAATTTGCAATGCTGGCAAACAAGAGCCATGCAGTACAGCATCTTAAAAACAGTATTCCCATTATTGGGGAGTTGGTCTTCCATAGTATTTGCCTATGCCTTCCAAGCAAAAGCTGCCAAAAATTAGGACAGAGGAACTTGCAATGCCCCTTACAAGAGCCATGCAGTACAGCATCTTACAAACATTATTCCCATTATTGGGGAGTGGGTCTCCCATAGTCTTTGCTTATGCCTTCCAAGCAAAAGCTGCCAAAAATTAGGACGGAGGAACTTGCAATGCCCCTTACAAGAGCCATGCAGTACAGCATATTACAAACATTATTCCCATTATGGGGGAGTGGGTCTCCCATAGTCTTTGCTTATGCCTTCCAAGCAAAAGCTGCCAAAAATTAGGATGGAGGAACTTGCAATGCCCCTTACAAGAGCCATGCAGTACAGCATATTACAAACATTATCCCCATTATTGGGGAGTGGGTCTCCCATAGTCTTTGCTTATGCCTTCCAAGCAAAAGCTGCCAAAAATAAGGACGTAAGAACTTGCAATGCTGGCAACACGGACCACGGTCACCCTGGTGGTATAGTGGTGGTGGAGGCTGAGGATAAGGAGAAGAGCATAAAACAGCCGAAATGAGGAAGCGTATACCCATGTGTGGATGTGAAGCGGTGCATGTGAATACACCTCCCGAAATAACACAGTGGATTTGACTTTATGTTACTCTGCTGTCATTTGGTGGTGATGAGAAGTCTGGCCCAATCCAGCCCTTGTTCATTTTGATAAGGGTCAGCTTGTCAGCATTTTCAGTTGACAGGTGAGTGCGCTTATCAGTTATAATTCCACCAGCGACACTAGAAACACGCTCCGATAACACGCTAGCAGCAGGGCAGGCCAGGACCTCCAAGGCGTACAGAGCGAGTTCATTCCAAGTGTCCAGCTTGGATACCCAATAATTAAAAGGCACAGAGAATTCACAGAGGACGCTGGTACGGTCGGCAAGTTACTCCCTCACCATCTTTTGAAACTTTCCACTCCTTGTGAGAGTACCCCGCGCCTTAGGGCCTGTCCGAAGGGAGGGTCTGAGAAAACTCTCCCAGAATGTTGACAGTGTTCCCCTGCCTCTGCTGGATTGGAGTTGCGTCTCTCTCGCCTGTACACCTTGGTTGGGCAACGAACTGTGACCTCTGCCGCTAGCGTGTTCAGATGGGAATTTTTTTAACAGTTCTGCAGCAAGGGCCTTCTGGTACTGCCCCATTTTTGTAGACCTCTCCACCTCAGGAATAAGAGAGTGAAAGTTCTCCTTGTAGCAGGGGTCTAAAAGTGTCACCAACCAGTAATGACTGTCACCCAACATTTTGACAACACGAGGGTCACGATTAAGGCAGCGTAAAATAAAGTCAGCCATGCGTGACAGACTGGTAACGGGCAAGATATCCGTGTCCTCACCAAGATGATGACTGACCATGCTGTCCTCCTCCTCCCCCCTGTCCTCAGGCCACCCACGCTGAACCGACGGTATGACAGTTGTACAGGTACTACCGTCTACAGAGCATGATACCAGCTCCTGTTCTTCCTCCTCCTCCTCTCCCTCATTGTCCCCCAATGCACGTTGGGATGAGATGAGGCTGGGCTGTGTGTAATCGATCGCTATGGCTTCTTGATCCATCTCATCATACTCTGGCTGCAATGCCTCCTCTTTAATTCTCTGCAGAGAGCGTTGCAAAAGACAGACAAGTAGAGTTCCAACGTGTGGGGACATCACACACCAGTCGGTGTGACGGAAGCTTCAAACGCTGCTGCAACACAGCAAGGGTGGCGGAAGCTGTAACTGACTTGCGAAAATGAGCTGACAGGGGGCGTACTTTGACAAGCAGATCTGGCAACTCGGGGTACGATTTAAGAAACCGCTGAACCATGAGGTTAAGCACATGAGCCAGGCATGGTACATGTGTGATCTTGCCTCGCCTCAGCGCCGCCACCAGGTTACGGCCATTGTCACACATGACCATGCCTGGATGTAAGTTCAGTGGTCTCAGCCACAGATCTGCCTGCTCTTTCACAGCTGTCCACAACTCACAAGCAGTGTGAGGTTTATCACCTAAGCTTATGAGTTTCAGCACAGCCTGTTGCCGCTTGGCTGAGGCAGTACTGCAGTGCTTCCAGCTTGTAACTGATGTGGTGATATCTGAGATGGAGGCTGAACATGAGGAGGAGGAGGATGATGCGCAGGATCTGTACACTGTGGGGGCAACTCTGACTGACATAGGGCCCGCAATCCTCGGTGTGGGGAGGATGTGTTCCGTCCCAAGGTCCGACTGGGTCCTGGCTTCCACTATGTTTACCCAGTGTGCTGTCAGGGAGATGTACCGTCCCTGGCCACAAGCACTTGTCCACGTGTCCGTTGTCAGGTGGACCCTCCCAGTAACTGCGTTGCTGAGGGCACGGCAGATGTTTTGGGACACGTGCTTGTGTAGTGCGGGGATGGCACACTGGGCAAAATAGTGTCGGCTGGGGACCGAGTACCGAGGGCCGGCCACTGCCATAAGGTTGCGGAAGGATTCCATCTCCACCAGCCTAAAAGGCAGCATTTCCAACGCAAGCAGTCGTGAAATGTGCGAATTTAGGACTGTGGCCTGTGGGGCGTTGGCTGCGAATTTGCGCTTTTGTTTAAAGGTCTGGGATATGGACAATTGAACGCTGCAGTGGGACGTGGATGTTGATGCTGTTTCTTGAGAAACTGCCATAACAAGTGAAGACTGAGAGGAGGGGGCATCTTTGCATGCAGTATGGACAGGGGATTGCCTTGCACGCACAACAGGGGGTTCTCTTACACGCACAACAGCGGAAGAAGCAGTGGTGACACCCGCTGACACTGGTCGTGGACCCTGGGGTTCACCCCACAAAGTCGGGTGCTTTGCTGACATGTGCCTGATCATGCTGGTGGTGGTCAGGCTGGTAGTTTTGTCACCCCTGCTGATGTTGGCCTGGCAGGTGGTACAAATGGCCTTTTTGGGGTTATCAGCAGAGTCTTTAAAAAAATTCCAGACTCTGGAAGACTGACCGGTTGTACTGGCAACGTCCCTCGTGTTGGTGTTACGGGGAACGGTTGCCCGCCTTCTGTCTGCGGCCACCACACTGCTTCTTCCTGTTTGTTGGGGTACTCTGCCTCCCTCCCCCCTGTGTGCTGCTGGCCTCGCTCTGTGTGTCCTCCTGCCAGGTTGGGTCAGTTACTATATCATCCACCACCTCGTCTTCCCCTTCCGCACCCTGGTCCTCCTCCTGACTTTCTGGCAATTGTGTCTCATCATCGTCCACCTCTTGTGACACTTTCCCACCGTTGCCTTTGTGTGACCGTGGCTGCTCAAATATTTGGGCATCGCTACATGGGATCTCCTCTTCCACCACTTCAAGCGGAGTAGGCGAGGGGTCCAAATATGGAAATGGACCAGTGAACAGCTCTTCAGAGTGTCCAAGTGTGGGATCAGTTGCTGTCTGACGACACTCGGCATGGTGGGAGGAAGGAGCATCAGGGTGAGGAGGAGTATGCGGTCGAGACTCACGGCTACTAAGACTTGACCGTGTGGAAGACAGACCGGAGGTGGTGGTGCCCAGGTAACTGGAAGTATTATCTGCTATCCAATTAATAACCTGTTCACACTGATCAGTTCGCAATACTGGTGTTGTTGTGTGCTTCCCTAGTAATTTGGTCAAGAACTGGGAGTGAGACGATGTGGCTGTTGGTTGTGGCACATTTTCACCTTGGCCACGGCCCCGTCCTCTGCACGCGGCGGCATTACAGTGACTGGCTGGCAATCCCTGCATGTTCATTGGCTCTGTAAAGAGCGCCAAAGATGCAGGGCGGAGAACCGAGCTCCTACCCGAATAACCCGGAAATGCTCGGTGCTTGCCGACCTTCCCGAGTAGCGTGATGCTCGGGCGAGTACCGAGCAGTGTCGAGCATGCTCGCTCAACACTAGTTGTGATAAATTTGGAATACTTCCCCAAGGATAATAGGAAACAAATGGACCTTACAGATTATTTTCCAACTGCTCTAGAATGTGACAATACCCTATATACGGTTGTACACTACTGTCTGGGCACATGACAGGTTAAGAAGGGAAGGAGCGACATTTAGTTTTTGGAATGCAGAACTTTCTGGGATAGTTTGCCGACACAGTGTATTGGGGGCACTGTTCATGGTCACCTAGCAGCTCAAAAAATGGCTATCATGAACAAACTTGACGCTATATACTTAATTTTCCAGATCCCAGGGATTGCCTCGCTCATCACCCTTTAACCCCAAGAAGAATCGTCAGGTAGTTGGGTCAGAACCAGGAGGGCAAAGAAAATACAAAATCAGAAGACACAAGAGTAGTCAGTAAACGGGCCGGGGTCAGTCACAACAGGAAACAAATACACAAGCCGGGAGCTGAGCACAGAGAACAGAACCAGAGGAGAACAAGGCTGTATCTGGCAGCTTCCGGCAGTATTCTTCCAGCTTTAGTAGGGTATGGTGCTTTCCAATTGGATGAAGCAGGGAGCAGATTACTCCAGCTGGACAGAACACACACCCATACTGCCAGACTGGATGGTACTACTGGTTCCAGGCAACCTAATCTTAGGGGCTGGACAGAGCCTGCACCACCCAGAGCTTCTGGTTCTGACGTCTCCTCCATTTCCAGCACTGCTGGCAGAATGATTAAGGCGGCTCCTGGTGACAGAAGCAGACGTCGTGGGAGCAGATCCCAGGGGAGATGGGACACACCATTTACAGAATCCTTAATATATCAAAATGGCAGAAAACCAGAGCAGTAGAAATCCCCATAAAGTGACTCAATTTTGGAAATTATAACCCTCAGTGTATTAATCTATAGGCGTAGCGATTATTTTGACTCCACAGGCACTTTCCGAAAATTAGCACGCCATGGATATAAGAGAGTGAAAATTGCACATTGACCATTTTATTACCCAACACTAGTGTTGAGCCACCCCCGTAGTGTTCGGGTTCGGTTCGGTTCGTCGAACACCGGGATGTTCGAGGAACTGTTCGTCGAACTGTTCGTCGAACACCTTAGAACACCGTCGAACACCGTTAAAACCAATGGCAGGCAAACAAAAACACATAGAAACACATAGAAAACACCTTCAAATGTGTCCAAAAGCTGACAAACTGCTCAGAAGACGCTCTCTTTAAAAAAGCCGGCCGGCAATTCAGCAGCGGCATACACCGGTACCCGACAATTTAGACAAGAAGGAATAGAGCATCACACATAGATTAGATAGATAGAAACATGTCAGTCACATATATAATAAGTACAGTGACAGTGTTGGTTACTGTACTTGTCATTTAGTGTAAAGGATTTATTTAAAAAAATAATAGTGTTTTCATGCACTGTCTCTTTAAAAAAGCCGGCCGGCAATTCAGCATCTGTACCCGACAATTTAGATAGATAGAAACATGTCAGTCACATATATATGAAGTACAGTGAAAGTGTTGGTTACTGTACTTGTCATTTAGTGTTAAAATAAAGGATTTATAAAAAAAAAAAATTGGCGTGGGGTTCCCCGTAATTTTAGTCTCTAGCGGAGGTTAAGCAGATGGCTGGGGCAGATGTTTGAAGCCTGGGAAGAGGGTAATACCCACGGAGCTTCCCAGGCTACTAATATCAGCCCCCAGCTGAATACCTAGCCTTTACTAGCTATTAAAATGGGGGACCCCCCCCAAAAAATGACGTGGGGTCCCCCCTATTTTAATAGCTAGCAAAGGCTAGGCAGACAGCTGGGGGCTGATATTAATAGCCTAGGAAGGGTGCCATGAATATTGGCCCCCTCCCAGGCTAGAAACACCAGCCGTCAGCCGCCCCAGAAATGGCGCATCCATAGGATGCGCCAATTCTGGCACTTAGCCTCGCTCTTCCCTCTGCCCTGTAGCGGTGGCAGTGGGGTAATAGGGTTGGGGTTGATGTCAGCTTATAATGCCAGCTGACATCAAGCCCAGGTTAGTAATGGAGAGGCGTCTATAAGACACCCCCATTACTAACTCCATAGTCAAAGTTAAAAGAAAACACAAACACCCAGAATAAAGTCCTTTAATTGAAATAAACACACAATTCTTTATTGTTCTAAATTAAACCATACTTACCGTCACGCCCATTCCAGCTGAAGCCAATGATCTCCTGCAATAAAAGAAAAATAATAAAGCAACATCATCCTTACCTTTCCATGGTTCCCACGACAGCTTCAGCTCTGCTACATCAAGATGACAGGCTGGACCGCAGCAGAAAGCTGCCATCCAGCCTGTCATCCCGCGGACACTGAGAAGCGCAGGCATGCTTGTGCTCCTCCGTGTCTGGCTGTGACGGCATAAAGATGAGCCGAGGTCATGTCCAATGAACTCTGCTCACCTCATGCACGTCACTGACAGCGTGGGAAAATTCTCCTGCACTCAGCGCTTCAGCGTGAGAATTTTCCCACGCTGTCAGTGACATGCATGAGTAGCACAGTAGTGTTTAACTTTGGCGGCAAGATCAGTGATTGGTCGCGGGTCAATAACCATGGTGTTACAAAGGTCCGGACATTTGTGTTAAAAATCGCTGATTGGCCGCTGGCGCTGCTGATTGGTCGCGGCCGGCAATTGCGACCAATCAGCATTATTGGCGCCAAATTTAAACCCCGCTCTGCTGATTGGTCGCGACCGCCGACCGCGACTAATCAACATTATTGCCGCCAAATTTAAACACCGCTCTGCTGAATGGTCGCGGTCGTGACCAATCACCATTATTGGCGCAAAATTTAAACCCCGCTCTGCTGATTAGTCGCGACCACCGGCCGTGACCAATCAGCGATATAGTCGCCAAATTTCAACACCGCTTTGCTGATTGGTCGCGGTTGCTGGCCGCGACCAGTCAGCGATTTTGGCGCCAAATTTAAACACCGCTCTGCTGATTGCGCCGGGTCTGCCGCATACATATTCTAGAATACCCGATGCGTTAGAATCGGGCCACCATCTAGTTTCATGAAATAATTAAAAAAAAAATTGACGTGGGGCTTCGCACTATATTTGTGTCCAGCCAGGTACAGCAGGCAGGAACGGGCTGCCCCCAACCACCAGCTGCCTATTTGTACCTGGCCGGACACAACAATATAGGGAAGCCCTTTTTTCTTAATTATTTCATGAATTTCAAGAAATAATTAAAAAAAAAAAAACGTGGGGCTTCGCCCTATTTTTGTGTCCAGCCAGGTACAACTAGGCAGCTGGGGGCTGGAATCTGCAGCGCAGGGAGGCCCAAGCCCCCCCCCCCGCTGCAAATTGCAGTCCGCAGCCACCCCGGAAAATGGCACGTTCATAGAAGCGCCATCTTCTGGCGCTGTACCCAACTCATCCAGGGCCCTGGTGCGGTGGCTCACTGGGTAATAAAGGGGTTAGGGCCAGCTTGGCATTATCAGCTGGCCCTAAGCCCGAAATTCATGGGGTCACGCCAATATTAGACATGACCACCATGAATTTCTAGTAAAGTATTTAAAAAAAACACAACACCCAGAATAAAGTCCTTTCATTGAAAAAAACACACAATTCTTTATTGTTCTAAATTAAACCATACTTACCGTCACGCCCATTCCAGCTGAAGCCAACGATCTCCTGCAATAAAAGAAAAATAATAAAGCAACATCATCCTTACCTTTCCATGGTTCCCACGACAGCTTCAGCTCTGCTACATCGAGATGACAGGCTGGACCGCAGCAGAACGCTGCCATCCAGCTTGCCATGCCGCACAGACTGAGAAGCGCAGCCATGCTTGAGCTCCTCAGTGTCTCGCTGTGACGGCATCCAGATGAGCCGAGGTCATGTCCAATGAACTCGGCTCACCTCATGCACGTCACTGACAGCGTGGGAAAATTCTCCTGCACTCAGCGCTTCAGCGTGAGAATCCTCCCACGCTGTCAGTGATGTACATGAGGTGAGCTGAGTTCATTGGACATGAGCTCACCTCATGCACGTCACTGACAGCGTGGGAAAATTCTCACGCTGAAGCGCTGAGTGCAGGAGAATTTTCCCACGCTGTCAGTGACGTGCATGAGGTGAGCCGAGTTCATTGGACATGACCTCGGCTCATCTTTATGCCGTCACAGCCAGACACTGAGGAGCACAAGCATGCCTGCGCTTCTCAGTGTCCGCGGGATAACAGGCTGGATGGCAGCTTTCTGCTGCGGTCCAGCCTGTCATCTCGATGTAGCAGAGCTGGAGCTGTCGTGGGAACCATGGAAAGGTAAGGATGATGTTGCTTTATTATTTTTCTTTTATTGCAGGAGATCATTGGCTTCAGCTGGAATGGGCGTGATGGTAAGTATGGTTTAATTTAGAACAATAAAGAATTGTGTGTTTATTTCAATTAAAGGACTTTATTCTGGGTGTTTGTGGTTTTTTTAACTTTGACTATGGGGTTAGTAATGGGGGTGTCTTATAGACGCCTCTCCATTACTAACCTGGGCTTGATGTCAGCTGGCATTATAAGCTGACATCAACCCCAGCCCCATTACCCCACTGCCACCGCTACAGAGCAGTGGGAAGAGCGAGGCTAAGTGCCAGAATTGGCGCATCCTATGGATGCGCCATTTCTGGGGCGGCTGACGGCTGGTGTTTCTAGCCTGGGAGGGGGCCAATATTCATGGTACCCTTCCTGGGCTATTAATATCAGTCCCCAGCTGTCTGCCTAGCCTTTGCTAGCTATTAAAAAAGGGGGGACCCCACGTCATTTTTTTGGGGGGGTCCCCCATTTTAATAGCTAGTAAAGGCTAGGTATTCAGCTGGGGGCTGATATTAGTAGCCTGGGAAGCTCCGTGGGTATTACCCCTTCCCAGGCTTCAAATATCTGCCCCAGCCGTCTGCTTAACCTCCGCTAGAGACTAAAATTAAGGGGAACCCCACGCCAATTTTTTTTTAAATAAATCCTTTATTTTAACACTAAATGACAAGTACAGTAATCAACACTGTCACTGTACTTCATATATATGTGACTGACATGTTTCTATCTATCTAATCTATGTGTGAAGCTCTATTCCTTCTATTCTAAATTGTCGGGTACAGATGCTGAATTGCCGGCCGGCTTTTTTAAAGAGACAGTGCATGAAAACACTATTATTTTTTTTAATAAATCCTTTACACTAAATGACAAGTACAGTAAGCAACACTGTCACTGTACTTCATATATATGTGACTGACATGTTTCTATCTATCTAATCTATGTGTGATTCTCTATTCTTTCTGTTCTAAATTGTCGGGTACCGGTGTATGCCGCTGCTGAATTGCCGGCTTTTCATGTTTCAATGTGGGCACTGTTCCCATCGATTTGGGCAATCACTCTAATGCCACAACCACCATGGCTGTGGCATTACAGTGAGTGGCAGGCAATCCCTGCATGATTGGTGCTCAAAATAGCGCCAGACATGCAGGACACGCTTTTGGTGCACGAACAGTTATCGAACATAACCTCGAACAGCCAAATTTTTTGCAAATCGTTCGGGTTCGTCGAACAACTCGAACACCACCCAAAACAGCTCGAATTTGAGATTGGCGAACAGTTCTAGTCGAACACCGCTCATCTCTACCCAACACATAGTGCCCAGATTGTGTTCCATGAGACACACACCATAAATTAAGTGGGTTTTTCTCACTATAGTAATGCTAAATACATGGATGATAAATGTGATTTGGGCACACTGCAAGGCTCAGATGCGAGGGGGAGAATTGACTTTGGGAGAGTGCATATTGCTGGATTGGTTTATGGATGAGTAGAAGTTTTTATTGGTATCAGTTTCGCCTACATAACATTTTTTGGTGACTTCTTATTCCATACTTTGGAGGCAGAATGAACAAACAGTTGAACACCATGCTCCACTGGTTTATCCTATGAGGTTTTCTATTAGACTGAACTGTCATTCACTGTCATTCTGTCAATAACTTGCCATTTCTACAGACATTTTAAGTAGAAATTGTCAAAAATATAAATTTCAAGGATATTTTATTTAAAATTAATAATTGTTTAATTTCTTGGCAGATGACTGTATCAGGAGATCAGAGGGACGGGAGATTTTTAAATCAGATGATCTTGAGATGCCACAGGATACAATTGAAGTGAATGCCATTACTCCAGATATCCCATCATCTCTTCACAACAAAGATCTGTCATTTGATCCTTTGAAACAGCCCCTGTCCTCTGATTCATTACCAACTACAAAGAAAAATCAAAATAAGAAAATAAGCATTACAAAACGAACTGCTCATAAAGCAAATAAGTCATTTTCACTTTCAGAAAATGGAAATAGTTTTACCCTCGAAAACTCTTTTCTTAAAC
Organism: Phyllobates terribilis; assembly: GCF_046119375.1. Taxonomy (NCBI): domain Eukaryota; kingdom Metazoa; phylum Chordata; class Amphibia; order Anura; family Dendrobatidae; genus Phyllobates; species Phyllobates terribilis. Next base: position 3,368,454 of record NW_027362880.1, on the reverse strand, counting down.
ATCAAAAAATTCACACAGCAGACAATAGATTTTTTTGTTCCAAATGTGGGAGATGTTTTAACCAGAAAGCGCATCTTGATGTCCACCAGAGAACACACACAAGGGAGAAGACTTTTTCATGTTCAGAGTGTGGGAAATGTTTTATCCAGAAATCAGATCTTGTTAGACACCATAGAACTCACACAGGGGAGAAGCCTTTTTCATGTTCAGAATGTGGGAAATGTTTTAACCAGAAAGCCCATCTTGATATCCACCAGAGAACCCACACATGTGAGAAGCCTTTTTCATGTTCAGAATGTGGGAAATGTTTTAACCAGAAATCATATTTTGTCAAGCACCAGAGAATTCACACAGGAGAGAAGCCTTTTTCCTGTTCAGAATGTGGAAAATGTTTCAACCTCAAAGCAAATCTTAATAGCCACCAGAGAACCCACACCGGGGAGAAGCCTTTTTCATGTTCAGAATGTGGGAAATGTTTTAACCGGAAACCAGATTTTGTCAAGCACCAGAGATCCCACACAGGGGAGAAACCTTTTTCATGTTTGGAATGTGGGAAATGTTTTAACCAGAAAGAACATCTTAATATCCACCAGAGAACCCACACAGGTGAGAAGCCTTTTTCATGTTCAGAATGTGGGAAATGTTTTAACCAGAAATCAGATCTTGTTAGACACCAGAGAACTCACACAGGGGAGAAGCCTTTTTCATGTTCAGGATGTGGGAAATGTTTTAACGTTAAATCAGCGTTGGTTAAGCATCAGAGAACCCACACAGGAGAGAAGCCTTTTTCATGCTCAGCATGTGGGAAATGTTTTAAACAGAAAGCACATCTTTATAACCACCAGGCAACCCACACAGGAGAGAAGCCATTTTCTTGTTCAGAATGTGGAAAATGTTTTACATTGAAATCAAGTTTTATCAGACATCAGAGAACTCACACAGGGGAGAAGCCTTTTTCCTGTTCTGAATGAGGGAAATGTTTTAACCTTAAATTTGCTGTGGTTAAGCATCAGAGAATTCACACAGGGGTGAAGCCTTTTTCATGTTCAGAATGTGGGAAATGTTTTAATGATAAATCCGCTTTGGTTAAGCACCAGAGAACTCACACAGAGTTCCTATTCTTTTTTTTTAATCCAATAAATTTTTATTCAGATATTGGTTTTGGTTCAGTGGTTTTTTTTTTGATTTTTTTTACAAAACAAGAAACCAGTACATACAATAATAAAATAAAATATCATACCATAGGGATCACATACATGCATTTTTTATTATTATTTATTTATATAGCGCCATTGATTCCTTGGTGCTGTCCTTAAGAAGGGGTTACATACCAAATACAGATATCACTTACAGTAAACTAACTAACAATGATAGACTGGTACGGAGGGAAGAGGACCCTGCCCCTCCTGGCTTACAATCTACAGGAATGGGGAAGGAGACATTAGGTTCAGGGGTTGCAGTAGCTCTGGTGTTGTTGAGGTGGCAGCAAGCAAGGTCATGGCAGGCTGTAAGCTTGTTTGAAGATATGGGTTTTCAGGTTCCGTCTGAAGGATCCAAGTGTGGCGGATAATCGGACGTGTTGAGGCACAGAATTCCATAGGACAGGGGATATTCAGGAGAAATCTTGGAGGCAATTGCGTGAGGAACGAATAAGTGTGGAGGAGAGAAGAACGTTTTGGGAGGACCGGAAATTACATGAGGGAATTTATCGGGAGATTAGTTCAGAGATGTATGGAGGATAGAGGTTATGGGTGGCTTTGCAGGTCAGTGTTAGTAGTTTGAACTGGATACGCTGGGCAATTGGGAGCCAGTGAAGGGATTTGCAAAGGGGGGTAGCAGAGGAGTAGCCCGGCGAGAGATGGACTAGTCGTGCAGCAGAGTTAAGGATGGACTGGAGGGGTGCGAGAGTGCTAGCAGGTAGGCCACAGAGGAGGATGTTGCAGTAGTCGAGGCAGGAGATGATGAGGGAATGCACAAGCAGTTTAGTAGATTAAGGGTTGAGGAAAGGACGGATTCTGGAAAAAATTTTGAGCTGGAGGCGACAGAAGGTGGCGAGAGCTTGGATGTGGGGTTTGAAGAACAGGGCAGAGTCAAGGGTTACTCCGAGGCAGCGGATTGTCGGTACAGGGGAAAGAGTGATGTCATTTATTGTGATAGAAAGATAAGGTGGGAAAGATATGCAAGATGGGGGAAAGATAATGAGTTCAGTTTTGTCCACATTGAGCTAGAGGTAGCGGGAGAAGAAGGAGGATATGGCTGCTAGACATGCTGGGATTCTGGACAGCATAGAGGTGACATCTGGGCCAGAGAGGTAGATCTGGGTGTCATTAGCATACAGATGGTACTGGAAGCCTTGGGACTTTATGAGCTGTCCCAGGCCAAGGGTAGATTGAGAAGAGTTGGGGTCCTAGGACAGAGCATTGAAGGACTCCAACAGAGAGGGGGCGGGGTGAGGAGGTAGTATGGGAGTGGGGAATGCTAAATGTGCGGTTAGAAAGATATGAGGAGATCCAAGATAGGACAAGGTCTGTGATGCCAAAGGAAGAGAGGATCTGTAGTAGGAGGCAGTGGTCAAGTGTATCGAAAGCAGAGGACAGGTCAAGAAGAAGGAGTACAGAGAATTGTCTGTTAGCTTTGGCTGTAATTGATTTTGGTAAGGGCAGTTTCGGTGGAATGGTGGGGGCGGAAGCCGGATTGTCGGTTGTCAAAGAGAGAGTTATATGAGAAGTGGGAGGAAAGTTCAGTGTGAACGTGTTGCTCAAGGTGTTTGGAGGCAAATGGGAGCAGTGATATGGAGCGATAGCTGGACAAGGTGGTTGGGTCGAGGGATGGCTTTTTGAGGATGGGCGTGATTGTGGCATGTTTGAAGGCAGCGGGGAAGGTACCAGAAGATAGTGATAAGTTGAAAAGATGGGTTAGGGATGGGATGAGTGTGGGGTTAAGGTTGGGGAGGAGGTGGTATGGGGTCGAGTGCACAAGTGGTGAGGTGTGATTTGGAGAGGAGACGAGTAAGGTCTCTTTCCATGATGTTGGGAAGGGCGGTTATGGGGGTAGGGCAATGGTGTGGAAAACAAGGGGGTTGTGATGGTCGAACAGTAAAGACTTGCCGTGTTTGGTCCATCTTGTTTTTGAAGTGTGTAGCAAACTTCTCAGTAGAGATGACGGAGGTCAGAGGGGGCAGTGAAGATCGGAGAAGAGAGTTAAAAGTGTTGAATAGCTGTTTGGGGTTGTAGGATAGGGAAGAAATGAGGGTTGTGAAGTAGGCCTGTTTAGCAGAGGTGAGTGGTGATTTGAATGCAAATGTTCCTTGTTTGAATGCAGTGACGCTTGTCGAAGCTGTTTAGTGAGATTGTTGTGCCAGGGTTGCCTGTTGACTCGTCGCGCTCTACCATGCATAAGAGGGGCGACCGAGTCAATAGCTGATGCGAGAGTGGCACTGTAGAAAGTAGTGGAGCTGTCTGTGTCATGAAGTGAAGATATGGATGTCAGTGGAAGAACAGAGTCAAAGAGTGTGTGGGTGTCTAGATGTGCAAGGTTTCTGCGGGGGAGTGGCAGTTGCTGGACATGGGTGACAGGTGAGGAAGACAGGGATGAGAAAGTGAGTATATGGTGGTCAGATAGGGGTAGGGGGGAGGTTGTGAAGTTATATAGGGAGCAGAGTCAGGTGAAGATGAGGTCTAGTGTGTGACCGTCTGTGTGGGTGACTGAGGAGGACCACTGAATAAGTCCAAGGGACGAAGTAAACGACAGGAGTTTGGGTGCTGCTGACTGGCGAATGTCAGTGGGGATGCTAAAATCGCCCATGATGATTATGGGAATGTCAGCAGAGAGAAAGTAAAGAAGCCAGGTGGAGAATTGGTCAATAAAGGCAGCGACCGAGCCTGAAGGTCAGTATATGACAGCCACTTGGACGTTGGAGGGAGAGTAGATGTGGACAGAGTGGACTTCAAAAGAAGGGAGAATAAGGGAGGGTAGAGGAGGAGTAGGGCTAAAGGTGCAGTTGTTAGAAAGGAGAGGACCCACTCCACCATGTCTGTTACCAGGACGAGGAGTATGGGTGTAGTGCAAGCCACCGTAACACAGCGCAGCAGGGAAGGCAGTGTCGGAGGGTGTCAGCCATGTCTCTGTGATGCCCAGGAAGGAGAGATGACGAGAGGTAAAGAGGTCATGGACAAAATGGAGCTTGTTGCAGACAGAGCGGGCATTCCAGAGTGCTCCAGAGAGAGGGAGCAGGGGGGTGGGCGTCAGGGGGACCGGTTTTGCGTACGAGAGGTTGCGGTAGTTTGCAGTTGGTTTGCTGCGATAGGTGGGCAAATTGGTGGAAGGTGCAAGCTGTGGGGGTTCAGGATTGAGAGATATGTCGCCAGCAGTGAGGAGAAGCAGAGAGAGGGAGAGCCGGTGGGAGAAGTAGGGTGTTCAGCTTGTGTTACGTTTTGGTAGGATAGATCTAAGGTTGAGGAGCAGGTCTGTAGATGAGGTCAGGTGGGGAGGTAAGACGGAAGGAGAGATGATGATTTGGTTAGAGGGTGCTGGGGTTTGGGGATAGGGAAGGAAAGTGAGGATTAGTGGGGCAAAACAGTAAGGGCATATATAAGCATAATGAATGTTAACTGTGAATGAGATAGAGAATCTAAGTTCAAATAGTAAATAGTTATCCGTACCTTCTGGTCAATTCTGGCCCATATCTGGCATATTTCATTTTTAGCCCCTTAAAAACCTACCCTTTGAAAGCCAGACCCGTCTGCGCCAGACTTGGCTCGCTTGATTTATGGAGCTCTGGCCAGCAAATTAGGTGGGTCAGATGTGCAGGAGGGCAGGAGCCGCAGGAACACTGCTCACAAAAGCATGGGTGGAGGGGGGATGTAATTAGGACACAGAGGCTAAATGTATTCAGGAATCAGACAGCTAGAGACCAGTGTGTATTGGGATCAAAGGATTGAGGTGATGAACATGCAGATTGGATCAAATGTACCAAGGACAGATAGAATGAAATTAGCTGGGATCTGTAGATACACAGCAGATAATGGATGCAGGGAACATACCGGGAGACAGATGGATACAGTTTGGAATGCATCTCTCCTATATATCTTTTCAGCTTGCCCATTACCGTCTGATAACTTGCAATTACTATATCTTACAATTAACATTCCACATTCTTGAAATCTCTTATATAACCATAATATTGTAATAAACATTATAATCCTATACACATATAGGTGTGCTATATTACCCATACCACATGTTAAGGAATTCCAATGCACATTACAATGAAACATTAGACCTCGCCAATTCCCCCCTTCCCCTATAATTCAAATTGTCTCTCCAAAAATAACCCCCTTGATGGCATTCCAGGTGCATCCAACCATAAGCCCCATATTTTCTCTAATTTATTCATTCAGTTTTGTTTTTTATATACCCCTTTTTCTAATCTGATAATATTATTTATCCTATTTTTGCATTCACTAATTTCTGGAGGTGAGGGGTTAATCCATTTGGATGCAATATGTTTCCTAGTTTTAAATAAAATACGTGAAATCCCTATTGAAATTGGGTCAAATTCCATATCATCCTCTAATATACCTAATAGGCATTTTTTGGGGTCTGGTTGAATATCTATTTTATATACCCTCTTTATAATAGACAGAACTTCTTTCCAGTATTTACCTAACTCCCGGCATTCCCATAGCGGATGTAATAGGCCCGCAGCATCCATGTTACATCCTGGACATTCAGCAGCAGTCCGGTATCCTATGTTACATAGGAATCTAGGCGTCTTATATTTCCTGTGTATTAATATGATCTGGGAGAATCTCTGACCCTCATGTAAAGATAATTGGAGTACCAGGTCTAATACCGCTCTCCTCAGAAATTGGACCTATATCTCCATCCATTTTTGTCTAGTTGGAGAAGGAAATATTTTTAAATAATTATCAAGAAGGACTCAGTAAATATCAGAAATACGACCCTTAGTATTTCCCTTCTCTAATACCAACTTAGCAAAAGTATTATTTTCTACCCAAAAGGGCGTCCATCTTGATTGTGCATTAAATGAATGCCGAAACTGTAGATATTTATACAATTGTTTATTTGTCAACCCAAACTCCCCCTTTAATTGATCAAAGGACTTAAGTATCCCTTCAGACAATGTTTTATATCGTATATACAGTACAGACCAAAAGTTTGGACACACCTTCTCATTAAAAGATTTTTCTGTTTTTTCATAACTATGACAATTGTACATTCACACTGAAGGCATCAAAACTATGAATTAACACATGTGGAATTATATACTTAACAAAAAAGTGTGAAACAACTGAAAATATGTCTTATATTCTAGATTCTTCAAAGTAGCCACCTTTTGCTTTGGTGACTGCTTTGCACACTCTTGGCATTCTCTTGATGAGCTTCAAGAGGTAGTCACCGGAAATGGTCTTCCAACAATCTTGAAGGAGTTACCAGAGATGCTTAGCACTTGTTGGCCCTTTTGCCTTCACTCTGCGGTCCAGCTCACCCCAAACCATCTTGATTTGGTTCAGGTCTGGTGACTGTGGAGGCTAGGTCATCTGGCGTAGCACCCCATCACTCTCCTTCTTGGTCAAATAGCCCTTACACAGCCTGGAGGTGTGTTTGGGGTCATTGTCCTGTTGAAAAATAAATGATTGTCCACCTAAACGCAAACCGGATGGAATAGCATGCCGCTGTAAGATGCTGTGGTAGCCATGTTGGTTCAGTATGCCTTCAATTTTGAAAAAATCCCCAACAGTGTCACCAGCAAAGCACCATCACACCTCCTCCTCCATGCTTCACGGTGGGAACCAGGCATGTAGAGTCCATTCGTTCACCTTTTCTGCATCGCACAAAGACACAGTGGTTGAAACCAAAGATCTCAAATTTGGACTCATCAGACCAAAGCACAGTTTTCCACTGGTCTGATGTCCATTCCTTGTGTTCTTTAGCCAAACAAGTCTCTTCTACTTGTTGCCTGTCCTTAGCAGTGGTTTCCTAGCAGCTATTTTACCATGAATGCCTGCTGCACAAAGTCTCCTCTTAACAGTTGTTGTAGAGATGTGTCTGCTGCTAGAACTCTGTGTGGCATTGACCTTGTCTCTAATCTGAGCTGCTGTTAACCTGCGATTTCTGAGGTTGGTGAGTCGGATAATCTTATCCTCAGAAGCAGAGGTGACTCTTGGGCTTCTTTTCCTGGGGCGGTCCTCATGTGAGCCAGTTTCTTTGTAGCGCTTGATGGTTTTTGCAACTGCACTTGGGGACACTTTCAAAGTTTGCCCAATTTTTCCGACTGACTGACCTTCATTTCTTAAAGTAATGATGGCCACTCGTTTTTCTTTACTTAGCTGCTTTTTTATTGCCATAATACAAATTCTAACAGTCTATTCGGTAGGACTATCAGCTGTGTATCCACCAGACTTCTGCACAAAACAACTGCTGGTCCCAACCCCATTTATAAGGCAAGAAATCCCACTTATTAAACCTGGCAGGGCACACCTGTGAAGTGAAAACCATTTCCGGTGACTACCTCTTGAAGCTCATCAAGAGAATGCCAAGAGTGTGCAAAGCAGTCATCAAAGCAAAAGGTGGCTACTTTGAAGAACCTAGAATATAAGACATATTTTCAGTTGTTTCACACTTTTTTGTTAAGTATATAATTCCACATGTGTTAATTCATAGTTTTGATGCCTTCAGTGTGAATGTATAATTTTCATAGTCCTGAAAATACAGAAAAATCTTTAAATGAGAAGGTGTGTCCAAACTTTTGGTCTGTACTGTATGTTATATATGTTTTATATTGTATAAATTTCTTTATCCACCCAACTTCGGAATCCCTCTAATTTATAGAACTCTGCATATTTATTATTAAACCATATAGGTGTAGATTCATTGCAGTCCCCTATTTCCATTATATCTTTACCCCTATCCCAGACCTCGTAGAGTAGAGCAAGTGTAGGGTATAGTGATTTCTTGTGTGCGAGGTCATTCAGTTCCACTATATGAATAGGAATATTCCACGGTGTTCCTGAAGTAATTAACCGCTTAATACTATTTGGGTTTGCAGCACTTTGCCACCCACCCAAATGTTACAATTGCGCTGCCATATAATACAGTGGGGCAAGAAAGTATTTAGTCAGCCACCAATTGTGCAAGTTCTCCCACTTAAAAAGATGAGAGAGGCCTGTAATTGACATCATAGGTAGACCTCAACTATGAGAGACAAAATGAGAAAACAAATCCTGAAAATCTCATTGTCTGATTTGGAAAGAATTTTTTTTCAAATTTTGGTGGAAAATAAGTATTTGGTCAATTACAAAAGTTCATCTCAATACTTTGTTTTATATCCTTTGTTGACAATGACAGAGGTCAAACATTTTCTGTAAGTCTTCACAAGGTTGGCACACACTGTTGATGGTATGTTGGCCCATTCCTCCATGCAGATCTCCTCTAGAGCAGTGATGTTTTGGGGCTGTCGCTGGGCAACACAGACTTTCAACTTCCTCCAAAGGTTTTCTATAGGGTTTTGATCTGGAGACTGGCTAGGCCACTCCAGGACCTTGAAATGCTTCTTATGAAGCCACTCCTTTGTCGCCCTGGCAGTGTGCTTGGGATCATTGTCATGCTGAAAGACCCAGCCACATTTCATCTTCAATGCCCTTGCTGATGGAAGGAGGTTTGCACTCAAAATCTCACGATACATGAGCCAATTCATTCTTTCATGTACACGGATCAGTCGTCCTGGTCCCTTGGCAGAGAAACAGCCCCAAAGCATGATGTTGCCACCCCCATGCTTCACAGTAAGTATGGTGTTCTTTGGATGCAACTCAGCATTCTTTCTCCTCCAAACACAACGAGTTGTGTTTCTACCAAACAGTTCTACTTTGGTTTCATCTGACCATATGACATTCTCCCAATACTCTTCTGGATCATCCAAATGCTCTTTAGCAAACTTCAGACAGGCCCAGATATATAATGGCTTAAGCAGGGGGACACGTCTGGCACTGCAGGATCTGAGTCCCTGGCGGTGTAGTGCGTTACTGATGGTAGCCTGTGTAACGTTGGTTCTGGGATTTTTGCTCACCTTTCTTGAGATCATTTTGACCCAACTGGGTGAAATCTTGTGTGGAGCCCCAGATCGAGGGAGATTATCAGTGGTCTTGTATGTCTTCCATTTTCTAATTATTGCTCCCACAGTTGATTTCTTCACATCAAGCTGCTTGCCTATTGCAGATTCACTCTTCCCAGCCTGGTGCAGGGCTACAATTTTGTTTCTGGTGTCCTTCGACAGCTCTTTGGTCTTCACCATAGTGGAGTTTGGAGTGTGGCTGTTTGAGGTTGCAGACTGGTGTCTTTTATACTGATAACAAGTTCAGACAGGTGCCAGTACTACAGGTAATGAGTGGAGGACAGAGGAGCCTCTTAAAGAAGAAGTTACAGGTCTGTGAGAGCCAGAAATCTTGCTTGTTTGTAATTGACCAAATACTTATTTTCCACCAAAATTTGAAAAAAAAATTCTTTCCAAATCAGACAATGTGATATTCAGGATTCGTTTTCTCATTTTGTCTCTCATAGTTGAGGTCTACCTATGATGTCAATTACAGGCCTTTCTCATCTTCTTAAGTGGGAGAACTTGCACAATTGGTGGCTGACTAAATACTTTTTTTCCCCACAGTATATTAGTGCATTAAAAATCGCCAAAACACCAGATTCCTTGTCACTTTGTAGCTATTCAAATTTTATCCTAGCCGATTTCTTTTTTCCATATAAGAGAACGAAACTTGCTATGAATTTTCTGAAAATGGGAATTATGGATCCAAATAGGGGCATTATGCAGAATGTATAAGAGTTGGGGCATCAATATAATTTTTAATAAGTTCCCTCTTCCTACAGCTGATAATGGTAATCTCCACCACGCATTGATTTTCTTTTTATACTTTTCCAGAAGAAGATATAGATTCAGTGCAATGTAATCCTGAGATCTTTTTGTTATATTTATACCAAGGTATTAGAATTTCTCAACCGTTTGTATTTGTGTATGTTCTAATATGCTCGAATTAGGGATATCCTCAAATGGTAGAATAACCGACTTATCCCAATTAATGGACAGGCCTGACCATTCACCAAACTCTCCAATAATGTTCAGAATAGGATCAATAGACTAATGGATATCACCTGCTGTACATATATAACTGTGTATTATACAATCACTGTATTTTATGTAGTGTGGGCACCCGCTTCTGCAGTGCCACTGACGCGCCCCCTGGGCCAGTGTTGTTGGGGATACCCGGAGCCGGATCAGATGGGGGTTGTAGTCTCCGAGTGGCTGTGACCCGGTCCGTGCCCAGGGTGTCAAGCTCAGTGTGTGGCAGTCCTTACTGATGTTACTAAAGTTCTTTATGTCGACTACGCCACCCGTTGAATTGCGGTCAATACGGCCGCCGCTGCAGCAGGGTCCACTGAGGCTGATGATGTGAGTGCAGCTTAGGTGGTATAACCCCCAACGGGAGGGGTATAGCCTCAGGGGGTCAGGTGCAGAGGATGGTGGTTGTGGAAGTGCAGTGAAGATGGTAATGAGAGTCAGAGTCGGGTTGTGCAGTTCAGGGTTCTTTACTTACTGCTGTTCTTGTACCGGTCACTCCGGCCTTAAGTGACCACCCGAGCCGTGCTGCGTCCACCAGGTCCTGGACTCGGCCAACCCCCAAGTAGTTCTGGAGCGTGGTTCTGAGCTCCCTTTCTGTCCTGTCCTCGTCTCTGGCCTTCCCCACCAGGGATCCACCTAAGTCCGGCTCCCTCGGGCCTCTTGTTGGTGAACCCTTGTCTCTGGGTTCCCTGACCCTATGCGTGGTCTGCCTTCCGGGTGGATATAGTGGGTGGCCGTGGCAGATTCTGCCCACGGCCTCCGGTTCCTGGCTAAGGTGTGCTGTAGCCTCTGCCAGCTTGGGATCCGGTACCCTGTTGCCAACTCTTCACCCTCTGGTCTAATTTGGGCTCTTGGAGTTCCTTCTTTCTCCCCCTCTGGGTCTTTCTTTCTCCTCTCTCACTCTTGGCTCTGGGGCTGCTCTGCTCCTCTGCTCTCTTCCTCTACAAAGACTGACGTCTCACTGGCTGACTGACTGACTGACCCTGATCTAAGATGGTGCCCACCTTATATACTCCCTCTATGTGTGAGCTCAGGTGACCAGCACCCAATGAGCTCCTAGCTTTACCCAGACTGCTCCCCCTATCTGCCCCTACACTACTGGGATTTTCCACCCCCCTCCCACTCCAGCCAGGAACAGACACTGTCGTACCTGCACATTTCTCTAGTGGGAGTACCATCGGTCTGTTCCCCGGAAATGGGATGTGTGTAGTGCATGCAGCTAACTGAGCTCAGTTCTACACTCCATCCTTACCCGGGAGTGGAATATCACACCTCTGGGTTGAGGTGCAATACCCCTGTAGCAGCCGAATCCTCAGGGTGCTACACCACCATGTAACCAATTGCTTATGAAATAAAGGTTTTTGACCAAAGTCGTGTTTGGTGTTTCTGATTATTCCCAAATGTTCTGCTATTCATATCCTAGCATGGATAGGTCACCATCTTATTGGTACTAGACAATTGTCTGATACGAAGATACTTTCCTTTGGTTTAATATATATTATTTGCTTCGTTCAATTTTTGTTTTGTTGTGGTAACCCCTTTACCCCCGAACGTGGTTTGCACGTTAATGACCAGGCCAATTTTTACAATTCTGACCACTGTCACTTTATGAGGTAATTACTCTGGAACGCTTCAACAGATCTCACTGATTCTGAGATTATTTTTTGTGACATATTGCACTTCATGATAGTGTTAAAATTTCTTTGATGTGACTTGCGTTACTTTGTGAAAAAATCAGAAATTTGGCGAAATTTGAATTTTCATGCCCTTAAATCAGAGATTTATGTCACACAAAATAGTTAATAAATAATTCCCACATAAAACACACGTCACCCACTATAGGCAATACTAGGGGTATAATGGAGTCTAGACACAATGAAATTTAAAAAATTACAGTTTTTATTAAGTCATATATTAATGAAAAAAGTTTTTTTCCATAGAAAAAAACAATGATTAAAAAGTTAAGCAGGAAAATTTTCAGCTGTCCAGGATTATGTATATGGGACTCAATCCAAAGGCTCTTGTAGGATCGAGGGTAGGGTTAAGATATTTATTCCCTCAATGAATATATAGATATCAGCAATCCAGCTTTTAATGCTTACTGGCCAGAGGGTATAAAGTACAAATGCCCTATAAAGTGCCAGTGCCAGCAGCATGGGCATGTTACCCTAATAGATATACAGATATCAACAATCCATTTTTTTGATACCTGATGACCAGAGGGTATAAAGTACAAATGTCCTATAAAGTGTCAGTGCCTGCAGCATGGGCTTATTGCCTCAATATAGCTATATCAAAGGGACATTCAGATAATAATATTGTGCTGAGACCCAACCACTATATCCCCAGTTGTCATAATGTCAATTACTTACAGCCAGAGGAGAGAGAAAGTGACCCAGTGATCCTGGTGCTGCACCCCGATGCCGCCGTTTCGCCACGCTTCTTCCAGGGGGCGTTAACCACTATAGCTTAACTGGCTCCTTAAATACACTGTGTTCCAAATTATTATGCAAATAATATTTTCTCAGATTTTCCCAAATTACCTATATGAATTGCAGTCATTGTAATTTTCCAGTCAAATAACTATTAGAGTACAATTGAAAGGTTTTTGGACAAACTGCCTATGATAACAGTATATTTTTAAAAAAATGAAAAACTCAAACTGCACTCAAAATGCATGTTCCAAATTATTATGCACAGCAGAGTTTTCAACCTTTTCATTTTAATAAAGAACAAAAAAAATGGTCTTTTTTGAAATTATAAGCATTAGCAGGTTATTACAAACTGAAATCAAACAGTTTTCAACTCAAAACTTTATTCTAGCAGCGCTCGAGCACAGAGAAGAAAGGTGAGTATAACTGTTTATTTTTTTTGTATGTGTGTACAGTGTGAAAGGGATGAGGTGGCCACACATACCAGGATTGTGGGGTGAGGGGACCATGCATACCAAGATTGGGGGGTGAGGGGACCATGCATACCAGGATTGGGGGGTGAGGGGTGCCACGCATACCAGGATTGGGGATGAGGGGTGCCACGCATACCAGGATTGGGGATGAGGGGTGCCATGCATACCAGGATTGGGGATGAGGGGTGCCAAGCATACCAAGATTGGGGATGAGGGGTTCCATGCATACCAGGATTGGAGATGAGGGGTTCCATGCATACTAGGATTGGGGATGAGGGGTTCCATGCATTCCAGGATTGGGGATGAGGGGTTCCATGCATTCCAGGATTGGGGATGAGGGGTGCCATGCATACCGCGATTGGGCATGAGGGGTGCCATGCATACCGGGATTGGGGATGAGGGGTGCCATGCATACCAGGATTGAGGATGAGGGGTGCCATGCATACTGGGATTGGGGATGAGGGGTGCCATGCATACCGGGATTGGGGATGAGAGGGGCCATGCATACCAGGATAGGTATGAGGAGTGCCATGCATACCAGGATTTGGATGAGGTGCCATGCATACCAGGATTTGGATGAGGGGCCATGCATACCAGGATGGGGATGAGGGGTGCTATGCATACCAGGATGTGGGTGAGGGGTGCCATGCATACCAGGATAGGGATGAGGGATGGGGTACCATGCATACCAGGATAGGGATGAGGAGTACCACACATACCAGGATTGGGGATGAAGGGTGCCACACATACCAGGATTGGGGGTGAGGGGTGCCATGCATACCAGGATTGGGGGTGAGAGGTGCCATGTATACCAGGATTGGGGGTGAGGGGTGCCATGCATCCCAGGATTGGGGGTGAGGGGTGCCATGCATCCCAGGATGGGGATGAGGGGTGCCATGCATACCAGGATTGGGGGTGAGGGGTGCCATGCATCCCAGAATAGGATGGTGGGGACAGGATGGGGGCAGCACAAATACCAGGAGGGGGGCAGCACATACCAGCATGGGAAACCATATACCAATAAAAATGCTCGCCACCCGGGCGTAGAATGGGTTCAATAGCTAGTAAGATATAGCAGTGCAGGATCACTGTTATACCTTGTAACCTGTCAGCCCTGCAGACACAAGCTAGTTTGACCATGCACTATGCATGATCAAACTAGCTTGCAAGTATCTGATCACCCGGATGTTGTCATGACGAAATCGGGTCACCATGGCAACGATCGAGACCCCGCGATGACATCTCCAATCCAAGGTAAGAAGGGCTGTTTTTCCTCTCCCTTCTCCCGAAGTGCTACGATCTACTTCAATCACAGCATTTCGTGGTTTAATGTGCTGGGGACAGTGCGGGACCGCTCTTGGCAATGAGTACCAGGTGTCAGCTGTCAGAATCAGCTGACACCCGACGGCAATCATGCACGCACAGCCTCTGTGCGGGTGCAATCGCCTGTACATAATAGTATGTATCTGGTCCATAAGGCCCAGGGCACAGGGATGTATTATTACTGACCACGTCATAAAGGGTTTGATGACATCACAGTGTCCTATGGAAGGTTCCTGAGATGGTATTTCTGTGCCTTTTTGTTTCGGTTGGTGTTTCCTTTTCTCCTGTGCTGTTTTTTCTTGTTTGTTTCTCTTGTAATAGGAGTTTTTTAGCTCCTGAATAGACTCCAATAGACTCTGTTGCTCCAGCTGAGGTATCTGGGTCAGAGGAACTAAAGGTGACCTTGTTAGGTGTACGATGCATATTGGAGCTATATTTATGGTTTCTAAGGATGGATCTAGGGGATTTGCCGGTTTTGTCCCACCTTCCCCACTCATCAGCTTGATCTGTGGATTAATCATGGGAATCACGTTCTAGTTTTATAATTTCCATGATTTTCTCTTCTGCTTTGCTAATTTTAGCATTACTTTTATTAATGAAATCTTCAAAGTCCCAAAGTCTTTCTTCCAGTGATAATTCCAATAAATTCTTTCAGCAATCCTGGCTTGATCTGACCGGCTTCTATAACTGTGGAGCGCACCGCTGCAAGGCTTGTGAATGCGCCCAGAAGTCTAAATCATTTATCCTCTTAGCGCCCGAGACAATTTTCACCTTAATGACCAGGCAGAATTTTTGAAATCTGAACAGCGTCACTTTACGTGGTAATAACTCATGACACATTTTACTTTATGCTAATGGTAAATTTAAGTCCATATTTTTTGCATTTATTTGTGAAAATATCAGAATTTGAGACAATTTTGAAAATGTTCCAACTTACAATTTTTATATCCTTAAGCCAGTTAGTCCTGCTGTACTAAATAATTAATACATAACATTTCCCATATGTCTACTTTACATCTGAATCATTTTTCAAATGTCATTTTATTTTGTTGGGATGTTAGAAGGGTTAAAGGTTTAGCAGCAATTTCTAATATTTTCAAGAAATTTCCAAAACCTGTTTCTTTAAGGATCTATTTAGATATAAATGGACTTTGAGGGGCTTATTTATCTGAAACTCCCCAAAAGTGCCACCATTTTAAAAACTGCACCCCTCAAATGCTTCAAAATTGCGGTCAGGAAATTTTTTAACCCTTCAGGTGCTACACAGGATTTAATGCAAAGTGGAATTAAAAAATATAAATTTAAATCTTGCTTCTAAAATGTTGCTTTAGCCCCACATTTTTCACTTTACAAAAGATAGCATGACAAAATGGACTCCAAAATTTGTTATCCAGTTTCTTCTAAATTAATTGATACCCCCATATGTGCTCAGAAACCTCTGTTTGGACAAACGGCCGGGCTCGGAAGGGAAGGAGCACTATTTGAATTCTGGAACACAAATTTGGGTGAAATAAATTGTGGGCACTGTGTCGCATTTGCAGGGCCCCCAAAGCGCAGAAAATCCCCCCCACAAGTTACCCCATTTTGGAGACTACACAGCTGAAGGATTTTATCCAGGAGTATAGTGAGAATTTTGAGCCCACAGGTACTACACAGAATTTGATAACATTAGGCCGTCATATTGACAATTTTCATTTTTTTCACAAAAATGTTATTTTAGTCCCAAATTTGTAATTTTCACAATGGATAATAGGAGAAAATGGACCCCATAATTTGTAACACAATTTTTCCTGAACACGATGATGCTCTATATGGGGTAAAAAACGTCTGTTTGGGCACATGGCAGGGCTAGAATCAGTAAGCAAACTATTTGTCTGGAATAAATTGTGAATGCCATGTTGCATTTGTAGAGCCCCCGACATGCGAAAACAACAGAAACCCCCCCACAAGAGACCCCTCAATGAATTCATCTAGGGGTGTACTGACCATTTTTAACCTGCAAGTGATTTATGAAACTTTACAACATTTAGATGTGAGAACAAAAAATAAAAATGTTTCCACTAAAATACTGTTTTAGCACCAAATTTATAATTTACATGAGGCGTAATGGGGGAAACTGGACCCTACAATTTCTCCCAAATGTGGCAGTACCCCATATGTGGTTGTACACTTCTGTTTGAGCACACAGCAGGGATCGGATGGGAAGGAGTGCTACTTGGCTGTTAACCTCTTTCTGACATGGTCAGTAGTGTTCATCAAACATGTATTGTTAACCCTTTTGGCGAGCAGGCTCGGGTACTTGCCGAGTATTTGCCGTGTGCTCTGCATCTTTGTTAGTGGCGCCGCAGCTGCATGTGTCTCGGCTGTTTATCAGCTGATTCTGCCTGCACTGCTCTCGGCACTTTAACCCCCTAAATGCTGTGATCGGTGCCCGTCTGCTCTTGGATCGGAGATCCCGCACCATCAGCGCAGGGTCCCGATAGTTGCCATGGTGACCCGATGTCATGTCATGACCAGACACCAGCAAGTTAGTTTGATCATGCGCAGTGCATGATCAAAGTAACTTGTGTCTGCAGCACTGACAGGTTATAATGTATAACAGTGATCCTGCACTGCTATACATTATAGCTGCGATCAGACAGCAGAAAGTGAAAGTCCCATAGTGGGACTAAGTAAAAAAGTGAAAAAAGGTAAAAAAAAAAAAGAAAAAAAAAAAAGTTGTAAAAATTATTTAAAAAAAAATATATTTATACATGTATATGTGTGATACATACACACTGTACCCGTAAATAAATATTATTCTGAAAAACAAAAACAAGAATAAAACAATAAAAGTACACATATTTGGTATCGCCACATCCAGAATGACCTGATCTATAAAACTGTCTCACTAGTTAATCCTATTAGTAAACACGGTAAAAATAAAAAAACAAAGCAAAAAACGATGCTTTATAATCATACCGCCGACCAAAAAGTGAAATAAAACGCAAAGAAAAAGACAAATGTAAATAAAAATGGTACCGCTGAAAACTTCATTTTGTCCCGCCAAAATCAAGCCGCCATACAGCTCCATCAGCTGAAAAATAAAAAAGTTATAGCTCTCAGAATATAGCGATGCAAAAAAATTATTTTTTTTATAAAATAGCTTTTATTGTGTAAAAGCACCAAAACATTAAAAAAAAAATATAAATGTAGTATCGCTGTAAACGTACTGACCCGAAGAATAAAGCTGCCTTATCAATTTTACCACACGCGGAAAGGCAAAGAAAAACAAAAAAAAACAATTCCTGAATTGTTGGCTTTTGTTTATTCTGCCTCCAAAAAATCGGAATAGAAAGCGATCAAAAAATGTCACGTGCCCGAAAATGATACCAATAAAGACGTCAACTCGTCCCGCAAAAAACAAGCCCTTACATGACTTTGTCGGCCGAAATATAGAAAAATTATAGCCATCAAAATATGGCGATTCAAAAACTAGTCTTTAAGCGTATTTTAGTCAGTGACAGCTGTCAATCATAAAAACCAGATATTAATCTGGTCTCGCTGAAATCGCACCGACCCGAAGAATAAAGTCGTCTAATCACTTATACCGCATGAGGAACAGCATAAAAAAATAAGATCAATTCTTCACCTGCTGATTAGTTTAATTCTGCCTTCCAAAGATCGTAGTAAGGCTCTGCTCACATTTATCCTGCTTTCTGAGGGCTTACACCAGGGCTTCTGTGTAAATCTCTGAAATACATGATTCAGACAGAACCCCTTGCGGAAGACTCCCTGTAATGAGGCAGATGGAGGCACCGTGGACGCCGTCCGGCCTGTGATCCCACGGTGTCACTCTTTTAATTAGATGTGCATAAAAATGCCAGTAGCCACAGTTTTGTGAACCTCTGAAAAAAAGGACACCGCTAAACAGAGGCCAGAGTAACTCTGCTGCTTCATTATAGTGAATGGATCCCTCGGGGTAGGTTTAGGGTTGTGTTAGGTTTGGAATTTTTTCAATAGCAAAGAAAAAAAAATGACGACGATATGGCGATTAGTGTTGAGTGTAAGTGCTCGCTACTTGAGTTTGGATCGGGTGCTTGGGTATGCTCTGAGTATCGAGGGTGCTCGGGTGACATGCTCGAGTCTCTGCCCCGCATGTTTCGTGGCTGTTATACAGCCAAAAATAACACGAGGGGATTGCTTGCCATACACGAGCAATCCCCACATGTTTTTTTTTGGGTGTCTAAGAACCGTGAAACATGCGAGCGGGGACTCGAGCATGTCACTTGAGCACCTGCGATACTTGGTGCATACCCAAGCACCCGATCCAAACTCAAGTAGCGAGCACTTACACTCAACACTAATACTTGGTGCACACCTGAGTACCCGATGCAAACTCAAGTAGCAAGCACTTGCGCTGAAGACTAATGACATTCAATATGATGACCTAATGTTATCAAAATTCTGTGTTGTACGTCTGGGTTCAAAACTTTCACTATACCCATTGATAAAATCCTTGAAGGGTGTAGTTTCCAAAATGGGGTCACTTGTGGGGGGGTTTCCACTGTTTAGGCACATCAGAGGTTCTCCAAACACGACATGCCGTCCGCTCTCGATTCCAGCCAATTTTGCATTCATAAAGTCACACAGCGCTCCTTCCGTTCTGAACCCTGTCGTGTGTCCAAACAGTGTTTTTTCCCCACATTTGTGGTATTGGCGTACTCAGAAGAAACTGCACAACAGTTTTTGGGGTCCATTTTCTCCTCTTTCCCTTGTGAAAATAAAAAATTTGGGGCTAAATGATCATTTTTGTGGAAAAAGTTTTATTTGTTTATTTTCACGGCTCTACGTTACAAACTTCTGAGAAGCACCTGGGGGTTCAGCATGCTCACCACACATCTAGATAAGTTCCTTGAGGGGTCTAGTTTCCATAATGGTGCCACTTGTGGGGGGGTTTCCACTATTTAGGCAAATCAGGGGCTCTCCAAACGCAACAAGGAGTCCGCTAATTATTCATGCAAATTTTACATTCAAAAAGCCAAATGGCGCTCCTTCCCTTCCGAGCCCTGCCGTGCGCCCAAAAAGTGGTTTCCCCCCACATATGGGGTATCGATGTGCTCAGGAGAAATTGCACAAATTTTGTGGTCCATTTTTTCCTGTTACCCTTGCGAAAATAAAAAAAATTGGGTCTATTTTCTGTCATAAAGGTTCCTCAAAGTCACGTCGAATGTGATGTGGTCCCTAAGAAAAATGGTTTTGTAAATTATGTTGGAAAAATGGGAAATCGCTGGTCAACTTTTAACCCTTATAACTTATTAACAAAAAAAAATTTTGGTTCAAAAATTGTGTTGATGTAAAGTAGACATGTGGGAAATGTTATTTATTAACTATTTTGTGTGACATATCGCTCTGATTTAAGGGCATGAAAATTCAAATTTCTGATTTTTTCACAAAGTAATTGAAGTCATATCGAAGAAATTTTAACACTATCATGAAGTACAACATGTCATGAAAAAATAATCTCAGAATCAGGGGGATCCGTTGAAGCGTTCCAGAGTAATTACCTCATAAAGTGACAGCGGTCAGAATTGTAAAAATTGGCCTGGTCATGAACGAGCAAACCACGTTTGGGGGTAAAGGGGTTAACACAACAAAAATTTAACAGAGCATATAATATATATCACATCAAAGGAAAGTATCTACATATCAGACAATTGTCTAGTACCAATAAGATGGTGACATAGCTATACTAGGATATGAATGGCAGACCATTTGGGAATAATCAGAAACACCAAACATGAGTTCGGTCATAAACCTTTATTTCACAAGCAATTGGTTACATGGTGGCGCCTCAGAAGCGGGAGACCACACTAAATAAAATACAGTGATTGTATAATACACAGTTATATATGTACATTAGGTGATATCCAGAAGTCTATTGATCCTATCCTGAACATTATTGGAGAGTTTGGTGAATGGTCAGGCCTGTCCATTAATCGGGATAAGTCAGTTATTCTACCATTTGATGATATCCCTAATTCGAGCATATTAGAACATACACGAATACAAACGGTTGAGAAATTCTAATAAGGAGTATAAATATCACAAGAAGATCTCCGGATTACATTGCACTGATTCTATATCTTCTTCTGGAAAAGTTTAAGGGTATGTGCACACGATGCAGAAATGAAGCAGAAAATTTCTGCATCATTTCTGCATCTCCCTGGCAGAAAAAACGCATGCAGATTGTGCATGCGTTTTTCCTGCGGAATACATGCGGATTCACATGCGTTTCCACATGTGGATTGACAAGCGCTTTCCAGGCGATTTTAGCATCACTTGGAAAGTGCTTGACAACTAGGTCACACTATATAAATCCATTCAAACAGCATGGATTTATATAGTGTGACCCGAGAGAATGCTAAAAATAAAAAATAAATGTATACTTTACCCTCTGATGGCCCGCGCTGTCCTGCTCACTCCGTTCTCCCGGCTGCCGGCAACTTTGAATTGAAAGACCTGCCGACGTCAGCGTCACGTGACCCGTCACATGACTCTGACGTCAGCGCAGGTCCTTCAACTCACTGCAAGTGCTGGGAACCAAGCAGGAGCGCTGCGCGGGCCGACAGATGGTAAGTATATATATATTTTTTATTTTATTCTTGTTTTACAGCTTTTTTAATGGTACCTGGGTGTGGATGAGACTCTCCTCTCCTCTACACCCGGGTACCATCCGCACATTAGAACGCACCAATTACGCAAGTACAGATGCAGTCTTGCGGAATTGGCGCAAGTCAATGGCGGCGAAAATGCCGCGTTTACGCAAAATTAATTGACATGCTGCGGATTTTTGAGCGCAGCGTTTACGCTGCGGAAAAATCCGCATCATGGGCACAGCACATGCGGATTTCAATTGGGGAACATTGCTTCCCTTCTACCATGCGTTTTTCATGCGTTTAAGCGGCGTTTACGCAACTGCAAAAACGCCGCGGAAACGCATTAAATACGCATCGTGTGCACTCAGCCTAACCCATTTCCAAACTTGTGTTTAATAGTACGCACAAGGTAGTGACCCCCGGTTCAGCACAGGCTCCGGCCTTGAGCCCGCACTGAACCAAGCACATGTCAGCTGATTTATACAGCTGACGTGCCTGACGTGCCCACAACAGCCGCGGGTAGAATCATGGCTTCAACTAGTTAAATGCCGCTGTCAATCTCTGACACCGGCATTTAACTCGCACTTCCGGGAAGCGTGTTGTTAGCACTGCCCATCAGTGACCCCGTCACATTATTGCGGGTCACCGATGGGTTGGCATGAAAACCCGGGGTCTTCAGGAGACCCCTGTGGTTGTCATTTCTAGATTGCTATGAGCGCCGCCCAGTGGTCGGTGCTCATAGCAAGAGAGCATTTCTGCTGCATACAGGAGACTATTGAAGAAAGCAAAACGTGTAAAAAAAATGTTTTTAAAAATATTAAAAAAATATATAAAAGTTTAAATCTACCCCCTTTCGCCCCATTCAAAATAAAATAATAAAAAAAAATACATACATATCTTTGGTTACACTGTGTTCAGAATCGCCTGATCTATCAATATAAAAAAATAATTAATCCGATCGGTAAATGGCGTAACGAGAAAAAAATTCTAAACGCCAGAATTACGTTTTTTTGGTCGCCGCAACATTGCAATAAAATGCAATAACGGGCGATCAAAACATCGGATCTACCCCAAAATAGTATCAATAAAAACCAGCAGTTCAGCACGCAAAAACTAAGCCATCACCCGGTCCCAGATCCCAAAAAATGGAGACGCTACGGGTCTCGGAAAATGGCGCCTTTTTTTTTATTATTATTTATTTATTTTTAGCAAACTTTGGATTTTTTTCACCACTTAAATAAAAAAGAACCTGTACATGTTTGGTGTCTACGAACTAGTAATGACCTGGAGAATAATAATGGCAGCTCAGTTTTAGCATTCAGTGAACGTGGTAAAAAAAAAGAAAAACAACTGTGGAATTGCACTTTTTTTGCAATTTCACCACACTTGGATTTTTTTTTCCCGTTTACCAGTACACGATATGGTAAAACCAATGGCGTTATTCAAAAGTACAACTCGTCCCCCCAAAAAAAGCCCTCACATGGCCATACTGCCCGAAACATAAGAAATTTATGGCTCTGGGAACAAGGTGGGCAAAAAACAAAAATGCAAAAACAGAAAATCCCAAGGTCATTAAGGGGTTAAAGAGAAAATCAATGCGTAGTGGAGATTACCATTATCGGCTGTAGGAAAAGGGAACTTATTAAAAATGATATTGATGCCCCAACTCTTATACATTCTGCATAATGCCCCTATTTGGATCCATAATTCCCATTTTCAGAAAATTCATAGCAAGTTTCGTTCTCTTATATGAAAAAAGAAATCGGCTAGGATAAAATGTGAATAACTACAAAGTGATGAGGAATCTGGTGGATTGGCGATTCCTAATGCACTAATATATTATATTGCAACATTTGGGTGGGTGGCATAGCGCTGCAAACCCAAATAGTATTAAGGGGTTAATTACCTCAGGACACCGTGGAATATTCCTATTCATATAGATAAACTGAATGACCTCGCACACAAGAAATCACTATACCCTACACTTGCTCTACTCTACAAGGTCTGGGATAGGGGTAAAGATATAATGGAAATAGGAGACTGCAATGAATCTACACCTATATGGTTTAATAATAAATATGCAGAGTTCTATAAATTAGAGGGATTTCGAAGTTGGGTGGATAAAGGAATATATACGATATAAAACATATTGTGTGAAGGGATACGATACTTAAGTCCTTTGATGAATTAAAGAGGGAATTTGGGTTGACAAATAAACAATTCTATGAATATCTACAGTCATGGCCAAAAGTATTTAGAATGAGACAAATAGTAATTTTTCCAAAGTTTACTGCTTCATTTTTTGTAATGGCAATTTGCATATACTCCTGAATGTCAAAGAGTGATCAGCTTAACAGCAATTACTGTACTTGCAAAGTCAATATTTGCCCAGAAAATGAACTTTAACCCCCAAAACACATTTCAACATCATTGCAGTCCTGCCTTAAAAGGAGCAGCTAACATCGTTTTAGGGATTGATCCATTAACACAGGTGTGGGTGTTGATGAGGACAGGGCTGGCGATCAATCAGTCATGATTAAGTAAGAATGACATCACTGGACACTTTAAAAGGAGGCTGGTTCTTGGTATCATTGTTTCTCTTCAGTTAACCATGGTTATCTCTAAAGAAACACGTGCAGCCATCATTGCACTGCACAAAAATGGCCTAACAGGGAAGAGTATCGCCGCTACAAAGATTGCACCTCAGTCAACAATCTATCGCATCATCAAGAACTTCAAGGAGAGAGCTTCCATTGTTGTCAAAAGGCTCCAGGGCGCCCAAGAAAGACCAGCAAGCGCCAGGACCGTATCTTAAAACTGTTTCAGCTGCAGGATCGGACTACCAGCAGTGCCGAGCTTGCTCAGGAATGGCAGCAGGCTTGTGTGAGTGCTTCTGCACGCACTGTGAGGCGGAGACTGTTTGAGCAAGGGCTGGTTTCAAGGAGGGCAGCAAAGAAGCCACTTCTCTCCAGAAAAAACATCAGGGACCGACTGATATTCTGCAAAAGGTACAGGGAGTGGACTGCTGAGGACTGGGGCAAAGTCATTTTCTCTGATGAATCCCCTTTTCGATTGTTTGGGACATCTGGAAAACCGCTTATTCGGAGAAGAAGAGGTGAGCGCTACCACCAGTCTTGTCTCATGCCAACTGTAAAGCATCCTGAAACCATTCATGTGTGGGGTTGCTTCTCAGCCAAGGGAATCGGCTCACTCACAGTCTTGCCTAAAAACACAGCCATGAATAAAGAATGGTACCAGAATGTCCTCCAAGAGCAACTTCTCCCAACCGTCCAAGAGCAGTTTGGCGCCCAACAATGCCTTTTCCAGCATGATGGAGCACCTTGCCATAAAGCAAAGGTGATAACTAAATGGCTCATGGAACAAAACATAGAGATTTTGGGTCCATGGCCAGGAAACTCCCCAGATCTTAATCCCATTGAGAACTTGTGGTCAATCATCAAGAGACGGGTGGACAAACAAAAACCAACAAATTCTGGCAAAATGCAAGCATTGATTATGCAAGAATGGACTGCTATCAGTCAGGATTTGGTCCAAAAGTTGATTGAGAGCATGCCAGGGAGAATTACAGAGGTCTTGAAGAAGAAGGGGCAACACTGCAAATATTGACTTGCTGCATTAACTCATTCTAACTGTCAATATAACCTATTGGTACTCATAATATGATTGCAATTATATTTCTGTATGTGATATAAACATCAGACAAACACTAATAAAAACCAGAGGCCAGCAGATCATGTGAAAATATAATTTTGGTGTCATTCTCAAAACTTTTGGCCATGACTGTACAGTTTCGGCATTCATTTAATGCACAAGATGGACTCCCTTTTGGGTAGAAAATAATACTTTTGTTAAGTTGGTATTAGAGAAGGGAAATACTAAGGGTCGTATTTCTGATATTTACTGAATCCTTCTTGATAATTATTTAAAAATATTTCCTTCTCCAGCTAGACAAAAATGGATGGAGATATAGGTCCAATTTCTGAGGATCAATGAAGAGCGGTATTAGAACTGGTTCCCCAATTATCTTTACATGAGGCTCAGAGATTCTCCCAGATCATATTAATACATAGGAAATACAAGACGCCTAGATTCCTATGTAACATAGGATACCGGACTGCTGCTGAATGTCCAAGATGTAAAATGGATGCTGCGGGCCTATTACATACGCTATGGGAATGCCGGGAGTTAGGTAAATACTGGGAAGGAGTTCTGTCTATTATAAAGAGGGTGTATAAAATAGATATTCAACCAGACCAAAAAATGCCTATTAGGTATATTAGAGGATGATGTGGAATTTCACCCAATTTCAATAGGGATTTCACGTATTTTATTTCAAGCTAGGAAACATATTGCATCCAAATGGATTAACCCCTCGCCTCCAGAAATTAGTGAACTCAAAAATAGGATAAATAAATATTATCAGATTAGAAAAAGGGGTATATAAAAAACAAAACTGAATTAATAAATTTGAGAAAATATAGGGCTTATGGTTGGATACACCTGGAATGCCATCAAGGGGGTTATTGTTGGAGAGACAATTTGACTTATAGGGGAAGGGGGGTATTGGCGAGGTCTAATGTTTCATTCTAATGTGTATTGGAATTCCTTAACATGTGGTATGGGTAATATAGCACACCTATATGTGTATAGGATTATAATATTTATTACAATATTATGGTTATATAAGAGATTTCAAGAATGTGGAATGTTAATTGTAAGATATAGTAACTGCATGTTATTAGACGGTAATGGGCAAGCTGAAAGGATATATAGGAGAGATGCATGTATGTCATCCCTATGGTATGTTATTTTTTTATTGTATGTACTAGTTTCTTGTTTTGTAAAAAAAAAACTAATGAAGAAAATTTCAATAAAAATATATTGGATTAAAAAAAAGATTAGAAAAAAGGCTTCTACCCTGTGTGAGTTCTCTGGTGCTTAACCAAAGCTGATTTCTGGTTAAAACATTTCCCACATTCTGAACAGGAAAAGGGCTTCTCCCCTGTGTGAGTTCTCTGGTGATTAACCAAAACTGATTTTTTGTTAAAACATTTCCCACATTCTGAACAGGAAAAGGGCTTCTCCCCTGTGTGGGTTCTCTGGTGCTTAATCAAACCTGATTTCTGGTTAAAACATTTCCCACATTCTAAACAGGAAAAAGGCTTATCCCCTGTGTGAGTTCTCTGGTGGCTATCAAGAATTATTTTACAATTAAAACATTTCCCACATTCTGAACAAGAAAAGGGCTTCTCCCCTGTGTGGGTTCCCTGGTGCTTAATCAAACCTGATTTCTGGCTAAAACATTTCCCACATTCTGAACAGGAAAAGGGCTTCTCCCCTGTGTGGGTTCTCTGGTGGTTATCAAGATGCGCTTTCTGGTTAAAACATTTCTCACATTCTGAGCAACAAAAAGGCTTCTCCCCTGTGTGGGTTCTCTGGAGGTTATCAAGATGCGCTTTCTGGTTAAAACATTTCCCACATTCTGAACATGAAAAAGGCTTCTCCCCTGTGTGGGTTCTTTGGTGAATAACATAAAATGATTTCTGGTTAAAACGTTTCCCACATTCTGAACAGGAAAAGGGCTTCTCCCCTGTGTGAATTCTCTGGTGCTTAATCAAACATGATTTATGGTTAAAACATTTCCCACATTCTGAACAGGAAAAGGGCTTCTCCCGTGTGTGGATTCTCTGGTGATTAACAAAAACTGATTTCTGGTTAAAACATTTCCCACATTCTGAACAGGAAAAGGGCTTCTCCCCTGTGTGGGTTCTCTGGTGTATAATCAAACCTGATTTCTGGTTAAAACATTTCCCACATTCTGAACATGAAAAAGGCTTCTCCCCTGTGTGAGTTCTTTGGTGGATATCAAGATTCGCTTTCCGGTTAAAACATTTCCCACATTCTGAACATGAAAAAGGCTTCTCCCCTGTGTGAGTTCTCTGGTGATTAACGAAAACTGATTTCTGGTTAAAATATTTTCCACATTTGGAACTAAAAAATCTATTGTCCGCTGTGTGTATTTTTTGATGTTTAAGAATAGACTTTCCGAGGGTAAAACTATTTCCATTTTCTGAACGTGAAAATGATTTCTTTGCTTTAGGAGCAGTTAGTTTTTTAATGCTTATTTTATTTTGATTTTCCTTAGTAGTCGGTAATGAATCAGAAGATAGGACCTGTTTCTTAGGATCAGATGATTGATGTTTGCTGTGAAGGGATGATGGTATATCTGGAGTAATGGCATTCACTTCAATTGTATCCTGTGGGATCTCAAGATCATCAGATTTAAAAATCTCCTGTCCCTCTGATCTCCTGGTACAATCATCTGCCAAGAAAAAAAAACAATTATTAATTTTGATTAAAATATCCTTGAAATTTATATTTTTGAACATTTCTATTTAAAATGTCTAAACAAACACATCCCTGGGCTACATGCTAATCCAGGGAAATGAAGAGATATATGCTCAAGTTTAAAAATCTATTTTATTAGACACAAATCGAAAAAATAGAGGAATATTTTAAATATTTTAAATTTTCCTCTATTTTTTAGATTTGTGTCTATTAAAATAGATTTTTAAACTTGAGCATATATCTCTTCATTTTCCTGGACTAGCATGTAGCCCAGGGATGTGTTTGTTTAGATTGATTTAGAAGTGGTATGCAATCTTTATTTATTTTTCTATGGGATTCTTGTGATAATTGTACTTAAAATGCCTGTAGGAATGGCAAGTTATTGACAGAATGACAGTTCACAGTCTAATAGAAAACCTCATAGGATGAACCAGTAGAGCGTGGTGTCCAACTGTTTGTTCATTCTGCCTCTAAAATATGGAATAAGAAGCCATCAAAAAATGTTATGTCGAAAAATGATACCAATGAAAACTTCTACTCATTTCACAAAAAACAAGCCACCACTCGGGTCCATCATCTGTCAATGGAAAAACAGAGGTTTCCACATTATTAGTGGCTCAAAGGCTCTTGAAAAACAACATGGCTTCCATAAACCAATCCAGCAATATCTGATCTCCCAAAGTCAGATCTCCCCCTCGCTTCTTAGCCTTGCAGTGCGCCCAAACCACATTTAGCATCCATGTATTTGGCATTACTATAGTGAGAAGAACCCACTTAATTTATGGTGTGTGTCTCCTGGAGCACAATCTGGGCACTATGTGTTGGGTAATAAAATGGCATATTTGCAATTTTCACTCTCCAACATCCACTGCGTGCTAATTTCCGGAAAGTGACTGTGTAGTCAAAATAGTCACTACTCCTATAGATTAATTCACTGAGGGTTATAATTTCCAAAATGGAGTCACTTTATGGGGATTTCTACTGCTCTGGTTTTCTGACATTTTGTTATATTAGGGCTTCTGCAAAAGGTGTGTCCCATCTCGTCTGGGACATCTACTTCTCCTGCTTTGACTTGTGTGACATCTGCTTTTGTCACTAGGCGCTGCCTTATTCATCCTGCAGGCGGCGCTGGTGATGGAGGAGACATCTGAACCAGAAGCTCTGGGCGGTGCAGGCTCTGTCCACCACTAAGATTAGGGTGCCTGGGACCTGTAGTACCATTCAGTCTGGCAGTATGGGTGTGTGTGCTGTCCAGCTGGAGTAATCTGCTCCCTGCTTCAGCCATTTGGAAAGCACCACACCCTACTAAAGCTGGAAGCATATTGCCGGAAGCTGCCAGATACAGCCTTGTTCTCCTCTGGTTCAGTCCTCTGTGCTCAGCTCCCGGCTTGTGTATTTGTTTCCTGTTGTGACCCCGGCCCGTTTACTGACTACTTTTGTGTCTTCTGATTTTGTATTTTCTCTATCCTCTTGGTTCTGATCCGGATACCTGACTATTCTTCTTCCCATCTATTTCCACAGAACAGCAGGTAACACCGTGGCCCAAGCCTAGGGGTCTCTGTGTTAGTCCAGATCCATGTAGAGGGGTTAAAGGGTGATGAGCAAAATAATTTGTGAAATCTATAAACGGGGTAGATAAGGCAAGCCTGTTCGTGGTAGCCATCTTTTGAGCTTCCAGGTGACCATGAACAGCGCCCCCAATACATTGTGTCTGCGAACTATTCCAGCAAAATCTGCATTCCTAATAGCTAAATGTCGCTCCTTCCCTTTTTAACCTGCCATGTGCCCAGACAGTAGTGTACAACCATATATAGGGTATTGTCAGATTCAAGAGAAGTTGGAAAATAATTTGTAAGGTCCATTTGTTTCCTATTATCCTTTGTGAAGAATTCCAAAGTTATCACCATATAAAGTGACAAACGTCAGATTTGAAAAATGGGGCCTGATTAGGAACGCAGAACTGGCTGCAAGAAGAGGTTAAATCAGAGGATTACTGAAGTCAAAAACTTTGTCTACAGACAATAAAACATCTACTGAAATTATCAAACTCAACAGTCTTCATCAGAGAAAAACGAGTAACTAGTGGTGAAACCTCTCTGGAGTAATTGGAGTATGGGGCTCGGTGGCTCTTGGGAATCTAAACTATCGTAAGGGACAATATTTTCTGTCAGATGAGTGCCAAGAAGAAATATTACACATTTAAGGTGAACTTTTTATAATAGTGCAGAGCTGAGGCATCTTAAATTTAGATCTCAGGCATTTGGAAGAGGCAATGGAGATATTTTTGAAAGACTACCAGGGAGTTTCAGACTCACATAAGTGAGGCCGGCCGATCCCACCACAATCAAACTAACATACAGAATGAACTTGTTAAAAAAGAAAGAATATACAGACATGTAACATCCCCAACAACAACATATGTATGAAGGGAGAAATCCAACACTAAACTGGAGTTGCACTCATTTATGGTTGACCATTTGGCTCGAACAAGCCGGAACCCCGAACACGAACCTGAATTTGAAATGCCGAACAAATTCGCTCAATACTATTTATGACGTGGAGTGAATCCATGAAACCAGGGCTCGAGCCAACACATCTCCTGCAGGCGTGAATAAATGTATATTACAGCCATCAGCCACGCACAGCTTAGAGATATATCATGGCACAGGTGTAATGTTTTTTATGTAGATAATCGTGATCCTGTTTGAAGTTAGTTGGTTTAAAAAGAAATTGAAAAGTCAGAATAAAGGGAAACTCTGTTGTTATTTTACAGAAATTCACACTTGGCCTCACTGCACATTTAATGTTGTCAATAATAAAAGGGAGGTTTGGTCATAAAGACTGGACCTGGTCTTGTAGGGACCATATGAGCACATTCAGGAGCACAGAAGGGAGAGAAGGTAGATTCATCCAATAAGATATCAGGGTTCTAGGAAGCCAACAGCATCATTACCCTCCACTTTCTCTTACAGGCTCATCATAATATTTTTCTTCAAGTGATTTTCTCACTTGTCAGCACATTCTACGTAAGCTGCCATTTGACTTTATAGTTTACAGATCTAGGCAGGTAAGAATCAGCGTCTCCTAATCCCAAGGGGTGGGTGGATCCTCCAGGTTGTAAGTTCTATAGAAAAGGGCTTTCACAATTACACAAAGTAATTTGAATATTTTCGAACGGAGGAGAATGTTATGCTCTAGCGGCAAAATGGTGATCACACGATTGTGATACAGCCGGACTACACCACCGATAAAGCAGCCACAGGCGGTGACTGAGAAGAATCTGTGACTTCTCTGCATTTAGTGGTTACTACTCACCTGGGTGGTCATATGTAGGAATCTCCTCTTTACACCGCTCATCACCCCTCACATATGTCTCTGTAGTATTAATATGGGTCAGATCTTCACCCTGAAACAAATATTATAAAAGTCAGAGACAGATGGAGAAGTCACATCTATGATCAGCTCTAATCCTGTCAGCTCCACCGTTCTCATTACACAAGTATAAAACATATAATACTGGGGGATAAAACAAGACTGAGCACAAGACCTTCACAGCCGTCTACACATCATAGGGGAGATCTCATGACACCTTCTCTCCATCTACCTGATGATCCTGAGGAACATTGGGATCTTCTTGTTTACAGTCCTGTGGAAGAACAGGACGGGGACATCTCTCTGATGTTGTCCTCTTACTGGATAGATCTGGAGGAAACACATACAGGGACTGGATTCATTCTTTACATACAGTAAAGGCCATGTGTATTTAGTCCTGTCTATTACCTGGTGATGTGAGGGACTGGGGAACCTCCATCATGACGTCCTTGTACAGATCTTTATGTCCTTCTAAATACTCCCACTCCTCCATGGAGAAATAGACGGCGACATCCTGACACCTTATAGGAACCTGAAACATACAATGATACCGTCATCCCCCCGATCTCTTCATAGCGTTACTGTATAATGTCCCAGCATTCCCAGCAGTGTCACCTCTCCAGTCAGCAGCTCAATCATCTTGTAGATGAGTTCTAGGATCTTCTGGTCATTGATGTCCTCATGTATCAGGGGGTGAGGTGGAGGCCCCGTGATTGGGCTCAGGGGTCTTCCCCATCCCTCAAACACAGCGTCCTGACAGCGCCCACTAGAGGTCTTCTTCACTACTGTGTAATCCTGTTATGGAGAGACACTTTAAAAAATATCACTACAGACAATTCCAGAGTCCTCACCTCTCCAGTTCTGTCCATCTGTTATTCCCATAGATAAGAATGATGTAATGTGACGTCATCAGAATCTCTCACCTCTCCAGTAAGCCGGTAGAGGATCTCTAGGGTGAGGTGTAATATCCTCTCCACCATCTTGTCCATCATTTTACTGGATAAATCAGGACAATTTTCATATCTAGACGACCTTCACTGAGAGGATCCGGTATTTTAAAGATCTGAATGAGAAAAAGATAAGCTGATGGATAAAACCATTTTTCTGCAAACGATGATGATTTTGAGGCCCACACAGTCAGACTCTACTGGCCCTTCTCCCTGCGAGTGGTGGTTGTGTATCGCCCTCCGGGCCCCTCCCGTCAGTTTGTGGATCACTTTGCCACTTGGCTTTCAAACTTTCTATCCTATGACATCCCCACCCTCATCATGGGAGACTTTAACATCCCAATAGGCGATTCCCTCTCCCCATCTGCCGCTCATCTTTTATAGCTAACTTCCTCCTTCGGCCTTTCACAGCTTACTAATTCTCCTACACATGAAGATGGAAATACTCTTTGACCTGATCTTCGCCCGACTCTGTTCGATACATGACTTTACTAACTCTCCTCTTCTGCTCTCTGATCACAACCTTCTTTCATTCTCTGTCAAGAACTGTCACCCTGCTAAAGACACCCCCACTTTCCACACTTATAGAAATATACATGACATCAACACCCAGAAATTTATGAAAACGTTGCAATCATCTTTGGCCTCAATCTCCTCCCTCTCATGCCCTGACTCTGCACTGAAGCATTACAACGAAACATTGCAATGCGCCCTGGATGAAGGAGCACCTCCTACACAGAGAACAACTCGGCACAGACGGCAAGAACCCTGGAACACGCTGCAAACAGCGGTGCGCCAGGTGTGCCGAACGGCTGTGGATAAAATCTAATGAGGCCGAAGATTTCCTCCATTATAAATTTCTGCTTAAAACCTATAACTCCGCCCTTCACCTCTCCAAACAAACTTACTTTAACAACCTCATCATCTCATGGTCCAATAATCCTAAACACCTGTTTGACACTTTTCACTCTCTCCTTAATCAAACAGCACAGGCCCCAACCACCGACCTCAGCACTGACGATCTAGCCAATTATTTCAAAGAATAAATTGACAATATATCAGACAGGAAATTTTCTCTCAATACCCAAATGTTATGCATGCTCCTTCCTCCCACACTGCATCTTGCTCATTTTTGGACATCGAACCAATCATGGAAGAAGAAGTGACAAGGCTCCTTGCTTCCTCTCACTCTACCACCTGCACCAGTGACCCTATTCCTTCACATCTCCTTCAGTCCCTTTCTCCAGCTGCCACCACTCATCTAACTAAAATATTCTACCTCTACCTCTCATCTTGGATTTTTCCCTCCTTTATTTAACCCCTTTACACCCGAGGGTGGTTTGCACATTAATGACCAGGCCAATTTTTACAATTCTGACCACTGTAACTTTGAGGGAATTACTCTGGAATGCTTCAACGGATTCCGCTGATTCTGAGATTGTTTTTTTGTGGCATATTGTACTTCATGATAGTCATAAAATTTCTTCGATATCACTTGCGTTTATTTGTGAAAAAAATCGGTAATTTGGCAAAAATTTTGAAAATTTCACAATTTTCAAAATTTTAATTTTTATGCCCTTAAATCAGAGAGATGTGTTACACAAAATAGTTAATAAATAACATTTCCCACATGTCTACTTTACATCAGCACAATTTTGTAACAAAAAATGGACCCCAAAATTTGTTGTGCAATTTCCCCTGAGCACGCAGATTCCCCATATGTGAGGAAAAAACACTGTTTGGGCACACAGCAGGGCTCGGAAGGGAAGGAGCGCCATTTGACTTTTTGAATGTAAAATTTGCTTGAATAATTAGTGGACAATATGTTACGTTTGGAGAGCCCCTGATGTGCCTAAACAGTGGAAACCCCCCACAAGTGACTCCAGTTTTGAAACTAGACCCCTTAGGGAACTTATCTAGATGTGTGGTGAACACCCTGAACCTCCAAGTGTTTTACTGAAGTTTATAACATTGCACCGTAAAAATAAAATAAAAATAAAATAAAATTTTCACACTTTTTAAACAAAAATGTTTTTCAGCCCCCAATTTTGCATTTTCATAAGGGTACCAGGAGAAATTGCACCATGCAGTTTGTTGTGCAATTTCTCCTGAGTAAGCAGATACCCCATATGTGGGGGATAACCACTGCTTGGGCATACGGCAGGGTTCGGAAGGGAAGGAGCGCCATTTGACTTTTTGAATGTAACATTTGCTTGAATAATTAGCGGACGCCATGTCGCGTTCTGGGAGACCCTGAAGTCTCTAAACAGTGGAAACCCCCACAAGTGACACCATTTTGGAAACTAGACCCCTCAGGGAACTTATTTAGATGTGTGGTGAACACCCTGAACCCCCAAGTGTTTTACTGAAGTTTATAACATGGAGCTGTGAAAATAAAAAAATCAAACTTTTTCCACAAAAATTATGTTTTAGCCCCATTTTTTTTATTTTCACAAGGGTAAGAGGATAAAATGGACCCCAAAAAAACTGTTGTGCAATTTTTCCTGAGTACGCCAATACCCCATATGTGGGGTGTCACTGTGTGACTTTTTGAACGCAAAATTGGCTGGAATTGAGAGTGGATACCATGTCGCGTTTGGAGAGCCCCTGATGTGCCTAAATAGTGGAAACCCCCCACAAGTGACCCCATTTTGGAAACTACACCCCTCAAGGATTTTATCAAGTGGTATAGTGAACATTTATATCCCAGAGGTACGACACAGAATTTGATAACATTAGGTCATCATATTGAATAACTTGTCATTAGTCTTGAGTGCAAGTGCTCGCTATTTGAGTTTGCATTGGGTGCTTAGATATGCACCATGTATCGTGGGTGCTCGAGTGACATGCTCTAGTCCCCGCCCCGCATGTTTCACGGTTATTAAAAACACATGCGAGGATCGCTCGTGCATGGCAGGCAATCCCCGCAAGGTTTTTTTGGCTGTATAACAGCTGCATAACATTTGTGAAGGAGACTCGAGCATGTCACCCAAGCACCCGCTATAATCGGTGCATACCAGAGCAGCCGATGCAAACTCAAGTAGCGAGCATTTGCGCTCAACATTAGTCACCATATCGTCGTCATTTTTTTCCTTTACTTCTGAAATAATCCCAACCCTAACCTTAGCCCAACCATAACTCTAGCCCAACCCTTGCCCAACTCTAACCCTAGCCTAACCCAAACCTTAGCCTAACCCTAACCCTAGCCTAACCTTAACCCTAGCCTTACCCTAGCCCAACCCTAACCCTAGCCCAACCCTAACCCTAGGCCAACCCAACCCTAGCCCAACCATAACCCTAGCCCAACCATAACCCTAGCCCAACCCCAACCCTAGCCCCACCCTAACCCTAACCCTAGCACAACCCTAACCCTAGCCCAACCCCAACCCTAGCCCCACCCCAACCCTAACCCCAGCACAACCCTAACCCTAGCACAACCCTAACCCCAACCCCAACCCTAACCCCAGCACAACCCTAACCCTAGCACAACCCTAAAGTTTATTTTTTACGCCGTTCCTCGTGCGGTATAAGTGATTAGACGACTTTATTCTTCAGGTCGGTGCAATTACAGTGATACCAGATTCGTATCGGGTTTTTATGATTGACAGCTGTCACACACTAAAAGACGCATTTTATTGCAGACTAGTTTTTACATGGCCATATTTTTCCATATTTCAGCCGACAGAGTCATGTGATGGCTTGTTTTTTGCGGGACAAGTTGACGTTTTTATTGGTACCATTTTTGGGCACGTAACATTTTTTGATTGCTTTCTATTCTGATTTTTAGAAGGCAGAATGAACAAAGACCAACAATTCAGGAATTGTTTTTTTGAGTGTTTTTTTATGCCGTTCTGCGTGTGGTAAAACTGATAAGGTAGCTTTATTCTTTGGGTCAGTATGTTACAGCGGTACTACTTTTATATATTTTTTTTATATTTTGGCGCTTTTACACAATAAAAACTATTTTATAGAAAAAAAGAATTGTTTTTGCATCTCTTTATTCTGAGAGCTATAACTTTTTTATTTTTCGGCCGTTGGAGCTGCATGGTGGCTTGTTTTTTGCGGGACAAGATGTCGTTTTCAGCGATACCATTTTTATTTACATTTGTCTTTTTGATCGCGTTTTATTCCATTTTTTGTTTGGCGGTATGATGAAAAAGCATCGTTTTATGTTTCGTTTTTTATTTATTTTTTATATCGTGTTCACTAAAGGGGTTAACTAGCAGGACAGTTTTATAAGCCAGGTAGTTCCGGACGCGGCGATACCAAATATGTGTACTTTTATTGTTTTTTGTGTTTTTTCATAAGATTATTTATTTATGGGTACAATATATATATTTTTTTTATTATTATTTTTCATTTTTTTTATATATATATTTTTACAATTTTTTTTTTTTTCACTTTCTGACATTTTTATTACTTATTCACATTATCTCACTTATGGGACTTTCACTTTTTGCAGCCTGATCGGCTGCATGGCATAGAAAGCAGCAGCTCCCTATGCCATGCAGCCTGTCAGCGCTGAACAGGGTGAAGTTACTTTGGTCGTGCACTGTGCATAACCAAAGCAACTTCTTGCCTCCTTGTGTCCCAGATGTTGTCTTGATGACATCAGGTTACCATGGCAACATCCAGGACCGGACTCAGAAGCCGCTGGACGCCGGCAGAGAAGGTAAATATCGCGCTTATCTCCTCTTGCCACCGGAATCCTGCGATCGATTTCGATTGCAGCATTTCGGGGGTTAATGTGCCGGGAGCGGTGCAGGACCGCTCCCTGCACATAAAGTAGCACTGGGTGTCAGCTGTAACAATCAGCTGACACCCGGCGGCGATCTCGCCCGCACCGCTTGTGTGCGGGCGAAATCGCCAGGGCGTATTAATACGTATCAGGCCTATAAGGCCCAGGGATACGTACTAATACGCCCTGGGTCATAAAGGAGTTAAACACTCCAGCATACATCCATTACTTAAAAAACCATCCCTCGACCAGAACTGTGCTGCTAACTACAGACCTGTTTCCAATCTTCCCTTTACTTCTAAACTCCTGGAACGACTGGTCCACTCCTGTCTAATCCGCTATCTCTCAGATAACTCCCTTCTTGACCCTTTACAATCTGGTTTCCGCTCTTTACATTATACTGAAACTGCACTCACTAAAATCTCTAATGATCTACTAACAGACAAATCTAATGGTCACTACTCCCTGCTGATTCTCCTGGATCTCTCTGCAGCATTCGACACTGTGGATCTACCTCTCTGACCGCTCCTTCACTGTGTCTTTTGCTGGCTCCTCTTCTTCTCCCCTTTCCATTATTGTCGGGGTTCCTCAAGGATCAGTCCTAGAGGCCCTTCTTTTCTCCTTATACACAGCTCCTATTGGACAAACAATCAGCAGATTCGGTTTTTAGTACCATCTCTATGCTGATGACACCCAATTATACACCTCTTCTCCGGACATCACCCCTGCATTATTACAAAATACCAGTGATTGTCTTTCCGCTGTCTCTAACACTATGTCCTCCCTCTGTCTAAAATTGAATCTGTCAAAAACTGAACTACTCGTATTTCCTCCCTCCACTAACCTATCTATGCCTGATATTGCCATCTCCGTTTGTGACTCCATCATTACTCGCGAGCAGCAAGCCCGCTGTCTTGGGGTCATACTTGATTCAGATCTTTCCTTCACTCCTCACATCAAATCACTCGCTCGCTCGCGTCATCTACACCTCAAAAACATCTCTAGAATCAGAAATTTTCTTACCTTTGACTCGGTAAAAACTCTTACTGTAGCTCTTACTCATTCTCGTCTGGACTATTGAAACTCTTTACTTATCGGTCTCCCTCTTTCTAAACTTTCCCCTCTCCAATCCGTCCTGAACGCAGCAGTCAGGGTCATATTCCTCACCAACCGACACAACGATGTCTCTTCCCTGTGCCAGTCATTGCACTGATTGCCCATCCAATACAGAGTTCAATATAAACTTATTGCTCTTACCCACAAAGCTATCCACGATTCAGCACCGCCCTACATCACCTCCCTCGTCTCAGTCTACCACCCGTGCCCTCCATTCTGCTAATGACTTAAAACTAAAATCCTCAGTAATCCGAACCTCTCACTCCCGTCTCCAAGATTTCTCGCATGCTGCACCAATTCTTTGGAATCTACTACCCAGGATAATTCGATTAATTCTCAATACCCACAGTTTTAAGCATGCCATAAAAACCCATTTATTTAGACTGGCCTATCACCTCAACACACTTATCTAACTGTTTCAGTTTGGCCCATATTAAAATTTTCTTCAAAATCATGCTCATACCATCCATGCACTGAATAGCCTCTGTCTTTACTGTACACATATTGGCTGGGGACCAGTTCTTGTAGTGTTATGTACACTTACTCTATTTAGTATATTAAGGCTGTATTATACAATATATGTACATTTTACCTTTTGTGTCTCCCCTATTTCCTTATAGACTGTAAGCTTGCGAGCAGGGCCCTCACTCCTTTTAATATCTGAGTTATGCTTATTCTGTAAAGTCTGTATTGTCTGTATAAGTCCCCCCTAAAATTGTAAAGTGCTGTGGAGTATGTTGGCGCTATAAAAATAAAAATTATTATTATAATTAAAATCAGATGTAAATCTAAGGCCCACTCTATTGATGTTGAGTTCCCCGACAAATGAAAAAGATTGTTCACTCGTCCCTGACCAGATGATAAAAATGTAGTCAATATATTTGTACCATACCCCCACCTGATGAAGACGGCTTAGACCGTCGAAATGCGTTGTGGCAGTGGTATTGGAGGAAGAATAAAGGTCGGTTACCATCTAATAAATTGTCCAGTATTCCTTTGGCGCTCCCTGAGACCGCTGCACCATTGTTTACATAAGAAATATCTCCATACGGGATAAACAACTGAGGACCTGCGGTGACGTGGCATCTGGTCCAGCAGGATCGTGTGACCATCCGAGGAGCAAGGAGTTACGATGCAAACACCGATAGGACGGTACTACAAATAGAGAGAGGTGACCCGGAGCCTCATTAATAACACGCTTAATCTTGGTTGTGTAGACGTACACAACCATCACAGGTGAGTGCACTGGCACTTTTTAATTTATATAAATAGCCCTGTGAGTCTACACATGCGCCCTTTCCCTTTTCTTTTTGCATACCCCAATATATGGATCACATCACTTATGATCATCCCTGAATATTGAGGATTCCTCCCACCAGTCCAGGGATAAGTTAGCATATGAGGGGGCACAGGGGCTCCCCATCGCAGTACCCCTGAGCTGGTGAAGTACTTCCTGTCAAATAGAAAGGAGTTATGAGTAAGAGTGAATTTTAGAAGATCCTCCATGAAGTCATTATGTCTGCTACACTCTATTGATCTCAATTTCAAGAAATGTCTTACTCCTTTGATACCATCCTCATGTGGTATATCACTGTACAAAGCCTCGCTATCTAGTAAGGCCTGCTCCCCTACATGCATGTATACATGCTCAAGGGTCTACATGTAGGGGAGCAGCCAAAGGAAAACCAATTCCAGAGGAATTATTCCAACTGCAGGACCTCAGGCGGTACTGGGGGAACATTATACTGTGTGGGGGCATCATACATACTGCATAAGGGACATAATGGGGGCATACACTGTGTGGGGCATCATACATCCTGCATAAGGGGCATAACGGGGGCATTAAACTGTGTGGGGGGCATCATACATACTGCATAAGGGGCATAAAGGGGGCATTACACTGTGTGGGGGCATCATACATACTGCATAAGGGACATAATGGGGACTTTACACTGTGTGGGGCATCATACATCCTGCATAAGGGGCATAACGGGGGCATTAAACTGTGTGGGGGGCATCATACATACTGCATAAGGGGCATAATTGGGGCATTACACTGTGTGGGGGCATCATATATACTGCATAAGGGGCATAATGGGGCCATTACACTGTGTGGGGGGCATCATACATCCTGCATAAGGGGCATAATGGGGGCATTACACATCCTGTATAAGGGGCATAATGGGGGCATTACACTGCGTGGGGGCATCATACATACTGCATAAGGGGCATAATGGGGGCATTACACTGTGTGGGGGGCATCATACATCCTGCATAAGGGGCATAATGGGGGCATTACACTGTGGGGGGCATCATACATCCTGCATAAGGGGCATTACACTACGTGGGGCCAGTAAAGGGGTCCTGTACTATGAGAGCAATACATTTCCTCCCTTCCTGTCTCCATAGTTGGGTCGTATGTATCTATTACAGGAAACAGAACAAAAACCTTATGATTCTTATAAAGGGGGAACAGAAGATCCCAAAGGAGTCTCCGTGCTGAAGGGGTTAATGCCCCCTGCCCCAGTAATGGGGGGTCTCCACATACCTCCACCTGCTGAGCCGCCACCACATATATGGCTGCTCTGTGCACACAGGACCTGTGATGAGGTCACAGGAGGGGAGGAGTCAGGGGTCACATGATCAGGGGCCTCAGTGGACGCAGGACTCTGCTGTGCTGGTTGTCATGGTGCTGGATGAGCTGAAGTTTATGTGTGGCGTCAGGAGACGAAGCTGAAGTTGGTTTCTTATTCGGGGCTGAAGTTGGTTTCTTATTCGGCAATTTCTTTTTTGCTGTTTTTTACAGGTTTAATTGCAAAAAATAGACAAATAAATGAAAAAAATATATATTGCAGCGAGGTGCCCTGATGTGAAAACGCTTAAAAGCAGCTACAAATGTCATAAAACTGGCACAAAAATGGGCATCAAAGTGGGCACTGAAGGACGTTACTGAAAGGGTTAAATGACTTTGGGCCACTGATCTCACATCAACATTACATACATAGTGATGGCCCACATCAAATTCAGGTCACTCCAGCCTGGCCCAAATGGGTTCTGGGCATCAAAATGGGCATCAAAGCTGGCAATTTGCCACTTTTCACAGATTTGAATAAGTAACTTGTTACGGGGCCGGGTGGTGGAACCTTTGTGCCGAGGTGCAAGGAGGGACCCAGAGGGGCCACCCGAACCGACCCTGGTCGTACGGCAGCTAACGACACCGTGACCAGGGAGGATCCGGGCTGAGGGACCAGGTGCTACTCTGGGGACGACCTTGTAAGAGAGCAGGTGGCTCCCACCGGTCAGATGGCTGGGACTGACCGGTATGGCGGATGGACACGGCAAGCAGGCGGAAGTCTCTGGTAGCTGGCAGGTGGTCACAGTTCGAGAAAGCAGGGCAGGTAACAGTCTTTAGGTTTACCAGGAAGATGGTCACAGCAAGTGACGGCAGGGACTCCAGGCAGGCTGGCAGGAAACAGGCAGGTGCTCCCAGGTGAGCGGGCAGACAGACGAGGCGGGTATCTGGCAGGTAACTGGTGGGCGCTCCCAGGTGAGCAGGCTGATGGACACAGCAGGTAACAGGCGGGTGCTCCCAGGTGAGCGGGCAGACAGACGAGGCAAGTAACAGGCAGGTAACTGGCGGACGCTCCCAGGTGAGCGGTCTGACAGACGAGGCAGGTAACAGTCAGGTAACTGGTGGATGCTCCCAGGTGAGCGGTCTGACAGACGAGGCAGGAACAGTCAGGTAACTGGTGGACGCTCCCAGGTGAGCGGTCTGACAGACGAGGCAGGTAACAGGCAGGTAACTGGTGGACGCTCCCAGGTGAGCGGTCTGACAGACAAGGCAGGTAACAGGCTGGCAGGCTGGACGAGGAGTCAGGCTAGCAGCGGAACCTGAGGGCTGAAGCACAGGTGAGACACAGTGCAAACAACTTTGCTCAGGCACCTCCATTTTGGAGGAGGTGCCTTATATATGGGAAGTCCTCCGGCAATTGGCCGGGGACTCCTTAGGACGATGCGCGCGGCCCCTTCAAGAGAGGGGGAGCGCGCGCGCCCTAAGCACAGTGCCCGGGAAGGAGCGCGCGCCGGCAGCAGCGAGGGAAGGAGCACAGGAGGACGCCGCACGCTGAACAGGAAGGTGAGAGGGACGGCGTCTCTGCCTAGCAGGAGGCAGAGACGCCGATGCTACATAACTGGTGTTTTTCATTAGTTAAATGACTTTGGGCCACTGATCTCATACTAGTATTTCATACATAGTGATGGCCCACATCAAAATAAGGCCACTCCAGCCTGGCCCAAATGGGCTCTGGGCATTACAATGGGCATCAAAGCAGGCAAATAGCCACTTTTCACACATTTGAATAAGTAACTGGTGTTTTTCAGGGGTTAAATGACGTTGAGCCACTGATCTCACACTGCCACTACTTATGTAGTAATGGCCCGCATCAAATTCATTTTCCTCCAGCCTGGCCCAAATGGGTTCTGGGCATCAAAATGGGCATCAAAGCTGTCAATTTGCCACTTTTCACAGATTTGAATAAGTAACTGGTGTTTTTCATTAGTTAAATGACTTTGGGCCACTGATCTCATACTAGTATTTCATACATAGTGATGGCCCACATCAAAATAAGGCCACTCCAGCTTGGCCCAAATGGGCTCTGGGCATTAAAATGGGCATCAAAGCAGGCAAATAGCCACTTTTCACACATTTGAATAAGTAACTGGTGTTTTTCAGAGGTTAAATGACATTGAGCCACTGATCTCACACCACCACTACATATGTAGTAATGGCCCGCATCAAATTCATTTTCCTCCAGCCTGGTCTAAATGGGTTCTGGGCATCAAAATGGGCATGAAAGCTGGCAAATAGCCACTTTTCACAGATTTGAATAAGTAACTGTTGTTTTTCAGGGGTTAAATGACTTTGGGCCACTGATCTCATACCAGTATTTCATACATAGTGATGGCCCACATCAAAACTAGGTCACTCCCGACTGGCTCAAATGGGATCTGGGCACCAAAATGGCCATTAAAGCGGGCAAATAGCCACTTTTCACAGATTCAAATAAGTAACTGGTGTTTTTCAGGGGTTAAATTACTTTGAGATACTGATCTCACACCGCCACTACAAACAGAATGATGGCCCACATCAAATTCAGGTCACTCCAGCCTGGCCCAAAAGGGTTCTGATCATCAAAATGGCCATCAAAGCTGGCAAATAGCCACTTTTCACAGATTTGAATAAGTAACTGGTGTTTTTCAGGGGTTAAATGACTTTGGGCCACTAATCTCACACCACCACTACATACATAGTGATGGCCCACATCAAATTCAGGTCACTCCAGCCTGGCCCAAATGGGTTCTGGGCATCAAAATGGGCATCACAGGACAATAAAACTTTCACACTTCTTATCTATGAACTGCTCCAATATTTACGGCCATGGCTGTTTATCTCTTCTCCTATACTGATAGTTCTGCTTTTCATCACCTGTCTCATCTATTGCATTATTTCTGTGTCCTATTGTGTATACATATGTGACTCTTCAGATTTTGTGGTATACTAGCCTGATGAAGAGACCTGAGTAGTCTAGAAAGCTGCAATTTGTTACCATCTTTTCAGTTAGCCATTAAAGGTATCAACCACTGAGGACTCTCAAATCTAAATACAAAGTTATGATAATTTTGTGAATAAAACAACAACCACATGTGCAGAGAACTTTTATTTTAACAAACTAATATTTCTTCTTAGTTATCGAGTTT
Organism: Phyllobates terribilis; assembly: GCF_046119375.1. Taxonomy (NCBI): domain Eukaryota; kingdom Metazoa; phylum Chordata; class Amphibia; order Anura; family Dendrobatidae; genus Phyllobates; species Phyllobates terribilis. The sequence goes on along the minus strand of NW_027362880.1, from coordinate 3,325,142 downwards.
ATCGCCATTTTGCCTCACAAAAATAATATGTCCGGGTGTAACGCCAGGTTTTAAAAACAGTTTTCAAGAATTCTGTAGTCACAGGTTTTACGCCGTCACCTGGGTGGAAGTGTTCAGCTATTCCATTATAATACTTCCACTCCCGATTATCATCCATGCAGTGGAAACACACAAAATTATTTCCTGTGTTGTAGGTGACTGCTACAGTGTTGTACCTTTTAAAAAAAAAAAATAATTAAAATACATAATATTTGTGAACTCACATAAGGGTTTATTCACATGGCTACTTTAAGTCTATTTCATGCTGAGGCACAGCAATAAGTACACCAACTTAATTTACCTTGTAAATCTATACAGAGACATAAATATTATTATAGCAGCTTCCTTCAACAAGCACTCCCATTATTTTTTTTATTGCATATCTCACCAAATGACATCTTCCCCAGGTTTTCAGCATGGCTCTGGTTGTCTTTCGAGTCATGTGACTTCCTGGCTCATACTTGGCTTTATGTGTGAGCTGGAAATCGCTATTCCAATTTAATAATTTGAATGAAGCTCCATTTAACCCCGTAACACAACATCACATACATATACATGATTGCAGGGATGACGGCATGTGGAATGGGGTCTGGAGCTGGGCTCTCTCTACACGGAGATATGGAATATATTAAATATCTGTTTCTAACAGCCAGTAATGAGCTCCAGCAGCTGCTGTTAACCATTTAACTTCTGCTGTCAATCTCTGACAATCAGCATTTAAATGGAATGCCAGCTTCCATCTGTGATCTCTGACACGATCACTGACGGTTTACTATGACAGCCTGCTTAATGCTTCCGTTTCTGCCACCCTGGTGCTCCTCCGAAACTCAGCCTAAGGCTATGTGCCCACGTTGCAGAAATGAAGCAGACATTTTCTGCTTCATTTCTGCATCTCCCTGGTTGGATAAACACATGCGTAATTTGCATGCGTTTTTCCTGCCTAAATCAAGCATTTTGGCATGTTTACCTTCCATAGGTATTGTCAAGCGTTTTTCTAAGTGATGCTAGCATCACTTGGAAAAGTGATTGACAAGTGCTGACAGGTTGGTCACACTTGTCAAGCATAGTGCTTGACAAGTGTGACCAACTTTTACTATTGATGCTGCATATGCTGCATCAATAGTAAAAAATAGAATGTAAAAAATAATAAAAAAAATAAAAAAAAATTCATTATTCTCACCTACCGCCAGCGCGATCTCCCATCCCCGAACCTCGTACAGTCTTTTCTGAAGTGGTGAAGGACCTGTGAGGACGTTAGCTGTTCATGTGACAGGTCATGCGTCATCACAGGTCCTTCAACACTACAGAAAAGACTACGAGGTTCGGGGACGGGAGATTGCGCCGGCGGTAGGTGAGAATATTCATTTTTTTTTATTTTAATTCTTTTTTTACTACAGGTAAATGGTACCTGCGCCTGGAGGAGAGTCTCCTCTCCTCCAGACCCAGGTACCATCCGCACATTGAACGCTCAATATGCTCATCATGGGCATGTAGCCATGCGTATATTGAGTGTTTCAATACAAGTCTATGGCGGCGATTACGCTGTGCAAACGCCGAAATAATGAACATGCTGCGTATTTTTACACAAAACATTTCTGCTGCATAAAAATACGCAGCATGTGCACAGCACTTGCGTTATCCCATAGGGCAGTGTTTCTCAACTCCAGTCCTCAGGACCCCCCAACAGATCAGGTTTTCAGGATCTCCTTAGTACTGAACAGGTGAGAGAACCTGTGGCATATTTTGGTGCCTTGATAATAATTCCATCACCTGTGCAATACTAAGGAGATCCTGAAAACATGATCTGTTGGGGGGTCCTGAGGACTGGAGTTGAGAAACACTGCCATAGGGGATAATGAGGTGCGTATTTACTAGTTTTTTTTAAGATTTTACGCTGCGTATTTTACGCACCGTAAACGCTTGAAAAACACTACGTGGGCACACAGCCTTAGGGCTTGCTCCCACTTGCGATGTAATGGGACTAGTGCCATCTCATAAAAAATCGCATTGCACTCGGCTGAATGTTACCCTAAGGTGCAGCTCACATCTGCGATTATTTTCTCATGCCGATTATTTTCTCATGCCGTGAATTCAGGGCATGTAAGCTTTCCATAACCTCCTGGTGGCAGCCATCCCTCGGTACTTGGTCTTCAGCTATAACTACTTCTCCCAGTGTGCCGTCTCTGCCTTACACATGCATGTGTCACATAAAATTACTGTGTCCAAAGAATTGTAGTCTTTGGAACTACCCAGCCATTTTAAGATTGCTATGGTATTGGCACGGCTCTGGAAGTGCCCACAGCCAAAAAGCTTGTTGATTGGCTGTGCCACAGCCTTTCAACAAACTTCATTCGGCATCCGAACCTGAACTGTACAACAGACTTCCATGAGAAATCTGTGTTTCGAGTTCATCAGGTACTAACCTCAAACTTTACAGTTCAGGTTTGCTCATCACTAGCCAGCGGCTGTTCCTTCTTGGCCTGTTACCTATCTCACTTGGGGCGGTACCGTTGGGCGTCCTGTTACATGATCGGTCTTTGTTCTCAACACTCAGTCCTTCTACTGCTTTCCCTTGTCTGAACTCCGGATCACGCTATCCACTGTCTCTGTCTCCACTCACGTCATCAGGGATAGGATGGGGAAGAGGCTAGACTCTGTGTCTCAAGAGGTGAGGGTCAGTTGGACCTGTGTCACCTACCAGATGAGGGTGTGGGGTAGGCACATGAACTAGTGGTGGATACTGCGTTCCAGCCCCACACCCTCATATGGCAGGTCCAACTGTCCCTCACCTCTTGAGACACGGAGTCCAGCCTCTTCCCCCTCCCATCCTTGATCTTCACAGCGGTCGGATTGCACTGATGAAGGCCATGTTGGCCGAAACGTTTGTTTTCCTGGACTGCATTTAAAATTAAAATATTGGTTCCATAATAACTATACTGAGTGCCGAGGTTTTTCTCATAGCATCTCATTACAGCATCATATTAACTGTTTCATGGGTTCAGCTCTGTACAAATCTTTGTTACTCTATTAGTTACTGAAAATCAGGCCAAACAAATATATAGCATTATGCATGTTGAACAATGAATGGGATGCTGTAGTTTTACTCCAACTAATCAAATCAATTAATTAATTATACTATGAATAGGCTTGATAGTAACTGTGATCTTTCACAAATCACATCTGTCATCAACCCCAACTACCATTACCCCATTGCCATCGCACCAGGGCATCAGGAATAAGTGAGACAGGGTGCCAGAATTGGCACATCTGATGTGATATGCTGGTTCTGGGGTGTCTGCGGGCTGGTATTTTTAGTCTGTGAAAGGCCAAATGGCCATGAAATTTCCCAGCTAATAATATCTGCGCTCTGCTTTCCTTAGTTATCAAAAATAGGGAGGAACCCCAAATCTTTTTTTAAATGTATTTGTTTAATCTAATAAATAAATGAAAAAACTATTTTGGGTTCCCCCCATTTTTGATAGCCAATTAAGGCAAAGGAGACAGCTGATAGCTAATAAATCAGCCCGCAGCTGTCTGCTTTGCCTTAGCTGGTAATCAAAAATGGTGGGGACCCCTTGTCTTTTTTCTTTAATTTATTTAATAAATAGCTATATCCCTGCTCTAATCTAAGCTTTCCCTCCAACATAACTCTCCCTGAACTGCTTGTACCGAGCATCACATGTGTGCTGCAGCCACCCAATCACAGTAATTCCAGTAGTCAACATGGCTACAGCATTACTGTATTGGCAGGCAATCCCTCCATGTTTATTGGCGGTCCCTGCATGTTTATTAGCTGTCTGTACTCATTGAGTACCGAACACATTCGAGCACTGAAATGCTCGAGGTTTATCCAAGCACTCTCGCTCATCACTAATAAATATGCTTCTCATTAAGAATACCACTGTACATATGACAAACATAGGTTTTGAAAACATGTAATTTTAAAAATATTAAATATTGTAATACCTGTATGGAGGACACAGTATGGCATCTTACAATATGTGATTTTGCGGTTATCTGATGCAACCAGAATTAATGATTTAAGAGAACTTTATCTCTAAAAAAAAGCATGGCTTTTTATTGTATCTCACTGAATGCATGTAAACATGTCTGGACCTCAATATATAGTTTGACCCATAGTGAGCACCATACAGCATTTTATTTCAACAGATTGATCGTTTATGTGTACTAAACCTTCAAATTTTTGAAAATGGCAATAAAGGTATAAACTTTTAAAATTGGAAAAAAAGGTTTAAATCCAATTATGTGGTATGAAAGTAATCTTTCTTGATGTAACCAAATAGGATCCAATCTTTATCTTGCTACTGAAACTATAATTTTACTTGTCACATTAGCAGTCATTGTGGTTGTCATGAATGTAGAACCTCGATATTATTTCCCTTATTTGTATAAATGTAATGGTTGAAGGAAGGGTTTCTGGACTCGGAGGAGGTTTCAGCTTGCAAGTTGGGTCACCGACAATGTTTACAAAAAGAAGACCGGGAGATCCAGTCTTAAATTCTTTTCCTAAGCATATTCGTTTTCCTTTACAGGAATCTTTATTGCTTCTGTTAGAAAATCAAAAAGCTATTTATTGTATACATGAAAAAAGTAGTTTTTTAATGGCTGCAAAGGAATGAGTGGAATATTAAAAGGGGATTTCAAATAAAAATGTAATTTAAACAAGTGTAAATTAGTAAGTTATTCAGGTATTGCAATCTTCACCTACATACTGTACATGCTCTAGAAAGGTCCTATTTTACTTTTATCCAACACAGGACAGCTTTATATTTACATAAAGGTAATATTTAGTGTAGGTATAGCAATAAAAGCAGTACATGGTAATTATATATGTGTAGATTTTATTTTATGTGGAACAGTGATGAGGTCACATGGGCAGTCGTACCTTCACGCTTGGTCCCCCCATTCCTTTTAAACCCTTACAAGCCCCCTACTTTATCATGGGTAATTTAGAGAACAAAAGACAGTGGCTTAGCTAATACAATGAGACAGGCCATTTATGCAATTATCAAACAGGGATAGGGAGACGGCTGCCCTCTGCTTTCCAAATGATGTTGTCTGTTTAATTTTTAGAACATCTAGACAACTTTTGCGGTCTCCAAATTTATTTTATTTAGAAATGTTGATTATATTATGCAAAAGTATAAAAAGTTACAGAAATAAAAAATATATATCTAATTTTTAATAGGTTAAACCTACAAAATAAACTTAAAAGGGTTGTCCATTTTGAGAAAACGTTGTTTTATAACCGTCAGTAGTTATGTTGCAATAACCAAACTGAGTATTCCACTGATCACTGTTTGTCTGCAGCGCTGACATCATGTAGATGGCACTGCAGGGGTCACTGAGCTCAGTGGCACTGCCCTTGTAGACAGAAGAACGTTTTCTGAAAGGGAACAACCCCTTTTACCTTGCCACTTATAAGATTTGGTGAACAACACCGTAAAAATAAAAGTGGAAAAAAGTAAATATTGTGACGCAGAAATGAAAGAAAATTAAGACATTTCTGATCACCAATTTTACAATAACTGAATCCTTGAGGGGTGTACTATTCAGTGTAGAAATAGTTTATGAAATATTTCTCCTGTATGTTGAAACACTATTTTATATCAAGCATGATAGTTTATACTTTAGGAAAAATTACTGTTTTCTGTTGCAGTTATTTTGAACACCCGACGTCCATGCATTAATTGTGGCTTGAAGATTACTGACCTTTTCACAGCTAAGAAATTAGAATAAGTAATTATATACAATAAATTATTATTTATATTTCAAATAAATCAATGTTGAGGGCAAAGAGGAAATTCATTTTTTTTCTACAAATAATTTGGATGTTACTAGGAGAATCCACAATTTTATTTGTCACCCAAATCCACAACCAAACTATAATAAGGCATAATGTTGAATACAACTTATTCTTGTTTGGCATCTTGTCTTATATACTTTTTTTGCACAGGCAGTGTAACCTTGAATCATTTATTTTTATTTTTTTGTTCATAAATTTGATTTAAAGTAATGCTTTAAGAAAACTTACATCCATACACGATTTTAAGTAAGTTAGTTTCAAACCCAACACAATGGCCCCAATTTCTGAAAGCAATTATGGCAGAATTCTGGCGTAAATCACCTTGTAAATGTCTTAAATGTAATATTACCGATACAGGTCACATGCATCAGATCCTAAAGACTCTAGCATGAGAAGAATTACTAAAACCAAATATAAATGCAAAGAAAACTTTATAGAAAAACAGATAAAAACATAAAAAAGAACAGTACGAGGAATCCATGCAAGGTTTAAGGACCAGACAAAAGGAAAGATGGCAAAATGCATGAAGGAATGATCAGTAAATAAATATATATATTTTTTCCTCACTTATATAGCGCCATTAATTCCACAGCGCTTTACAGACATTATCATCGCTGTCCCCATCGGGGCTCACAATCTAGATTCCCTATCAGTATGTCTTTGGAGTGTGGGAGAAAACCGGAGAACCCGGAGAAAACCCACGCAAACATGGGGAGAACATACAAACTCCTTGCAGATGTTGTCCTTGGTGGGATTTGAACCCAGAAACTCAGCGCTGCAAGGCAACAGTGCTAACCACTTTTTTTGTTAATTTTTATATTTAATTTTTTTGTTTGTTTATTTTTTTCAAAAAATGATTTATTTATGGATACTATATATATATATATATATATATATATATATATATATATATATATATTTCCATTTTTAATTTTTTTTTCTATTTTTTTTTTTACATTTTACTTTGTCCCACTATGAGACTTTCACTTTTTGCAGTTTGATTGCTTATAAAGTATAGGGATGTAGGAGCATTGCAATGCTTTATAAGCTGTCAGCCCTGCACTGACACACAAACTTGCTACACCATACTCTGAGCATGATGTAGCAGGTTTGCTAGCTCTGGTGACCTGGATGTGGTCATGATGACATCCGGTTACCATACCATAGCAACGATCGGCTCCTCGCAATGACATCGCGGGGGCACCAATTGGAGAGCAGGCGGGGCCCCCTCCCTCTGCATGTGTGTTAAATGCTGCGATCGAAATCAATTTCACCAGTATTTAGGGGGTTAAAATCTTGGGAGCGGTGCGTGCTCCGCTCCTGGCGCTAAGTGCTGGGTGTCAGCTGTCAGAATCAGCTGATACCCGGCAGCGATTGAGCGCGTACAGCCTCTCTGCAGGCAAAATCACCATGACGTATCTGTACGTCCAAGGTCAGTAAGTACCAGCTATCCTGGACGTATGGATATGTCCAAGATCCTAAAGGGGTGAAAACAAACACAAAAAAACAATATTGTAATTTTTTTTTTTTTTTGCAAATTATTATATAGTAAAAAGGAATTGTGCCATTGAAAACTAAAAAGATTTCCTTCAAATACCGCAACAAAACTGTGTTTTAAATAACCTCTACTTACCAACTTTCAATGCTGTTTGCAGTTCTCAGAATTGAAGGGTTGGGGCAAGATGGCTCTGTGCAAGTGAATGTTGAGGTTGTGCTGTTTAGATAGCTGAGTCTGCAGACTATGAACTCTTCGTCACTGCCATACGCGTCCCATATAGCTCTTCCGTGGAACTGCTCCACTTGCTGTAGCCATGTGATCTTTCCCTTTATCCAGTCTTTCCTTTGAAAACAGCTGTGAACGTCAATGAGAAACTTTATACTCCTATCTCTTGTTTGTAGTTCTTCAAGTTCTTTCAGTAACCAATTATTTGTCTTCATCGCCAAGTGGGCAATAGAAAGGATATTGTCAATTGTACACGTATTTTTTAAACTCACTTTTCATCTCCCAAGTCTGCCCTTTCCTGCCCAGGGTGGACAAATTGATTTCATTGCATTATCTTTTTTTTGTGGTGTTGGGGGGGTTGTAATATTTTGCCTTTTTTGGACTATTTTTTTCTTTCCTTTTTTGTCACATTTCTTTTTTACAAAATGGCTCCTCCAGTTGTGGCTTCATTTCTGGAGTCACAGATTGTATTCTCTCATTTTCTAAAAGGGTTTCTGTAATCACCTTTGTTTTTAATACATTAAGTCCAATTTCCCGTATCCTTCCAATTAGAAATGTATGCATCTGTTGCAGAAAGTCACCCGGCCTCCTGTGTAACTTATCATTTAAAACAACTTTTTTTACAACACGAAACCAGTTTTCGGCTATAGAATTGGGGTCCCTGGTCTGCCCCCTGTTTATGCAGTTTATCATGAGTCCGCTCCACAGTGGGATTGTGGCACAATATGACAGATATGAGAGGAGGGCAGAACAAATCATTGGCATCACCACAAACCTGTTGGTTACTCTCCTCGTTTTGCATCTTCAATAATTTTTAAAAAAACTTTAGAAAATGGTAACTCTTTTTTTATGTTTCCATCAGTTCCATCCAAATGAATTTTGCTCTCAGTGCTCATGCCAGGAATCACCTCTGTATCATTAAGATCTTGGTTTTCAATGTTTTTTCATATACTTTTTACAATTCCTTGTTTGCACATTGGCCTGGAACACATACGCCATCTGTGCAAGTACATTTTTAAGGTCATTAATATTAATTGCATTTTGCAGCAAAGCAAATAAATGTATGAAAACTCCTTTTTTTGCTTGCTTACATTGTGTCTGGTGACTTTCATGCTAACTAGCTTTATCATGTGAGCAGAACATATGTGGACAACAGTGAAATTGCATTACATTTTTCCTTCTGCAGCTGTAAAGCATTTTTGTAAATACTCACTTAAACCAAAATTGCAAAATGTATTTAATGCTGAGTGGATAAGCGCCGAGCTAAAATCCAGCTCCACTTTCTGGGGTACGAGTTTCTGTTTGCAAACATAAAAAAAATCACGACACAGACAAGATAACCAATGCTGAATTGTTGGAGTACTCTGGTCTGATGACATCAGTTCCACTATAGGTAATGTAATGTTAGCTTTCCCTGGCACTAATATGCACAATGCATAATATAGAATTTTATGTGATATGTTTTCTATTTTTTTAATTACTGATCCAGTTGCATCTAAATACAAGCAACATTTTTTTGCAGCTTGCAAGTCTTTTAGTACATACAACTGTGCGTCTGAGTACATGTGTACAACAAATGGAGACACTCCAAAGTACTGCATGTGTAATAGTGGGGAAGGGCGTAGCCTTCCCTTGAGACTGAGAGAGTAAAAGGAAGTGTTCCTGAAGACAGACCTCCCCAACTGTGGTAGGCCAAGCTAAGGGGGTTAGCTTTAGTGGTCCAGTTGGTAGAGCAGAGGGGGAACTTAGTGCCCTTATCAAGCCTAGAGAGATATAGAGCTTGTTCCTGGTATAATTCCTTCTGGGCTGTAGTACCTGAAAACAGCCACAAGATGCCACTGTTCGGGGTGCAGATGTCAGGTTGAGTCTGCTAGCCGAGTTATAGACAGTGATGGGTTAAGGTTCTGTGATGACAGCTCACCGAGGGTGGGCATATTAGGAAAGTCTCTGTTTTAATTTCCTGAATCAGGAAGTGATTGAGTAGTACGAGTAGAGATTGCAACCTGATCAGACAGCCTGACTATAGTGGCTGCTAGGGTAGATGGGAGCTCCGAACCCTCAGGCAGTGAGATCCCAGTGCGCAGTTCTCCCCACACAAGAGCACGAGTCCTGTTCGCCCGCCGTAGAAACTCATCAAAGCGTAGTGAGGACACGGGGCACTTCTGGTCTGCAGGAAGCAGAAGAAGCTAAATAGGACTCCAAGCTAAGACGTGGGGGAGAGATATCGGATCCGGTCACTGCTAATACAGAGGAGTCTCTTGGGCCAGGAATTATAGCCACAGAGATGCTCCGCTTAAAGAGGGAACCAGCGCTGAAGCAGTTAACAGCGCCTGTGAGAGAGATGATTGCCTGTCGGGCCTTATCCATTATATCTGACTGTAAATATTGTATATATCCCTCTCCCCCAAGTAAAGTCCAAGTTCTGGTTAAGAACCTCGTGTCCTCTGAAATTATTGCTGCCCTGGTCCCAGAAGAAAATTGCCTGGAGACAGCCGCGATCCGATGGCTAGAAGTAAGTGAAGAGCACTACATACACAGCCACACTTCAGAGGGAGGACACGTATTGTCTGTAGGGTGCCATAGCGAGAGGGGGCTACAGCTCGCCCACGACTACCTCGCTGGGGCACCTTACACATGTACGCCTGATTAAGCTCTGTTGGGTTTTGGACACTTTCTGTTTGCAACTTTTGCACAAGCAGACAATCCATGAAAAAATCTTTGCTCAATCTGTTCTCAAGATTTTTCTCACTTGAGATTTTCTGGATTATATTCCTTGTTTTCACATTGTTTAAATTGCCAAATAATAGTTCCTCTGCATCAGAGCTTGCTACTTTTTTGGTATAAAGTAGACTTGGTTTCAACTGTCCTAGTTCCATTTTTAAAGTGTTCCTTTCCTTTTTGCCGTGTATGCCTCTGGAAGGATTGGCTTCTGACATGTTTAATGGATCCAGAAACATTTACCTTTATCTCAACTTCATAACATTCTTTTTTGGGGTTTTTATCAATTGAAAAAAAAATACTTTATACATCCAGCAAACTTGCATATTGCTCTGGCATGCCAATACAATGCATTTTTTCCTTGACTGAATTGATCTTACTCGGCTATAAATGAATTTTATAAACACAAACATTGTTCAAATTTCCTACACAAGATATCTGTCCAGCCAGGTTTTAATATTCTATAGCCATACCTTTAATTGGCTTTATTTGACTCCATTCCTCTTTAGAAATTATCAAACAAAATTCTGCTGGACAATCAGAACAAAATAGTCCATTTTTACTGTCAGATGTCCTTGCTGTACTGGTGTCAACATTGAGCATTTTTTGGACAGTCAAAGACTTAATGGTTTGGGTTTTGTTGTCCAAAGTTTGATGGTTATTGTTACCCAGGTAATCTGATCTGGCATTTTCTTCATTGTCTTCTTCACTTATATGCTCTTGTGTTGGACTATTTTGGAATGTTGGAATTGTATTTTCCTGAATGTTAGGGAATAAATTCCTTTTTTTTTGTCTTTACTTTCTGATTATAGTCAGATATAGTCCTTGATTGTAGTGAGTTTTTTTTTGCATGATGGACAAAACCATGGTGAGATAAGTTATATATCCTCAATGGTCACATATCCCACACAGGCTGGATGAAACCAGTCTTGACATGAACTACGAGATTGCGCATATGGTTCATCTGGATTGTTTTTTTGCCTGCCTATACAATACAGCTGATCATCCTCATTCACACTGTTGCAGTCTGTAGCTGGAGTTAGGCTGTGTGCACACGATGCGTTTTTAATGCATTTCCGCAACTGCGTAAACGCCGCGGAAACGCATTAAAAACGCATGGTAGAAGGGCAGCAATGTTCCCCAGTGGAAATCCGCATGTGCTGTGCCCATGATGCGGATTTTTCGGCAGCGTAAACGCTGCGTTCAAAAATCCGCAGCATGTCCATTAATTTTGCGGAAAGGCATGCGGAATTGCCATCTTCAATACAATAGAAAAATGCAAGGCAATTCCGCATGTGAAAAACGCGCGAATTACGCGCGAAAAACGCATGTGAAATTCCGCATGCGTTTTCCGGGAAAGGACATGCAGTAATGAAGCAGAAATTTTCCGCTTCATTTCTGCATCGTGTGCACATAGCCTAATAGATGCTGCCGATGATTCTGTTCTTTTGCGCAAACTTCTGCGATCATCATGCCATAATTGGTAAAGCCACTTTCGAGTCTTCAGGTTGTTATCCAGTATATGGGAAGCCATGATCCGCCAAACAGGTGAAGGCTTTCTGTATCCATCCAAGTGTAAGGTAGATTTGTATTTATTGAATAGCTTCACTATGTTATCTTCAGCCAGATCTTGGTCATGAAAATATTTCCAAGCCATTGTAATCGATATTAAAATGCAGACTTACCTTCTCTTCACAGTGTAAAAACTCCTGCTTTGTTATAAATAACTGTAAAGACTTCTCTAATAGCTTGCTGTGCCTTAGTTGGGAAGGTACCATTTAGCTCAGCCATACCCATTCCACCTTGAAGAATGGAACACTCGATTATCTCACTACTTTTAATTGAAGTACCAACTGTCTACAAATTGTTTGCTCTTTATCTTGTGACTTAGCATCAGGGTCGGCTTTGAGCTAAACGGTACCCTGTGGAAAATTGCCTTTGGTTCCCCCCACTCCATTGTTTTTTCTACTCAGTTGCCAGGAGTTGGAACTCCACCGACCTGATAACAGTAAAAGTAATGGAGCAACCCCATAACAATCATAGAATGTTAGAGTTGGAAGGGACCCCCAGGGTCATCGTGTCCATCCCCCTGCTCCAGAGGCATAGCTCGGGTTTTGGTTCCGGGGGGTGGGACTTCTGAGTGGGCCCCTAACCAGGTAACCCTGATTACAAAAATAGTGGCGCACCCAGATAGTGGATGTAGAGGAACCTCAGCAGATGACCGCGCTGTTACTACAGATAATCTCTATACAAAGACCAGCACTGATATTACCACCATATGGAGACCATATCGTGGTAGATACCGGTCCTGCAAAACATATAATAGATTAATCCATTAATGACCGTAGCATTTTCCGTTTTTGTTTTTTTGATCCCTTTCTTCCCTTAGCCATAACTTTTTTTGGGGGAGGGGGGGGTCAATATGGCCATGTGAGGGCTTATTTTTTGTGGGACAAGTTGTACTTTTGAACTACATCAATGATTTTACCATATTGTGTACTAGAAAATGGGAAAAAAATTCCAAGTGTGGTGAAATTGCAAAAAAGTGCAATTCCACAGTTGTTTTTTTTTTACCACGTTCACTGAATGCTAAAACTAACTTGCCATTATGATTCTCCAGGTCTTAATGAATTTGTAGACACCAAACATGTGTAGTTAATTTTTTATTTAAGTGGTGAAAAAAATCCCAAAGTTTGCATAACATAAAAAAATTGGACCTGTAGCGTCTCCATTTTTCGGGATCTGAGGCCGGTAAGGGCTTATTTTTTGCGCGCTGAGGTGACATTTTTATTGATACCATGTTGGGGTAGATTTGATGTTTTGATCGCCCATTACTGCATTAAATTGCAATGTTGCGGCGACCAAAAAAATTTAATTCTGGCGTTTTGATTTTTTCTCTCGTTACGCTGTTTATCGATTGGATTAATTATTTATGTTGATAGATCGAGCGATTCTGAACTAGGCGATACCAAATATGTACATGTTTTATTTTGTTTGTGGCAAAAGGGGGGTGATTTAAACTTTTATATTTTTTATATTTTTAAAAACATTTTTTACACTTTTTTGCTTGATTCTATAGTCTCCATGGGAGACTAGAAGCAGCAGTTGCTTGATTGGCTCTGCTATATACAGACAATGAACAGATGGCCTGTGTGTAGCAGATTAACTCATTTGCTATGAGTGCCGACCACTGGGCGGCGCTCATAGCAATCTGGCAATAACAACCCATCGGTGACCTGTGATCATGTGACTCGTTCACCGATGGGTGGGGCCTATGACGCGCTTTCCGGAGGTGGGAGATAAATGCCGCTGTCAGAAATTGACATTGGCATTTAACATTTTTACAGCCGCTGGTGGATCGCGATTCCACCCGCGGATGTTGCAGGCACATGTCAGCTGTATAGATTAGCTGACAATTGCCTGTAAAGGTGTGACTCAAAAGGTGCACCAAACAGGGGGTTATGACGTGTGTCGTACTATTGCGGCACATGTCATAAAAGGGTTAAAGTACAGTTATATATAGTGACTTACAGCTGACGTTCTTTCTGGCGGAGTTGTTCACTTTTTCCATATTTTCTGGCCCAAACCGACATGACACCTGACTTCTCACATTTCAGGCAGCGTCTCCATTTATCTCCAAGCTGCACAAACTCCTTATCCTGCTGATACCCCAATTCTGAGCCGCTGTCATATGTGTCCATACTACTGGTATTGTGTGCTCTCTTACTGAACCCCACCCCTCAACTGTCCTGGAAAAGTATGGTGACCCCAACATAGTATGATCCCCCAACTGTGCCTTCACACAGCACTCCATGCAGTATAATGGGCCTACATACAATATAATGGCCCCCCACCTCTCCACACTATATAATGGCCCCCACACATCATGATGGACCCCACACAAACCTTCACACTGTCCATACAGTATAATGCACCCCCATAGTCCATACAGTATAATGCACACCATAGTCCATACAGTATAATGCATCCATAGTCCATACTGCATAATGCATCCACAGTCCATACTGCATAATGCACCCCCATAGTCCATACTGTATAATGCACCCCCATAGTCCATACAGTATAATGCATCCATAGTCCATACTGCATAATGCACCCCCATAGTCCATACTGCATAATGCACCCCCATAGTCCATACAGTATAATGCACCCCCATAGTCCATACAGCATAATGCATCCACAGTCCATACAGCATAATGCACCCCCATAGTCCATACAGTATAATGCACCCCCATAGTCCATACCGTATAATGCATCCATAGTCCACACTGCATAATGCACCCCCATAGTCCATACAGTATAATGCATCCATAGTCCATACCGTATAATGCATCCACAGTCCACACTGCATAATGCACCCCCATAGTCCACACAGTATAATGCACCCCCATAGTCCATACTGTATAATGCACCCCCATAGTCCATACAGTATAATGCACCCCCATAGTCCATACAGTATAATGCACCCCATAGTCCATACCGTATAATGCATCCATAGTCCATACAGTATAATGCACCCCCATAGTCCATACTGTATAATGCACCCCCATAGTCCATACAGTATAATGCACCCCCATAGTCCATACAGTATAATGCACCCCCATAGTCCATACAGTATAATGCACCCCCATAGTCCATACTGCATAATGCACCCCCATAGTCCATACTGCATAATCCACCCCCATAGTCCATACACTATAATGCATCCATAGTCCATACAGTATAATGCACCCCCATAGTCCATACTGTATAATGCACCCCCATAGTCCATACCGTATAATGCATCCATAGTCCACACTGCATAATGCACCCCCATAGTCCATACAGTATAATGCATCCATAGTCCATACCGTATAATGCATCCACAGTCCACACTGCATAATGCACCCCCATAGTCCACACAGTATAATGCACCCCCATAGTCCATACTGTATAATGCACCCCCATAGTCCATACAGTATAATGCACCCCCATAGTCCATACCGTATAATGCATCCATAGTCCATACAGTATAATGCACCCCCATAGTCCATACAGTATAATGCACCCCCATAGTCCATACAGTATAATGCACCCCCATAGTCCATACTGCATAATGCACCCCCATAGTCCATACTGCATAATGCACCCCCATAGTCCATACAGTATAATGCATCCATAGTCCATACAGTATAATGCACCCCCATAGTCCATACTGTATAATGCACCCCCATAGTCCATACTGCATAATGCACCCCCATAGTCCATACTGCATAATGCACCCCCATAGTCCATACAGTATAATGCATCCATAGTCCATACAGTATAATGCACCCCCATAGTCCATACAGTATAATGCATCCACAGTCCACACTGCATAATGCACCCCCATAGTCCACACTGCATAATGCACCCCCATAGTCCATACTGCATAATGCACTCCATAGTCCATACAGTATAATGCACCCCCATAGTCCATACAGTATAATGCACTCCCATATACAGTTATATGAAAAAGATTGGGCACCCCTATTCATCTTAAGCTTAATGTTTTGTAAAAATTGGTGTTTTTGCAACAGCTATTTCAGTTTGATATATGTAATAACTGTTGGACACAGTAATGTTTCTGCCTTGAAATGAGGTTTATTGTACTAACAGAAAATGTGCAATCTGCATTCAAACAAAATTTGACAGGTGCATAAGTATGGGCACCTCACCAGAAAAGTGACATTAATATTTAGTAGATCCTCCTTTTGCAAAAATAACAGCCTCTAGTCGCTTCCTGTAGCTTTTAATGAGTTCCTGGATCCTGGATGAAGGTATTTTTGACAATTCCTCTTTACAAAACAATTCCAGTTCAGTTGAGTTTGATGGTCACCGAGCACGGACAACCCTCTTCAAATGATCCCACAGATGTTCAATGATATAAAGGTCTGGGGACTGGGATGGCCATTCCAGAACATTGTAATTGTTCCTCTGCATGAATGCCTGAGTAGATTTGGAGCGGTGTTTTGGATCATTGTCTTGCTGAAAGATCCATCCCCTGGGTAACTTCAACTTTATCACTGATTCTTGAACATTGTTGTCAAGAATCTGCTGATACAGAGTGGAATCCATGCGTCCCTCAACTTTAACAAGATTCCCGGTGCCGGCATTGGCCACACAGCCCCAAAGCATGATGGAACCTCCACCAAATTTTACTGTGGGTAGCAAGAGTTTTTCTTGGAATGCTGTGTTTTTTTGCTGCCATGCATAACGCCTTTTTGTATGACCAAACAACTCAATCTTGGTTTCATCATCCACAGGACCTTCTTCCAAAAAGAAATTGGCTTCTCCAAATGTGCTTTTGCATACCTCAGCCGACTCTGTTTGTGGCGTGCTTGCAGAAACGGCTTCTTTCGCATCACTCTCCCATACAGCTTCTCCTTGTGCAAAGTGCGTTGTATAGTTGACCGATGCACAGTGACACCATCTCCAGCAAGTTGATGCTGCAGCTCTCTGGAGGTGGTCTGAGGATTGTCATTGACTGATCTCACCATTCTTCTTCTCTGCCTTTCTGATGTTTTTCTTGGCCTGCCACTTCTGGCCTTAACAAGAACTGTCCCTGTGTTCTTCCATTTCCTTACTATGTTCCTCACAGTGGAAACTGACAGGTTAAATCTCTGTGGCAGCTTTTTGTATCCTTCCCCTGAACAACTATGCTGAATAATCTTTGTTTTCAGATCATTTGACAGTTGTTTTGAGGAGCCCATGATGCCACTCTTCAGAGGAGATTCAAACAGGAGAACAACTTGCAAGTGGCCACTTTAAGTAGCTTTTCTCATGATTGCATACACCTGGCTATGACGTTCAAAGCTCAATGAGGTTACAAAACCAAAAAAAGTGCTTTAGTACGTCAGTAAAAAGTAGGTAGGAGTATTTAAAACAAGAAAATGATAAGGGTGCCCATACTTATGCACCTGTCAAATTTTGTTTGAATGCAGATTGCACATTTTCTGTTAGTACAATAAACCTCATTTCAAGGCAGAAACATTACTGTTTCCAACAGTTATTATGTGGAACCCCAGGGGTCTGGTTACCACAGTAATAGCAATATTACGTCTGAGAGCAGGTGGGAGGTCTCCTGGTCAGGTACCCTAAGCATGCCACACCTCCTGCCCAGTCCTGGGAGGGGAAGAACTTCCCCTATAAAAACTGGGGCTGAGGCAGGGTTAGAGGAGAGAGAAGAAGAGGAGTCCCAGACAGAGACACAGTCTGGTCTGGAGTGGAGCAGATACAGGGAGAGCAAGATCAGGAGCTCTGTGGGAGCAGTGATAGAAGGGGTCAGGGACTGGAAGCTGTAGAGCTCATCCTGACTGAAGAGATCTCACCGGACACGAAGTCCGAGGCTGTGGGGACTGATCCATACCCAGCAGCAGAAACCGACCGGCAGGGGATTTCAGGTCCTCTGGCCAAGAAACCCGAAGGCACGGTCACACGCAAGGGACCAGCACCGCCGGCGTGGAGCGGAGGCTACCAGAAGGCCCCGAGTCACCGGCCATACGGGTGAGCACCACACGGTACACTCAGGGACGTGGGCTACTTCTACCCGCTTCTAGCAAGGTAGCCAGGAAGAGTACAATTAGTTGGGGAGGCCTACAACTCCGCCTGGCCAGGGGAGATCCTATCTGCTCACGGACTGACCAGGCCCCGATCGCTAGCCAGTACTCCCGGGAGGGTCTACCTTTGCCACCAGTAAAGACCCTAAACTACACCGCACCGTCTCTGAGTGGTTCCTGGTGCCTGCGTGCAATTCTGCTATCCCCATCATCCACGTCCGCTGCCCTGAGGCCATACCCCTCCCGTTGGGGGTTATACCATCCACGCTGCAAAACCGTACCACCGGCCTCAGCGGTCTGCCCTGCAGCGGTGGTTTCATAACCGCATTCAACGGGTGGCGTAGTCGAACTCTATAACATCTTACTCTAAGTTCTGCCACTTGGTTTGACACCCTGGGCACGGACCGGGTCACCGCCACGAGGACTACTGCCCCTATCAGATCCGGCTCCGGGTATTCCCCGCATGCGCAACGCTACACAACACAGGCCCAGGGGGCGCGTCAACTTTGGCGTAGTCGGCAGGATTTCGTGCCCGCAACCACCGGGTACTGCGTGCCTGAAAAAGACTGTTAAACTTACCTGTGGTGAAGATTCCCGCCATCCGACGCCATCTTCTGCCTTCTTCCCGCCATCCGTGGAGTTTTCCCGCCATCCGACACCATCTTCTGCCTTCTTCCCGCCATCCGTGGAGTTTTCCCGCCATTGGACGCCATCTTGAGGACGCCACGCGGGAAGAAGAGGGGCGTGGACTCCGAAAGCGCGCGAGAACTGAAGCTCCGCCTCACGTCCGGACGTTGCGTAAGGTCCTGGAAGGAGCCCAGCAGACGCCGACGTCACAGGAGCGCGACGGAAGGTCCTCAACCCTGACGATCCACTGCGGAGCCGCGGCCTACGGAAGAGGATCATCGCAAGGTAGGCCACGGTCCACTAGGGGGGAGGAGGATGTCGGATACGGAGGAGAGCTTCACTGCCACAGCCACCGCCAGCGCCACCGCTGCTGCGGTCATGCCTTTCACCATGCCCTATATCCCGGGGGCAGCCTGGCTACCCCAGTACTCAGGGGAGTCACATACCCTAAATGACTTCAGAGAAAAGCTGGATAGCCTCTTCCAGGTGTACCCCCTCACAGAAGAGCAAAAAGTGAGCATCCTGGTGGCTCAATTAACAGGGGCAGCCCAAAGGGAGGTAAAGTCCTGGCCACTTGGGAGGAGGAGGACTGTCGCAGAGATACTAGCCCGGCTGAAGGACACCTTTGATACCCGTACCTCAGCCGAGATCAAGCTTAGATTCTACGGGTGCAAGCAGCGAGCACATGAGAATATAAGGGACTATGCACTAAACTTACAAGAGGCCCTGAGAGCCATTAAGCAGGCCGACCCTGACGGCGTGGGAAACGAAGACAAGTTGTTGACTGAACAATTTATAGAGGGTCTACATTGCAATGCCCACCGAACCCAGTTGCGGGCAATGGCCTTACAGGACCCTCATCTGGACTTTGCACAGTTCAAGGACAGAGCCATCCGGGTGCTCCGAGAACCGGCACCAGGTGGCGCTGTGACGCACAGACGCCCTACTACCACTTACCACCAGGAGACGGCGCCCTTGTCAGCAGGGCCTGTGGGAGCTGATGCGCAGGCTTTAAACAATGACCCGGCTACAGACCTGCACCATCAGGTCCAAGAGCTAACTAAAAGCGTTGCTGCGCTAACCCGAACTGTGCAGTCTTTACAGGTTTCTACTCCAGGGAAGATCCAGCTGGCATCCGGACCGGAGGATATCCCGTGGCGACGACCAAGGAGGACCCCACCGGCCAGAGGAAGACCCAGCGACCGATACAACGAGGACGGACAACCCATCTGCCGCCGCTGCAATCAACCCGGACATATGGCAAGGTACTGTCCTTTAAACTGGCACAACCTGGGGTAGAGGGCCAACCCCTAGGAATAAGATCACTAGGCCCATCGAACTGGCGTGACAAATATGTGGGAGAACGTCCAGTCTTGCCTGTGGTACTGGATGGCATTCCTATGAGTGCCCTACTGGACACCGGGTCACAGGTCACCACCATCCCGTACGTGCTCTTCAAGCAGTACTGGAATGACTCGGATATAACCCGCTACCCTGACGACGACTTGAGTATCATCGCCAGCAATGGTCAGCCCGTGCCACAGATCGGATTTAAAGAGGTGACCATTAAAATCGGTAAAGTCGAACTGGCAGCACAGGGACTGATCATTGTGGACATTGACAAGCGCGAGAGTCACCCAAAGATAACTCTAGGAACTAATGTGATTGAAAATTGTCTTGCAGAGGTGATTCTCGTTTTACAGCAGGTTGCCAAGAACGCCAGCTCCGGCCAGCAGCGAGTGCTCCAAAAAGAGATCCGGGCACTGATGCGACGGCAACAGGTGGAACTCTCCGGTGGTGAGATTGGTAGCGTGAGAATGTGTGACCCTGTCCCTATTGCCATGCCCCCGAAAAGTGAAATGATGATTTGGTGCCGGGCAGCTATTGGTCTGAGAGGTAGAGATTACCAGGCAATGGTAGAACCAGTCTACTCAGACAGTAGGCCCACCATTTTGACGGCACGGGGGGTGGTTGATGTACGCCATGGGAGGGTGCCCGTTCGCATAATAAATATCGGGAAGAGGGAAGTGTACCTGCCCCGGTATGCTACGCTAGCCAAATTGTATACCATCAACCAAAATTCTGTACAGTCCGTGGAACCCTTGCCTCCATCTCATCCAGAGGAAGGTAACGGCTCTAAGCAACAAATGGAGGACTGGTGTCAGCAACTGCATTTGGGTACTGACTCCACACCCGCTCACCACAAGCAGGGAGTCTACCGGGTGATCCAGGAATACGAGAGAGTGTTCAGTAAACACCCGCTAGACTTCGGGCGGGTAAAGGGAGTGGAACATCACATCCCCACGGGAGACCATCCTCCCATAAAGGAGAGGTATCGTCCCGTACCCCCTGCACACTACCAACACGCCAAGGGGATGCTTAGAGACATGAAGGAGGCTGGGGTAATCAGGGATAGCTGTAGCCCCTGGGCAGCTCCACTAGTCTTGGTTAAAAAGAAAGACAACACCATGAGGATGTGTGTAGATTACCGGAAAATCAACCGTATCACACACAAAGATGCGTACCCCTTACCAAGGATAGAGGAGTCTTTGGCTACTTTAAAATCTGCTAACTTCTTCTCCACTTTGGATCTCACTAGCTTGTACTGGCAGGTTCCTGTAGCAGAGGCGGACCGGGAGAAGACCGCATTCACCACCCCGATGGGACTTAGCGAGTTTACCTGCATGCCGTTCGGACTCTGCAACGTACCAGGAACCTTCCAACGATTGATGGAATGCTGTCTGGGACACCGGAACTTTGAGACGGTCCTGCTGTACCTGGACGATGTTATAGTTTATTCCAAAACCTACGAGGACCACCTGAAACACCTGGCGGAAGTGTTTGAAGCCCTGGCAAACTACGGTCTGAAGGTGAAACCGTCGAATTGTCACCTGCTTAAACCAAAAGTACAGTACCTGGGACACGTGGTGAGTGCTGACGGAGTGGCTCCCGACCCTGATAAGATCACCGCGATTAAGGAATGGCCAAGACCCTCCAGCGTAAAGGAAGTGCGGCAGTTCCTCGGGTTGGTAGGCTACTACCGAAGGTTCATTCCCGGTTTCACCAAAAAGGCAGCTCCTATGCAGGACCTCCTGATAGGCCAGTCCAGGAAGGCCAAGAACCAGAAGCCGCCCTTCAGATGGGAGAAGCTGGAGGAAGAGTCCTTCCGCCAGCTGAAGATGGCCCTCACGGGGGATGAAATCCTGGCGTACCCTGATTACAGCCAGCCCTTTATCCTCTACACCGACGCAAGTAACATCCGGCTAGGAGCCGTACTGTCCCAGATCCAGCAGGGAAGAGAACGGGTAATTGCTTACGCCAGCCGAAAACTGCGACCCACCGAAAGAAACCCTGAGAATTACAGCTCATTCAAGCTAGAGTTCCTGGCAGTGGTGTGGGCAGTCACCGAACGCTTTAGGCACTACGTCGCCTCTTCCCGGTTCACCGTGTACACGGATAACAACCCGTTGACACATCTGGACACTGCAAGACTCGGTGCCCTGGAGCAGAGATGGATGGCCCGCCTGTCCAACTATGAGTTCACAATCAAATACCGGGCAGGACGCTCCAATACCAACGCGGATGCCTTGTCCAGAATGCCGAACCTACCGGACGTAGGGGAAGATCCAGAGGAACTGGAAGAAGTTGAACTCCCCGTGTTCCACCGTCATGGGACTACCCAGTATTCCCACCGTGTAAGGGGTAAGCAATCCGCTACGTTCAACCCCTTACCTCATTACAACTGGGCGGAAACGCAAGACAGTGACCCCGCCGTCCGACTGGTGAAGGAGATGCTGACTCAGCCAGATGCTCGCCTTGACCCAGACGCTCCGGAGGAAACCAAGCAACTGTGGGCTGAGAAGAGTCGACTGTTCCTTTACAAGGGGAAGTTGTGCCGAAGAATGGTTAACTCCCGGACGCATGAACTGATCTGGCAAGTAGTGGTGCCAAGAAGAGACGCGGCTATGGTACTGGAGGCATACCACGACGGAGCTGGGCACTTCGGATGGAAGAAGCTGGAGTTCCTGCTGCGCGGGCGGTTCCACTGGGTAGGCATGAGAGGAACCATCGAGAGGTGGTGCAGAGACTGTGGCCCATGCAGCCTAAGAAGGAAGGACCGTGCCAGCCAGAAGACTCCCCTGCAGTCCATCGTCAC
Organism: Phyllobates terribilis; assembly: GCF_046119375.1. NCBI lineage: Eukaryota > Metazoa > Chordata > Amphibia > Anura > Dendrobatidae > Phyllobates > Phyllobates terribilis. The sequence continues at coordinate 3,302,454 of NW_027362880.1, read as the reverse complement.
CAGGCAGCCGTTGGAACTGGTAGCCTTGGATCATGTAAAACTGACCCCCAGCAGAAGTGGCTACGTCTGTGCGTTAACCATCGTGGATCACTACTCCCGGTTCTTGGTTGTAGTCCCCGTCAAGGACTTAACGGCTCAAACAGCAGCTAGAGCCTTCCAGCAGCACTTCTGCTGTCCACACGGATACCCAGAGCAGGTGCTGACGGACCAGGGACCTGCCTTTGAAGCGGAAGTCTTCCAGGAGTTCTGCACTCTGTATGGCTGCCGGAAGATAAGAACAACACCCTATCATCCGCAAACCAATGGACTCTGCGAGAACATGAACCAGGTGGTGATAGACCTTCTGAAAACGTTGCCCCTGGAAGAACGCAGTCTGTGGCCTGAGAAACTGCCTGATCTGGTGGACCTATACAACCACATCCCTGTAGGTTCTACCAACTGTACCCCGGCTTACCTAATGAGAGCAAGACCTGGTAAGCTGCCTGTTGATCTGGATATGTGAGTCCTGACACCCGAGGACACTTCACCAGAAGCAGACTGGGACACAGAGAGGCAGCAGCAGTACCGGAAAGTACAGGAGAGCGTTGAGCGAAGTCTCTGTCAAGCAAGAGAAAGACAGGAGAAGACTTACAACCAGTATGCTCCCGCTGTTCCCCTGGTACCTGGAGAGCAGGTCTTGAAAAGGAAGAGACAGCTCCACAAGTTGGACGACCAGTGGGAGAAGGACCCGTACACCGTACTGCCATCAAGCCATGAAAACCCAAAAATCTGCACAATCAGTAAGGATGGAGGAGAAACCACAGCCATTGTCTCCCGAGATCACCTGAAGAAGTGTCCCGAGCAGCTACGAAACCCTGAAGAAGATCAAGAAAACCCTCGACCCGCAGAGGAAAGGGAAGAGATGGTCAGTACTGTACTCGGAGACTTCCCTCGGTCTTGGACACAAGTGAATGGCGCTGTTGTGGTACCCGTCCTCACCTTCCTCCAGCCAGCATCCCAAGTGCCTACGGAAAAACAGGTAGAGCTGGAAGAGCAGCCGGTCCAGGAGGCAGAAGACCCCACACAAGCAGACCAGGAGAATCGACCCTCTGCTTATAGTGAGCCTGCCGTGCCCCTAGTGAGCCAAAGAACCCGTAGACAGCTGCCCAGCTTACCTTTGACAGCTCCTACACCCTGTAGCTCAGGACTGGTCAGTAAGCTCCGTAGGTCTACTAGGGCCACTAGAGGCCAGTTGCCAGTACGTTGGAGGATCTAAAGTGTTCAGACTGTTTTAGTGGTATTTACCTGTTTACTGTTGCTTGTAAATAATTATGTTTTTCCAGTTATTTTATAGGTGTCAATTGTGGATTAACTGGAAGTCTGTTGTATATATGTTTGGAGCGTAACCCAGGAACGGACTAAAGACTGTTAAAGACTCGGGGTAGGACAGACCCCTACCTGGTTACGGCTCCCTGTTCTTTGGTGAAATGGACACCCTTATTGCTTCAAAAACTGCACCCGGTTGCGGACACGCCGTGACCACCCTAACGTGTTTTTCCTTATTGTATTGTTCCTGTTTATACCCTGTTCTGTTTTCAAAAATATGTTTAGTCCCGGAGTACTAAATTTTACTAGGGGGGAATGTGGAACCCCAGGGGTCTGGTTACCACAGTAATAGCAATATTACGTCTGAGAGCAGGTGGGAGGTCTCCTGGTCAGGTACCCTAAGCATGCCACACCTCCTGCCCAGTCCTGGGAGGGGAAGAACTTCCCCTATAAAAACTGGGGCTGAGGCAGGGTTAGAGGAGAGAGAAGAAGAGGAGTCCCAGACAGAGACACAGTCTGGTCTGGAGTGGAGCAGATACAGGGAGAGCAAGATCAGGAGCTCTGTGGGAGCAGTGATAGAAGGGGTCAGGGACTGGAAGCTGTAGAGCTCATCCTGACTGAAGAGATCTCACCGGACACGGAGTCCGAGGCTGTGGGGACTGATCCATACCCAGCAGCAGAAACCGACCGGCAGGGGATTTCAGGTCCTCTGGCCAAGAAACCCGAAGGCACGGTCACACGCAAGGGACCAGCACCGCCGGCGTGGAGCGGAGGCTACCAGAAGGCCCCGAGTCACCGGCCATACGGGTGAGCACCACACGGTACACTCAGGGACGTGGGCTACTTCTACCCGCTTCTAGCAAGGTAGCCAGGAAGAGTACAATTAGTTGGGGAGGCCTACAACTCCGCCTGGCCAGGGGAGATCCTATCTGCTCACGGACTGACCAGGCCCCGATCGCTAGCCAGTACTCCCGGGAGGGTCTACCTTTGCCACCAGTAAAGACCCTAAACTACACCGCACCGTCTCTGAGTGGTTCCTGGTGCCTGCGTGCAATTCTGCTATCCCCATCATCCACGTCCGCTGCCCTGAGGCCATACCCCTCCCGTTGGGGGTTATACCATCCACGCTGCACAACCGTACCACCGGCCTCAGCGGTCTGCCCTGCAGCGGCGGTTTCATAACCGCATTCAACGGGTGGCGTAGTCGAACTCTATAACATCTTACTCTAAGTTCTGCCACTTGGTTTGACACCCTGGGCACGGACCGGGTCACCGCCACGAGGACTACTGCCCCTATCAGATCCGGCTCCGGGTATTCCCCGCATGCGCAATGCTACACAACACAGGCCCAGGGGGCGCGTCATATTACATATATCAAACTGAAATAGCTGTTGCAAAAAAAACAATTTTTACAAAACATTAAGCTTAAGATTAATAGGGATGCCCAAACTTTTTCATATAACTGTAGTATAAGGCACTCCATAGTCCATACAGTACAATGCACCCCTATATAGTATAATGCACCCCATAGTCCATACAGTATAATACACCCCCATAGTCCTCATTACAGTTTAACGGCCACCCCAATGTTGTAAAAAATACTAAAATACAATGCTCACCTCACCATTCCCTGCTGATCTGGTCGCCACAGCTTTATTCTGAAGCGTCACACATCTCAGAGTAGAGGACGCCACTTAGTGACATCATCGTGCTCAGACGTCAGACGCAGAGGAAGAATGGTGGGGGAGGAAGCGACAGTTGACGCTCCCTCCCTCATTGCTTTGAAGTGTATCAACCAGCTCATGGGCCATATAGCGGCAGTACAGGGAGATCATGTCTCCATGCTCTACTGCAGAGTTTAACTGCATCGGCACACACTGATACAGTTGAAAGTAGCTTCATTCTACGTGGGCCCCTCAGAGTGTGGAGCCCGGCATCGCCGCACCCTTTGCCCCCCCCAGTAGCTATGCTACTGCTCTGCTCACTGCAGGAGTCACCCAGCCATCTCAGACAGATGACTGTCTAGTCTCTGAAGACTTCCATTGAAGGAGAACTCACCACTAGTGTTGATCGAGTATGCTTGTTTCTCGAGATTTATGAGCATACTTGGGCGAGTACCTCTTATCGTCGGACTGCTCAGTGTGTATGTTTTTACTGTTCCGTGAACATGATTTGCGACTGTTTGGCAGCTTTATTACATGTGAGGAATGCTGAGAAAACAGGCATTCATCACGTGTTAAAGCTGTCAAACTGTCACAAATCATGTTCACGAACGGGAAAAACTTACACGCCGAGCACTCCGATAAGAGGTACTCGCCCGAGTATACTCGTAAATCTCGAGCAACGAGCATACTCGCTCAACACTACTCACCACCTCTCGTGGCCGCCTGTTCCACTGATTGATCACCCCATATCAAACAGTGTCTTCTAATATCTAATCTGTATCCCCATTGCTTCTCCTGTTTCCATGTGCGAATGAGAATAAGGACGATCCCTCTACACTGTGGCAGCTCTTCAGATATGTGTAGACAGCTATTAAGTCTCCTCTTAGTCTTCTCTTTTGCAGCTAAACATTCCTAGATCCTCTAACCGTTCCTCATAGGACATTGTTAGCAGACCTGTCACCATTCTGGTTGCTCTTCTCTGAACTTCCTCCAGATTCTTCATGTCTTTAAAACATGTGCATATTAGTGATTAAGGCACAGCTTGCAACTGCTGCTCCACCAGAAATGTTACTTAAGCCTTGGATTGTTGTACTTTTTTGGTGTAATTTACTCTACCTTAGTGGTGTAAAAAATGATGAGTGGCATTGCCACTCCTCACTTACTCCACACTACAAACATACTGCACACAGCACTCACGCTAACCATATACTGCCACACAGCGCTCACATTGGCCATATACCACATATAGCACTCCCGTTGGCCATATAGCGCTCTCGCTGGCCGTATACAGCACACACAGCTCATATTGGCTATATACTGCACGCAGCACTCATGACATCAGTGGCCGATAAGTAACACTTATTCAAATCTGTGAAAAGTGACTATTTGCCCACTTTGATGCCCATTCTGATGCCCAGAACCCATTTGGGCCAGGCTGGAGTGCCCTGAATTTGATGTGGTCCATCACTATGTATGAAATACTGGTATGAGATCAGTAGCCCAAAGTCATTTAACCAATGAAAAACACCAGTTACTTATTGAAATCTGTGAAAAGTGGCTATTTGCCTGCTTTGATGCCCATTTTGATGCCTAGAACCCATTTGGGTCAGCCTAGAGTGACCTGAATTTGATGCGGCCCAATGCTATGTATGTAATGTTCGTGTGAGATCAGTGGCCCAAAGTCATTTAACCCCTTAGAAACACCAGTTACTTATTCAAATCTGTGAAAAGTGGCTATTTACCCACTTTGATGCCCAGAACCCATTTGGGCCAGGCTGGAGGAACCTGAATTTGATGTGGGCCATCACTATGTATGTAATGTTGGTGTGAGATCAGTGGTCCAAAGTCATTTAACCCTTGAAAAACACCAGTTACTTATTCAAATCTGTGAAAAGTGGCTATTTGCCCGCTTTGATGCCCATTTTGATGCCCAGAACCCATTTGGGCCAGGCTGGAGGGAACTGAATTTGATATGGGTCATCACTATGTATGTAGTGGTGGTGTGAGATTAGTGGCCCAAAGTAATTTAACCTTTTCAGTAACACCCTTCAGTGCCCGCTTTGATGCCCATTTTTGTGCCAGTTTTATGACATTTGTAGCTGCTTTTAAGCGTTTTCACATCAGGGCACCTCGCTGCAATATATTTTTTCATTTATTTATCTATTTTTTGTAATTAAACCTGCAAAAAACAGCAAAAAAGAAATTGCCGAATAAGAAACCAACTTCAGCCCCGAATAAGAAACCAACTTCAGCATCGTTTATTGACAGGCGAATTTCACTTTTTACCAAGTGAGATAGGAGATCATCCTGAATTCCGCAGTAAAAATCTGTTTATTTTGTTTAGGAGACAAGTGAGATGCTCAGCAGGCCGTCTGACACTAATTCGTTCCGATCAAGCTTATTATAGGCGATGCAAAATATACACAATCAGATATGACAGGCAGCTAACACTAATACTCGCTGCCGACTATAGATAATATTCTAAGCATACTGTGTTTCAAAAGATACGGTTACGGCTTCTACACATACAGTGGTGTGAAAATGTTTGCCCCTTCCTGATTTCTTATTCTTTTGCATGTTTGTCACTTAAATGTTTCAGATCACCAAACAAATGTAAATATTACACAAAGAAAACACAAGTAACCACAAAAGTTTTTAAATGAAGGTCTTTATTATTTAGGGAAAAAAATCCAAACTTATAGGGCCCTGTGTGTAAAAGTGATTGCCCCCTAAATCTAATAACTGGTTGAGCCACCCTTCGCAGCAACAACTGCAATCAAGCGTTTGCAGTTTGGCAATGAGTCTTTTACAACGCTCTGGGGGAATTTTGGCCACTCATCTTTGCTAAATTTTTGTAATTCAGCCACATTGGAGGGTTTCCGAGCATGAACCGCCTATTTAAGGTCATGCCACAGCATCTCAATCAGATTAAAGTCAGGACTTTGACTAGGCCACTCCAAAGTCTTAATTTTGCTTTTCTTAAGCCATTCAGAGGTGGATTTGCTGGTGTGTTTCGGATCATTGTCCTGTTGCATAACCCAAATGCGCTTCAGCTTGAGGTCACGAACAGATGGCCGGACATTCTCCTTCAGGATTTTTTGGTAGACAGCAGAATTCATGGTTCCATTTACCACAGCAAATCTTCCAGGTCCTGAAGCAGCAAAACAGCCCCAGACCATCACACTACCACCACATTTTACTGTGGGTATGATGTTCCTTTTCTGAAATGCTGTGTTACTTCTACGCTAGATGTAATAGGACATACACCTTTCAAAAAGTTCAACTTTTGTCTTGTCAGTCCACAGTGTATTCTCCCAAAAGTCTTGGGGGATCATCAAGATGTTTTCTGACAAAACTGAGAAGAGCATTTATGTTCTTATTGCTTAGCAATTTTTTTGTCTTGGAACTCTGCCATGCAGGCCATTTTTGCCAAGTCTCTTTTTTATGGTGGAGTCTTGAACATGGACCTTAACTGAGGCAAGTGAGGCCTGCAGTTCTTTGGATGTTGTTGTGGGGTCTTTTGTGACCTCTTGGATGAGTGGCCGTGGCGCTCTTAGGGTAATTTTGGTCGGCCGGCCACTCCTGGGAAGGTTGACCCTGTTCCATGCTTTTGCTATTTGTGGATAATGGCTTTCACTGTGGTTCGCTGAAGTCCTAAAGCTTTAGAAATGGCTTTATAACCTTTTCCGGATTGATCGATCTCAATTGCTTTTTTTCTCATTTGTTCTTGAATTTATTTGGATCGCGGCATGATGTCTAGCTTTTGAGGATCTTTTGGTCTACCTCACTTTGTCAAGCAATTCCTATTAAAGTATTTTATTGATTGAGAACAGGTGTGGCAGCAATCAGGCCTGAGTGTGGCTAGGGAAATTTAACTCAGAATCCCAAAGATGTGATAAACCACAGTTAATTTATGTTTTAAGTGGTGTGTGTGTGTGTGTGTATGTGTGTGTGTGTGTGTGTGTATGTGTGTGTGTGTGTGTGTGTAGTGTAGTGTAGTGTAGTGTAGTGTAGTGTGAGTGTATTAATATAGTCATCTACCTCCTTCTCCTGAAGAATGTGGCAGTAGATCAGTATAGTAACACACACCACACTACATACACATATAAGCAGCTTTAGTATAAAGAATCCTCATGGGGGGGCTTCTTTAAGTGAGATGGAGGTATGGCATGAGACCACTTGTCTCTGCCGAATGTCTGCGCAGGGCCTGTGCGGCTAGCAGTTTTACTGGCCCATTGTGATTGGCCCCTTAGCAGGTTTATTGCATGTATCCGGCAGTTTGTCATATTAGTAAGTCTTTAAAACCTTTCAGAAATTACAGGACATAGTTGGGGTTTGTGCACACTGAGTTTTTGAGGAGTCTTTGGAGCAGAAACGGAGTGGAAACTCACCTCAAAAATGTAAAACTTCTCAAAAACTTGGAGGTTCAGTTTCTGCTTTGAAAGCTCGTCAAAAGGACTCCTTGTACTCACAGCCTTAGTATGATTGAGAAAAAGACATGTCCATCAAGTTCTATGGAGTGATTGGTAAGGGGTGTAGATCCATCCAGAATGTCTGATCCAATGCTTTACTAGAGCCTAAAGCTGGAAAATCTGGGTTATGTTAATAAAAAATAAACCTTAAAAAAAAAGTTTTCTGCCCTTTTCTTTCTGGTGTCCTGCATGTGGTTTTCTTCTGTAGAATACACTCGATGTACGAGTATACAAGTATTCCATGTTACCTCTGTGAAGTTACTGAGCATTCACATCACTTTGTAGAAAGCACCATGTCCATGTACCTGAACATCGCTGGTTGTATGGGGATCAGAGCCAAAAAAGGGGAAAAAAGGGCCCGATTTGTAATGTGTTTTTAAGTCACTTTTCTTTTGATGTCTTTTAGTATTCCTACATATTTTTGCGCCTGATTCTTATAAATTGTGCGTGTGGTTTCATGAATTTGGATGGATTTAGCACAAGTCTCATATGTTCCACTGCAATGTCGCAAAAAAACGGAGTAAAAATGACAGCCGTCTATAGAATAATTTGGGGTGGGGGCCTAGTACATTTCTGCAGAAGGGTCTAGGCTATTTTTGCTCTCACTTGAGAGCTTGAGGAAGGTGAGTGGTTTTCGCTCCTTTCATGTGGTGTTGGTGCAGTGTGTCGGCCATTGTTGCTGTGGTTTTGTGCTTGTGGGGCGGCGTGGCCTGGAGTCATGGGGACTCGGTCTGGCAGTATGGGTGCTGTGAGGCACCGGGCCGCCCGCCCTGCTGGTGCATTGTCGCTGCGGCGGTGGGTGGCGCACGGCTCCGCTCCCGTTCAGGCAGGAAATGTTAGGACCCTCTATGAGGTTTGCCGTGACGTGGCAGTGGGCTTCATACAGTCTGATCATTACATCAAATGGATGAGTTTTTGGAGGTGCGCTCCATGCTCCTTTTTTTTACATTTCTGTAAAGACTTTGTAACATTTTAAATAAACCCAGACGAAGACATAAAATAGACTTTACAAAAGGGGCAAATTAAAACCGTATAAGGCCGAAATGAGAACCAGCCAAAAACACAGAAAACCACACAAAAATGTGCAAATGAAAACATGGATTGGGCCAAAAGTTTATTATTATAGAGCGATTGATACCTTTAGTTATAAAAAGGGACTTAAAATGGGAGTTGTATCACAGCTCAATACAACCTACTTTATATTTCACCAAATACATTAATGTAATTATAGCGGTGCATAGTATGGTATGGATGGTGTATATAAACATGGAGACAAGATGGCGGTATATTATCGTACCTATAGCGGTGCATGGTATGGATGGTGTATATAAGCATGCAGACAAGATGGCGGTATATTATCGTACCTATAGTGGTGCATGGTATGGATGGTGTATATAAACATGGAGACAAGATGGCGGTATATTATCGTACCTATAGCGGTGCATGGTATGGATGGTGTATATAAGCATGCAGACAAGATGGCGGTATATTATCGTACCTATAGCGGTGCATAGTATGGATGGTGTATATAAACATGCAGACAACATGGCGGTATATTATCGTACCTATAGCGGTGCATGGTATGGATGGTGTATATAAGCATGCAGACAAGATGGCGGTATATTATCGTACCTATAGCGGTGCATGGTATGGTATGGATGGTGTATATAAACATGCAGACAAGATGGCGGTATATTATCGTACCTATAACGGTGCATGGTATGGTATGGATGGTGTATATAAACATGCAGACAAGATGGCGGTATATTATCGTACCTATAGCGGTGCATGGTATGGATGGTGTATATAAACATGCAGACAACATGGCGGTATATTATCGTACCTATAGCGGTGCATGATATGGATGGTGTATATAAACATGCAGACAAGATGGCGGTATATTATCGTACCTATAGCGGGTGCATGGTATGGTATGGATGGTATATATAAACATGCAGACAACATGGCGGTATATTATCATACCTATAGCGGTGCATGGTATGGATGGTGTATATAAACATGCAGACAACATGGCGGTATATTATCGTACCTATAGCGGTGCATGATATGGATGGTGTATATAAACATGCAGACAAGATGGCGGTATATTATCGTACCTATAGCGGTGCATGATATGGATGGTGTATATAAACATGCAGACAAGATGGCGGTATATTATCATACCTATAGCGGTGCATGATATGGATGGTGTATATAAACATGCAGACAAGATGGCGGTATATTATTGTACCTATAGCGGGTGCATGGTATGGTATGGATGGTATATATAAACATGCAGACAACATGGCGGTATATTATCGTACCTATAGCAGTGCATGGTATGGTATAGATGGTGTATATAAACATGCAGACAACATGGCGGTATATTATCGTACCTATAGCGGTGCATAGTATGGATGGTGTATATAAACATGCAGACAACATGGCGGTATATTATCATACCTATAGCGGTGCATAGTATGGATGGTGTATATAAACATGCAGACAACATGGCGGTATATTATCGTACCTATAGCGGTGCATGATATGGATGGTGTATATAAACATGCAGACAAGATGGCGGTATATTATCGTACCTATAGCGGTGCATGATATGGATGGTGTATATAAACATGCAGACAAGATGGCGGTATATTATCATACCTATAGCGGTACATGGTATGGATGGTGTATATAAACATGCAGACAAGATGGCGGTATATTATCGTACCTATAGCGGTGCATGGTATGGATGGTGTATATAAACATGCAGACAACATGGCGGTATATTATTATACCTATAGCGGTGCATGGTATGGATGGTGTATATGAACATGCAGACAATATGGCGGTATATTATTATACCTATAGCGGTGCATAGTATGGTATGGATGGTGTATATAAACATGCAGACAAGATGGCGGTATATTATCATACCTATAGCGGTGCATGGTATGGATGGTGTATATAAACATGCAGACAAGATGGCGGTATATTATCGTACCTATAGCGGTGCATGGTATGGTATGGATGGTGTATATAAACATGCAGACAAGATGGCGGTATATTATCATACCTATAGCGGTGCATGGTATGGATGGTGTATATAAACATGCAGACAAGATGGCGGTATATTATCATACCTATAGCGGTGCATGGTATGGATGGTGTATATAAACATGCAGACAAGATGGCGGTATATTATCGTACCTATAGCGGTGCATGGTATGGTATAGATGGTGTATATAAACATGCAGACAAGATGGCGGTATATTATCATACCTATAGCGGTGCATGGTATGGATGGTGTATATAAACATGCAGACAAGATGGCGGTATATTATCGCACCTATAGCGGTGCATGGTATGGATGGTGTATATAAACATGCAGACAAGATGGCGGTATATTATCGTACCTATAGCGGTGCATGGTATGGTATGGATGGTGTATATAAACATGCAGACAAGATGGCGGTATATTATCGCACCTATAGCGGTACATGGTATGGATGGTGTATATAAACATGCAGACAAGATGGCGGTATATTATCGTACCTATAGCGGTGCATAGTATGGATGGTGTATATAAACATGCAGACAACATGGCGGTATATTATTATACCTATAGCGGTGCATGGTATGGATGGTGTAGATGTACATGCAGAGGACATGACGGTATATTATCGTACCTATAGCGGTGCATAGTATGGATGGTGTATATAAACATGCAGAGAAGATGGCGGTATATTATCGTACCTATAGCGGTGCATGGTATGGATGGTGTATATAAACATGCAGACAACATGGCGGTATATTATCGTACCTATAGCGGTGCATAGTATGGATGGTGTATATAAACATGCAGAGAAGATGGCGGTATATTATCGTACCTATAGCGGTGCATGGTATGGTATGGATGGTGTATATAAACATGCAGACAAGATGGCGGTATATTATCATACCTATAGCGGGGCATGATATGGTATGGATGGTGTATATAAACATGCAGACAAGATGGCGGTATATTATCATACCTATAGCGGCGCATGGTATGGTATGGATGGTGTATATAAACATGCAGACAAGATGGCGGTATATTATCGTACCTATAGCGGTGCATAGTATGGATGGTGTATATAAACATGCAGACAACATGGCGGTATATTATCGTACCTATAGCGGTGCATAGTATGGATGGTGTATATGAACATGCAGACAAGATGGCGGTATATTATCGTACATATAGCGGTGCATGGTATGGATGGTGTATATAAACATGCAGAGAACATGGCGGTATATTATCGTACCTATAGCGGTGCATAGTATGGATGGTATATATAAACATGCAGACAAGATGGCGGTATATTATCGTACCTATAGCGGTGCATGGTATGGTATGGATGGTGTATATGAACATGCAGACAAGATGGCGGTATATTATCGTACCTATAGCGGTGCATGGTATGGTATGGATGGTGTATATAAACATGCAGACAAGATGGCGGTATATTATCATACCTATAGCGGTGCATGGTATGGTATGGATGGTGTATATAAACATGCAGACAAGATGGCGGTATATTATCGTACCTATGGCGGTGCATGGTATGGTATGGATGGTGTATATAAACATGCAGACAAGATGGCGGTATATTATCGTACCTATAGCGGTGCATGGTATGGTATGGATGGTGTATATAAACATGCAGACAAGATGGCGGTATATTATCGTACCTATAGCGGTGCATAGTATGGATGGTGTATATAAACATGCAGACAAGATGGCGGTATATTATTATACCTATAGCGGTGCATGGTATGGTATGGATGGTGTATATAAACATGCAGACAAGATGGCGGTATATTATTATACCTATAGCGGTGCATGGTATGGTATGGATGGTATATATAATCATGCAGACAAGATGGCGGTATATTATCGTACCTATAGCGGTGCATAGTATGGATAGTGTATATAAACATGCAGACAAGATGGCGGGATATTATCGTACCTATAGCGGTGCATGGTATAGATGGTGTATATAAACATGCAGACAAGATGGCGGTATATTATCGTACATATAGCGGTGCATGGTATGGTATGGATGGTGTATATAAACATGCAGACAAGATGGCGGTATATTATCGTACCTATAGCGGTGCATAGTATGGATGGTGTATATAAACATGCAGACAAGATGGCGGTATATTATCGTACCTATAGCAGTGCATGGTATGGTATGGATGGTGTATATAAACATGCAGACAAGATGGCGGTATATTATCGTACCTATAGCGGTGCATAGTATGGTATGGATGGTGTATATAAACATGCAGACAAGATGGCGGGATATTATCGTACCTATAGCGGTGCATGGTATGGTATGGATGGTGTATATAAACATGCAGACAAGATGGCGGTATATTATCGTACCTATAGCGGTGCATGGTATGGTATGGATGGTGTATATAAACATGCAGACAAGATGGCGGTATATTATCGTACCTATAGCGGTGCATAGTATGGATGGTGTATATAAACATGCAGACAAGATGGCGGTATATTATCGTACCTATAGCGGTGCATAGTATGGATGGTGTATATAAACATGCAGACAAGATGGCGGTATATTATCGTACCTATAGTGGTGCATGGTATGGATGGTGTATATAAACATGCAGACAAGATGGCGGTATATTATCGTACCTATAGCGGTGCATGGTATGGTATGGATGGTGTATATAAACATGTAGACAAGATGGCGGTATATTATCGTACCTATAGCGGTGCATAGTATGGATGGTGTATATAAACATGCAGACAAGATGGCGGTATATTATCGTACCTATAGCGGTGCATGGTATGGTATGGATGGTGTATATAAACATGCAGACAAGATGGCGGTATATTATCGTACCTATAGCGGTGCATGGTATGGTATGGATGGTGTATATAAACATGCAGACAAGATGGCGGTATATTATCGTACCTATAGCGGTGCATGGTATGGTATGGATGGTGTATATAAACATGCAGACAAGATGGCGGTATATTATCGTACCTATAGCGGTGCATGACATGGTATGGATGGTGTATATAAACATGCAGACAAGATGGCGGTATATTATCGTACCTATAGCGGTGCATGGTATGGATGGTGTATATAAACATGCAGACAAGATGGCGGTATATTATTATACCTATAGCGGTGCATAGTATGGATGGTGTATATAAACATGCAGACAACATGGCGGTATATTATCGCACCTATAGCGGTGCATGGTATGAATGGTGTATATAAACATGCAGACAAGATGACGGTATATTATCGTACCTATAGCGGTGCATGGTATGGTATGGATGGTGTACATAAACATGCAGACAAGATGGCGGTATATTATCGTACCTATAGTGGTGCATGGTATGGTATGGATGGTGTATATAAATATGCAGACAAGATGGCGGTATATTATCGTACCTATAGCGGTGCATGGTATGGTATGGATGGTGTAAATAAACATGCAGACAAGATGGCGGTATATTATCGTACCTATAGCGGTGCATGGTATGGTATGGATGGTGTAAATAAACATGCAGACAACATGGCGGTATATTATCATACCTATAGCGGTGCATAGTATGGATGGTGTATATAAACATGCAGACAACATGGCGGTATATTATCGTACCTATAGCGGTGCATGGTATGGTATGGATGGTGTATATAAACATGCAGACAAGATGGCGGTATATTATCATAGCTATAGCGGGTGCATGATATGGATGGTGTATATAAACATGCAGACAAGATGGCGGTATATTATCGTACCTATAGCGGTGCATGGTATGGATGGTGTATATAAACATGCAGACAACATGGCGGTATATTATTATACCTATAGCGGTGCATAGTATGGATGGTGTATATGAACATGCAGACAACATGGCGGTATATTATTATACCTATAGCGGTGCATAGTATGGATGGTGTATATGAACATGCAGACAACATGGCGGTATATTATCGTACCTATAGCGGTGCATGGTATGGTATGGATGATGTATATAAACATGCAGACAACATGGCGGTATATTATTATACCTATAGCGGTGCATGGTATGGTATGGATGATGTATATAAACATGCAGACAACATGGCGGTATATTATTATACCTATAGCGGTGCATAGTATGGATGGTATATATGAACATGCAGACAACATGGCGGTATATTATTATACCTATAGCGGTGCATAGTATGGATGGTGTATATGAACATGCAGACAACATGGCGGTATATTATCGTACCTATAGCGGTGCATAGTATGGATGGTGTATATGAACATGCAGACAAGATGGCGGTATATTATCGTACCTATAGCGGTGCATGGTATGGATGGTGTATATAAACATGCAGACAAGATGGCGGTATATTATCATACCTATAGCTGTGCATGGTATGGTATGGATGGTGTATATAAACATGCAGACAAGATGGCGGTATATTATCGTACCTATAGCGGTGCATGATATGGTATGGATGGTGTATATAAACATGCAGACAAGATGGCGGTATATTATCGTACCTATAGCGGTGCATGGTATGGTATGGATGGTGTATATAAACATGCAGACAAGATGGCGGTATATTATTGTACCTATAGCGGTGCATGGTATGGATGGTGTATATAAACATGCAGACAAGATGGTGGTATATTATCATACCTATAGCGGTGCATGGTATGGTATGGATGGTGTATATAAACATGCAGACAAGATGGCGGTATATTATCGTACCTATAGCGGTGCATGGTATGGTATGGATGGTGTATATAAACATGCAGACAAGATGGCGGTATATTATCGTACCTATAGCGGTGCATGGTATGGTATGGATGGTGTATATAAACATGCAGACAAGATGGCGGTATATTATTATACCTATAGCGGTGCATGGTATGTATGCATGGTGTATATAAACATGCAGACAAGATGGCGGTATATTATCGTACCTATAGCGGTGCATGGTATGGTATGGATGGTGTATATAAACATGCAGACAAGATGGCGGTATATTATCATACCTATAGCGGTGCATGGTATGGTATGGATGGTATATATAAACATGCAGACAAGATGGCGGTATATTATCGTACCTATAGCGGTGCGTGGTATGGATGGTGTATATAAACATGCAGACAAGATGGCGGGATATTATCGTACCTATAGCGGTGCATGGTATAGATGGTGTATATAAACATGCAGACAAGATGGCGGTATATTAGCGTACATATAGCGGTGCGTGGTATGGTATGGATGGTGTATATAAACATGCAGACAAGATGGCGGTATATTATCGTACCTATAGCGGTGCATAGTATGGATGGTGTATATAAACATGCAGACAAGATGGCGGTATATTATCGTACCTATAGCGGTGCATGGTATGGATGGTGTATATAAACATGCAGACAAGATGGCGGGATATTATCGTACCTATAGCGGTGCATGGTATAGATGGTGTATATAAACATGCAGACAAGATGGCGGTATATTATCGTACATATAGCGGTGCATGGTATGGTATGGATGGTGTATATAAACATGCAGACAAGATGGCGGTATATTATCGTACCTATAGCGGTGCATAGTATGGATGGTGTATATAAACATGCAGACAAGATGGCGGTATATTATCGTACCTATAGCAGTGCATGGTATGGTATGGATGGTGTATATAAACATGCAGACAAGATGGCGGTATATTATCGTACCTATAGCGGTGCATGGTATGGTATGGATGGTGTATATAAACATGCAGACAAGATGGCGGTATATTATCATACCTATAGCGGTGCATGGTATGGTATGGATGGTGTATATAAACAAGCAGACAAGATGGCGGTATATTATTATACCTATAGCGGTGCATGGTATGGTATGGATGGTGTATATAAACATGCAGACAAGATGGCGGTATATTATCGTACCTATAGCAGTGCATGGTATGGTATGGATGGTGTATATAAACATGCAGACAAGATGGCGGTATATTATCGTACCTATAGCAGTGCATGGTATGGTATGGATGGTGTATATAAACATGCAGACAAGATGGAGGTATATTATTGTACCTATAGCGGTGCATGGTATGGTATGGATGGTGTATATAAACATGCAGACAAGATGGCGGTATATTATCGTACCTATAGCGGGTGCATGATATGGATGGTGTATATAAACATGCAGACAAGATGGCGGTATATTATCGTACCTATAGCGGTGCATGGTATGGATGGTGTATATAAACATGCAGACAACATGGCGGTATATTATCGCACCTATAGCGGTGCATGGTATGGATGGTGTATATAAACATGCATACAAGATGGCGGTATATTATCGTACCTATAGCGGTGCATGGTATGGTATGGATGGTGTATATAAACATGCAGACAAGATGGCGGTATATTATCGTACCTATAGCGGTGCATGGTATGGATGGTGTATATAAAAATGCAGACAAGATGGCGGTATATTATTGTACCTATAGCAGTGCATGGTATGGTATGGATGGTGTATATAAACATGCAGACAAGATGGCGGTATATTATCGTACCTATAGCGGTGCATGGTATGGTATGGATGGTGTAAATAAACATGCAGACAAGATGGCGGTATATTATCATACCTATAGCGGTGCATGGTATGGATGGTGTATATAAACATGCAGACAACATGGCGGTATATTATCGTACCTATAGCGGTGCATGGTATGGTATGGATGGTGTAAATAAACATGCAGACAACATGGCGGTATATTATCGTACCTATAGCGGTGCATGGTATTTTATGGATGGTGTATATAAACATGCAGACAAGATGGCGGTATATTATCATAGCTATAGCGGTGCATGGTATGGATGGTGTATATAAACATGCAGACAACATGGCGGTATATTATTATACCTATAGCGGTGCATAGTATGGATGGTGTATATGAACATGCAGACAACATGGCGGTATTTTATCGTACCTATAGCGGTGCATAGTATGGATGGTGTATATGAACATGCAGACAAGATGGCGGTAAATTATCGTACCTATAGCGGTGCATGGTATGGATGGTGTATATAAACATGCAGACAAGATGGCGGTATATTATCATACCTATAGCTGTGCATGGTATGGTATGGATGGTGTATATAAACATGCAGACAAGATGGCGGTATATTATCGTACCTATAGCGGTGCATGATATGGTATGGATGGTGTATATAAACATGCAGACAAGATGGCGGTATATTATCGTACCTATAGCGGTGCATGGTATGGTATGGATGGTGTATATAAACATGCAGACAAGATGGCGGTATATTATTGTACCTATAGCGGTGCATGGTATGGATGGTGTATATAAACATGCAGACAAGATGGTGGTATATTATCATACCTATAGCGGTGCATGGTATGGTATGGATGGTGTATATAAACATGCAGACAAGATGGCGGTATATTATCGTACCTATAGCGGTGCATGGTATGGTATGGATGGTGTATATAAACATGCAGACAAGATGGCGGTATATTATCGTACCTATAGCGGTGCATGGTATGGTATGGATGGTGTATATAAACATGCAGACAAGATGGCGGTATATTATTATACCTATAGCGGTGCATGGTATGTATGCATGGTGTATATAAACATGCAGACAAGATGGCGGTATATTATCGTACCTATAGCGGTGCATGGTATGGTATGGATGGTGTATATAAACATGCAGACAAGATGGCGGTATATTATCATACCTATAGCGGTGCATGGTATGGTATGGATGGTATATATAAACATGCAGACAAGATGGCGGTATATTATCGTACCTATAGCGGTGCGTGGTATGGATGGTGTATATAAACATGCAGACAAGATGGCGGGATATTATCGTACCTATAGCGGTGCATGGTATAGATGGTGTATATAAACATGCAGACAAGATGGCGGTATATTAGCGTACATATAGCGGTGCGTGGTATGGTATGGATGGTGTATATAAACATGCAGACAAGATGGCGGTATATTATCGTACCTATAGCGGTGCATAGTATGGATGGTGTATATAAACATGCAGACAAGATGGCGGTATATTATCGTACCTATAGCGGTGCATGGTATGGATGGTGTATATAAACATGCAGACAAGATGGCGGGATATTATCGTACCTATAGCGGTGCATGGTATAGATGGTGTATATAAACATGCAGACAAGATGGCGGTATATTATCGTACATATAGCGGTGCATGGTATGGTATGGATGGTGTATATAAACATGCAGACAAGATGGCGGTATATTATCGTACCTATAGCGGTGCATAGTATGGATGGTGTATATAAACATGCAGACAAGATGGCGGTATATTATCGTACCTATAGCAGTGCATGGTATGGTATGGATGGTGTATATAAACATGCAGACAAGATGGCGGTATATTATCGTACCTATAGCGGTGCATGGTATGGTATGGATGGTGTATATAAACATGCAGACAAGATGGCGGTATATTATCATACCTATAGCGGTGCATGGTATGGTATGGATGGTGTATATAAACAAGCAGACAAGATGGCGGTATATTATCGTACCTATAGCGGTGCATGGTATGGTATGGATGGTGTATATAAACATGCAGACAAGATGGCGGTATAATATCGTACCTATAGCGGTGCATAGTATGGTATGGATGGTGTATATAAACATGCAGACAAGATGGAGGTATATTATTGTACCTATAGCGGTGCATGGTATGGTATGGATGGTGTATATAAACATGCAGACAAGATGGCGGTATATTATCGTACCTATAGCGGGTGCATGATATGGATGGTGTATATAAACATGCAGACAAGATGGCGGTATATTATCGTACCTATAGCGGTGCATGGTATGGTATGGATGGTGTATATAAACATGCAGACAACATGGCGGTATATTATCGCACCTATAGCGGTGCATGGTATGGATGGTGTATATAAACATGCATACAAGATGGCGGTATATTATCGTACCTATAGCGGTGCATGGTATGGTATGGATGGTGTATATAAACATGCAGACAAGATGGCGGTATATTATCGTACCTATAGCGGTGCATGGTATGGATGGTGTATATAAACATGCAGACAAGATGGCGGTATATTATTGTACCTATAGCAGTGCATGGTATGGTATGGATGGTGTATATAAACATGCAGACAAGATGGCGGTATATTATCGTACCTATAGCGGTGCATGGTATGGTATGGATGGTGTAAATAAACATGCAGACAAGATGGCGGTATATTATCATACCTATAGCGGTGCATGGTATGGATGGTGTATATAAACATGCAGACAACATGGCGGTATATTATCGTACCTATAGCGGTGCATGGTATGGTATGGATGGTGTAAATAAACATGCAGACAACATGGCGGTATATTATCGTACCTATAGCGGTGCATGGTATTTTATGGATGGTGTATATAAACATGCAGACAAGATGGCGGTATATTATCATAGCTACAGCGGTGCATGGTATGGATGGTGTATATAAACATGCAGACAACATGGCGGTATATTATTATACCTATAGCGGTGCATAGTATGGATGGTGTATATGAACATGCAGACAACATGGCGGTATTTTATCGTACCTATAGCGGTGCATAGTATGGATGGTGTATATGAACATGCAGACAAGATGGCGGTAAATTATCGTACCTATAGCGGTGCATGGTATGGTATGGATGGTGTATATAAACATGCAGACAAGATGGCGGTATATTATCGTAGCTATAGCGGTGCATAGTATGGATGGTGTATATAAACATGCAGACAACATGGCGGTATATTATCATACCTATAGCAGTGCATAGTATGGATGGTGTATATGAACATGCAGACAACATGGCGGTATATTATCATACCTATAGCGGTGCATGGTATGGATGGTGTATATAAACAAGCAGAGAAGATGGCGGTATATAGAATCATAGAATCATAGAATGGTAGAGTTGGAAGGGACCTCCTGGGTCATCTGGTCCAACCCCCTGCTCAAAGCAGGATTCACTAAATCATCTCAGACAGATGTCTGTCCAGCCTCTGTTTGAAGACGTCCATTGAAGGGGAACTCACCACCTCTCGTGGCAGCCTGTTCCACTCATTAATCACCCTAACTGTCAAAAAGTTTTTTCTAATATCTAATCTGTGTCTCCTCCCATTTAGTTTCATCCCATTGCTTCTAGTCTTTCCTTGTGCAAATGAGAATAAAGATGATCCTTCTACAATGTGACAGCCCTTGACATATTTGTAGACCGCTATTAAGTCTCCTCTCAGTCTTCTTTTTTGCAGCTAAACATTCCCAAATCCTGCAACCGTTCCTCATAGGACATGGTTTGCAGACCAGTCACCATTCTGGTCGCTCTTCTCTGAACTTGCTCCAGTTTGTCTATGTCTTTTTTAAAATGTGGTGCCCAAAACTGTACACAGTATTCCAGATGAGGTCTGACCAAAGAGGAGTAAAGACCGATAATGACTTCACGTGATCTAGACTGTATGCTTCTGTTAATACATCCCAGAATTGTATTTGCCTTTTTTGCTGCTGCATCACACTGTTGACTCATGTTCAGTCTATGATCTATTAGTATACCTAAGTCTTTTTCACATGTACTGTTGCTTAGCTCTATTCCTCCCATTCTGTATATGCTTTTTTCATTTTTACTGCCCAGATGTAGTACTTTGCATTTTTCCCTGTTAAAAACCATTCTGTTGGTTGCTGCCCACTGCTCCAGTTTATTTAGGTCTTTTTGAATCCTCTCTCTCTCTTCTCTAGTATTAGCTATCCCTCCTAGCTTTGTGTCATCAGCAAATTTAATCAGTTTACCCTCAATTCCTTCATCTAAATCATTGATAAAGATGTTGAACAATACAGGTCCCAGGACGGAGCCCTGTGGTACCCTACTTGAGACATTCATCCAGCTGGATGTGAAGCCATTTACAACCACCCTTTGAGTCCAATCACTAAGCCAGTTATGAATCCACCTAACAGTTGCCTGGTCCATTGCATACTTGGTCATTTTTTCAATAAGGATGGTGTGAGATACTTTGTCAAATGCTTTGCTGAAGTCAAGATATACTATATCTACAGCATTTCCCTGATCCACCCAGTCAGTGATTCTGTCATAGAAGGAAATTAAGTTAGTCTGACATGACTTGTTAGTTACAAACCCATGCTGACTCTGGTTAATCACTTCATTCTTATCCATGTACTTACATACATGTTGTTTAATAATTTGTTCAAAGATCTTTCCTGGTATAGAAGTCAGACTCACCGGCCTATAGTTCCCTGGGTCCACCTTCTTCCCCTTTTTAAAGATAGGAACAACATTTGCTCTTCTCCAGTCTTCTGGGACTTCTCCTGTTCTCCAAGAATTTTCAAAGATTATGGAGAGTGGTTCTAAAATTTCTTCTACGATCTCCTTCAGTACTCTGGGGTGTAATTCATCTGGACCTGGAGACTTGAACTCATTTATGTTAGCTAAATATTCCCTCACAATCTTTCTGTTTACAGATAACTTGGATTCCGCTATTCCTTTAAAAGGAAAGTGAAGATCAGTTGATGTTACATTTTCTTTCTGAGAGAAAACAGATGCAAAATAGGAATTAAAAAGTTCGGCCTTCTCAACATCCTCTCTTACCATTTCTCCATTTTCATCCTGTAAAAATCCTATAGCATCTTTGACTTTTCTTTTACTTTTGACATACCCCCAAAATCCTTTTTTATTGCTTTTGACATCTCTTGCAAGCCTTAATTCATTGTCAGCTTTAGCTACCCTGATACGTGCCCTGCAGGATCTGCAGACTGCATTATAATCTCCTTTAGATATGCCTCCCTCTTTCCATTTAATAAACATTTCTTTCTTTCTTTTTAGCATGTGTTTAAGTTCTGTGTTCATCCATCCTGGTTTCCTTAAATGCTTCCCATTCTTCCTACTTTTCGGGATTGTTAACGATTGTGCTTTGAGAATCTCATTTTTAAAAATTTCCCATCCTTCCTGGACATTTTTGTCCTTAAGGACATCCAGCCATTGGATCCCTCCTATTCTCTTTCTGAGTCTCTTAAAATCTGCCTTTCTAAAATCTAACCTTGAAGTTTGAGTCTTCACATGTCTTCCTCCTCTAGTTATCCAAAATTCTATAATAGCATGATCGCTGCCTCCTAGGGTCCCAGCCACCTTTACCTCCTCAACCATTTCCTCCCTGTTTATAAGGTTTAGATCCAAAGTAGCAGATCCCCTTGTTTTCTCCCCTACCTTTTGGAAGATAAAGTTGTCTGCAAGAGAGGATAAGAATTTGCTTGACCTGTTAGTTTTACTTGAGAGAGATTCCCAACAAATGTCTGGATAGTTGAAATCTCCCATGACCACTACGTCATATTTTTTGGAGAACTTGGTCATTTGATACATAAAGAGTTCATCCATATCTTCAGCTTGCCCAGGTGGCCTGTAGTAAATGCCTACAATGGTGTCCTTTCCGTTGTTCTCTCCTTGTATTCTTACCCAAACAGTTTCCACAGAACTCCCAGTCTCTGAAGCTTCAATCTCTGTGCAGATATACGCTTTTCTAACATACAATGCGACACCTCCTCCTCGTTTATCAAGTCTGTTTCTTGCAAATAAGTTGTATCCTTTTAGCCTTTTATTCCAATCATGTGTATCGTCCCACCAAGTTTCAGTGATTCCAATGACATCATATTCCTTTTCCTGCGTTAGTAGTTCCCATTCTCCTTGTTTGTTGCCCATGCTTTGTGCATTTGTATAAAAACATTTTAGTTTGTGATTGGTTTCTCTTCCTCCCATATTTTTATTATTTAAATTGTTTTGTCTTTGTTCTTCCTTTCCACTTCCAGTAGCAGAGATCTCAATAGTATTTGTCAGCTGTATGGCTTTTTCTGGCCTTTTGCTTCCCTTCCCACATTGTTCTAGTTTAAAGCTCTTCTGATGAGTGTAGCAAGGTGACGCGCCCCCTGGGACATATTCCTTTTTGAGGGGAATACCCGGCACCGGATCAGATGGGGGGTTGTAGTCTCCGAGCGGCTGTGACCCGGCCCCGTGCCCAGGGCGTCAAGCTCAGTGTTATGTGGCAGTCCTACAGATGTTATCAAGAGTTCTTTTATGTCGACTACGCCACCCGTTGTGATGCGGTCACTGTGGCCGCCGCTGCAGCAGGGTCCGCTGAGGCTGATGGTGGGTGCGCAGCTTGGTGGGATAACCCCCAACGGGAGGGGTATAGCCTCAGGGGGGACAGGTGCAGAGGATGGGGGTTGTGGTGGTGCAGTGCAGACGGCAGTGAAGACAGAGTCGGGTTGTGCAGTTAAGGGTGTTTACTTACTGCAGATGTTGTACTGGTCACTCCAGCTCCGAGTGACCACCCGAGCCGTGCTGCGTCCACCAGGTCCTGGATCCAGCCAACCCCCAAACAAGTCCGGAGCGTGGCCCTGAGCTCTCCTTCTGTCCCGTTCACTGGCCGTCCCCACCAGTGATCCACCTAGGTCCAGCTCCCTCGGGCCTTCTGTTGGGACACCCTTGGCCTTGGGTTCCCTGACCCTTCATGTGGTGTGCCTTCGGGGTGGATGTGGTGGGTGACCGTGGCAAACGCTGCCCACGGTCTCCGGTCTCTGGCTGGGGAATGTTTTTACCCCCACCAGCTTGGGTTCCGGTACCCTGATGCCGACTCTTCACCCGGGGTTTTAGTTTGGGGTCTTAGAGTCCTTTTCTTCTGTGCCTCTGGGTCTCTCTCTCTCTCCTCTCTCACTCTGGGTCTTTCTTCTCCTCTGCTCCTGACTTTCTCTCTGCATCTGACCCTGTTCTTAATTGGTGCCCACCTTATATACACCCTCTATGTGTGAGCTCAGGTGACCAGCACCCAATGAGCTCCTAACTTTACCCAGGCTGCTCCCCCTATCTGCCCCTACACTACTTGGGATGTACCACCCCCCTCCCACTCCAGCCAGGAACAGACTCGGTCGTACCTGCACATTTCTAAGTGGGAGTACCGTCGGTCTGCTCCTCGGAAATGGGATGTGTGTAGTGCATGCAGCCTACCGAGCTCAGTTCCACACTCCTTCCTTACCCGGGAGTGGAATATCACACCTCTGGATTGAGGTGCAATACCCCTGTAGCAGCCGAATCCTCAGGGTGCTACATTCCCCCCTGGTAAATCACAGCACGTCCTCGGGCTGTAAGACAAAAACAACACCAAAACATACAAAATTTTCATATAAACATATAAAACATATAAAACATTATATATATATAAAACTTTTCAGATAAAACATTCTCGTCGTCTCTTGTTTCTGGTTCTTCCTCTGGACACTGTGCAACGTGTGTCCGGGAAAAGTGCGACAGTCTCTTAGAAAATCTGGTTTTCTATAAAACCGGTAGGGGGCGCTTTAGGACGCGCAACTATATACAGGGGAAGTTGGCCGCTCTCAGTCCTCGGCCAGGTAAGGAGGGAAAGGGAATGGCTGCTCACAGTCCTCAGCCTGTGGGATTAAGGGGTTAACGGGTGAACAGTTCACTCAGCTGGTCCCAACGGGGACTATATTAGCAACAACAGTTTCAGTTTCTTTATACCCCGATCGGGTAACTATTTACAGCTACTGCTCTGCCGCACTCAACGGCGTCTTCCTCCTGCTCTTTGCTTATAGCTGGTGGTAACTTCAGACCCGTCCGGGTCCTCTTGCTCCTCCTCCTCGCACCGCAACTCCTCCTCCGTCAGGCGGTGTACGTGGAGGGCGTAAGGTCCTTTGGCACACTTGTGCCGGGTGAAGGTGACCTCGTCTCCGATGTAGAGGTCACGACCTCTATGCCCCTCCGGCAGATGGGACTCAACGTCTCTGCGCGTTACAAAAACGTCGCCGGGGGTGTTGTGGTCTCTGATGAAGCCCCACCCATGCTGCTGGTTGAAC
The DNA here is from genome assembly GCF_046119375.1 of Phyllobates terribilis. NCBI lineage: Eukaryota > Metazoa > Chordata > Amphibia > Anura > Dendrobatidae > Phyllobates > Phyllobates terribilis. The sequence goes on along the minus strand of NW_027362880.1, from coordinate 3,277,000 downwards.
TTGATCACTGTCCCGATGGTGCGGGGACAATGCGCTGCACGGGGGTCCCTCCTGGTCCGGCTCTTCTGCTCGGCGCTCCGTACTTGGGCCTGTTGTTCCCGGACCCGCCTCTCTCTCGCTCCCTCGCAAACTCTTCGAGCTGCTGTCGGCAACACTCAGCACGCTCTGCTGCAGCTGCCCTGGTTTCCTGAGTGAACCCCATCAGGTCTTCTCCGGTGGGGTCCCACTCAAATTGGGCTTCTTCCAGAGGAGGCGAGATCCTTTTCACGGGCTTCGGAGCCGGAATCAGGGGTGCACACATGGCCCCAACCCTCCTCTGGTGCTCCAGTTCGTAATACTTCTGGGGCCAGATGAAGGGCTGCCCGTCCGGCCACGTGTGCTGGGCAAACAAGTCCTCTCCCAGACGCGGCACCCTTGGTTTTACGGGTGCGGGCGCGGTGGTGGTGGCGCCCGGGTTGCCCAGGCCTTGCGGCCAGGCCTGGGGCACCTGGAAGGTGAAGGGCACCGTTAGGACGGCGGCGCCCTGGGCTACCTGGCCTTGCGGCCAGGCCGGAGGCTCCGCGGAGGTAGGGGGCGCTGTTGGTGATGCGACGCCCGGGAATTCTAGGCCCTGCGACCAGGCTGGTGGTACTTCCTGCTTGGTCACGCTCGGGGTCGAGACGTGTGACGTCACAGGGGTCGCGGCGGCGGCTTCCGGTTGGGGCCTAGTCTGCGTCGGTGACATGGCGTTTTCGGGCACAGCAGGGGGACTTTCGGGCTCTGCGACGGGGAGCTGGGGCAGGTGGGCGGTGTCCCGGCTTGGGGTGTAGACGTCCCCTTTACCTGCCTCCATGCGTTCGGCTCCCTTCTCGGCGCCGTCTCCGGCCTTTGGTCCTCCCGCGCCATCCTCAGAGGCGGTCTGTCTCCTCATCTTGGCTGGCGTGCTCCGGGTCTTGGTTTCAGCTTGCTGGGCCATCTCCCGGCTCCATTCCGCCAATATCTCGCGCTGTACCCGGGCCATCCTCCGTGCGAGGCCCTCCAGGGCAGTCTGTGCACACTCCCGGTCTCGGGGGAGCTGTGCAAGGACCTCCACTAGGCCTAGTGGGGTCGTGGTGTCTAGCAGGCTCCTGACCAACGGGTCGGTGCTGCTCTGCTCTTCTTCCAGCAGGCTCCTGGCCAGCGGGCCGGTGCTGCTCTGCTCTCTGGACATCTCCGGGTGAGCTTTTCTGCTGCTCCTCTCCAGGCTTCCTGCCTCCGGGTGCGCTCGCTCCAGACTGCTCCAGGCGGCACCCATCTTCGTTCTTTTCTCTCGTCTCCTCCCACTTCGAGGGCGGTCCCGGGGCAACTCGGTGACTGTCAGCTCCAGGGGTAGTTCTTTCACGCTGACAGACACCTCTAGCATCACAGTCTCCGTTGGTGGGGGCGGTTTCCACTTTTGGCGCCATTCTCTGTCCCGGCCCACGATGGGAGGCGGCCTCTTGCCCTCCTTTGGCACGCCCATAATGGCGTCCGCTGCTCTTCCAAGGCGGGAAATCTTCGGATTTGGCGGGAAGCGTCGCCCAGTGGCGGGAAACTCTGCAGATGGCGGGAACAAGCTGGAAATGGCGGACAATCGGCGGGAAACGACCTGTGATGGGGTCCGATGGCGGGGACCCTCCGGAACCGGCGGGAGACTTCTTTCTGAGGTAAACTTGCACTTTTCTTCAGGCACGCAGTACCCGGTTGTTGTGGGCACGTAATCCTGCCGACTACGCCAAAGTTGACGCGCCCCCTGGGACATATTCCTTTTTGAGGGGAATACCCGGCACCGGATCAGATGGGGGGTTGTAGTCTCCGAGCGGCTGTGACCCGGCCCCGTGCCCAGGGTGTCAAGCTCAGTGTTATGTGGCAGTCCTACAGATGTTATCAAGAGTTCTTTTATGTCGACTACGCCACCCGTTGTGATGCGGTCACTGTGGCCGCCGCTGCAGCAGGGTCCGCTGAGGCTGATGGTGGGTGCGCAGCTTGGTGGGATAACCCCCAACGGGAGGGGTATAGCCTCAGGGGGGACAGGTGCAGAGGATGGGGGTTGTGGTGGTGCAGTGCAGACGGCAGTGAAGACAGAGTCGGGTTGTGCAGTTAAGGGTGTTTACTTACTGCAGATGTTGTACTGGTCACTCCAGCTCCGAGTGACCACCCGAGCCGTGCTGCGTCCACCAGGTCCTGGATCCAGCCAACCCCCAAACAAGTCCGGAGCGTGGCCCTGAGCTCTCCTTCTGTCCCGTTCACTGGCCGTCCCCACCAGTGATCCACCTAGGTCCAGCTCCCTCGGGCCTTCTGTTGGGACACCCTTGGCCTTGGGTTCCCTGACCCTTCATGTGGTGTGCCTTCGGGGTGGATGTGGTGGGTGACCGTGGCAAACGCTGCCCACGGTCTCCGGTCTCTGGCTGGGGAATGTTTTTACCCCCACCAGCTTGGGTTCCGGTACCCTGATGCCGACTCTTCACCCGGGGTTTTAGTTTGGGGTCTTAGAGTCCTTTTCTTCTGTGCCTCTGGGTCTCTCTCTCTCTCCTCTCTCACTCTGGGTCTTTCTTCTCCTCTGCTCCTGACTTTCTCTCTGCATCTGACCCTGTTCTTAGTTGGTGCCCACCTTATATACACCCTCTATGTGTGAGCTCAGGTGACCAGCACCCAATGAGCTCCTAACTTTACCCAGGCTGCTCCCCCTATCTGCCCCTACACTACTTGGGATGTACCACCCCCCTCCCACTCCAGCCAGGAACAGACTCGGTCGTACCTGCACATTTCTAAGTGGGAGTACCGTCGGTCTGCTCCTCGGAAATGGGATGTGTGTAGTGCATGCAGCCTACCGAGCTCAGTTCCACACTCCTTCCTTACCCGGGAGTGGAATATCACACCTCTGGATTGAGGTGCAATACCCCTGTAGCAGCCGAATCCTCAGGGTGCTACAAAGGCGACTTCCAAATACATGTTTTCCAGTCTTTGTAAGGTGCACCCCATCTATAGCAAGTAGTCCATCGTATAGGTAATTCATTCCGTGATCCAGAAATCCAAATCCTTGTTGACGGCACCATCGACGTAGCCAGTTGTTCACCTGTAGAATCTTATTCCACCTCATTGTTCCAGGGCCATCCACTGGGAGGATGGATGAGAAGACCACCTGCGCTCCCAATTCTTTCACTTTCTTGCCTAAGTCTTCAAAGTCACTGCAGATGGTTTCCAGGTCCTAAATACCGCGCTGTGCGCTACCTCATTGGTGATTCTAGTGTGGGCGCGCTCCCCAGCATGAGAGTGTAGCCGATTACTGTGTGAAGGACCTGCGGGTCACATGTGCGGGGACTTCCTGTCACGTGGTATGGAACTTCCGATTCGGTGGAACGCATTGCGGTTCACAGCTCTCCAGAAAGGAGGCGCTGTATTAGTATCAAGCTATGATATGGAGAATGTGTGTTCAGTTACCATTAGGTCCAACAAGGATTATAGGGGTGCGTACTATATCCCCCAGATAGAGATAAATAAATAAGTATATCTACCATTTGGCATATCATAATCCAATTTCGATGGGGTAGTGATGTTCCATAGGTGAACTACATTCCTAGGGCACGGTGAAAGATGATGGTGCTAATGCTATTGGGTGACCTAAAATAAAAAGAAGGAGAAATAATACGTGGCACATCAGAACATGAGAATCAACAAGTAATCTGGACAATGTACCAATAAATAGCTTAATAGACATGGAATATCATATGATCATATGGAATACCTTTGTGGAAGACATATAGAAAACAAAACACCAAGGGAGAATTGCTCTAAAACTGTATTTCATACTCCCTGGTAAGACCTTTGGGATGTAGGGTCTGAATGGTGTGTATCCAGAAGGATTCACACTCCTTCAACCTTTTAATGCGATTACCCCCTCTACGGTTTAACGGTACATGGTCTATGACCGGATATCTCAATTGTGCGACTGTATGAGACATGGCACTGAAATGGGCTGGTATGGGCAACAAAGGAGGCGCAGTGGTCGTTATGGACCAAGCCTATTATATTTCGGAGATCAAATCCCAGTTGACGGACAATGAGACCTACTCTGCAATTCCTTTCAATCCCACATCACAGATAGCAGATCTAATTACTAGACTGTTTTCCTACCATGCAAAGAAAGGCACTATTGCCCCTAAACTCTGAATTTTTGGTCAACAATCATCCAACTACACCAGTTTTTTTATATGTTGCCTAAGATACATAAGAATTTACTCACACCACCTGGTAGGCCCATCGTTGCCTCTACTGACTCTAATTTATCACCACTTGCCATTACGCTCGAGAAAATTCTGACACCACACATCCCAAAAATTCCTTTGTATCTTAAAGATACAAGTAGTTTTCTTACATCTCTAGGGAATTGGACCACATCCCCAGAAATATTTTTCTAGTAACCATGGATGTAAATGGTTTGTATACGAGTATTGACCATCACGACGGCATCACAGCCACTTCCAATTTTCTTAATACTCGTACTCAACTAACATTGGCAGAAATTCACTTCTGCGTTGACATTCTTATGCTGATCCTGACAAAAAATGATTTCCTCTTTAAGGATCAATTTTATTTTCAAAAGAGGGGGACAGCAAGGCTATGTGCCCACGTTGCGGACCTGAAGCATATTTTTTACGCTTCTCCCGCCAGGTAGAAGCGTTTGTGAGGCGTCTTTGCATGCATTTCCACATGCGGGTTATCAAGCACTTCTCCAAGCATCACTTGGAAAAGTGCTTGACAACTTGTTCAGAATGGTAAAAAATAAAAAAATAAACTTTATACTCACCTTCTGATGCATTCTCTGCCCCGTCCGGAGGCTTCAGCGGCTCACGCTGTTGTGTGCAGGACCTGCGGTGACGTCATTGAGTCATGTGGTGGGTCACATGACTCAATGACGTGGCAGGTCCTTCAGACAACAGCGCGACGGAGGGAAAACATCAGAAGATAAGTATAAACTTTATTTTTTTCTTTTTTTTACAGGTTCTTTGGTACCCAGGTCTGGATGAGAGTCTCCTCTCCTCCAGACTTGGGTACCATCCGCACATTGATTCCGCTGCGCTTCCGCAAAATTAATGAACATGCTGCGGTTTTTTGACCGCAGCATATACGCTGCGGAAAAATCCGCAGCATGGGCATTGACATTGCGGAATGCCATTGGGGACCATGAGGTGCGGATATACATGCGTTTTTCAAGCGTTTACGCTGCGGAAATTCCGCAGCATATACGCTTGAAAAACGCTACGTGGGCACACAGCCCAATGGGCTCAAATGTAGCGCCCCCTTATGCTAACATCTTCATGGCAGACTTTGAGGATGTCTATGACGCGCCCCTGGGCCTGTGTCGCGCTGCGTTGCGCACGCGGGAGCTTACCCGGAGCCGGATCTCTTGAGGGTTGTAGTCTCGTGGCGGTGACCCGGTCCGTGCCCAGGGAGTCAAACTGAGCGGCGATGTAACAGCGGTAGATGTAGGACGACTACGCCACCCGTTGAATGCAGCTATGGAGCTGCCGCTGCAGGACAGTCCGCTGAGGCCGGTGGATGGATGGTGCAGCGTAGATGGTATAACCCCCAACGGGAGGGGTATGGCCTCAGGGCAGCAGATGTGGATGATGGGGGTAGCAGGAACCACTCAGAGACGGTGCGGTGTAATTCAGGGTCTTTACTGGTAACAACGATAGACCCTCCCGGAGTACTTGCTAGTGAACGGGGCCTGGTCAGTCCTTGAGCAGATGGGATCTCCCCTGGCCAGGCGGAGTTGTAGGCCTCCCAAACTGACTGTACTCTTCTGGCTACCTTGCTAGAAGTGGATATAAGTAGCCCACGTCCCTGAGTGTACCGTGTGGTGCTCACCCATATGGCCGGTGACTCGGGGCCTTCTAATGGCTTCCGCTCCACGATGGCGGTGCTGGTCCCACGCGTGTGACCGTGCCTTCGGGTTTCTGGGCCTGAGGACCTGAAATCCCCTGCCGGTCGGCTTCTGCTGCTGGGTAAGAGTTAGTCCCCACAGCCTCGGATGCCGGGTCCGGTAAGAAAGCTTCTCAGTCAGGGCGAGCTCTGCAGCTGCCAGCCCCTGACTTGTAGTAGTATTGCTCCCACTGAGCTTCTGCTGTTTCTTCCTGTGACTGTTTCTCGTCTCTACTCTCCTTGACTGACTAACCCTGCTTCAGCCCCGGGTTTATATAGGGGAAGTTCTTCCCCTCCCAAGACTGGGCAGGAGGTGTGGCATGCACAGGATCCCTGACCAAAGGACCTCCCACCTGCTCTCAGACATAACATTACATTACTGTGGAAACCAGACCCCTGGGGTTCCACATTCCCCCCTAGTGAAATTTAGTACTCCGGGACTAAACATACTTTTAGAAAAACATAACAAGGTATAAACAATAATAATACAATAAGAAAAACACATAAAGATGGTTACGGCGTGTCCGTAACCGGGTGCAGTCTTTGAAGAAAAGCAAGGTGTCCATTTCACCAAAACAGGGAGACGTAACCAGGTAGGGGTCTGTCCTACCCCGAGTCCTTAACAGTCTCTAGTCCATCCTGGGTTACGCTCCAACTATGTACAAGGATTCCCGGTAAATCCACCAAGGATTCCTAAAAATAACTGGAAACACAAAATTATACACAAGCAACAATACACAGATAAACATAAATAAAACAATTTATACACTTCAAATCCTCCAGCGTGCGGGTAACTGGCCTCTAGTGGCCCTAGTGGACCTACGGAGCTGACTGTCTGGCCCTGAGCTACAGGGTGTAGGAGCTGTCAAGGGTAAACTGGGCAGCTGTCTACCGGCTCTTTGTCTCACTAGGGGTACGGCAGGCTCACTATAAGCAGAGGGTTGATCCTCCTGTTCTGCTTGTGTGGAGTCTTCTGCCTCCTGGACCGGCTGTTCTTCCAGCTCTACCTGTTGCTCCGTAGGTGCTTGGGATGCTGGTTGGAGGAAGGTGAGTACGGGTACCACAACTGCACCATTGACTTGAGTCCAAGACCGAGGGAAGTCCCCGAGCACAGTACTAACCATATCTTCCCTTTCCTCTACGGGTCGATGGTCTTCTTGTTCCTCTTCAGGGTTCCTCAGTTGTTCGGGACACTTCTTCAGGTGGTCCCGGGATACAATGGCTGTGGTTTCCCCTTCGTCTTTACTGATGGTACAAACCTTCGGGTTCTCGTGGCTTGAGGGCAGTACGGTGTACGGGTCCTTCTCCCACTGGTCATCCAACTTGTGGAGCCGTCTCTTCCTCTTCAAGACCTGCTCTCCGGGTACCAGGGGAACAGCGGGAGCATACTGGTTGTAAGTTTTCTCTTGTCTTTCCCTAGCCTGACAGAGACTTCGCTCCACACTCTCCTGTACTCTCCGGTACTGCTGCTGCCTCTCTGTGTCCCAGTCTGTTTCTGGTGAAGTGTCCTCGGGTGTCAGGACTCCCATTTCCAGGTCAACAGGTAACTTACCAGGTCTTGCCCTCATTAGGTAAGCCGGGGTACAGTTGGTGGAACCTACCGGGATGTGGTTGTATAGGTCCACCAGATCGGGCAACTTCTCAGGCCACAGACTGCGTTCTTCCAGGGGCAACGTTTTTAGAAGATCCATTACCACCTGGTTCATTTTCTCACAAAGTCCATTAGTTTGCGGATGGTAGGGTGTCGTCCTTATCTTCCGGCAGCCATACAGATTGCAGAATTCCTGGAAGACCTCCGCTTCAAAGGCAGGTCCCTGGTCCGTCAGCACTTGGTCCGGGTACCCGTGTGGACGGCAAAAGTGCTGCTGGAAGGCTCTAGCTGCTGTTTGAGCCGTTAAGTCCTTGACGGGGACGACAACCAGAAACCGGGAGTAATGATCCACGATGGTTAACACGTAGACGTAGCCACTTCTGCTTGGGGTCAGTTTTACATGATCCAAGGCTACCAGTTCCAACGGTTGCCGGGTGACGATGGACTGCAGGGGAGTCTTCTGGCTGGCACGGTCCTTCCTTCTCAGGTTGCACGGGCCACAGTCTCTGCACCACTTCTCGATGGTTCCCCTCATGCCTACCCAGTGGAACCGCTCGCGCAGCAGGAACTCCAGCTTCTTCCACCCGAAGTGTCCAGCTCCGTCGTGGTATGCCTCCATCACCATGGCTGCGTCTCTTCGTGGCACCACTACTTGCCAGAGTAATTCATGCGTCCGGGAGTTAACCATTCTGCGGCACAACTTCCCTTTGTAAAGGAACAGTCGACTCTTCTCTGCCCATAGTTGTTTGGCTTCCTCCGGAGCGTCTGGTTCAAGGCGAGCCTCCGGCCGAGTCAGCATCTCCTTCACCAGTCGGACGGCAGGGTCGCTGTCTTGCGTTTCCGCCCAGTTGTAGTGGGGTAAGGGGTTCAACGTAGCAGCCTGCTTACTCCTTACCCGGTGGGAATACTGGATAGTCCCATGACGGTGGAATGCAGGGAGTTCAACTTCTTCCAGTCCCTCCGGATCTTCTCCTCCGTCCGGCAGGTTGGGCATCCTGGACAGGGCGTCCGCGTTGGTATTGGAGCGTCCTGCCCGGTATTTGATTGTGAACTCGTAGTTGGACAGACGGGCCATCCACCTCTGCTCCAGGGCACCGAGTCTTGCCGTGTCCAGGTGTGTCAACGGGTTGTTATCCGTGTACACGGTGAACCGGGAAGAAGCGAGGTAATGCTTAAAGCGCTCGGTGACTGCCCATACTACGGCCAGGAACTCTAACTTAAATGAGCTGTAATTCTCGGGGTTCCTTTCGGTGGGTCGCAGTTTTCGGCTGGCGTAGGCAATTACTCGTTCCTTCCCCTGCTGGATCTGGGACAGTACGGCTCCTAGCCCGATGTTACTGGCGTCGGTGTAGAGGATAAAGGGCTGGCTATAATCCGGGTACGCCAGGATTTCGTCCCCCGTGAGGGCCATCTTCAGCTGGCGGAAGGACTCTTCTTCCAGCTCCTCCCATTTGAAGGGCGGCTTCTGGTTCTTGGCCTTCCGGGACTGGCCTATCAGGAGGTCCTGCATAGGTGCTGCCTTTTTGGTGAAACCGGGAATAAACCTTCGGTAGTAGCCTACCAACCCGAGGAACTGCCGCACTTCTTTTACGCTGGAGGGGCTTGGCCATTCCTTAATTGCGGTGATCTTATCAGGGTCGGGAGCCACTCCGTCAGCGCTCACCACGTGTCCCAGGTACTGCACCTTTGGTTTCAGGAGGTGACACTTGGAGGGTTTCACCTTTAGGCCGTAACTTGCCAGAGCTTCGAACACTTCCGCCAGGTGTTTCAGGTGGTCCTCATACGTCTTGGAATATACGATGACATCGTCCAGGTACAACAGGACCGTCTCGAAGTTTCTGTGGCCCAGACAACACTCCATTAGTCGTTGGAAGGTTCCCGGTGCGTTGCAGAGTCCGAACGGCATGCAGGTGAACTCGCTAAGTCCCATCGGGGTGGTGAATGCGGTCTTCTCCCGGTCCGCCTCTGCTACAGGAACCTGCCAGTACCCGCTAGTGAGATCCAAGGTAGAGAAGAAGTTAGCAGATCTTAAAGCAGCCAATGACTCCTCTATCCTTGGTAAGGGGTACGCATCCTTGTGTGTGATACGATTGATTTTCCGGTAATCTACACACATCCTCATGGTGTTGTCTTTCTTTCGGACTAAGACTAGTGGAGCTGCCCAGGGGCTACAGCTATCCCTGATCACCCCAGCCTCCTTCATGTCTCTAAGCATCCCCTTGGCGTGTTGGTAGTGGGCAGGGGGTACGGGTCGATACCTCTCTTTTATAGGAGGATGGTCTCCCGTGGGGATGTGGTGTTCTACCCCCTTGACTCGCCCGAAGTCTAACGGGTGTTTACTGAACACTCTCTCGTACTCCTGAACCACCCGATAGACTCCTTGTTTCTGGTGTGCGGGAGTGGAGTCAGTACCCAGATGTAGTTGCTGACACCAGTCCTCCATGTTTTTCTTAGAGCCGTTACCTTCTTCCGGGTGAGATGGAGGCAAGGGTTCCACAGATTGTATAGAATTTTGGTTAATGGTATATAATTTGGCTAGCGTGGCATACCGGGGCAGGTACACTTCCCTCTCCCCGATATTTATTATGCGAACGGGCACCCTCCCATGGCGTACATCAACCACCCCCCGTGCTGTCAAAATGGTGGGCCTACTGTCCGAGTAAACTGGTTCTACCATTGCCTGGTAATCTCTACCTCTCAGACCAATAGCTGCCCGGCACCAAATCATCATTTCACTTTTTGGGGGCATGGCAATAGGAAAAGGGTCACACATTCTTACACTACCAATCTCACCGCCGGAGAGTTCCACCTGTTGCCGTCGCATCAGTGCCCGGATCTCTTTCTGGAGCACCCGCTGCTCGCCGGAGCTGGCGTTCTTGGCAACCTGCTGTAAAAGGAAAATCACCTCTGCAAGACAATTTTCAATTACATTAGTTCCTAGAGTTATTTTTGGGTGACTCTCATGTTTGTCAATATCTACAATGATCAGTCCCTGTGCTGCCAGTTCGACTCTACCGATTTTGATGGTCACCTCTTTAAATCCGATCTGTGGCACGGGCTGGCCATTGCTGGCGATGATACTCAAGTCGTCATCAGGGTAGCGGGTAATATCCGAGTCATTCCAGTACTGCTTAAAGAGCACGTACGGGATGGTGGTGACCTGTGACCCGGTGTCCAGTAGGGCACTCATGGGAATGCCATCCAGTACCACAGGCAAGACTGGACGTCCTCCCACATATCTGTCGCGCCAGTTCGATGGGCCTGGTGATTTTTTTCCTGGGGGTTGGCCCTCTACCCCAGGTTGTGCCCGTTTAAAGAACAGTACCTTGCCATATGTCCAGGTTGATTGCAGCGGCGGCAGATGGGTCGTCCGTCCTCGCTGTATCGGTCACTGGGTCTTCCTCTGGCCGGTGGGGTCCTCCTTGGTCGACGCCACGGGATGTCCTCCGGTCCGGATGCCAGCTGGATCTTCCCTGGGGTGGAAGCCTGTAAAGACTGCACAGTTCGGGTTAGCGCAGCAACGCTCTTAGCTAGCTCTTGGACCTGATGGTGTAGGTCTGGAGCCGGGTCATTGTCCAAAGCCTGCGCATCAGCTCCCACAGGCCCTGCCGACAAGGGCGCCGCCTCCTGGTGGTAAGTGATAGCAGGGCGCTTGTGGGTCACAACGCCACCCGGTGCCGGTTCTCGGAGCACCCGGATGGCTCTGTCCTTGAACTGTGCAAAGCCCAGATGGGGATCCTGTAAGGCCATTGCCCGCAACTGGGTTCGGTGGGTATTACAATACAGTCCCTCTATAAACTGTTCGGTCAACAGCCTGTCCTCGTTTCCCACTCCATCAGGGTCGGTCTGCTTAATGGCCCTCAGGGCCTCTTGTAGGTTTAGTGCATAGTCCCTTATACTCTCATGCGCTCGCTGCTTGCACCCGTAGAATCTAAGCTTAATCTCGGCTGAGGTGCGGGTATCAAAGGTGTCCTTCAGCCGGGTTAGTATCCCTGCGACAGTCTTCCTCCCAGGTGGCCAGGATTTTACTTCCCTTTTGGCTGCCCCGGTTAGTTGGGCCACCAGGATGCTCACTTTTTGCTCTTCTGTGAGGGGGTACACCTGGAAGAGGCTATCCAGCTTTTCTCTAAAGTCATGCAGGGTATGTGACTCCCCTGAGTACTGGGGTAGCCAAGCTGCTCCCGGGATATAGGGCATGGTGAAGGGCATAACTGCAGCAGCGGTAGCGCTGACGGGGGTTGAGGCAGTGAAGCTCTCCTCCGTGTCCGACATCTTCCTCCCCCCTAGTGGACCGTGGCCTACCTTGCGATGATCCTGTTCCGTAGGCCGCGGCTCCGCAGTGGATCGTCAGGGTTGAGGACCTTCCGTCGCGCTCCTGTGACGTCGGCGTCTGCTGGGCTCCTTCCAGGACCTTACGCAACGTCCGGACGTGAGGCGGGGCTTCAGTTCTCGCGCGCTTTCGGAGTCCACGCCCCTCTTCTTCCCGCGCGGCGTCCTCAAGATGGCGTCCAACGGCGGGAAAACTCCACGGATGGTAAGTTTTAAAAGTCTCTTTTTCAGGCACGCAGTACCCGGTGGTTGCGGGCACGAAATCCTGCCGACTACGCCAAAGTTGACGCGCCCCTGGGCCTGTGTCGCGCTGCGTTGCGCACGCGGGAGCTTACCCGGAGCCGGATCTCTTGAGGGTTGTAGTCTCGTGGCGGTGACCCGGTCCGTGCCCAGGGAGTCAAACTGAGCGGCGATGTAACAGCGGTAGATGTAGGACGACTACGCCACCCGTTGAATGCAGCTATGGAGCTGCCGCTGCAGGACAGTCCGCTGAGGCCGGTGGATGGATGGTGCAGCGTAGATGGTATAACCCCCAACGGGAGGGGTATGGCCTCAGGGCAGCAGATGTGGATGATGGGGGTAGCAGGAACCACTCAGAGACGGTGCGGTGTAATTCAGGGTCTTTACTGGTAACAACGATAGACCCTCCCGGAGTACTTGCTAGTGAACGGGGCCTGGTCAGTCCTTGAGCAGATGGGATCTCCCCTGGCCAGGCGGAGTTGTAGGCCTCCCAAACTGACTGTACTCTTCTGGCTACCTTGCTAGAAGTGGATATAAGTAGCCCACGTCCCTGAGTGTACCGTGTGGTGCTCACCCATATGGCCGGTGACTCGGGGCCTTCTAATGGCTTCCGCTCCACGATGGCGGTGCTGGTCCCACGCGTGTGACCGTGCCTTCGGGTTTCTGGGCCTGAGGACCTGAAATCCCCTGCCGGTCGGCTTCTGCTGCTGGGTAAGAGTTAGTCCCCACAGCCTCGGACGCCGGGTCCGGTAAGAAAGCTTCTCAGTCAGGGCGAGCTCTGCAGCTGCCAGTCCCTGACTTGTAGTAGTATTGCTCCCACTGAGCTTCTGCTGTTTCTTCCTGTGACTGTTTCTCGTCTCTACTCTCCTTGACTGACTAACCCTGCTTCAGCCCCGGGCTTATATAGGGGAAGTTCTTCCCCTCCCAAGACTGGGCAGGAGGTGTGGCATGCACAGGATCCCTGACCAAAGGACCTCCCACCTGCTCTCAGACATAACATTACATTACTGTGGAAACCAGACCCCTGGGGTTCCACATCTATGTCTACACACGTGATTTTTTTCAGAAATATGTATCATATTGCAAACGTTTTATCTACGATGTTTTCTTCATTTGGACAGGCACTGACAGTGAGCTTTTCACTTTTTTAGGATACCTCAACACTTGTGTCCCTAATCTAACATTCACAATACTTCATAATCCATGTTCAATCCATTTCCCAAATACCCTGATCACCCTAACCGAGACTGGCTCACTCGAGAGTGACCTCTATGTCAAGCCCACTGACGAAAACAGCTTGCTGTTGTATTCCAGTTGTCACCCACATCATATAAAAAGAGCTCTCCCCAAATCACAACACTGTAGGGTCGAACGTATCGTTTCAAATAGCGAGATTAGGAGTATCAGACATAGGGAAATGGACCAGAAGTTTCTTCAGCGTGGTTATCCTGATCATATTCTGAAATCTAATACCCCACGTTCCCCATCTCACGAACAGACTAAAAGAATAGCATTCGTAAACGCCCATCGCCCCTTTGGAGAGGCGATCTACCAATGTATTCAACGACACTGGTCACTATTAACGCAATCGTATCCCTCTATACCGGAATTTGCCAACAAACCCTTACTGTGCAACAAACGCCCACATAATATTCGTGACCATCTTGTTAGAGCCCACGTGGGCTCTACTAAAAGAGGACTGGTACAAAGCACTTTGATGACACCACGTCGGGGTACCTTCCCATGTCAAGGATGTCTTCAGTGCTCTAACGTAATGAAGGGCGACTCATTTACACATCCCCTATCAGGGAAGAGATACTCCATTTCGGAATATTTCACTTACGATTCTACATATGTAGTGTACCTGATTAAGTGTCCTTGCGGTCTCAGAGACCGCATTTCACAACATAAATTGACCATTAGGTGTGGACGCACCATGCTGCCCAAAGCAGCCCATTTCAGTGCTATGTCCCATACAGTTGCACAATTGAGGCATCAGGTCATAGACCATGTACCGTTAAACCGTAGAGGGGGTAATCGCATTAAAAGGTTGAAGGAGTGTGAATCCTTCTGGATACACACCCTTCAGACCCTACATCCCAAAGGTCTTAACAGGTAGTATGAAATACAGTTTTAGAGCCATTCTCCCTTGGTGTTTTGTTTTCTATATGTCTTCCACAAAGGTATTCCATATGATCATATGATATTCCATGTCTATTAAGCTATTTATTGGTACATTGTCCAGATTACTTGTTGATTCTCATGTTCTGAAGTGCCACTTATTATTTCTCATTTTTATTTTAGGTCACTCAATAACATTAGCACCATCATCTTTCACCGTGCCCTAGGAACGTAGTTCACCTATGGAACATCACTACCCTATCACAATTGGATTATGATATGCTTATTTATCTCCATTTGAAATATCTACAGTACCATCTGGGGGATTATAGTATGCTCCCCTATAATCCTTGTTGGACCTAATGGTGACTGAACACACATTCTCCATCTCATAGCTTGATACTAATACAACACTTCCTTTCTGGAGCGCTGTGAACCGCAATGCGTTCCACCAAATCGGAAGTTCCGTACCACGTGACAGGAAGTCCCCGCAGAATTAGGGTGCAACAGAGCTCCCTCCATGAACACCGATTTCAACCCTGCTTTATTCAGTATTTCTTGTGGCCATATTAGGTAATATTAACTCAATATATAACTAATAGTTTCTGTCTATATCACGCGGCTCTGTTGGACCTTATCTAGCATCTACTGTCCACCTGGCTTATCCTTCTGATACCACTCCTCTTCCTCTATATTTATTTTTTTGGTGGGGTTCTAGGAATTGTCACTATAATATTCTGTAGCCTATAATAGGCAGAACCTGCCATATCTGTTATACCTGTATTAATTTTGGTTTGTTTTGATTAGTGATGGATTTGCCTTGAAAAAGATCGGTAAAACGGTGGAAACGTTGGTCCATGCTCTGGGCTTATGCTCTGTTTACAAGAGGGGTATATTTCTTATTCAATAAAGCATTTGAAAATTTCATTTATTGGAGCGCCGAAGTTCATTTTCCACTTCTAAATGGAGTTGCACTCATTTATGGTGGACCATTGGAGCTACTATGAGTCCTGACCAGAAGAGTAGAGAAAGTATTAGTGCCCCCATTTCAGGAGAGATTGTGCAGTAATCTGAATTCCTTAGGAATGAAAACATAATGGAATTTATGATGTGGAGTGAATCCATGAAACCAGGGCTGGAGCCAACACACCTCCTGCAGACGTGAATAAATGTATATTACAGCCATCAGCCACGCACAGCTTAGAGATATATCATGGCACAGGTGTAATGTTTTTTGTGTAGTTTATCTATTTGAAGTTAGTTGGTTTTAAAAGAAATTGAAAAGCCAGGATAAAGGGAAACTCTTGTTATTGTACAGAAATTCACACTTGGCCTCACTGCACATTTAATGTTGTAGATCATAAAAGTGAAGTTTGGCCAGAAAGACTGGACCTGGTCTTGTAGGGACCATATGAGCACATTCAGCAACACAGAAGGGAGAGAAGGTAGATTCATCCAATAAGATATCAGGGATCTAGGAAGCCAACAGCATTATTATAATAATTATGACATGGTGGGGATACCTGAGATGTGGCTGGACGAGAGCCATGACTGGGCAGTTAATTTACAGGGCTATAGTCTGTTCAGAAATGACCGTACAAACAAGCGAGGGGGGGGGGGTGTG
The DNA here is from genome assembly GCF_046119375.1 of Phyllobates terribilis. Taxonomy (NCBI): domain Eukaryota; kingdom Metazoa; phylum Chordata; class Amphibia; order Anura; family Dendrobatidae; genus Phyllobates; species Phyllobates terribilis. The sequence goes on along the minus strand of NW_027362880.1, from coordinate 3,261,173 downwards.
TGTTTATATGTAAAATCATCCGTAAAACCCTTCTTCCGGGAGGATATATGTGAATCTAATGAAAATGTAGAGTCCCTGTGGGTGGAGATAAGGGGAGGGGGAAAAATAATAAATTACTGATAGGGGTTTGTTATAAGTCTCCAAAAATAATGGCAGCGGAGAATATCCTCGTAAAGCAAATAGATGAAGCAGCGACTCAAGGAGAAGTCATTATTATGGGGGACTTCATCTACCCTGAAATACATTGGGGGACAGAAACCTGTAGTTCCAGCAAAGGTAATAGGTTTTTGACTACTATGAGAGACAATTACCTTTCACAACTGGTTCAGGACCCAACAAGAAGGGGGGCACTGCTATACCTAATATTAACCAATAGGCCAGACCGCATATCAAATATACGAGTTGGGGGTCACTTGGGTAATAGTGATCACAAAATAATACATTTTCATGTAACCTTTAATAAGATGTGTAGTAGAGGGGTTACAAGGACACTAAACTTCAGGAAGGCAAATTTCCAACGGTTGAGAGATGATCTTAGTACAATAAACTGGGACGATATCCTGAGACATAAAGCTACACAAAGCAAATGGGAGACATTTATTAGCATCCTTAATAGGACCTGTGCACAATATATACCCTATGGGAATAAACATGCTAGAAATAGGAGGAAACCACTATGGCTAAATAGAGCTGTAAGGGGCGCAATAAGTGACAAAAATAAAGCATTTAGAGAAGTAAAGCAAGTAGGTAGTGATGAGGCATTAAATAAATATAGAAAATTAAATAAATTATGTAAAAAACAAATCAAGGCAGCAAAGATTGAGACAGAGAGAATCATTGCCAGAGAAAGTAAAAATAACCCCAAAATATTCTTTAACTACATAAATAGTAAAAAACTAAAAAATTATAGTGTTGGCCCCCTTAAAAATAGTCTGGGGGAAATGGTGGATGAGGATGAGGAAAAAGCCAATATGCTAAATGATTTTTTTTCCAACCGTATTTACACAAGAAAATCGCATGACAGAAAACATGATTAGTGATAACAAAAATTCTCCATTAAATGTCACTTGCTTAACCCAGCAGGAAGTACGGCGGCGTCTAAAAATCACTAAAGTTGACAAATCCCCGGGCCCGGATGGGATACACCCGCGAGTACTGCAGGAATTAAGTAACGTCATAGATAGACCATTATTTTTAATCTTTAAAGATTCCATAATAACAGGATATGTACCACAGGACTGGCGTATAGCAAATGTGGTGCCAATATTCAAAAAGGGGACAAAAACTGAACTTGGAAATTATAGGCCAGTAAGCTTAACCTCTACTGTGGGTAAAATCCTGGAGGGTTTCCTAAGAGATGCTATACTAGAGTATCTGAAGAAGAATAACCTCATGACCCAATATCAACATGGGTTTACGAGGGACCATTTCTGTCAAACTAATCTGATCAGCTTTTATGAGGAGGCAAGTTCCGGACTGGACCGAGGAAATGTAGTGGATGTTGTGTATATGGACTTTTCAAAAGCTTTTGATACGGTTCCACACAAAAGGTTGATACATAAAATGAGAACAATGGGGATAGGGGAAAATATATGTATTTGGGTTAAGAATTGGCTCAGTGATAGGAAACAAAGGATGGTTATTAATGGAAAACACTCAGACTGGGTCTCAGTTAACAGTGGGGTACCACAGGGGTCAGTATTGGGCCCCCTTCTTTTTAACATATTTATTAATGACCTTGTAGGGGGCATACAGAGTAATATTTCAATAATTGCAGATGACACTAAACTCTGCAGGGTAATCAATACAGAGGAGGACAATTTTATATTACAGGAGGATCTATGTAAACTAGAAGCTTGGGCTGATAAATGGCAAATGAACTTTAATGGGGATAAATGTAAGGTAATGCACTTGGGCAGAGGAAATAAAATGTATAATTATATGCTTAACTGTAAAACACTGGGCAAAACTGTAACTGAAAAAGACCTGGGTGTATTGGTGGACGACAAGCTCACGTTTAGTGGCCAGTGTCAGGCTGCTGCTGCAAAGGCAAATAAAATAATGGGATGCATTAAAAGAAGCATAGATGCTCATGAGGAGAACATAATTTTACCTCTATACAAGTCACTAGTGCAACCACACTTAGAATACTGTGCTCACTTCTGGTCTCCGGCGTATAAGAAAGACATAGCTGAACTAGAGAGGGTGCAGAGAAGAGCGACAAAGCTTATTAGAGGACTGGGGGGTCTGCAACACCAAGACAGGTTATTACACTTGGGGTTATTTACTGTGGAAAAACGAAGGCTTAGGGGTGATCTTATTACTATGTACAAGTATATGAGGGGACAGTACAAAGACCTATCTACTGATCTTTCTACTCTGAGGCCAGAGACGGGGACAAGGGGGCATCTTCTACGTCTGGAGGAAAGAAGGTTTAATCATAATCACAGACGGGGATTCTTTACTGTAAGAGCAGTGAGACTATGGAGCTCTCTGCCGCATGATGTTGTAATGAGTGATTCACTAATAAAATTTAAGAAGGGCATGGATTCCTTTCTTGAAAAGTATAATATTACAGGTTATATATACTAGATTCCTTGATAGGGCGTTGATCCAGGGAACTAGTCTGATTGTCGTATGGAGTCGGGAAGGAATTTTTTTCCCCAATGTGGAGCTTAGTGTTTGCCACATGGATTTTTTTTGCCGTCCTCTGGATCAACATGTTAGGCTATGGGTTGAACTAGATGGACTTAGTCTTCCTTCAACCTTAAAAACTATGTTACTATGTTACTTTGCCTGTGCTGTCTCAGGGTTACCCGCTAACCCACAGCTCTACCTCCTTAAGCTCCTGGCCGTATCCAGTGCAGCTGACCTCTTTCTGTCTATAGTCCACTTCACCACACAGGGTACAGGCTGCTCTGGCCATATTACGCTGCCACTGGATCCAGTTACAGAATCTTGCTATCTCTGTTCTGCTTCCTTCCAGTCTCACACTCCTCACTATGCGGCCTCATCTGTCACACTCTCTGTATTTGGCGTCACCTCACTACTCATTCCAGTGCTGACTTCTCTAAGCAGGAAGAAACTCTCTTCTTACTTCCAAACACTCCTCCCATCTGTAGGGCCAGCTGACTGTTAAGTCTTCCTTACCCAGTTGTCCAATCTACTACAGCTCTGATGGGAGATATTACATTAAATTCAGCATTAAACATTGCTCAACCTTTATACATGTTATAATGACACAAACTGTAAAAGTCTTCTGGGACGGTGTCAGACATCTTCACACACTTTTACTGTATAACCACGAGTCACTAAAATGTCAGGGACATCGATCTGTCTAGTTAGGGGCAGAAGTGATTGTGAATCAATGTCACCTCTTCTGGTGCAGATGAAAGTGACAACAGGAGCCCGGGAGAGGAACAGCGAGACACCCCGAAAGAGGGAATGGTGCAGATAGTGGCCTATTATGACTGCACAAGCCCATGTACATTGGTAGCGTACAAACAAGGGGAACAAATACCTGAACCTGGCAGATCCAAATTCAGACTGGTAGAAGCACTACTCTGACCCTGGTATGTCCCTACATGATGGTGGAGGTTGGCACCCTAAGATAACGCAATGGCGCCCCCTATCAATAGTGGCTCACCCTGAATGCTCCTAACAACTCCTAGTTTATCTATGCATGTGTAGCAACTTACTTGGGAAAATAGGTTAAACACTAAAAACTACAACTGACCCTGCTTGCTCCTGTACAGACTAGATACCTTGACTACACAGTCCCCATCGGTACCTGCGGGTGAAGAGATAGACCTAACCACAGACTAGGAGATGGCAACTATGGCCTAAACTGCCTAAAAGGCAGACAAGTTGCTTCACGTTCCTGCTAAAGAACCAGAGGGCAGAGCAGAGTGTGAATTATCTAAAAGAAGAGAAGTGTGCTGAACAAAGGAATAATCCCAAAGCAAGCAAAGTAAGAAACAAAATACCAAACAAAGAATACAGCAAGTACTGTTAACAAATATACTGCCTATTTTCAAATGATAAAAAGAAGAAAAGTGCAAAGTATAGCAAATAAACAGCAAAGCGAAAAACCCTAGCTCCAAATATCAACAGAATGTCAGAATATCCAAATGAATCTATCACCAGCAGGAAACGCAGACTATAAAGCTGCACCCAAAATGTGATAGGCATCCAAATAAAAATACAAATGTGTAAAGCTAAGCAGGCTGCAGCCAGAAAAGCAGAACCCAAACACCCAGTGAAAAGGTGTGTGTCCTGTGGCTCGGCAGAAAGAGAAGCCGACCACAGAACACAAACTGAAGGGATCAAATCCTGGAGCATGACATTGCCACAGACAATTCCTCTCTCTTCCTCCTCCCTGACTTCTCTAGTTTTCCATTTCTGTTGTGTCTTGGTAATTGTGTGTAACATGAGGCGGTCCATTCAGGTTGTACAGGTGGTCTGGCTCTGCCAGGACGGCATCCATACGTGCCGTCACAAGAAGGTTTGCTATATCTCGCAGCACAGTCTCAAGAGGACGGAAACAAACTCCATGTGGACGGCATGAGGGGCCAATATCCTGTAGTGGACAAGGGACAAATACCGCCACACCATGACCAGATCACATATTACCACCACATAGTGACCGAATACTACCATACTGAGCATTAATACAAAAACAGAATACTAATATTACCATTACTAATAGTGCCATTATTCACAGGAGCTCTGTGTATAGTATACAGTGTATAGTGTCAGTTTACAGATAACACACTGACTCACTGGTGATGTCTCTAGTTGAAGTCCTTCATCTCCACTTTTCCTCTTCATCCATCGCAGACCGCCATCACTTCTTCTCGCCAGGACTCGTCTCTGCATAAAATAACACAGTTATCTAGAGCAGCTTACAGAGCACATTCCCCAATATTTCCCCAACTTCTACACTACACCAGATGAAGAAAAAAAGTGATATAGTGCCGCCCTGCACAGTAACATGAACCCCCCACAGAAAACAGTATCCTCAAAAATAAAATACATTACAGCAGTAATAATATCCTTTAATTAGCCCCTACAGTAATAATGTCCCACATCCTACTCCCATTGTCTTCATACTGCCTCCATTGTCTCCATCCTGCCCCCAATGTCTCCATTCTGCCCCCATGTTTCCATTTGTCTCTATCCTGCCGCCAATGTCTCTCCATCCTGCCCCCAATGTCTCTCCATCCTGCCCCCAATGTCTCCATTCTGCCTCCAAGTTTCCATTTGTCTCCATCCTGCCCCCAATGTCTCTACATCCTGCCCCCAATGTCTCTCCATCCTGCCCCAATGTCTCTCCATTCTGCCCCAATGTCTTTCCATTCTGCCCCAATGTCTCTCCATTCTGCCCCCATTTCTTTCCATTCTGCCAATGTCTCTCCATTCTGCCCACGTCTCCATTCTGCCTCCATGTGTCTATTTTGCCCCATGTCTCCATTCTGCCCCCAATGTCTCTCCGTTCTGCCTCCAATGTCTCCATTCTGCCCCGTCTCAATTCTGCCCCGTCTCCATTCTGCCCCCAATGTCTCTCCATTCTGCCTCCGATGTCTACATTCTGCCCCGTCTCCATTCTGCCACCATGTTTCTATTCTGCCTCCATGTTTCTATTATGCACCCAATGTCTCCATTCCGCTCCCCTTTCTCCATCCTGCCCCCCTTGCCTCCATTCTGCCCCCCCCTGTCTCCATTCTGCACCCCTGTCTCCATTCTGCCCCCCTTGTCTCCATACTACCCCCTGGTTTCTATTCTGCCCCCAATATCTCCATTCTGCCCCCGTCTCCATTCTTCCCCCCATGTTTCTATTCTTCCCTCCATGTCTCCATTCTGTCCCCCTTGTCTCCATTCTGCCCCCATGTTTCTATTCTGCCACCCTTGTCTCCATCCATACTGCCCTCTGGTTTCTATTCTGCCCCCAATGTCTCCATACTGTCCCCATGTCTCCATTCTGCCCCCTATCTCCATTCTGCCCCCCGGTCTCTATTTTGCCCCGTCTCCATTCTTCCCCCTTTCTCCATTCTGCCCCCTGTCTCCATTCTGACCCCTATCTCCATTCTGCCCCCCGGTCTCTATTCTGCCCCGTCTCCATTCTGCCCCCCTGTCTCCATTCTTCCCCCCTGTCTCCATTCTGCCCCGTCTCCATTCTGCCCCCCCATGTCTCCATTCTGCCCTCAATGTGTTTCCATTCTGCCTCCAATATGACTCCATTCTCCCCCAATGTGACTCCATTCTGCCCCCAATGTCTCCCATTCTGCCCCCAATGTCTCCCATTCTGCCTCCATGTTTCCCATTCGACCCCCCATGCCTCCATTCTGCCCTCAGTGTTCCTCACCCTGCCCCCACCCTGTGCGGTTTTGGTGATTTTTTTCCTCTAGAGACTTCTATGTGGAGCATAAAGAAACGTCTGTAAGAAACTGCAGATACTTTTTTAAGTGCAGAATCAAAGCTTTTCTGTACTGTAAAAAACAATTAAAAACGCGGTTTCACATCTGCACCAAAATGCATCAAATAAGGGGGAAAAAGCCTAAAATAGTGCACCAAAGATGCAATAACCAGAGGAGATTGTTATTGTGTAGATTGGTGCACAGTATTTATGCTACGTGTGAACACGGCCTTACAGACACAAAAAAGCCAGATGTCATATAGTGAAACTACACAGAGATGAGAAAGTTCTGAAGGGTCCGACTGTGAATGAGGGAACAAAAAATAATCCACAGGTCCCAACTAGAGAAGAGCAGGACGCACAGATGATATTGCAGCAGCCCGGGCTAATCTAAAGCCGCGACAGGGCCTCCCGTCCAGCCACCACTTACCACTGACCTGGATGCTGGACCTGAGTCCCATGAGTCGATCCTCTCATCTCTAGTCCCAGCCGTCCTGGATACAGCAGACAGTCCCGGATTTAGGTCTATGCCCTGCAGTCCCGAGTTTCTGCTGAATGTCCCTCACTGCCACCGCCCCTCTGATAACTCTTCCTGCCGGGGGAGAAAGACATGGTAAATGGGCGTAGCTTGGGGTGTGGATAGGGGCGTGGCCAGAATACGCGTGCTGCATGGTTTCGCCCTCTTTCTAGTCCTCATAGGTTGGCGGTATGCTTGTACTGAGGAGATCTGGGATATCAGTGATTAGGTCCCATATTGTGCACTGTAAGGTCTGGAAAAGCTCCTTCTATCGGTCTCTGTAGCACCAGAGGAAGAACAGAGGGGAAAAGACAGGATTTTCTACATGTCGCGTTATGTAGATGTTCTGCAGATTTATCACAACCGTCCACAAGAAGAAACTGCCATCACAGAGCCGCCTTTAGCTGTTGGAAAAGTTTAAACTTAGTTTTGAATAGTTGCTATAGGCAACAAGGACTTTCTATTTACGCTGGGTCACATGATGCTGGTGCTGGGTGATGTCATGTGACGGAATGTTGTGGGTGATGATGTCACAGAGGGCGTTGTGATGTCACCCTTGGGGTATATAAGGGGGCTCCATCCACCTGGAGCTCATATCTCATTGGCCATATCTTGGTGCTGAGATACCCCCTGGAGACAATGAGGATCGCCATATTGTTTCTGTGCTGTACCCTGTTCTACCCTGTGAATTACCATAGGCTGCCGGTGAGTACCTGTCTATTATTACATATGGAGGACGTTTAGAATCAGCTGCGGCAGGGGAAGGGGATGGGGAGGGGGGTCCTGTAAGAATTTACCTGCGGGAATAAGAGGTTATGGCAGTGAAAGGAGCTTAGGAAGTGACAGTCAGAGGGGATATAAGTGTGGGGTGACCCCTCTGACTCCCACATTCCTGCCTTGTCCTTGTAGTGATTAATGACTTTGGTGTTGTCCCTTATATATCACTTTGCAGTCACCAGTGATCGCTCCGCACTGTGATCCTAAACTACAGTCTCATTTACCTTTTTGCAAACGCCCAGAAGGGGAGGAGTGACATCACACCCATGTGAACAGATCCCGCCCACTTTTACTGCAGTCGTAATGCGAGCTAGCTGTATTCTGTTTTCATGGAAATGTCAGCAGCTGCTCCCCCTAGTGTTTACAAGATGAAAACATCAAAAGAGTTAAAATATTTTTTTCAGATTTTATACCATGGAAACCTTTTCAAATATATATGTGTATTTATATATAAATATAAATACTTTACAATTTTACAATTGTAAAAAAATTGCTGACACTTTCCCTTTAAAAGATCTAAAGACGTTCTGCTTCATGTGCCATTGTGACCAATCACAGCACAGATTATATTTTTTACACTTTTCTTGAAAAACTGAAGCTGCTCCGTGATTGGGAATCATGTGGAAGGGTTCTCTTTTAGACATTTAGTTAGGTCCAAAGTATCAGTGACATGATGGATAGAACTGTGCAATGATGTCACAGAGGGCTTTGTGATGTCACCCCTGGGTATATTAGAAGCCTCGGCCCATCTGCAGCTTGTATCTCATTGACCATACCTTGGTTCTGAGAGACCTCTGGAGATGATGAGTATCACCCTATCATTTCTGTGCTTTACGTTGCTCTACCCCCCACATTACAGTACACTGAGGGCGAGTATGTTCTCATCAATATGGAGGTCACAAGGATCAGCTAATGAGAATATCGCCTCTTGCAGGACTTCTCATACTGGACACGTGACCGTCCGTCATATGAAAGTCCAACTGTAAATAATATTCCATGGACCCTGGAGGTGAATCCCAAACTTCTTCCTGATCTTCTCAATGGGATATTTCTGAAAGTTGCTTGATAATGTATCCATCACTATATAATAACAAGGGCTCTCTGTTTGACTGGATTGGGTATAAATATACAGGACTTTATTATGTTTTTTTTCTTTATTATAGGATGACCCACTACCCGTGGATCTCAGGAGAAGCACCTATCAAGCTTCCATCAATCTTCCTCTTTGGCTCTTCCGTGACGCAGTTTTTGTTGCGGTGATGACACTACTGACAATACTAGAGTATTTGGCCTTAAGTCTTGTCCTGAGCAAGTGGGCAATGTCTGAACCTGGTGAAACAATCAGAAAACTCATGAGAACAAAACCATTCTGAAGGAACAAAGTGCTTGTAAGGAGCCGATTTGCATCCCTCAGATTCAGGAGCAAGACTCCAGGAGAACACCTGTCCTGCCCAATGGCAAATGTTCTACTTCATCCATGGCTCCTGCACCGCAGGATGCGAAAAAGGTTCCTAGTTGCAACTATAAAGTGGCGTTCAGTGATATTGTCTGGGTCAGAACGATCCCTCACAACAATATAGGAAGAAGAGCTCGAAGTTCCACGGAGCATAAAGAGAGGTTACTGATTTTTCAGAGAAGCCAACAACCCAGAATTCCAGAGCCAAGAGCACCAGAACCTAGAACACCAGAACCTACCATGTCAGAGCCTAGTATGTCAGAACCTAGAATGCCAGAGCCTGAAATGCCTACAACACCTCCACCCAAAATCAAGAGGAGAAGATGTTTCCTTAGATGTCTTAGAGGCGAGGAAGATTGAGAAGGCAACTGCTTGAACTTTCCCATTGCTCGTGTTTTCATCACAGGTTAGTCCTATACATGCTGTCTGATGGGCACCATCTTACTACATACAATGCAGCATTGCACCTGAAATCGAATGGATATTTTGTCACACACTTGCACTTTAGCACCTTATCATATGGCGCATATATCTATGAACGCTTTGCTAAGTATCACTGTCTAGTATGTGCTTCTGATTAACCTATTTTAGGAAAACGTGTCGAGGTTTGGCATACTATGTACTTGAGTTTGGCGTACTATGTGCTTGTTGGTAAATTCTATTGCCATCTATAATCTACTAGATATTATAATGTCTCTGGTGGGATGCCCCATGCCGAATTGTTGATAACTGACTATGAACATTGTCCTCTATTTCTTATCTACTATGGTTACAGGTTGATGTGAAGAGAGCTGTGCCATTGGTAGCAATTTTTCTACTGATTTGTCAGTTATATTTATGTTAGTTTAGCAAATTTCTGCTTGTAGGGTCTAATGTTTTAGCATAGTGTATGTTCTGTGAGCTAAATTGTCATACTTATGCACTAGTTAGATTATAAATTGTGATGCTTATGTACAAGATAGATTATTAGTTTAATCGGTGATTTTTAAATATTTTTTAACATCAGGAGACTCAAGAATCGCATCTTACAGAAGACAAGAAGCCTAAATGCCGAAGGGTGATGACCTGTTGATGGCCCACAGCTGGAGGGTCATTGCCTCTTGATGGCACAAAACTGGATAGAAGATAAAAACATTTGATGGCACACAGCCGGAGGGTGATGACCTATTGATGGCCATAGCCAGAAGGTCATTACCTGTTGATGACACACAGCCGGACAGAGGATCATTACCTGTTGATGGCACACAGCCGGATGGTCATTACCTGTTCATGGCGCACTGCCGGATGGTCATTACCTGTTGATGGCACACAGCCGGAGGGTGATGACCTATTGATGGCCATAGCCAGAGGGTCATTACCTGTTGATGGCGCACTGCCGGATGGTCATTACCTGTTGATGGCACACAGCTGGAGGGTGATGACCAGTTGATGTCGCACTGCCGGATGGTCATTACCTGTTGATGGCACACAGCCAGAAAGAGGATCATTACCTGTTGATGGCACACAGCGGGTCAGAGGATAAGATCTTTTGATTGCATACACCGGGTCCCTCCCTGATAACAAGGAACCCTGGGGAATACTGGTCATCTTGATCCCCCACTGACTATATACTTGCTCCACCTCAGCCTACACGATTATGGAGGACACTTCCACCTGTGTCCACTGTAAGGTTGGACTTTCTTTTATAATTACAGCAGATTAATAAACATCATAAAGCTGTAAAACTATCGAGTAATTTATTATAAATTATTATAAAGAAATATAAAGTATAATAGATAGCTATAGAGGGCACATAAGACGACTAACTATAGAAAGCATGGTGTCGCCTGATATATACTGTATATTCTAGATGGCGCTATTACGCTAAATACATCACAACCTCCAGGGTGATATTACCGTACAATGCGAGATCACTAATAATGGCCACAGATTATGAGAAAATGACCAGCTCCATAGTCCTGGAGTTATCATAAATGTCTCTAGTGTGAGGCAGGGACTGGACGAGTGTTGGAGGGAGGTATATTCCCCCAGGACGTCCTTTATGTATCCATGCTGCAGAATCTGCCGTATACTTCTGTTCTAGCAGTCAGACATTTCACTCTGCAAATCACAGGCTCAACATTGTGTAAAACTACCACCGTATATAAGAGCACTCAGAATAAAAACTAGCGGCATGCCGTGCACTGCCCACGTCATGTGTACGGGATACAGGACCTGCAGGACCTGGTACGGCCATTATAGTTGATAGATTAATGATACCTGTGCAGATGAAGGGAAAAAAAATATGTGCAACAACAGGAGGAGAAAGTCTAAAAATGTAATTTGAAAAGTATAATAGAGAAATGGGAAACTTCTGGAGATGCAGATAAGTGGTACCAGGGCGAAACGTAAGTGCAGTCAGACAAGCCAATGGCCTGGTAACAGAGGCCAAGCAGAGCCGGGTATGTGGTAATACAAATGGGTGGTGGACTGAGTCGAGGTTTCGGTAATCATGGTGTAACAGACCGGGCAGACTGACTGGGCAGGAGAGAATTTCATGTTTTTTTGATTATAGCATCATTCAGAGAATTCCTGTTCCTAATTATTAAAAGGGGTTGTCCGCGACTATTTTATTTTTTTTCTACCATGGGCCTAAGAACTAAAAGGTAAGTATTTGCTAACTATATGCCTGTTGGGCCCGGTGCCGATCTGTGCCATTTCAGAGAGGTCACGGATCGCTCCTGCCAGTGATTTTTCAACTCCCTCTCTGCTCTGTTGATGGGGTGTGACTGCCGATGTCATGCTGACTTGACAGCTAGCTCCCTGCTGCCTAACTGCAGGGAGCCATCTGTCAATGAGAATGAAGTTGGCAGTCTCGCCTCATTGACAGAGCAGCCGGGAAGAGGAAGAGCTGTTCTGTTGACGTGAAGCAGCAGAATCGCTGTTAGGAGCAGTTCAGGTGTGATCAGAGCCGCCACAGGGTAGAACAGGCAGATAGTAAGCAATTACCTGCCTGTTAGTTCTTAGGCCCATTGCATTTTTCTATCTCATCCTGTAGGAGTCACCTTCTCTTCAACGAAAAAGAGACACTGTGAAACCTATGCGTATTGAACACCAAAAGTTCTTAATCCTAGTATACAAATACATGTAGGGAGTTACAATTTATATGTTCGACTGCCCCATCATATGGGCGTGCTGATAGTTCCTCACGCCCAATTTTTCAAAGTAAAGAAATTATAGGTTGTCGAAATAACAGAATAAAAACAAATAATATTGAAAAATTGAGATTAAAATAACAAAAGAAAAAGAAAAGGTTATAATGTATAATATTATATAGGAAAAAAAAAACATGGTATATACACCTCTGATTATAATGCATGGAATATACATGTACAGACCAAAAGTTTGGACACACCTTCTCATTTAAAGATTTTTCTGTATTTTCATGACTATGAAAATTGTACATTCACACTGAAGGCAGCAGAACTATGAATTACCACATGTGGAATTATATACTTAACAAAAAAATGTGAAACAACTGAAAATATGTCTTATAATCTAGGTTCTTCAAAGTAGCCACCTTTTGCTTTGATGACTGCTTTGCACACTCTTGGCATTCTCTTGATGAGCTTCAAGAGGTAGTCACCGGAAATGGTCTTCCAACAATCTTGAAGGAGTTCCCAGAGATGCTTAGCACTTGTTGGCCCTTTTGCCTTCACTCTGAGGTCCAGCTCACCCCAAACCATCTCAATTGGGTTCAGGTCTGGTGACTGTGGAGGCCAGGTAATTTGGCGTAGCACCCCATCACTCTCCTTCTTGGTCAAATAGCCCTTACACAGCCTGGAGGTGTGTTTGGGGTCATTGTCCTGTTGAAAAATAAATGATGGTCCAACTAAATGCAAACCGGATGGAATAGCATGCCGCTGCAAGATGCTGTGGTAGCCATGCTGGTTCAGTATGCCTTCAATTTTGAATAAATCCCCAACAGTGTCACCAGCAAAGCACCCCCACACCATCACACCTCCTCCTCCATGCTTCATGGTGGGAACCAGGCATGTAGAGTCCATCCGTTCACCTTTTCTGCGTCGCACAAAGACACGGTGGTTGAAACCAATGATCTCAAATTTGGACTCATCAGACTAAAGTACAGATTTCCACTGGTCTAATGTCCATTCCTTGTGTTCTTTAGCCCAAACAAGTCTCTTCTGCTTGTTGCCTGTCCTTAGCAGTGGTTTCCTAGCAGCTATTTTACCATGAAGGCCTGCTGCACAAAGTCTCCTCTTAATAGTTGTTGAAGAGATGTGTCTGCTGGTAGAACTCTGTGTGGCATTGACCTGGTCTCTAATCTGAGCTGCTGTTAACCTGCGATTTCTGAGGCTGGTGACTCGGATAAACTTATCTTCAGAAGCAGAGGTGACTCTTGGTCTTCCTTTCCTGGGGCGGTCCTCATGTGAGCCAGTTTCTTTGTAGCGCTTGATGGTCTTTGCAACTGCACTTGGGGACACATTCAAAGTTTGCCCGATTTTTCGCAGTGACTGACCTTCATTTCTTAAAGCAATGATGGCCACTCGTTTTTCTTTACTTAGCTGCTTTTTTCTTGCCATAATACAAATTCTAACAGTCTATTCAGTAGGACTATCAGCTGTGCATCCACCAGACTTCTGCACAACACAACTGATGGTCCCAACCCCATTTATAAGGCAAGAAATACCAGTTATTAAACCTGACAGGGCACACTGTGAAGTGAAAACCATTTCCGGTGACTACCTCTTGAAGCTCATCAAGAGAATGCCAAGAGTGTGCAAAGCAGTCATCAAAGCAATAGGTGGCTACTTTGAAGAACCTAGAATATAAGACATATTTTCAGTTGTTTCACACTTTTTTGTTAAGTATATAATTCCACATGTGTTAATTCATAGTTTTGATGCCTTCAGTGTGAATGTACAATTTTCAGTCATGAAAATACAGAAAAATCTTTAAATGAGAAGCTGTGTCCAAACTTTTGGTCTGTACTGTATGTATGTATGTATATTATATATATACATATATATATATATACATACACACTGGATATACACACACACAGCTATACACAATCTCTGCTACATACATGTGTATATATATAAATTTACAAAAACGATGTAACTACACAATTTCACTGTATAAGATTATAAATAACTAATGATACATTGTATAACTTTTACACTACATATAATTCGTTTTTTCCTTAGCCACTCCCAAAAACCAAATCTTATGTCTCTGTCAAAAATGTCCAGAAAAGACATTTTTGCATCTTTGAAGAGATCAGATGATCAGTCTTTAGTTTCCATTCCATTATGTCACTGTGAGCTGGCACGTGTCCCTGTCTCTCAATTTCCACCATTTTGTTTTTTAGGGAGAGAAGGCCAGAACTCTGAAACTGTGAAGAAATTGACTCTAGAATCATCTCATATGACTTATAAGATATATGAAATCTTCTGCGTATTTCATAGATTTCATTTCGAGGATGACTCAGTTTAGGAGAGTTTGATATTGACTTTTGATAAGATTTTACCTTTTTTTGTATTACAAACTTAGCTTAATTTATTTTCTTTTCACGATTCTCATGTTTTCTAGCAAAATCAAGTGACTGCGCACATTTAACCCTGCTGTTCTGTTTGGGTCTACTATACACGTATAATGTTCCGGTCATTTTTGACCAGACCTATTAAAGTCTTGATTTTTAGCTAATTTAAGTTATTTATTTGAATACCTGTTGCATTATTATACTGTATGTGAACATGGTTGTTCATGAAAAAATGAAAGATGAAATAAAAAAAAATAATTTTTATTTTTTTTGTATCAAAAATTGTTACATGGCCTTATTGCAATATTCATGCATATTGCACCTTTGCACATAAATACAATATTTTTGATATAACTGTAAACTATAACTAATAACATCAAACGGTATGTAAATATATATGTTTTTAAAAAATATATGAAATAAAAAAAATAAAATTATTTACCATTTTTTTCTATATAAAATGGTAAATAAGGTTCACGGCGCTGAATTTACTGTTTGCATTCGTCACAAGTATAATTTACATGTCTTTTGCATAAGGACTTTGCACAACTGCAACATATCACATTTGTTTTGTGATTACTTGAGGTTGGACAGAAGGCGCATTGTTTCCGTTTTAGGCTGGTTGCGTTGCTGGTGGAGGCCGTGGGTATCGTAGCAGTACCGTTGGAGGCTGTGGGTATCGTAGCAGTGCAGGTAGAAGCCATTGGTTCACTTTCTTTAGCATGCTGTTGGATCCTGTGGACAATGGCTGCCGCTCCATCATCTCTGGGTGTTACTTTTTCTTTCTTCGATATATGGGCTAACCAGTGATTTTCCCAACACCTCTATAAAAATTCTTCTTTTACATAGTTTATTTTTGTTCCAATTTGGGTGTATTTCACGCCATAACACGAATGCATTGTATGCCGACACATCAAGAATGTTGTAAAAGACAACTATTGGCCACTGATTTGTTTTGCGTTTACAGGTGTAAGTGCCTATAAGTTGATCTAGAGCAGGGGTCTCAAACTCAGCTAAGTATATGGGCCGTACATAGAAAGAATGCGAATTTGAAGGGCAGCATTCTTTGCAGGATGATATGAAATTTTTAATGATACCATATTGTTTTTTTCTATACACATTTTGGATCATTTTTTGAACATTTTTGGCTTTTTTATTTTATTCTTTTCAATGGCATTCATTTTATGGGCTATGGTACAGTTTTGCATTTTTTTTACTATTTTTATTTCCTTTTTGTGTCCCCTAATTGGTGACATACAGTGATTTTTTTTTCATCTTACAATTAGCACCATATAGTAATTCTGATCAACTTCTTATAGTAATGTCCCCATCTTGTAGTAATGTTCTCCATCCTGGTCCTCATCTTGTAGTAATCTTCTCCATCCTGGTTCCCATCTTGTAGTAATGTTCTCCATCCTGGTCCCCATCTTGTAGTAATGTGCCCATCAGGGCCCCATCTTGTAGTAATGTGCCCATCCTGGTCCCCATCTTGTAGTAATGTGCTCATCCTTGTCCCCATCTTGTAGTAATGTGCCCCACTGGTCCCCATCTTGTAGTAATGTGCCCATTCTGGTCCCCATCTTGTAGTAATGTGCCCATTCTGGTCCCCATCTTGTAGTAATGTCCCCCATCCTGATCCCCATCTTGTAGTAATGTGCCCATCCTGGTCCCCATCTTGTAGTAATGTCCCCCATCCTGATCCCCATCTTGTAGTAATGTTCCCCATCCTGATCCCCATCTTGTAGTAATGTCCCAAACCTGTAATAATGTTCTCCATCCTGGTCCCCATCTTGTAGAAATGTTCTCCATCCTGGTCCCCATCTTGTAGTAATGTGCCCATCCTGGTCCCCATCTTGTAGTAATGCCCCCCATCCTGGTCCCCATATTGTAGTAATGTCCTCTATCCTGGTAACCCATCTTGTAGTAGTGGCCAATGCTGGTCCCTAACTTGTAGAACATTCAACTGAAAAGAATCACTGACTTCGGCTGCCCTCAGGACTAGGCTGCAATCATTACTGGGGCTCCAGTGCTTGCGGGCCCTCGGGCCGCGTGTTTGAGACCCCTGATCTAGAGTATCAACTTCCCCTTTTGTGGCATTGTAATGTAAAATCATGTCCAGCTTTCTGTCCTCTCGATTACTGATTGCACTATCATGGTGCACTGTGCTCATCAGAATGATCCGTTTGTGTTTTTTGGGAACATAAGAATCTACTGTTGTATCCTTAGTAAAATAACACATAGAACTATAAACGTCTCTCTTACTGAGGATACCTTGTGGCAGTTCTGGCTTATTTTTTCTAACAGTACCCAGCATGGTCATTTTTCTGTTCAGCAACATCTCCCCCAGTTGGTATGATGTGAAAAAATATAACATTTTGTCCTTTGAGTCCGTGTGTCAAATCCAAAACTACTCGCATACCTTGATTTTTTTCAGCTCTTTCGCCAGTGTTTTCTCCTATGTATACCTAAGCGTTTACAGCTTATGAACTTTTGCTGTCGCACAGAGTCCATATTTTGATGCCATACTTTGCAGGCTTACTTGGAATATACTGTCTGAATAGGCACCTACCTCTGAATGACACCAGTTGTTCATCTACAGTCACATTTTCACCAGGATTATAAAATGTTGGTAGAATCTCTACCCATAAATAAGATACAGAAAAAATTTTGCACATAACTATACTGGAAGCGAATCCATCTGCTGTATCGTAATTTGAAAATGTATGTACGTGTAAATCAGCATGGACCAAAAGGACCTAGATAAGTCGATAAACAGTAGTAGATGCAATATACATATAGTCCAAAATGAGATTATAACTCCTTTATGTTACTCAAAAAATGGCTGAAGATTAGTATAAAAGGCTATCGGTCATTTTTGAACAAACAGTACAAGTGTAAAAAAAAACCTGGAGCAAAAAGTAAAAAAAAAAAAAAACACCTACTACCCACAGTAAGAACCCCTCAAATGAGGAAACGTCAATTAACCACAAGTTTCAGAACCGCATAATGAATATTTTAAAAAATATCAAATTTCAAATTCGGTCATTTTTGACCGAACAGAACAGCAGGGTTAAATAAAGATTCTTAATGTGACGCAATAACTCGAGATGCTGGATTTAAGAATTTGAATTTTTGTACAAAATTTGTTAGCATTTGTTGTCATTTTCCATTTTTGATGAGTTTTGTACAACCATTCAAATATGGACATGAATGTAAACGTACATTCTTTCCTACCAATCCTTAATTTTTGAAGATCATCTATGTCTGGGAAACTCTTGGTTGAACAGTAAATCAAATATTTTAATCAGTCCGAATCATTTATCCATTGATTAGGAGAGTCATGTTCACAGGACATTAACACCAGACGTCTGGAAAATGTCACAGGAATCCACATTTTAAATAATTGACTCCTCTCATCAATAGTTAAATTAAACTTATCACCAAAGCTCTCAAATATCTCGGAATTTCTACAGACATGGATTTTTGGCATGATTTTTTATCATTTTAATAAATTTTTCCAAACTTTAATTTGGAGTTGGGCTGTGTAGCTTTTAAGTTTTCTTCTAATTTTAATGGTCTTTGTACATAAGCTCCTCCTACATTACTTAAGTCAATCATGTCTCCTACATCACTTATTATGTCAGTTTCTCGTTCATCCGTTCCCAAGTCAGTCTCTTTGTCAATAGACACAAGGTCACCTTCAGTAGCTGTTATCCTGTTCAATTTCCACATTACAGTCAGAATCAGTAACATCATTAGTATCCTTTACACTATTACACAGTCATGCTTAGACTTTTCTGACACAAGTTTGTGAAATACGTCAACCAATTGTAAAATATTTTTCAACTTCTTTGTCTCTATAAAAGGACACCAGCTTAGAATCTAATTTTAAATTCTCCATTTCACATTCTGCGCATAAGCTAAGCCACAAAAACGTCTAAGTCAGTCTCGTCAGTAGCCTTAAATTTTAGTTTACTTTGCTTAGAAAAGAAGAAATAATATCCATATTTTTCCTTAACTTCAGATTTCTCAGCTTCTCCTTTAGGCTGGGCTTTGGTCATCAGCGTACTTCTGATCCTTGTAGTACTTCTTGTGCCTGTCAATCCATCTGGAGAATATATCAGTCCTCAATCTTCTGTAGGTTCTTTCTGATTCTTGTGACAAAGTTAGTGGATTTCCTGACACTTGGACAACAGGTGTTCAGCAAAAGCTTTCCTCCTCTCCCCCACCTTGTTCAAGGAGAAGGAAGCCACTTGAAAGCACAAAAAAATCAGGAATGGGGGCTCGCCAAAATGTTAAATATACTTATTTTCGTATATTTATATATAGATAGGACTGTTTATCAGATGCGATTGTTCAAAGAATATATTTTTTATTTTTGGGTTGTCCATTAAAAATAATAATTCCAGCAGTTACATAAAATAGGTGAAATAGTTACAAAGTGATTTTCCATTTGTCCATAATTAGCCTACTAGTTGAGATTCACCCATCTTTTCCTGGGATCCTGAATGGTAGGTTGCGTCTGTCTGTGTCCAGCACGTGTGTCAGGGCCTACATGTCAGCTGTCTCTTCAGCTTTTAGATCCTAGGACTGAGCCATGTAATGTAGAATGGAAAAGAGACCCCGAGACCCCCACCCTGTATGGGTTATATTGCCCCCTCACAGCACCTGTTGTTCTGCTTATGGCACTAACTTACACTGAGCTAAAAAGACAAGAATAGCCTGAATGTCTTGTCAGCAAAACCTAGCTCGAGGCTGATCTATATAAAATTCAGATTAAAAAATGAATATCCATAATTCATATTTAACAGTAATATAGCACACCTATAAGTGTATAGGATTATAATGTTTATTACAATATTATGGTTATATAAGAAATTTCAAGAATGTGGAATGTTAATTGTAAGATATAGTGACTGCAAGTTATCAGACGGTAATGGGCAACTGAAAAGATATATAGGAGAGATGCATGTATGTCATCCTATGGTATGTTATTTTATTACTGTATGTACTGGTTTCTTGGTTTGTAAAAAAAAAACCTAATAAAAAAATATCTAGAAAAATGTATTGGATTAAAAAAAAAGGATTAGGAAAAAGGCTTCTCCCCTGTGTGAGTTCTCATGTGTCTATCCAAAGCTGATTTCTGGTTAAAACCTTTCCCACATTCAGAACATGAAAAAGGCTTCTCCCCTGTGTGAGTTCTCTGGTGATTAACCAAAGCTGATTTCTGGTTAAAACCTTTCCCACATTCTAAACATGAAAAAGGCTTCTCCCCTGTGTGAGTTCTCTGGTGATTAACCAAAGCTGATTTATGGTTAAAACATTTCCCACATTCTGAACACGAAAAAGGCTTCTCCCCTGTGTGGGTTCTCTGGTGCTTAATCAAAGCTGATTTCTGGTTAAAACATTTGCCACATTCTGAACAGGAAAAAGGCTTCTCTCCTGTGTGAGTTCTCTGGTGACTAACCAAAGTGGATTTCTGGTTAAAACATTTCCCACATTCTGAACATGAAAAAGGCTTCTCCCCTGTGTGGGTTCTCTGGTGCTTAATCAAATCTGATTTCTGGTTAAAACATTTGCCACATTCTGAACATGAAAAAGGCTTCTCCCCCATGTGAGTTCTCTTGTGGATATTAAGAAGTGATTTCTGGTTGAAATATTTCCCACATTCTGAACAGGAAAAAGGCTTCTCCTTACTGTGAGTTCTCTGGTGTCTAACAAAAACTGATTTCCAGTTAAAACATTTCCCACATTCTGAACATGAAAAAGGCTTCTCCCCCGTGTGAGTTCTCTTGTGGATATTAAGAAGTGATTTCCGATTAAAACATTTCCCACATTCTGAACATGAAAAAGGCTTCTCCGCTGTGTGAGTTCGCTGGTGCGCAACAAAAACTGATTTCTGGTTAAAACTTCGGCCACATTTGGAACAAAACAATCTATTATCCGCTGTGTGTATTTTTGATGTTTAAGAATAGACTTTTCGAGGGTAAAACTATTTCCATTTTCTGAAAGTGAAAATGACCTCTTTCCTTTAGGAGCAGTTCGTTTTTTAATGCTTATTTTTTTATTTTGATTTTTTTCCTTCATAGTCGGTAATGAATCAGAAGACAGGACCTGTTCCATAGGCTTAGATGATAGATCTTTGCTTTGAAGGGATGATGGTATATCTGGAGAAATGGCATTCACTTCAATTGTATCCTGTAAGATCTCAAGATCATCCGATTTAAAAATCTCCTGTCTCTCTGATCTCCAGGTACAGTTATCTGCCAAGAAAAAAAACAATTAATAATTTTGAATGAAATATCCTTGAATTTATATTTTTGAACATTTCTACTTAAATGTCTGTAGAAATGGCAAGTTATTGACAGAATGACAGTGAAAACCTCATAGAATGAACCAGTAGAGCGTGGTGTTCAACTGTTTGTTCATTCTGTCTCCAAAATATGGAATAAGAAGCCATCAAAAAATGTTATGTAGACAAAAATGATACCAATAAAAACTTCTACTCATCCATAAACCAATGCAGCAAAATTCGGTCTCCCAAAGTCAAATCTCCCCCTTCCTTCTGAGCCTTGAAGTGTGCCTAAACAATATTTAGCAACCATGTATTTGGCATTACTATAGTGAGAAGAACCCACTTAATTTACGGTGTGTGTCTCCTAGAGCACAATCTGGGCACTATGTGTTGGGTAATAAAATGGCAAATGTGTAATTTTCACCCTCCAACATCCACTGTGTGCTAATTTCTGGAAAGTGATTATGGAGTCAAAATATTCACTTCTCCTATAGATTAATTCACTGAGGGTTATAATTTTCAAAATGAAGCTACTTTATGGTGATTTCTACTGCTCTGGTTTTCTGTCATTTTATTATATTAAGGCTTCTGTAAATGGTGTGTCCCATCTCCTCTGGGGATAAGCAAGGCAGTCCCTGGGATCTGGAAAATGGATTATATAGCACCAAGCCTGTTAGTGGTGGCCATGTTTTGAGCTGTCAGGTGACCATGAACAGTGCCCCCAATACATTGTGTCTGAAAACTATTCCAGCAAGATCTGCAATACAATAGCTAAATGTCGCTCCTTCCCTTCTTAACCTGCCATGTGCCCAGACATTAGTGTACAGCTGTATATAGGGTATTGTCAGATTCAAGAGAAGTTGGAAAATAATTTGTAAGGTCCATTTGTTTCCTATTATCCTTTGTGAAGAATTCCAAAGTTATCACCACATAAAGTGACACACATCAGATTTGAAAATGGAGCCTGACTAGGAACACAAAACTGGCTGCGTGAAGAGGTTAAATCAGAGGATTACTGAAGTCAAAAACTGTGACTATACACAATAACACATCTACTGAAATGATCAAACTCAATAGTCTCCATCAGTTAAAAACGAGTAACTAGTGGTGAAACCTTTCTGTGGTAATTGGAGTATGGGGCTCGGTGGCTCTTCGTAATCTAAACTATGATAAGGGCCAATATTTTCTGTCAGAGGAGTTTCAAGAAGAAATATTAGACATTTAAAGAGAACTTTTTATAATAGTGCAGAGCTGAGGTGTCTTAAATTTAGACCTCGGGCATTGGGAAGACATAATGGAGACCTTCTTTTAAAGACAACGAGGGAGTTACAGAGTCACATAAGTGAGTCAGGCCGATTCCACCACACTCAAACTATCATACAAAATGAACCTGTAAAAAAAGACAGAATAAAAGATATGTTACATCCCCAACAACAATATATGTATCAGGGGAGAACTACAACACTAAACCGGAATTGCAGTCATTTATGGTGGACCATTGGAGCTACTATGAGTCCTGATGAGAAGAGTAGAGAAAGTATTAGTGCTCCTGTCAGGCAAAATGTATTTTTGGTCATAGTTTTAAAAAATGAGAGCTGTCTCAAATCTCCACACCCTGTCCATTTGTAAGAGTTTTACATAGAACTCACTGTTGCTTTTCCCCCAAACCTCAGGAATTTTTATGAGCGTCATAAAGCCTCAGCCCAGAGCAAGCACTGGTATACCCTGGATTTTTCCCTCCAATCCTATTGTTTAGCTGCACAAACGTTTAATGTCGATTTTAATAATGCACATGACTGTCAGAAACACAGGGACCACATTTTTGAGATGGTCATCTTTTTCCAATTGTGATGGTGTGGTTTTCGTGACGAGGAGACCACCGGAAGCCCGGGAAATGGGTTCTGAGCTTCTGAGCATCATAGAGATTTCATATTTGATATCCATCTTCATGAATAGTGGTGACGGCAAACATGATGTCTCCATCTTGGATGTGGGACCCCCCCCACACCAAGATATGAAATCTGAAGGAGTTTTAGGTCTTCTGCAGCTGGGTGGATTCACAAAGCCGAGTCCCCGTGTGAGGTAAGCACCATGGGTGTCTCCTAATGTTTTGGCCCCTTTACTAAAAACCAGAACGGCCATTTTTTAAGTCATTCTTGCCCCGGGACGTCAGACGCATGCACACCACGCTGCGTGGAAGAATCACATCTAATTTCCGGGGAGCCGTCCCCCCCCCCCCACAGAATCTGAGACCATCACCACGTGGCACAGATTTTGCTATTACTTATCCCTTTTATTTTAATAACTTTTTATTCATATATGTACATTGTCTCTTTTATAATATCTTGTATATCTTTTGTAAACACTGCCCACTTTCGGGAGTAAATCATTATTATTTACCAGCTTCGTTCTTCTTGTCCTATGTCGAGCAAACACGTTCCTCACCCGCTAATTCACATTACCTAACGGGTACCCAATCCACCTGTTAAGCGATCGGTGGTGGCAGTATACCAGTATTTATGTGATATTGTGGTTTGAGGGTGGCTGGTCGGAGGTATATATACAGTGCTGGCCAAAAGTATTGGCACCCCTGCAATTCTGTCAGATAATACTCAGTTTCTTCCTGAAAATTATTGCAATCACAAATTCTTTGGTATTATTCTCTTCATTTAATTTGCTTGCAAGGAAAAAACACAAAAGAGAATGAAGCAAAAATCAAATCATTGATCATTTCACACAAAACTCCAAAAAAGGGCCGGACAAAAGTATTGGAACCCTCAGCCTAATACTTGGTTGCACAACCTTTAGCCAAAATAACTGCGAACAACCGCTTCCGGTAACCATCAATGAGTTTCTTACAATGCTCTGCTGGAATTGTAGACCATTCTTCTTTGGCAAACTGCTCCAGGTCCCTGATATTTGAAGGGTGCCTTCTCCAAACTGCCATTTTGAGATCTCTCCACAGGTGTTCTATGGAATTCAGGTCTGGACTCATTGCTGGCCACCTTAGAAGTCTCCTGTGCTTTCTCTCAAACCATTTTATAGTGCTTTTGGAAGTGTGTTTTGGGTCATTGTCCTGCTGGAAGACCCATGACCTCTGAGGGAGACCCAGCTTTCTCACACTGGGCCCTACATTATGCTGCAAAATTTGTTGGTAGTCTTCAGACTTCATAATGCCATGCACACGGTCAAGCAGTCCAGTGCCAGAGGCAGCAAAGCAACCCCAAAACATCAGGGAACCTCGGCCATGTTTGACTGTAGGGACCGTGTTCTTCTCTTTGAATGCCTCTTTTTTTTTCCTGTACACTCTATGTTGATGCTTTTTCCCAAAAAGCTCTGCTTTTGTCTCATCTGACCAGAGAACATTCTTCCAAAACATTTTAGGCTTTCTCAGGTAAGTTTTGGCAAACTCCAGCCTGGCTTTTTTATGTCTCGGGGTAAGAAGTGGGGTCTTCCTGGGTATCCTACCATACAGTCCATTTTCATTCAGACGCCGACGGATAGTACGGGTTGACACTGTTGTACCCTTGGACTGCAGGGCAGCTTGAACTTGTTTGGATGTTAGTCGAGGTTCTTTATCCACCATCCGCACAATCTTGCATTGAAATCTCTCGTCAATTTTTCTTTTCCGTCCACATCTAGGGAGGTTAGCCACAGTGCCATGGGCTTTAATCTTCTTGATGACACTGCGCACGGAAGACACAGGAACATTCAAGTCTTTGGAGATGGACTTGTAGCCTTGAGATTGCTCATGCTTCCTCACAATTTGGTTTCTCAAGTCCTCAGACAGTTCTTTGGTCTTCTTTCTTTTCTCCATGCTCAATGTGGTACACACAAGGACACAGGACAGAGGTTGAGTCAACTTTAATCCATGTTAACTGGCTGCAAGTGTGATTTAGTTATTGCCAACACCTGTTAGGTGCCACAGGTAAGTTACAGGTGCTGTTAATTACACAAATTAGAGAAGCATCACATGATTTTTCAAATGGTGCCAATACTTTTGTCCACCCCGTTTTTTAGGTTTGGTGTGGAATTATATCCAATTTGGCTTTAGGACAAGTCTTTTTGTGTTTTTTTCATTGAAGACAAATTAAATGAAGAGAATAATACCAAAGAATTTGTGATTGCAATCATTTTCAGGAAGAAACTGATTATTATCTGACAGAATTGCAGGGGTGCCAATACTTTTGGCCAGCACTGTACGTTCCTGGAAGGAACTGGTGGTATATATACACGTCCTGTCACATCACGTGCCGCAATAGTCAACATAAATTAGAGCAGCTGCGCCCGTGCTTATCCTCGGTCAATACCGTGTTTGACCAGCAGGATAAGGGGGCGTCAGAGAGCTGCAAGGTCTGACCAATTGGTGTTTTCGTGACAGCTCCCCATTTCAGGAGAGATTGTGCAGTAATCTGAATTCCTTAGGATTGAAAACATAATGGAATTTATGATGTGGAGTGAATCCATGAAACCAGGGCTCGAGCCATGCCAACACATCTTCTGCAGGTGTGAATATATGTATATTACAGCCTTCAGCCAAGCACAGCTTAGAGATATATCATGGCACAGGTGTAATGTTTTTATGTAGTATATCACGATCCTGTTTGACGTTAATTGGTTTGAAAAGTCAAGATAAAGGGAAACTCTGTTGTTATTGTACAGAAATGCACACTTGTCCCTCACTGCACATTTAATGTTGTCGATAATAAAAGTGAAGTTTGGCCAGAAAGACTGGACCTGGTCTTGTAGGGACCATATGAGGACATTCAGCAGCACAGAAGGGAGAGAAGGTAGATTTATCCAATAAGATATCAGGGATCTAGGAAGCCAACAGCATCACTACCCTCCGCTTTCTCTTACAGGACCATCATAATGTTTTTCTTCAAGTGATTTTCTAACTTGTCAGCACATTCTACATACGCTGTCATTTGGCTTTATAGTTTACAGACCTGGGCAGGTAACGGACAGCGTCTCCTAATCCCAGGGGGTAGGTGGATCCTCCAGGTTGTAAGTTCTCTAGAAAAGGGCTTTCCCAATTCACAAAGTAATTTGAACATTTTCGGATGGAGGAGAATGTTGTGGTCTAGTGGCGAAATGGTGATCACACGATTGTGATACAACCGGACTGCACTACCAATAAAGCAGCCACAGCCGGTGACTGAGAAGAATCTGTGACTTCTCTGCATTTAGTGGTCACTACTCACCTGGGTAGTCATATGTAGGAATCTCCTCTTTACATCGCTCATCACCCCTCACATATGTCTCTGTAGTATTAATATGGGTCAGATCTTCACCCTGAAACAAATAATGTAAAAGTCACAGACAGATGAAGAAGTCACATCTATGATCAACTTTAATCCTGCCATCTCCACCATTCTCATTTCACAAGTATAAAACATGTAATACTGGTAGATAAAACAAAATTGAGCACAAGACCTTCACAGACATCTATACATCATAGGGGAGATCTCATGACACCTTCTCTTCATCTACCTGATGATCCTGAGGAACACTGGGATCTTCTTGTTTACAGTCCTGTGGAAGAAGAGGACGGGGACATCTCTCTGGTGTTGTCCTCTTACTGGATAGATCTGGAGGAAACACATACAGGGACTGAATTCATCCTTTACATACAGATAATTATAGGCCATGTGTATTTAGTCCTGTCTATTACCTGGCAATGTGAGGCACTGGGGAACCTCCATCATGATGTCCTTGTACAGATCTTTGTGTCCTTCTAAATACTCCCACTCCTCCATGGAGAAATGGACAGCGACATCCTGACACCTTATAGGAACCTAACACATACAATGATACAGTCATCCCCTGATCTCTTCATAGCATTCCCAGCAGTGTCACCTCTCCAGTCAGCAGCTCAATCATCTTGTAGGTGAGTTCTAGGATCTTCTGGTCATTGATGTCCTCATGTATCAGGGTGTAAGGTGGAGGCCCCGTGATTGGGCTCAGGGGTCTTCTCCATCCCTCAGACACAGGGTCCTGACAGCGCTCACTAGAGGTCTTCTTCACTACTATGTAATCCTGGTAATGGAGAAACTCATTAATAAATCTCACTACAGACATTTCCAGAGGCCTCACCTCTCCAGTTCTGTCCATCTGTTATTCCCATAGATAAGAATGATGTAATGTGACGTCATCAGAATCTCTCACCTCTCCAGTAAGCTGAAAGAGGATCTCTAGGGTGAGGTGTAATATCCTCTCCGCCATCTTGTCTCTGTCCATATCCATCTTTGATGGGTCAATAAGGATAATTCTCTTATATAGAAGATCTTCACTGAGAGGATCTGATATTGTAGAAACCTGAATAAGAAGATGAGACTATGTAACATCATAAAAATCCTGTGTAATAATACAATTACTGGAGATAATAAGGGAAACATATGAGGAGATTTATTATTTTACAGTATTTAGTTTTCTTCTTCACATCTACTAATAAAACCTATATATTTTATGCCACAGAAAACAAGCATTTTCTTCCTCTCCAGTTGAATGCGTTTCTCATAGACTCATCTTCCATAACACTAATTGTCGTCTCATTTACCGACACTGGAATTGGCATTATCAATACTGCAGGAGATATTCATTACACATAACATGAGAAATAACTACTTCATGATGAGGATGACATCTTCATCTTCTACTGCGGCTCTAGAAACATATTTGGCCAGAGTCCGTCACTGACTACATCACCACCAGCCGCCTATATGAATGTTTCCAGTCTTCCCCGGGCTCTACCATATTAGATCTCATGACTGATTCACACACAGAAGTTTGAGGCTTTTATAAAAGCTTTTTTGTTTGCACAAACACCGCAGACAGAAATTATTTGATACCAAAGTCTCCATATACAGAGTTTTATGGGGTTTATTTCTGGCCTCAGGTTTTCCTATATTACAAGAAATACACCAGAAAAAAATCAGATATTAAAATGTTTCAAAAGAAAACTGGCACCAACAATTCTTGTAAAAAGAAAGAAACTTGCAAAATGTATTAGGCCCATTGTTATTTCTTAAGAGGTTAAACATTTGTTTTTAAAAAAAAAATAACTCTTTTGGGCACCAGAACATAGATGTACACTGCAGAGATGGCACAGGTGCGGCTGCAACAGAAACCTTGGCAGTTTAACCACTTACTGCTGTCAAAAGGAAACATGGCATCTAAGAAGGTTTGACAATGTTTGGCTCAATTCCCCTCCTCACCCAAGTACTCGATAGTAATAAGTTACCTTTTAACACCCCCATACACATTAGACTAAAGTTACATTAAAGCACTGATTTCAGTGGGGTTTAGTCGACTATACAATGTATTCGGGGCCTACGGGCAGATGATGTCAGGGCAGGGAAGCATCTGGCATCCTGAATTTCAGAGGCTATTCCGTTTGTTCTTCCTGTAGATAATCCTCCGCTAGAGGAGTCTGGAGGCGACGCTCTCATACAAACCACAGGAAAGCTGGAATATTTGTGTGTATGGTAGAGTTGGGAGAGATAGCCGTCTGCCAAATGACCATTTAGGCAACACTTATCTCATATGTATGGAGTCGTTAGTATTACACTGACAGGCAGGGATAATACACGGCACTACAGTAGTACAGTGCATCACCGGAGCAATCAGAGGTTTGTATGTTGTATGATCGAACTAATGAGAGTTGTTTAAAAAAAAGTTTAAAGTGAAAAAAATATCACAGTTTTATCAACAAGAAATATCAGTCACTATAGTGAAAACAGATTCACTGTGCAATGTTAGGTAAGTCACGTCCATAACAACAATAGCTATAAGTGGACCCCCCAACCTCAAAAGGAAAAAAAAAAAAATATATATATATAGAGAACTCATATCTCCTGACTCTGCAAGCCTGGACCAGATGATGTGGAGATGAATGAGGAAGAACAATGTCCAAGGGTACGTGCCCACGATCAGGAATAGCAGAGTTTTGGATGCAGCTCACCTGCGCTGCGTATAAAACGCTACATTCCACATTACAAGCACAGTAGATGGGATTTATAGAAATCCCATGCCCACTGTGCTTCTATTTGACGTTGCATAAACTCACCGGTGGTGCGGGTTTACGAGCCACAGCATGTTAATTTCTGTTGTGGAGACACTAGTCTCCGCAAACAGAAATTTCCACAATAGAATGTATTAGATGTGGTAAATCCGCATTGTTCAATGAACACATGCAGATTTAACTGCGTGATTGAATGCAGCGTATGAATGCATAATGCAGAAGAAGCAGTCTGGAACTTTCTGGTTACATGTAGCAGTACATAACTTTTGTTACAAGCCACAACAGTCCAGCAAACCATTATGGGAAGGCCCATCATCCCTTGTGTCACTACGGCCCCTGAGAGCTACTCTAAGCTCCCAGTTGATTTGTGAGGACCTCACTGGCTGAGGTCCATCGGTACAACTTCTTAGTAGTACTCTCTATGTCCATTCGATGACTGGCTTCCTCAGGGGCTGGGGTTATAATTAGTGTTGAGCATTCCGATACTGAAATATCGGGTATCGGCCGATACTGAAATATCGGGTATCGGCCGATATTCGCGGTATCGGAATTCCGATACTTAATTCCGATACTTTTACAATATCGTATACCGGAATCGGAAGTTCCCATAATGCAATGAGCCAGTTTCATTTTATTCAGCCAATGAGGATCCTAAGAAGTGTGGGCACATCCTGTTAGGCATGTAGGCATCTTAACTAATGGCATGGCTGTGATTGGCTGCTGAAATGATGTCATGATGCACTATAAAAGCCACCGCCGCCATTTTGAGCTCACTCTGCTGTGAATTCAGTTAGGCATAGGACGCTGCTGTTCTGAGGGACAGTTTTAGCTACCTATTTGGTCTATTCTGCTTTACCCAAGCTACTTTATAAATCGCTGTGCCATGCAGCGCTAGTGCACAGTTCTCTGCGCTGTTCACGGCTGTCTGCAAGGTCTGTGTGTGTGTGAGTGCAGCTCACCCTGCAGTGTGTGCTTCAGCCACGTCTGGTTGTAGTGCACTCAGTGTGTGTCACTGCCTCATACATTGTCCTTTTTTGACAATTCATAATTTTTCCTGATATCTCCTATTAGTGTGGTGGTTCCATCCGTATTCAGCTAAATTGGTTCCAAACACACTATATAGGAGTAGTTAGAGGAGCCTTTCTGCAGCATTGCGCCCTGCAGCCCTAGCCAGATTAGTATTAGCCTATTTTTTGTAGCCTCATCTATTGCATTGTAGGTTACCTTCCTACATTGTAATAGCTACAAAAAGTTTGTGATACTATCGGTATTACATCTTTGGGCACATCCAGTGTCTTTTTGTGACAAAAAAAACTAAATAAAGTTCACCAAACACTCCACTTTACAGTTGTGTAGGCCACATTAGCTCATATTAAAGTCTAGTCCATACTTTATAAAATTTGTGTTTCTTATACATGTTAGCAGCTGTTCAGGAATAAGCATACTAAGGCCTTAGTACTTTTCTGCCTATCTTTATCAGACTACCAAGATGAAGTAGGCAGGGAGTGGTCGTGGTCGTGGAGTTTCTGCAGGGAGAGGACGTGAGGATTCTGTGCCTGCAGGGAGAGGACGTGGGGATTCTGTGCCTGCTGCGGGCACCAGTGACTCAGCATCCCCCAGTTTTACCAGGGAACAGTCCTTTATGCGCAGCTTTGTAGGAGCTAGCCGTACCCCACTACTGCGAGAGGACCAAATTGAAGCCGTTGTCGGATGGATGGCAGCTAACGCATCGACTTCAATTAGTTCCAGATCCTCTCAGGTCCAGAGCACTGAAGAGCACCCATCTGTCTCTTCACCACCTGCCAAATTGCCCAGGCAGTCAGAGAGCCCTGGACAGGAGCCATCTCTACTTCTGTTCTCTGAATCTCTTGGCTTGGAAAGAGGGGGCCAGCCAAGCAGAATTCGAGAATTTGAAGAAGAGGTAGTATGCAGTGATGCGCAACCGTTTTGTCTCTCTGAATCTGAAGAGGCGGGTGGGCCAGTGCCTATGGTCAGCAGCACACCTCAGTATGCATCTGATGATGAGACTCAGGTGCCTCTTTCTGGTGCGTACTGTGCTGTCGAGACTACCCAGGAGAAGCAGTTGTTTGAAGAGGGTGGTGTAGATGATGAGGTCCTTGACCCATCATGGTGTGAGGGACAGGAAGGTGGTGGGAGCAGCTCTGAGGAAGAGATTCCCCAAACAGCCCAAAAAGGAGGGATAGGGAGGGGGCAGACTTGGTTGCCTGTAGCCTCCACTTAGGCACCCATTAGGAGCATGGCACTTCCAAAATCCAAAGCGGACGCTCCCAAGACTTGCAGTGCCTGGTCCTTTTTTGACACAGTTGCAGATGACATTTGCTTTGTCAAATGCAAGCAGTGTAATCAGAAGGTGAAAAGAGGGAAAAGTGTCAGTAACCTCAATACCACAAATATGTGGAAACATGTGCGGACCAAGCACGTGGTGGAGTTACAAAAACACACTGAAGACCTAGGCCAACCTACAGTGCCACCTAACACCTCTTCAGCTCGTGTTGTAGCCTCTTCCTCCAGCTCACACACAGCTGGTTCGGCTTCCTCACAGGATCGCCATGGAAGAATCTCTGGCACTGTTGTACAGAGACACAGTGTAATTCCACCCACAGCACCACTTTCCCTGTCATCCTCACACTCCCAGGCCAGTCTACAGCCATCGTTAGCACAGGCATGGGAGAAAAGGCGCCCATACTCGGCAAACCACCCCCGAGCACAGGCTCTGAATGCTGGCATTGCTAAACTACTGGCCCTTGAAATGCTATCATTCAGGCTGGTGGAGACTGACACCTTCCGTAACTTAATGGCATTGGCAGTCCCACAATACAACGTGCCCAGCCGCTTTTATTTCAGCAGGCAAGCCGTCCCTGCCCTGCAACATCATGTGGAGGGAAAAATTAAACATGCGCTACAAAACGCCGTCAGTAGCAAGGTCCACCTGACCACCGATGCGTGGACCAGTAAGCATGGACAGGGACGATACCTTTCCCTCACTGCCCATTGGGTAAATGTTGTGGAGCCGGGTACAGATCTTGAGAGTGGCGCTGTACGTGTTCTGCCAACTCCAAGGACTGCAGGAATCCAGTCTGTACACATTGACTCCTCCTCATACTCCAGTTCCTCTGAATCAGCGCTGCAGGAGCCGTCACGGTCTACCTCCACATCAACCCGTGAACGGTTACCTGTTATGATGACCGATATGAGCACAGCCGTGGCCAAACGTCAACAGGCCGTATTAAAATTAATTTCTTTGGGGAATCGAAGCCACACAGCACAGGAGCTCTGGAATGCCATCAAGCAGTAGAGCGACGTGTGGTTTGTGCCAGCGAATCTCCAGCCAGGCATGGTAGTGTGTGACAATGGCCGAAATCTGGTGGCAGCTCTGGGCCTAGGCAACTTCACTCACATCCCATGTCTGGCACATGTGCTCAACTTGGTTGTGCAGAGTTTTTTGAGGGACTATCCGGATCTTGATGCACTGCTTCACAAGGTCCGCATAGAGTGCGCTCACTTGCGGCGTTCCAGCAACGCAAGATCAGGCATTGCAGCTCTGCAGCGCCGATTACGTCTTACGGAACATCGCATCATATGTGACCTACCCACCAGGTGGAATTCAACGTTACATATGTTGGAGAGGTTGTGTGAGCAGCAGGCAGCAGTAATGGAGTACCAGCTGCAGCAGGCGCAAAAAAGTCGCAGTGCGCGCCATTCACACTTCACCACCACTGAGTGGGCCTCTTTGAAGGACATTTGCCACGTTTTGCATGCCTTCGATTATTCCAAAAGGATGGCGAGTGCAGATGATGCACTAGTCAGCATGACTATCCCCCTTATCTGCCTGCTTGAAAAAACACTGCAAGCACTAAGGGACAAGGTTTTGGAAGAGGTGGAGGATGAGGAGTCACAAATGCCATCTGATTCTCTACAGTCTGCGCAACGTGGTTCCTCACAAAGACCTAGGCAGGGGACACTTTGTGAGGAGGATGAGGAGGAGTCAATGGATGAGGAAGACATCTGTCCAGAGGAGGGAGGTACACAATGCTCTAGTAGTCAGTATCTAGAGCGAGGGTGGGGTGATGCAGAGCAGGCAGAGATCACGCCTCAAGCAGGGGACAGCGTTTCTTGGCCAGTTGGCAGTCTGCAGCACATGGTTGATTTCATGCTGCAGTGCCTGAGAAATGACCGCCGCATCGCCCACATTCTCAACACAGCTGATTATTGGGTGTCCACCCTCCTAGATCCTCGCTACCGGGACAACTTACAAAGCCTCATAACACCATTGAACCGGGAGCGTAAAATGCGGGAGTACCAAGACGCACTGGTGCATTCCATCATGTTCTCCATTCCAACCGAGAGCAGTGCTGCTAGTGCTTTACAAAGCAGCTCAGTGCTTCGAGGCAGTGGAGGAAGCTCTGCACAAAGAGGGAGCAGAAGCAGAGCCTCAGCACAAGGCAAGACCAGTATGGCCCAAATGTGGCAAAGTTTTGTGTCCCCACCGCCACAAATGTCTACACCATCACAGACGGCTCCAGTCAGCAGGAGGCAACGTTTTCGTCAGATGGTGACAGACTACATGTCTTGCCCTCTCAGTGTACTCCCAGACGGCTCTTCTCCCTTCAAGTTTTGGGTCTGTAAGCTGGATACATGGCCAGAGCTTAGTCAGTATGCATTGGAGGTGCTAGCTTGCCCTGCTGCTAGTGTATTATCGGAACGCGTCTTTAGTGCCGCAGGTGGTGTACTAACAGACCGTCGCATGCGACTATCCTCCGATAACGTTGACCGGCTTACTTTTCTCAAAATGAACAAGGCCTGGATCTCTCATGAATTTGCCAGTCCTCTTCCAGAATAAGTAATTGGTTGGCAAAAGTATCCAGGTCTCCTGTTGTGTTCATGTTTCTACCACCTGAACTGTAATCCCTGAGCTCCAACACCGCCAGTTGGCGCTCAGAAGTGCCGTCTGCACAGTCAACACTTGCTGCCGGGTTATTGGGGCTCAGTAACGTCAGCTGTACCCCTGCTGTGCAGACGTCAATTTCTCCTGCTCTGTCCTCATTCACACTACTACAAATTTTAAAGTTGCTCCAATTACACCTCTGGCTCCTCTGTTTTTAGTATTTACCCTGGGCTCCAATACCGCTAGTTGCTGCTCAGAAGTGCCGTCTGCACAGTCAACACTTGCTCCAGTGTTATTGGGGGTTCAGTAACGTCAGCTGATCCCCAGCTGTGTGTCCGGCAAATTCTCCTGCTTTGTCCACATCCACTGTACTACTGATTTAAAACTTGCTCCAATTACACCTTTGGCTCCTCTGTTTTTAGTATTTACCCTGGGCTCCAATACCGCTAGTTGCTGCTCAGAAGTGCCGTCTGCACAGTCAACGCTTGCTCCAGTGTTATTGGGGTTCAGTAACGTCAGCTGATCCCCAGCTGTGTGTCCGGCAATTTCTCCTGCTCTGTCCACATTCACGCTACTACAGATTTTAAAGTTGCTCCAATTACGCCTCTGGCTCCACTCTGTTTTTATTATTTACCCTGGGTTCCAGCTGTTTCCCAGCAGTGTCTTTGGCACGGGTACTCCCTCCTGCCCAGCCTGGTTCCAGCACGCCAGCTGTTTCCGGGTAGTGTCAACGTCACTTTGCCTCCAATGCATTGTCCTGTCGTGTTGCGGTCGGGTTAGCCAACTCTATGGTGCCTGCAGTTTAGGTGACTCCTATGTGGGCTGCGGGATCTGGCAATGAAGGCTGGTTCCATAGTGCCAATAGGACAAGCACCCCCTGTAGGACTGTGGGTTTTGGTAACTGCGGCCGGCTTGCGGCCTTGAAACTTTTTTTTACATGGGTACCTTCTGCTACCCCTCCGGGTTCCAGTACCGTCAGCTGGTTCTTGGCAGTGCCTTTGGCTTAGGTGCCTCCTTCTCGGTATCCAAGTTCCACCAACGTCTGCTGGTCCTTGGTACTGTTTTCTGGCACAGGTACCTCCTGCTTAGTAACCGAGTTCCAGTACCGTCAGCTGGTCTTCGGTAGTTCCATTGGCTCTTGTACCTTCTGCTACCCATCCGGGTTCCAGTACCGTCAGCTGGTCCTCGTTAGTTCCATTTGCTCTTGTACCTTCTACTACCCATCCGGGTTCCAGTACCGTCAGCTGGTTCTCGGCAGTGCCTTTGGCTTAGGTGCCTCCTTCTCGGTATCCAAGTTCCACCAACGTCTGCTGGCCCTTGGTAGTGCTTTCTGGCACAGGTACCTCCTGCTTAGTAACTGAATTCCAGTACCGTCAGCTGGTCCTCGGTAGCTGTACCTTCTGCTACATTTCCAAGTTCAAGCTTTTTGAAATGGTTCTTGGTAATCACTCTGGATCTCCCTGACGAGGACCCTGAAGATGAGGACCCTGAAGACCACCCCGAAGAAGACGAGGACCCTGAAAACGAGGACCCTGAAAACGAGGACCCCGAAGACGAGGACCTTGAAGACCAACCCGAAGAAGACGAGGACCCTGAAGACGAGGACCCTGAAGACGAGGACCCTGAAGACGAGGACCCTGAAGACGAGGACCCTGAAGACGAGGACCCTGAAGACGAGGACCCTGAAGACGAGGACCCTGAAGACCAACCCGAAGAAGACGAGGACCCCGAAGACGACAACCCTGAAGACGAGGATCCTGAAGACGACCCCGAAGAAGACGAGGACCCCGAAGACGACAACCCTGAACACGAGGACCCTGAAGACCAACCCGAAGAAGACGAGGACCCCGAAGACGACGACCCTGAAGACGAGGATCCCGAAGACGACGACCCTGAAGACCACCCCGAAGAAGACCAAGAAGAGGACCCTGAAGAAGTTGACCAAGAGGATAAAGAAGAAGAAGACAACCACCAAGATACAGAAGAACAAGAGACAGAAAACCAAGAAGCAGAAGTACAAGAAGCTGCAGAACAAAAAGCGGAAGAACATTAAGCATAAGACAAAAAATCAGAACAAAAGATAATATCTAAATTATAAGCAGAAGATGACTAAGCAGTGTATGGGGGTGAGTCCGTTCCTCCTCGTGGTGCCCCTGGAAAAGACCTGCTGCTGCAGGCCAAACTGAACGCAGACAAATCCTGTTGTAAATCTTTTGTGACACGCAGAACGAAAGGTGTAATGTTCAAACTTTTATAGATAACAACTACAGGAATGCCTGTCACAAATAAGAATATGATGAAGATGAAGAAGTAGAATATGAAGAAGATTAATAGTTGAATAAGAAGAATATGAAGAATGTAAAAAAAAAGAATAATAAAAAGAAGGTGAAGAAGAAGAAGATGAAGAAGGTGAAGAAGAAGAAGATGAAAAAGATGCTGATGCTGAGGATGATGAAGGAGAGAGTGTGGGAGAACTAAAAAAGAAGGTGAAGAGCATGGAAGTAATGAAACATAAATATCTGACAAAATATAAAAATACTTAACATAGTCAATATTTCGTAACTCAGAACGTCTTAAAAAATATATTAATTCCTGCTATTCCATTTGATTGGGCTAAACCTCCATGCCTTTATTGTCTCCCCCACCTCCCCCAATACATTCTACATTATTCTTAGTTGTTTTCCTTCATGTAGAATTAACCTACAAGGAAAGAAAGGGTTTATTTTCATTCCGATATTTCTGTCCCATTGACTTGCATTGGTTTCCGGTATCGGAATCGGCGATATCCGATACTTTTTGGGTATCGGTCCGATCCAATCCGATCCGATATTTCCCGATATCGGAAGGTATCGCTCAACACTAGTTATAATGCAATAAAAAATGGAGTCACTTACCTTTTAAAGCCTTTGCTTTAGCACCATAGGTCCAATAGGTACCAATAAATTGGCCACTTCTATGTCCAAAATCTTAACAGCTTCTTGCTTTTTCTTCCTGCAGTCATAGTGGAGATATGGCGAAATTTTAAATTGATCTACCACTTTTAAAGATAAATCATGTTTTAATGCTTTTAATCCTTTATTTAGGGTTTATTTACCCCTACAGTAATTTGGTAATACGCAAATATCTCATAGGTCCTGGGTTTATTAGCATCTGCACCAAGAATGGGGCTAAGTAAGTATTTATTAATTAGCCGTGGGGTAGATAGTACCATATTGTGTATGTAGGAGGCAGTACTGTGGGAAAATTTTACTGCGTGTGGGGAGGTGGCAGTACTGTGGGAACATTACACTGTTAGTGGGGGATGGCAGTCCTCAGGAAACATTATAATGTGCATGGAAGGATGGTGGTATTGTGGGAACATTAAACTTTGTGCTAGGGGAATGCTAGTACTGTGGGAACATTATACTGTGTGTGGTGGGAATGGTGGTACAGTGGGAATATTATAATGTGTGTGAGGGATGGTGGTACAGTGGAAACATTATACTGTGTGTGGGGCGGATGGTGGAACTATGGAAATATTATCTTTTGTATGAGAGATGGCAGTACTGTAGGAACATTATACTGTGTGAGGGGCATCATACATACTGCATAAGGAGTGTAAGATTGTGCGCCATAAAAAGAGAAAATCCTCAGTGTTGTGCAGCATTTGTATAAGAAGATTGCCATCTGTCGTCCAAGCGGAACCCTCCAGAACCAATGGGAAGAGGTCGAGTTTCAGGAAGGAGTCTAGATGGTTCACCGGGTAAGGTGGCTTTGATGACACAGTTTCTTGACATAAAAGGCCAGCTCCCCAAAATGGGAGCAGATTTGTTGCCAAGCAAAGAATCGAGCACGATATGTGCAGGGGAATCTGAAGCCGAGGAACCAGGCCGTGGTAAAACCCAAGGCAGCGCGTTGTGGTGCGCCGGGAAGCAGAACCCGGCCGGTGCCAGATGAGTCCCAGAATCCAGTCTATGCTAGCTAAAGCCCAAGAACCAGACCTGCGCCGGTCAAGAGCCGAAGTCATAGCTACGCCAGTCAAGGCCAGAGAACTAGACCCCAGTACTTCGGGTATGAGAAATGCCCACAGTTGGATAAGCACCGAAGATCCGCGAGGAGATTCCTCTCGGGAGTATACGGCTACAGTTAAGAGTGGGAGGCGCAAGTGAGCCAGGCTGCTGCTTCCAGCACTGACGTATGCTACAGGGGTTGGTCCAGGCTACTACAACAAGCAGGGCAAGGCTGGTTGAAGTGATGGCGGCCCAGCGAGCCTTGATAAACTTTGTCAGGAGGACTTGCATCCTACGGGGAAGAACCGGAAACCCCCGCTAGGGAAAATATTATATACAGTGGGTACAGAAAGTATTCAGACCCCTTTAAATTTTTCACTCTTTGTTTCATTGCAGCTATTTGGTAAATTCTAAAAAAGTTTATTTTTTTTCTGATTAAAGTACACTCTTCATCCCATCTTGACTGAAAAAAAAAAAAAAAAGTAGAAATTTTTGCAAATTTATTAAAAAAGAAAAACTGAAATATGACATGGTCATAAGTATTCAGACCCTTTGCTCAGACAATCATATTTAAGTCACATGCTGTCCATTTCCTTGTGATCCTCCTTGAGATGGTTCTACACCTTCATTGGAGTCCAGCAGTGTTTAATTAAACTGATAGGACTTGATTTGGAAAGGCACACACCTGTCTATATAAGACCTCACAGTGCATGTCAGACCAAATGAGAATCATAAGCTCAAAGGAACTGCCCAAGGAGCTCAGAGACAGAATTGTGGCAAGGCACAGACCTGGCCAAGGTTACAAAAGAATTTATGCAATACTCAAGGTTCCTAAGAAAACAGTGGCCTCCATATTCCTTAAATGGAAGAAGTTTGGGACCACCAGAAGTCTTCCTAGACCTTGCCATCCAGCCAAACTGAGCCTTGGTGAGAAAAGTAAAGAAGAACCCCAAGATCACTGTGCTGAGTTTCAGGGATGCAGTAGGGAGATGGGAAAAAGTTCCACAAAGTCTATCAATGCAGCCCTCCACCAGTAGGGCCTTTATGGCAGAGTGGCCCGACGGATCCTCTCCTCAGTGTAAGACATATGAAAGCCCGCATAGAGTTTGCTCAAAAACACATGAAGGACTCCCAGACTATGAGAAATAAGATTCTCTGGTCTGAGACGAAGATAGAACTTTTTGGTGATAATTCTAAGAGGTATGTGTGGAGAAAACCAGGCACTGCTCATCACCTGCCCAATACAATCCCAACAGTGAAACATGGTGGTGGCAGCATCATGCTATGGGGGTGTTTTTCAGCTGCAGGGGCAGGATAGCTGGTTGCAATTGAAGGAAACATGAATGCGGCCAAATACAGAGATATTCTGGATG
Organism: Phyllobates terribilis; assembly: GCF_046119375.1. Taxonomy (NCBI): domain Eukaryota; kingdom Metazoa; phylum Chordata; class Amphibia; order Anura; family Dendrobatidae; genus Phyllobates; species Phyllobates terribilis. Next base: position 3,221,877 of record NW_027362880.1, on the reverse strand, counting down.
AAAACCTCTTCCAGAGTGCTCTGGACCTCAGACTTGGCCGAAGGTTCACTTTCCAACAGGACAATGACCCTAAGCACACAGCTAAAACAACAAAGCAGTGGCTTCAGAACAACTCTGCGACCATTCTTGACTGGCCCAGCCAGAGCCCTGACCTAAACCCAATCGAGCATCTCTGGAGAGACCTGAAAATGGATGTCCACCAACGTTCACCATCCAACCTGACGGAACTGGAGAGGATCTGTAAGGAAGAATGGCCGAGGATCCCCAAATCCAGGTGTGAAAAACTTGTTGCATCAATCCCAAGAAGAGTCATGGCTGTACTAGCTCAAAAGGGTGCTTCAATACTGAGCAAAGGGTCTGAATACTTATGACCATGTGATATTTCAGTTTTTCTTTTTTAATAAATTTGCAAAAATTTCTACATTTCTGTCTTTTTTTCAGTCAAGATGGGGTGCAGAGTGTACTTTAATGAGAAAAAATGAACTTTTTACAATTTACCAAATGGCTGCAATAAAACAAAGAAAGAAAAATTTAAAGGGGTCTGAATACTTTCCATACCCAGTGTGTGTGTGTAAATTATATATATATTTGTCGGGACCATCACCCTAGTCAATAGCTAAAGTAACATACGGTCAGAGGCTGCGATTACAGTTAGAGTGAGCCGGAGAATTCATTGTATATCTGATATTCTAGATTTCACCTTGTAATCTCCCTGTTCTGCATTATTCACTGTTGCTATAGTTATCACAATTCCCCCATATCAGGGACATAAATAATTATATTTGTTACTCCCACATTGTGTATGTCTGTGCGTTGTATCCAGTCACCTGATTACAGGGCATAATGGGGGCATTACACTGTGTGGGGGCATCATACATCCTGCATAAGGGGCATAATGGGGGCATTACACTGTGTGGGGGCATCATACATCCTGCATAAGGGGCATAATGGGGGCATTACACTGTGTGGGGGCATCATACATCCTGCATAAGGGGCATAATGGGGGCATTACACTGTGGGGGGCATCATACATCCTGTATAAGGGGCATAATGGGGGCATTACACTGTATGGGGGCATCATAACTTCCTGCATAAGGGGCATAACGGGGGCATTACACTGTGTGGGGGCATCATACATCCTGCATAAGGGGCATAATGGGGGCATTACACTGTGTGGGGGCATCATACATCCTGCATAAGGGGCATAATGGGGGCATTACACTGTGTGGGGGCATCATACATCCTGCATAAGGGGCATAATGGGGGCATTACACTGTGTGGGGGCATCATACATCCTGCATAAGGGGCATAATGGGGGCATTACACTGTGTGGGGGCATCATACGTCCTGCATAAGGGGCATAATGGGGGCATTACACTGTATGGGGGCATCATACATCCTGCATAAGGGGCATAACGGGCGCATTACACTGTGTGGGGGCATCATACATCCTGCATAAGGGGCATAATGGGGGCATTACACTGTGTGGGGGCATCATAAATCCTGCATAAGGGGCATAATGGGGGCATTACACTGTGTGGGGGCATCATACATCCTGCATAAGGGTCATAATGGGGGCATTACACTGTGTGGGGGCATCATACATCCTGCATAAGGGGCATAATGGGGGCTTTACACTGTGTGGGGGGGTGTAAGGTGCCCCAGCGAGGTAGTCGTGGGCGAGCTGTAGCCCCCTCTCGCTATGGCACCCTACAGACAATACGTGTCCTCTCTCTGAAGTGTGGCTGTGTATGTAGTGCTCTTCACTTACTTCACGCCATCCGATCGCGGCTGTCTCCAGGCAATTTTCTTCTGGGACCAGGGCAGCAATAATTTCAGAGGACACGAGGTTCTTAACCAGAACTTGGACTTTACTTGGGGAAGAGGAATATTTACAGTATTTACAGTCAGATATAATGGATAAGGCCGACAGGTAATCATCTCCCTCACAGGCGCCGTTAACTGCTTCAGCCCTGGTTCCCTCTTTAAGCGGAGCATCTCTGTGGCTATAATTCCTGGCCCTAGAGACTCCTCTGTATTAACAGTGAACGGATCCGATATCTCTCCCCCACGTCTTGGCTTGGAGTACTGTTTAGCTTCCTCTGCTGCCTGCAGACCAGAAGTGCCCAGTGTCCTCACTACGCTTTGGTGAGTTTCTACGGCGAGCGAACAGGACTCGTGCTCTTGCGTGGGGAGAACTGCGCACTGGGATCTCACTGTCTGAGGGTTCGGAGCTCCCGTCTACCCTAGCAGCCACTATAGTAAGGCTGTCTCATCAGGTCGCAATCCCTTCTTGTACTACTCTATCACTTCCTGATTCAGGAAATTAAAACAGAGACTTTCCTAATATGCCCACCCTCAGTGAGCTGTCATCACAGAACCTTAACCCATCACTGTCTATAGCTCGGCTAGCAGACTCATCCTGACATCTGCACCCCGAACAGTGGCATCTTGTGGCTGTTTTCAGGTACTACAGCCCAGAAGGAACTATACCAGGAACAAGCTCTATATCTCTCTAGGCTTGATAAGGGCACTAAGTTCCCCCTCTGCTCTACCAACCGGACCACTAAAGCTAACCCCCTTAGCTTGGCCTACCACAGTTGGGGAGGTCTGTCTTCAGGAACTCTTCCTTTTACTCTCTCAGTCTCAAGGGAAGGCTACGCCCTTCCCCACTATTACAGGGGCATCATACATCCTGCATAAGGGTCATAATGGGGGCATTACACTGTGTGGGGGCATCATACATCCTGCATAAGGGGCATAATGGGGGCATTACACTGTGGGGCAGTAAAGGGGTCCTGTACTATGAGAACAATACGTTTCCTCCCTTCCTGTCTCCATAGTTGGGTCGTATGTATCTATTACAGGAAACAGAACAAAAACCTTATGATTCTTATAAAGGGGCAACACAAGACCCCAAAAGAGTCTCGGCGCTGAAGGGGTTAATGCCCCCTGCGCCCAGTAATGGGGGTCTCCACATACCTCCACCTGCAGAGCCGCCACCACATATATGAATTGAGGTCACAGGAGGGAAGGAGTCAGGGGTCACATGATCAGGGGCCTCAGTGGATGCAGGACTCTGCTGTGCTGGTTGTCATGGTGCTGGATGAGCTGAAGTTTATGTGTGGGGTCAGGAGGGGTTTACAGTGTGGATGTAGCAGAGCCGTGTGTGTAAGAGGTGTAAGGAGCAGAGCCGTGTGTGTAAGAGGTGTAAGGAGCAGAGCCGTGTGTGTACGAGGTGTACGGAGCAGAGCCGCGTGTGTACGAGGTGTACGGAGCAGAGCCGTGTGTGTCCGAGGTGTACGGAGCAGAGCCGCGTGTGTACGAGGTGTACGGAGCGGAGCTGTGTGTACGAGGTGTACGGAGCAGAGCCGCGTGTGTACGAGGTGTACGGAGCGGAGCCGCGTGTGTACGAGGTGTACGGAGCGGAGCTGTGTGTACGAGGTGTACGGAGCAGAGCCGTGTGTGTACGAGGTGTACGGAGCAGAGCCGTGTGTGTACGAGGTGTACGGAGCAGAGCCGCGTGTGAACGAGCTGTACGAAGCGGAGCCGCACGTGTACGAGGCGTACGGAGCGGAGCCGCACGTGTACGAGGCGTACGGAGCGGAGCCGCGCGTGTACGAGGCGTACGGAGCGGAGCCGCGCGTGTACGAGGCGTACGGAGCGGAGCCGCGCGTGTACGAGGCGTGCGGAGCGGAGCCGCGCGTGTACGAGGCGTGCGGAGCCGCGCGTGTACGAGGCGTACGGAGCGGAGCCGCGCGTGTACGAGGCGTACGGAGCGGTGCCGCGCGTGTACGAGGCGTACGGAGCGGAGCCGCGCGTGTACGAGGCGTACGGAGCGGAGCCGCGCGTGTACGAGGCGTACGGAGCGGAGCCGCGCGTGTACGAGGCGTACGGAGCGGAGCCGCGCGTGTACGAGGCGTACGGAGCGGAGCCGCGCGTGTACGAGGTCGTACGGAGCGGAGCCGCGCGTGTACGAGGCGTACGGAGCGGAGCCGCGCGTGTACGAGGCGTACGGAGCGGAGCCGCGCGTGTACGAGGCGTACGGAGCGGAGCCGCGTGTACGAGGCGTACGGAGCGGAGCCGCGCGTGTACGAGGCGTACGGAGCGGAGCCGCGCGTGTATTAGGCGTACGGAGCGGAGCCGCGCGTGTACGAGGCGTACGGAGCGGAGCCGCGCGTTCGAGGTGTACGGGGCGGAGTCGCGCGTGTACGAGGTGTACGGAGCGGAGCCATGTGTGTACGGAGCCGTGTGTGTATGGAGCCATGTGTGTACGGAGCCGTGTGTGTACAGTGCCGTGTGTGTACAGAGCCGTGTGTACGCTGTATACAGCTGTATACTCCCCAAGTTCGGTTGCAGACACCGCGGCTCTTTATCAGACTGTAGAAGAACTGACACTGGATACTCGGTAAAACTGCGCTCGGACGTCTCCTGTTTCTCGCACAGATATTGATAACATAAGATGGAGTCAGACGAACCCTCCTACAAAACCTGAAAACAAAGTCATTACTACAGGACTGGATGAGAAAGGGATTTATTCTACAAGAAACGCTGGGGCCACGAATGAGAGAATCCGGGCCCCGTGGCTGGATACTCCGGACCCCCGGCGTGTTAGGAGCAGACGGGGTCTTTGTCCCTGGAGCTTCTCTGCTCGGTATAATGAGACTCTGATCTTGTTCTTATAAAGAGGGTTGGAGTAAAATAGAAGCTGCCTGAATATGAGGACCTTGTCTGATCTCTATGTCCTTGTGTACAGAGCTATGGAGATAGCGCTATTCTCTGTATAATAGATGTGATGTCGCTGGAGCCCTAATATTCCTGTACAGGGGTCTCTGTAGAGATAATCTTACCCCAGCATTATGGATCGGGAGAAGGGAAAAGGGATTGGGGACATTTTATTGTAATTTCCCTGTAATAAAAACTGTAATAAAATATAACGGATTAATAAAAAGTGTTTCGTTTTCCCACCATTTTGTCTGTAGGAGGTAAAGAGCCGAGGCTGAAGATGCTTTATCTACAAAAGGCCCCACTATCAGTATTTGGTCAGTATTTTTTCTCAGGAGTGGGTGATAAATGCAGAATTGGTGACTTGTTTCTATTAGACCGTTTCTCTGATAGTTCCTCACCTGGTTTTGGCTCCCACTCCTGAGAAAAAATACTGACCGAATACTGATAGTGGGGCCGTGGCCAAAGAGGGAGGATTGGAAACTCCGAATGTCCTTGTCTATTTGGGGATTAGGAGTTAGGAAAAGGGACAGGAGAACATTTTGGGTTTTGTTTTGGGGGCAAGAGATGCAATATTTGTCCATATAGTGTAAATATATGAATACAGTTCGGTCCAGAAATATTTGGACAGTGAATCTTTGTGATTTCAGCTCTGCAGGCCACTAATTTGGATTTTAAAATGAAACAACTGAGATGTAATTGAAGCGGAGACTTTCAGGTTTAATTAAAAGGATTAAACAAAAATCTCCTGTGAAACGTTTAGGAATTACAAACATTTTTCTACGAAGCCTCCTCATTTCAGGGGCTGAAAAGTAATTGGAGAAATTAACTTTACCATAAATAAAATGCTCATTAATACTTTGTAGAGAATCCTTTGCAGCTGTGACGGCCTGAAGTCTGGAAGCCATGGACGTCACTAAACGCTGGGTTTCCTCCTTTGTGAGGCTTTGCCGTCTTTACTGCAGTGACTTCAGTTGTTGGTTGTTTGTGGGTCTTTCTCCCTTATGTTTTGTCTTCAGCCTGTGAAATGCAGCTCGATGGGGTCGAGATCTGGTTACTGACGTGACCATTGCGCCATCACAGAATATTTCACTGCTTTACAGTAAAAAACTCCAGAGTTGCTTTCGCACTATGTTTTGGGTCATTGTCCATCTGTATTGTGAAGAACTGATCATGTGACTGCTGTCCATGTGATCTTCTCTGCCCAGCCACATGACCGTGACTATAATGATGTGATCGTACATCACTTCCCATTCTGCCACCACATTATTCATTATCATGTGTTTTTTTTTATGTGCCGAATCCGTCAGCACCTCCAGTATTGGCGCGTCAGCGGTGAGATGACTGCTTCCTCTCACGTGTTGGTCGCATCACATGAAAACAGCACCATCAATCATGCACACAGGCACCTTGTTTTCAGTGGGCGGGCCATCTGAAGATAGTGTCTGAAGTCACTACCGCTTCTTGGATGATGTTCCATTCATTTTGTATGTGCAGGAATCCACATGCGTTACAACTTTTTTGATTGGGTCCTACATGTAAATAGCCTGGTTGTTCAGTCCACCATCTCCCCATGACGAAGCCAGGTGCAATACGTGCGTCGGGTGTGTTTTTCCTTTTGACTGGTGAGGTTACTTTATGCTACTGTGCATTTCTTACACTTTAATATTAATATAATATAATGATGGTCTGTTTCAATTCAATGAGAGCTCTTTTCCGCATTATGGGTTCACAGCAACAGTTTCCAAATACAAATGCCACACCTGGAATCAGCTCCAAACCTTTTACCTGCTTAATTGATGATGGATTAATGAGGGAAGAGCCCATGCAGTCAATGAAAGAGCTTTTGAGATAATTGTCCAATTACTTTGGTCCCATGAAAAAGATACTGCTCCATATTAAAGAGCTGTGATTCCTAAACCCTTCAATTAGGATGTGAATACCCTCAAATTAAGGCTATGGCCCCACTATCAGTTTTTGGTCAGTATTCGGTCAGTATTTTTTCTCAGGAATGGGAGCCAAAACCAGGTCACATGACCGTGAATCGCTGATGGGCTGGCATGACAACCTGGGGTCTGCAGGAGACCCCTGCGGTTGTCATTGCCAGGATGCTATGAACGCCGCCTAGCGGTCGGCGCTCATAGCCAGTGAGCATTTCTGCTACACACAGGTCATCTGATGATCGCAGCTTCTACTCTCCCATAGAGACTATTGAAGGAAGTGAAAAGTAAAAAAAAAATGCTTTTAAAAATATTTAAAAAATATAAAAGTTTAAATCCCCCCCTTTCACCACATTCAAAATAGAATAACAAAAAAAATAAAATATACAGATATTTGGTGTCGCTGCATTTAGAATTATCCAATCTATCAATATATGGGCAGCTGACCAGTGCTCAACGGCCAGTGGCGGCTGCCCCATAGTTAGCCCGGCTCCCGAAGTAACAAAGAGGGGTGGAAAGGTAGGGTAGCATGGTGGCTCAGTGGTTAGCACTGCAGCCCTGCAGCTCTGGGGTCCTGGGTTCAAATCCCACCAAGGATAACATCTGCAAGGAGTTTGTATGTTCTCCCCGTGTTTGTGTGGGTTTCCTCCGGGTTCTCCAGTTTCCTCCCACACTCCAAAAACATACTTTAAAATAAGTAGAGGGGAGAGAGCGCAGATTGTAAGTGCAGTATCAAGACTCAAATATATATTAAATAAGTGCTGGTTGCACTCACCTTTATGATGTCATAATAAACTTGTCAATAATTCCAAAATAACCATAAGAAAGAAAAATGAGCTGCACTCACCAGTCCTTAAAAGCAGAATCTTTATTCCCTGAGGATAAAAAGTCCGGCAAGCAGGGAGAGCGGGGAAGAAAAAAGCCGACAACAGCTGTTTCACGTGAAGACGCTTCTACAGGTCTGTGTTACAAACCTTTTAGTAGCCATTTGTGCATGATGGGAGGATGACTTATAGCGTTTTGATAAAAGACTATCTCATGTAAATTTTTGTGCTTTCTCAAGTGCGGTATTTAGTTCATGTCTAGGATAACCACGAGCAAGAAAGTTGTTTTTCAACTCAGAAGCCTGATCAAGAAAGGTTTGGTCAGAAGTATTCAATTTACGCAGACGGAGAAATTGGCTGTATGGAACCACAGATTTAGTCTGCACTGGATGAGCACTATTATAATGTAACAAAGTATTACCAGCTGAAGGTTTTTTAAATAATTATGTGTGAATGGTATTATTTTCAATTGAAATGGAAACATCCAGAAAATCAAGAAAAAGTCCTCCAAAATTCGCAGTAAAATTCATATTAGCTGTATTTGTGGTGTTCAAAAACTGAACAAAAGCCGTAAAATCTTCTGCGGTACCCGACCAAGCGATGAAAATATCATCAATATATCTTAAAAAAGATCTAATACACTTAACAAACGGATTTTTGCAGGAAATAATAAATTGCGTTTCACAAAAAGATAAAAAAAATATTAGCATAGACACACGCTGCGGGTGTGCCCATCGCAGTCCCGATATTCTGGCGGTACCATTGGTTCTGGGACTGAAAACAGTTATTTGAGAGCACAAAATCAAGGCTTTCTAAAATAAAGGAGGAAAATTACTCACTTTTATTAGACTGCATCAGGAATTTTTTTACTGCCTCCAACCCTAGTGCTTTGGGGATGCGAGTGTATAAACTGGTAACATCTATAGAACATAGAGAAAAATCAGGTTGCCAGTTAACCTCCTTTAGAGCAGAGGTCCCCAACCGCCGGTCCGCGGACCAGGACCGGGCCGTTGGGGTTTTTCAGCCGGTCCGCGGCACCACCACAGACAATCACTAAACATTGACAGTGTGCTCTGGTCTGCGGTGGTTCAGAGCACACTGTGTGGGGTGGATGCTGCCCGCTGTTCTAGACTCCCGCAGGGTAGACCTGTAGAGGACCTGTGATGACATCAAGGTACATAACTGTGATGTCACCACAGGTCCTGAAGCAGGATGAAGCAGGGGCGGAACTACCGCCCGTGCAGCCGGTTCATTGAACGGGGGCCCCGAGGGAGAGGGGGCCCCTCCAGCCTCCAGCAGGGCCGCCATCAGGGCATGACTGCCCTGACTCCAGTATGGGGCCCGGCCGGTAGGAGCCCCCTCGGAGCCCCCCTCTTGTGCGTCTCTCTCCTCATGGGCCCCCCGGCCCCATGCAAAGCGCCGGGTCCAGGACATCTCATAATTCCTCTGACTTCCGGTCATGTGACGGCGCCGTCACATGACCGGAAGGCAGGAGAACCTGGTGTCAGCGATTTGGACGAGCGCCAGGATTCTGCAGGGATCGCATGGGGGTAAGTATAACAAGTTTTATTTTTTTTTAAATACAATTAACTAAGAGTGGGGGGAATGGGAGATGCACATGGGGGGAGGGGAGAGATGAGAGATGCACATGGGGGAGGGGAGAGATGAGAGATCCACATGGGGGAGGGGAGAGATGAGAGATCCACATGGGGGGGAGGGGAGAGATGAGAGATGCACATGGGGGGGAGGGGAGAGATGAGAGATGCACGGGGGGGTGAGAGATGCAAGGGGGGGTGAGAGATGCACGGGGGGGTGAGAGATGCACGGAGGGGATGAGAGATGCATGGGGGGGTGAGAGATGCACGGGGGGATGAGAGATGCACGGGGGGGATGAGAGATGCACGGGGGGGATGAGAGATGCACGGGGGGGATGAGAGATGCATGGAGGGGATGAGAGATGCACGAGGGGTGGATGAGAGATGCACGGGGGGGTGAGAGATGCACGGAGGGGATGAGAGATGCACGGGGGGTGGATGAGAGATGCACGGGGGGGTGAGAGATGCACGGAGGGGGATGAGAGATGCACGGAGGGGGATGAGAGATGCACGGGGGGTGAGCTGCACATGGGGGGGTGAGAGATGCACATGGGAGGGTTATGTTTACATAACTTTGTTGCCTTATAAAGAGCGGGGGGGGGGCCCCCAAAAATTTCTTGCACAGGGGCCCACTACAGTCTGTGTCCGCCCCTGGGATGAAGTAAATGCAGCTGAACAGCAGCTGTCAGGACAGCTGCCCTGTCCTGCTGCAGGGCGTGATGGGGCCTCAGTGATGCGGCTCCTGGCACAGCACATTATGTGGGGCTCCTGGCATAGCTCCTGGCGGGGACCTGGTCTACACTATATGATAAGTATGCACTAAACTCCAAATCCCTCCATTACCCCGCCCCCATATGACCAAAGCCCCGCCCACCCCACCCCCTCCTTGCTGGGCCATGGAAAAATGATCTTGCTTCAAGCCGGTCCCTGGTGCAAAAAAGGTTGGGGACCACTGCTTTAGAGCAACCAGAAAACTATCAGTGTCCTTTATGAATGAAGGTATTTTTTGTAGAAACGGTTTTAAAAGCCAATCTATATATCTCGAGAGAGGCTCCAAAAGGGAGCCCACCCCGGAGACAATAGGGCAGCCTGGGGGGATTTTGGTACACTTATGGATTTTAGGTATAGTATACCAATAAGACCTCAATGGGAATTCTGGCAGAAGCTTTTCAGCAGTAGATTTAGATAGAACGCCTTTCTCTACGTATTTTCTTAATAAAGATCTCAATAAATTTTTATTTTTAAATGTGGGGTCACTAGGTAAAGGTGTAGAAGTATTGGAATCTGCCAATTGCGAAAATGACTCTGCCACATAAAAATCTTTATTAAGTAATACTATTTTACCACCTTTATCTGCTTTACGTACAACATCCTTCCAAGATTTAATTTCATTTCTCATTTTGTGACAAATTAGAAAGCGGGAGTACATAAATCAATGATTCAACCTCCCGGATAACACGATCCTGAAAGGTGTCAATAATATTACCAGGACTAGTGGGAGGTAGAAAAGAAGACGAGATGCCGCCAGTGAAGGCTACATTCTCATTACCGGCAGGTAAATCAGACAACACATCAAAATCAGCATCAAAATCAGCAGGTGGAATAGTATTCAAATTAGCCAAAACATTAGCCGATTATATAGTAGATTACAGGGTTTTTTTAATGGAAGTTACAATAAAATGTCCCCAATCCCTTTTTTTCTTTCTCCTAATCCATAATGCTGGGGTAAGATTATCTCTACAGAGACCCCTGTACAGGAATATTAGGGCTCCAGCGACATCACATCTATTATACAGAGAATAGCGCTATCTCCATAGCTCTGTACACAAGGACATAGAGATCAGACAAGGTCCTCATATTCAGGCAGCTTCTATTCTACTCCAACCCTCTTTATAAGAACAAGATCAGAGTCTCATTATACCGAGCAGAGAAGCTCCAGGGACAAAGACCCCGTCTGGTCCTAACACGCTGGGGGTCCGGCGTATCCAGCCACGGGGCCCGGATTCTCTCATTTGTGGCCTCAGCGTTTCTTGTAGAATAAATCCCTTTCTCATCCAGTCCTGTAGTAATGACTTTGTTATCAGGTTTTGTAGGAGGGTTCGTCTGACTCCATCTTATGTCATCAATATCTGTGCGAGAAACAAGAGACGTCCGAGCGCAGTTTTACCGAGTGTCCAGTGTCAGTTTTCTACAGTCTGATAAAGAGCCGTGGGGTCTGCGACCGAACCTGGGAGTATACAGCTGTATACAGCATACACACACGGCTCTATACACACACGGCTCCATACACCTCATATACATATGGCTCCACTCCGTACACACAGAGCTCCGCTCCGTACATGCATGGCTCCATAGACACAGGGCTATGTACATACAGGGCTCCATAAACACACACGACTCCGCTCCGTACACCTGGTACACACGCGGCTCCGCTCCGTACACCTGGTACATACGCGGCTCCGCTCCGTACACCTCGTACACACGCGGCTCCGCTCCGTACACTTCGTACACACACGGCTCCGCTCCGTGCACCTCGTACACACGCGGCTCCGCTCCGTACACCTCGTACACACGCGGCTCCGCTCCGTACACCTCGTACACACACGGCTCCGCTCCGTACACCTCGAACACACACGGCTCCGCTCCGTACACCTTGTACACACACGGCTCCGCTCCGTACACACACGGCTCAGTACATGCACGGCTCCGTAGACACAGGGCTCCATAAACACACACGGCTCCGCTCCGTACACCTCGTACACACGCGGCTCCGCTCCGTGCTCCTCGTACACACGCGGCTCCGCTCCGTACACCTCGTACACACGCGGCTCCGCTCCGTACACCTCGTACACACGCGGCTCTGCTCCGTACACCTCGTACACTCGCGGCTCTGCTCCGTACACCTCGTACACTCGCGGCTCCGCTCCATACACGTCGTACACACGCGGCTCCGCTCCGTACACCTCGTACACACGCGGCTCTGCTACGTACACACGCGGCTCTGCTCCGTACACCTCGTACACATGCGGCTCTGCTCCGTACACCTCGTACACACGCGGCTCCGCTCCGTACACCTCGTACACACGCGGCTCCGCTCCGTACACCTCGTACACACACGGCTCTGCTCCGTACACACGCGGCTCTGCTCCGTACACCTCGTACACGCGCGGCTCCGCTCCGTACACCTCGTACACGCGCGGCTCCGCTCCGTACACCTCGTACACGCGCGGCTCCGCTCCGTACACCTCGTACACGCGCGGCTCCGCTCCGTACACCTCGTACACGCGCGGCTCCGCTCCGTACACCTCGTACACGCGCGGCTCCGCTCCGTACACCTCGTACACGCGCGGCTCCGCTCCGTACACCTCGTACACACGCGGCTCTGCTCCGTACACACGCGGCTCTGCTCCGTACACCTCGTACACTCACGGCTCTGCTCCGTACACCTCGTACACACGCGGCTCCGCTCCGTACACCTCGTACACACGCGGCTCCGCTCCGTACACCTCGTACACACGCGGCTCCGCTCCGTACACCTCGTACACACGCGGCTCCGCTCCGTACACCTCGTACACGCACAGCTCCGCTCTGTATGCCTCGTACACGCACGGCTCCGCTCCTTACACCAAGTACACACGCGGCTCTGCTCCGTACGCCTCGTACACACGCGGCTCCGCTCCGTACACCTCGTACACACACGGCTCTGCTCCGTACACCTCGTACACACGCGGCTCCGCTCCGTACACCTCGTACACACGCGGCTCTGCTACATCCACACTGTAAACCCCTCCTGACCCCACACATAAACTTCAGCTCATCCAGCACCATGACAACCAGCACAGCAGAGTCCTGCATCCACTGAGGCCCCTGATCATGTGACCCCTGACTCCTCCCCTCCTGTGACCTCATCACAGGTCCTGTGCGCACAGAGCAGCCATATATGTGGTGGCGGCTCTGCAGGTGGAGGTATGTGGAGACCCCATTACTGGGCGCAGGGGGCATTAACCCCTTCAGCGCCGAGACTCTTTTGGGGTCTTGTGTTGCCCCTTTATAAGAATCATAAGGTTTTTGTTCTGTTTCCTGTAATAGATACATACGACCCAACTATGGAGACAGGAAAGGAGGAAATGTATTGTTCTCATAGTACAGGACCCCTTTACTGGCCCCACAGTGTAATGCCCCCATTATGTCCCTTATACAGTATGTATGATGCCCCCACACAGTGTAATGCCCCCATTATGCCCCTTATGCAGGATGTATGATGCCCCCACACAGTGTAATGCCCCCATTATGCCCCTTATACAGTATGTATGATGCCCCCACACAGTGTAATGCCCCCATTATGCCCCTTATGCAGGATGTATGATGCCCCCACACAGTGTAATGCCCCCATTATGCCCCTTATGCAGGATGTATGATGCCCCCACACAGTGTAATGCCCCCATTATGCCCCTTATGCAGGATGTATGATGCCCCCACACAGTGTAATGCCCCCATTATGCCCCTTATGCAGTATGTATGATGCCCCCACACAGTGTAATGCCCCCATTATGCCCCTTATGCAGGATGTATGATGCCACCACACAGTGTAATACCCCCATTATGCCCCTTATGCAGGATGTATGATGCCCCCACACAGTGTAATGCCCCCATTATGCCCCTTATGCAGTATGTATGATGCCCCCACACAGTGTAATGCCCCCATTATGCCCCTTATGCAGGATGTATGATGCCCCCACACAGTGTAATACCCCCATTATGCCCCTTATGCAGGATGTATGATGCCCCCACACAGTGTAATGCCCCCATTATGCCCCTTATGCAGTATGTATGATGCCCCCACACAGTGTAATGCCCCCATTATGCCCCTTATGCAGGATGTATGATGCCACCACAGTGTAATGCCCCCATTATGCACCTTATGCAGGATGTATGATGCCCCCACACAGTGTAATGCCCCCATTATGCCCCTTATGCAGTATGTATGATGCCCCCCACACAGTGTAATGCCCCCATTATGCCCCTTATGCAGGATGTATGATGCCCCCCACACAGTGTAATGCCCCCATTATGCCCCTTATGCAGGATGTATGATGCCCCCCACACAGTGTAATGCCCCCATTATGCCCCTTATGCAGGATTTATGATGCCCCCCACACAGTGTAATGCCCCCATTATGCCCCTTATGCAGGATGTATGATGCCCCCACACAGTGTAATGCCCTCATTATACCCCTTATGCAGGATGTATGATGCCCCCCACACAGTGTAATGCCCCCATTATGCCCCTTATACAGGATGTATGATGCCCCCACACAGTGTAATGCCCCTTATGCAGGATGTATGATGCCCCCACACAGTGTAATGCCCTCATTATGCCCCTTATGCAGTATGTATGATGCCCCCCACACAGTGTAATGCCCCCATTATGCCCCTTATGCAGGATGTATGATGCCCCCCACACAGTGTAATGCCCCCATTATGCCCCTTATGCAGGATGTATGATGCCCCCCACACAGTGTAATGCCCCCATTATGCCCCTTATGCAGGATGTATGATGCCCCCCACACAGTGTAATGCCCCCATTATGCCCCTTATGCAGGATGTATGATGCCCCCACACAGTGTAATGCCCTCATTATACCCCTTATGCAGGATGTATGATGCCCCCCACACAGTGTAATGCCCCCATTATGCCCCTTATACAGGATGTATGATGCCCCCACACAGTGTAATGCCCCTTATGCAGGATGTATGATGCCCCCACACAGTGTAATGCCCCCATTATGCCCCTTATGCAGGATGTATGATGCCCCCCACACAGTGTAATGCCCCCATTATGCCCCTTATGCAGGATGTATGATGCCCCTCACACAGTGTAATGCCCCCATTATGCCCCTTATGCAGGATGTATGATGCCCCCACACAGTGTAATGCCCCCATTATGCCCCTTATGCACGATGTATGATGCCCCCCACACAGTGTAATGCCCCCATTATGCCCCTTATACAGTATGTATGATGCCCCCACACAGTGTAATGCCCCCATTATGCCCCTTATGCAGGATGTATGATGCCCCCACACAGTGTAATGCCCCAATTATGCCCCTTATGCAGTATGTATGATGCCCCCCACACAGTATAATGTTCCCACAGTACCGCTTGAGGTTGGAATAATCCCTCTGGAGTTGGGTTTCCCTTTCCCTGCTCCCCTACATGTAGACCCTCGAGCATGTATACATGCAGGTAGGGAAGCAGTCTTCACTAGATATTGAGGCTTTGTACAGTAATATACCACATGAGGATGGTATCAGAGGAGTAAGACGTTTCTTGAAATCGAGATCAATAGAGTGTAGCAGACATAATGACTTCATGGAGGATCTTCTAAAATTCACTCTTACTCATAACTTCTTCATTTTTGACAGGAAGTACTTCTCCCGAGCTCAGCTGTACTATGATGAGGAGCCCCTGTGCCCCCTCGTATGCTAACCTATTCCTGGGATGGTGGGAGGAAACCACAATATTCAGGGATGATCATAAGTGGTGGCATCCATATACTGGGACATAGTATAGATATATTATCTGCTCGGGGACGAGTGAAAAGTTTCTTGAATTTGTCAGGGAACATAACATCAATAAAGTGGACCTTAGATTTATATCAGAGTTGAATTATTACCAGTTGCCTTTCCTAGATGTACTAATCAAGAAAGATTGCAATGGGACCCTAGGGACACTCATATATCATAAACCTACAAGCACTAATAAACTATTGAAGTGGGAAAGCCACCACCCCATGCTGCAAATAAAAAAGAAAAAAAAAACAATATCCACGGCCTATTTTTATGGTTGAGAAGAAACTGCTGTAATGTCACAGATTTGAATATACTGGCCATAGACATGAACACCAGATTCATGGAAAAAGGGTACAGACACTCCTTCATACCTAACCAAGAAAAAGATGGGATAACACGAGTAATAGGAGTGACCGTATCTTTAATATCCTCAGAAAACACTAGTATGTACTTGTAGTCAACCCGGACCTGGGGGTGCTGTGTGATCTACTCCCACAATAACTTTCAGAAAGGGTTGGTCAATTAGGGACCGTTTAGTGCAAGGGGACTTGTCTAGATAGAAGAATCTGCTGTTTCTTTAGATGTGGAGAATGTTGTACATAGATTTACATGGTCTCATCCAATTACATCTCGAGTTCCTCTACAGGTAAAACCTTTTTCCAGAGCCAGAGGGATTATTTCAACTGTAAAACTTCAGGACTTGTATATATGGCCACATGCACCTGTCCCCTAGATTATGTAGGCACGACCAAGAGGCAATCTAGGAGGAGGGTGGGGAGCACTTGAGAGATATACTCCATGGTCGAGACACATGAACAGGGCACATTGAGGTGAAACCAGAGACATCTCCTTTTGTATCATTGAGGTGGTTAAACCCAATGTGAGAGGAGGTGATCTCAGTAGATGTATCCTCAAAAAGGAAAGTAAGTGAATTTCCAGACTTGATTCATAAACCCCTAAGGGACTCGATAAGCAAATTTCCTATGCCTGTTTTGTGTGAATACAGTCCCATTCTGGATTACATTTTTGGGTTTTATACTCTAACCATTGTTACTCAGTTCCCTGTGAATCGGTTTCACATATTGTTTTACTTCATCGAGATATCTGAGCTCCTATATCAGAATTATTTCTTATCAGTTATATCACACACATATACTATTTAGTAATTAACAAGTGTGGTGATCCTTGTAGATCTCTAATTATGCAATAGGGGTCAAATTTGACCATTTAGGAATATACTGTGGGCTATCATCATCTCATATTTTATGTAGTGATGAAATAGATCTACATGCCTATTGCTTGATGGGAGAATGTGCAATACTTGTGTGACGATACAGCGTAAAATCTTAATTAGCCAGACGATTAGATTTGTTAATCCAAGACAAATACATTATTGTGTTTTATTAGAGATTGCTGGCTGTGTTTTACTAATGTTCTGCTTGCTCGTCCGTTTATGTACACTAATTTAACTTGTAAAGTGTCCAGCATTCCACTAATCTCATTAGTATCTCAGGAGCCTCTAACCATTGTTCAAGAAATTGTCCAGGCCCATTGTGTAAGTGTTGAAAGAAGATCCGGCGGAGCCTTCACCTCAGGGAGTCTCACATGTAGACCCAGTTGATGAGGTCACCTGAGAAAGATACCTCCACTAATGCACACTTAGCTTTGGGGGGGGGGTGAGAGCAGTTCTGCCATTCAGGGGGCTGAGCCCAGAGAAGCAGAAGGGACATGTGTTTCTATAGTAGTCACACTTGAAACAGAGATTGGAGAAAGACTTTACAAAGAGAATGAGAGACATCCTTCAGGACAGCAGATGGATTGCATGGCATTTTCCAAAGAGGTGCAGTGTTCTATTCTAAATGATTCTATTCTAACGGTATCAGCCCTGACTGGAAAGATACAGATCTCCTCCATTTGACCATCAGAGAGACCATGGATACGTTTTGGGGAGACCAGGAGAGGACAAAGAAATCACCTGGCCCCATGGATATATTGTTTGGGGTTGGCAGGAGGGACCCACCAGTGTCTTCGCAACTTGTTTTTAGTCTCCCATGATGCTGATCTCAGAGAGAGGATTTTTCTGTTAGTGGAATGCAATCCAATACCATATGTGCTCCGGTGTGGAACGTAGACATCCTGGCATACGCAATCGCAGACAATGATCCTAGATATGTTCCGGCGTAGAACGCATAACTATGGGAATGCGCAGTCACAGATACCAGTGGGGCGGTGGCAATCAGTTTATTTAGTGTTTCAGTGTAAAGCATGTCAATTCCGGACATGCACACTAGGTGATGGACATTATCGGACCTCTAGTGCATGAGAAGTAGCGCAGGCGCAGTACATTATTGTAGACAGGCTCCATTCTATATATCCTATGACAATTCACCTCTAGGAATGGGAATGGGTCTCCTAGTCTGGGAGGTGTTTTGGATGAATTGGGATATTTATACATGGACACCTGGCTATTAGACACACTATGCTGCACATCATGAATTATCATCCCTGTATTAAGCCTCCTGATGAAGCTGTTGGGGAAACGCGTTGAGGCGGATTATTGAAACATTCTGTGTACCATACCATTTCCTTTATATATACCTTGATACGTATCTGGTTCTATTTAATGTATCAGTGTATTTTATACAGTTGAAACCAGAAGTCTCCATACACTATATAAAAAGACACATATGATGTTTTTCTCAATATCTGACATGAAATCAGAATAAACCTTTCCCATTTTAGGTAAATTAGGATTATCATAATTTTTAATATTTCCCAAATGCCAAAATAATGAGAGAGAGAGAATGTTTTAAGGCATCTTTATTACTTACTGCAAAGTCAAAAGTTTACATACATTTAATTAGTATTTGGTACCATTGCCGTTAACCCCTTTGTAGCCCAAGGCGTACTAATATGTATCTGTGCCCTGGGACTTAAGAGCCTAATACATATTAGTATGTCCTAGCTTTAATGCGGTCCCTCAACCAAAGTCGCGGTGATCGCATTAAATCTCCGGCGCCATCTTACTTCAGGGTAGATGGCGCCGTCATCCCAGGTTGTTTGCGCCGCCTCACCCACACACACAGGATCGCTGTGATTGGCTGTTCAGAATTGAACAGCCAATCACAGCATTTCTCACGGTTTCCGGCAATCAGATTGCTGGAAACAGTGATGTGCAGCCTAGGATCGGTGCTCATAAGAGCATCGATCCTAGGCTGTTGCTAAGAGACCCCAGCCCTCTCCCCAACCCGCTATGATCGGTGTGATCGCCAGTCACATCGATCGCACCGATCATACCGCGACTGCGCGGTGACCGGCTTGTGATCTACCTGTCACCGCCCCATGACCCCTTGTGATGTCAGCTGAGGCCCCAGAGCGCTCTGATTGGAGCGATCGATGATGACCTCGATCGCTTCAATCAGAGTACCTGAACACAGGTGACAAGGCGGTCACAGGGCGGTGACCGGCTTGTCACCTGCCTGTCGCCTCCCTGTGACCCCCTGTGATGCTGCCCAAGCCTTAGCCATCTCTGATTGGTGCGATCAATGTCATCATCGATCGCGCCAACCAGAGTGCCTGACCGGGAGGTGACCGGCTGGTGACATACAGAGCGGTCACGTTTGATCACCTCTGTGCTGGGCCTTGTGTTACCACAGGAGCACCTGTGACACCACAAGACCTTCTCACGTGCTCCAGTTGCTGCTGCTCCGGCGTCCTGCTGCGGTCTCCTGCGTCCTGGGTCTCCTGCTGCTGCAGATCTTGCTCCAGAACCTGCTGCTGAAAGAAGAACAGAGAAGACTTTGGTAAGTCCATCCCTGTTCTCCCCTCATCCACCCCAACCCCCCTCCCCCTTTTTACCCACCCTGCCCCCAGTTTTTTAATTTTTTGTGCCTTCTGCAGCGGCTGAGCGCTGACCCGTGACTACGTCACTGATCAATGTCGTGCTCGCTGCTTTTCAATTCATTTTTTTCATCCCTGTCAATTCTTTCTCTGCCCCCCTCCCCTCACTTTGTACCACCTCCGTGCGTGCATCCAGCAGCCACCGAGAGTTGATCGGTGACGCAAATCACTGATCAGCACTTGTGCTCGCTACTTTGCCTTTTTTTCAACTAACCTTTTTTCTTTTCTAGAGGGCGGTCGCGCTGTCCGATTTTGCGCCGTGCTGGGCCACAGAAGCCTGTGACACCACAATCGCCGCTCCTGCTCCAGAAGACATCTGATAGACGACATCTGAAAGTCGACAACTGTAAGTAGGATTTTTTGATCCCTTCTCATCCACCCCAATCCCCCTCTCGCCCTTCCCATCCCCCTTTCTGCCACCAAGTGCTGATCATCACTTCATCGCTCGACTGTTGTCCGTTTTTGTTTTTTTTTGCGCTTCCTGCAGCGGCCGAGCGCTGATCAGTGACCACAGATCACTGATCAGCACTCGTGCTCGGTGTTTTACACAACCTCGTCCTTTGCACCACATCCGCGCGCACACCCAGCAGCTGCCGAGAGTTGATTGGTGACATAGTTCACCGATCCACACTCGTGCTCGCTGTTTGCACCACCTACGGTAGTTCCTTTTTTCTCTTTTTTTTTTTCAGAAAAAAAAGTTCACACCAAGCGCACTGACACACATACACACGCTCTAAATAAAGTACTGACACACAGGCACCACATACATAACTAAAAAAAAAATGTCCCGCTCATCCCAAACTCACTATTCAGTGGAGGAGGCATACCCTTTTCTTGCCTCCGACACTGACAGCGAGGGCGAGGATCCCACCTTTCTTTATTTTTCTGACTCCTCGTCATCCTCCTCTTCCTTCTCAGGTCAAATAAATAGAAAATGAAAAACCAGCACTTATTCCAATCGCATACCTTTGTGCAGTCCAGTGAGCGTCAGTCACAAATAGCCAGGGATCGCTAATCAGCAGGTGCTCTGCCCAAAGAAAGATTTTTCCTTTGATATCCTGTTATCAGATAGATTATGGCACTCCAGCAAGCCATTGAATATGAAGATCCTTTATTCTTTACTCACAATTTTAAAACATGGAGTCGGGAAAGCGGGAGTCCTTCAGGTTCTGCTGTACCGCCACTCAGACGCCCCAGGAGAAAAGATGAACCAGTGCCCCCCCCCCCCACTACTGACCCCATGTGGACCTCGGCCTCCAAAAATTATGAGCCACTGATTCCTGATTTTGTGGCGGAATCAGGAATCAAGTTTGACACCACCAGCCTCACAGAGCTAGACTTTTTCAAAGACTTTTTCTTTGAGGATCTTGTAAACCTCTTTGTGGGCCAAACTAATTTATACACTCATCAATTTTTGGAACAAAACCCCTCTTCATCATTTTCTAACTGGTCTCCTGTAGACGCAGTAGAAATAATGACGTTTTGGGGCCTGGTCCTTCATATGGGGATCCTGAAGAAGCCAGAACTTTGGCGATATTGAAGTGTTGACGTTTTGTATAACACTCCAGTGTTACAAATGGTCATGACC
This sequence comes from Phyllobates terribilis, assembly GCF_046119375.1. Classification (NCBI taxonomy): domain Eukaryota; kingdom Metazoa; phylum Chordata; class Amphibia; order Anura; family Dendrobatidae; genus Phyllobates; species Phyllobates terribilis. Next base: position 3,200,736 of record NW_027362880.1, on the reverse strand, counting down.
CGGAAACGTTTTCAGGCCATCCACAAGTTCTTGCATTACATCGATAATGCAAGGTGTCCGGCACGCAATGACCCGAACTTTGATCATCTTTTCAAAGTTCGATCGGTCATCGTCCACTTCAACAACAAGTTTGCTGAAGTGTACGTGCCCCAAAGGGACATCTGCGTGGATGAGTCCTTAATGGCTTTTATGGAGCGGCTTGGATTCCGGAAGTACCTGCCCAGTAAGAAGGCCAAGTACGGAATCAAGCTGTATAAACTTTGTGAGAGTACCTCAGGGTACACTCACAAGTTTAGAGTTTATGAACGGAAGGACTGCCGGATTGAATCCCCTGAATGCCCCCCTGTTCTGGGAGTGAGTGGGAAAATCGTGTGGGACTTGGTGCACCCACTGCTGGATAAAGGTTATCACTTGTGCGTGGATAACTTTTATACCAGTGTCCCTCTCTTCAAGTCCCTCTCTGCGCGACGTACCGCAGCCTCCAATACTGTCTGCAAAAATAGAGAGGCCTCCCAAAGATGCTAATTGGGAAGCTGCTCAGAAGGGGTGAGAGCAGTTCCCAATGTAGCGATCAACCTCTGGTGGTCAAGGACAAGAGGGATGTCCTTTTCTTGACCACCATACATGGTGATGGCAGCACCGTCAGCATTGTACAAGTTTCCACTACACAGGTCGTCAAACCAGACTGTGTAGTGGGGTACAACAAGTACATGGGGGGGAGTTGATCTCTCTGATCAAGTCCTCCAGCCGTACAGTAGTGCTTTAAGAAAGGCCAAGGTGTGGTACAAGAAGTTGGCCGTGCACATTATACAGATGGCAATGCACAACGCTTTCCTTCTGTCACAATGTGCAGGCCAGACTTCTACGTTGTACCTTCAGTTCCAGGAGGTAGTTATCAAGGCCCTGATATTTTGCACTGGTGACGGAGCGTGCCCCAGTACTTCCGGAACTGAAGGTCCTCGAATTGTACCAGACCAGCATTTCCCGGGGCAGATACCTTTTTTTCCGCTGTGAGGGAAGTCACAAAAGAAGTGCCGAGTGTGTTTATAAAAGGTGAATACGCCAGGACACCATTTATCAATGTGACACCTTCCCCGACAAACCTGGCCTGTGCATGAAAGAATGCTTCAAAAGGTACCATAGTTCCATGGACTACTAAATTAATTTCTGACGTATGACAACCTGACGAACACTACACAACTAACATAGTGTTCGCCAGTTTGTCATACATCAGTTGTGTAGTGTTCGTCAGGTTGTCCTACACAACTGACGTATGACACTACATTATAAGATTCACAAATCGGGTATCCGTTCCAAAAGGGGGCACTTGTTGGCCATTTCCACTGTTTAGGCACATCAGGGGCTCTGAGAACGTGACATGACGCCCTCAGACAATTCCAACAAAGTCTGCATTCCAAAGCGTCACTCCTTCCCTTCCGAGCCCTGCAGTGCACCCAAACAGTAGTTTTCTCCAACACATGGGGTATCAGCGTACTTGGGAGAAATTGCACAATAACTTTTGGTTTCCAATTTCTCCTGGTACACTTGTGAAAATAAAAAAAAATTGGGGGTTAAACTAAAATTTTAGTGAAAAAGAGTTAAATGTTCATTTTTTCCTTTCACGTTCAATTAATTGCTGTGAAGCACATGAAGGGTTAATAAAGTTCTTGAATGTGGTTTTGAGCATCTTGAGGGGTGCAGTTTTTAGAATGGTGTCACTTTTGGGTATTTTCTGTCATAAAGACCCTTCAAAGTGACTTCAAATGTGATGTGGCCCCTAAAAAAATGGTTTTGTAAATTTTGTTGTAAAAATGAGAAATCGCTGGTCAACTTTTAACCCTTATAGCTCCCTAAGAAAAAAAAAAATTGTTTCCAATATTGTGCTGATGTTAAGTAGACATATGGGAAATGTTATTTATTAACTATTTTGTGTAACATATCTCTCTGATGCAGTGGTGTACCGCCAATGGGGGCAGACCACGCCACTGCTATGGGGCCCGTGGCCGGAGGGGGCCGTGAGGGCCCCAAACAGCATGGGAACGAGGAGGATAGGTGAGTAAGAGGTTGCAGTGGCAGAGGAGCGGGTTGCGCAGTGGAGGAGCGGTGCACATGCTGCAGCCACCACGTGTCCCCGCTGCTAAAGGGCCATGAATATTCCCTCTTCTCCACTCCCATAGGCGAGGAGAAGACGGAATATTCATTCTCTTTAGTAGCGGGCACGGAGGAGCGCTGAGCCGCATCTCCTGCTGTCAGTGGAGAGGAGTGAATGTGCTGGCAGCAGCTCACCTCGGCTTCTGAGAGCGCGCGCTGCTCAGATGCCGACATGACCTGCAGCAGACAGGATGCAGCGCTGGAGCAGAGGTGAGGGAAGGAAGGTGAGTATAAGTGTTTATTGTTTTGTGTGCAGTGATTGGGGGGTTGAGGAGGCCACACATACCAGGAATGAGGGATTGAGGAGGCCACACATACCAGGAATGAGGGATTGAGGAGGCCACACATACCAGGATACTTGGATTGAGGAGGCCACACATACCAGGAATGGGGGATTGAGGAGGCCACACATACCAGGAATGGGGGATTGAGGGGGCCACACATACCAGGATACTTGGATTGAGGAGGCCACACATACCAGGATTGGGGGATTGAGGAGGCCACACATACCAGGATTGGGGGATTGAGGAGGCCACACATACCAGGATTGGGGGATTGAGGAGGCCACACATACCAGGATTGAGGGATTGAGGAGGCCACACATACCAGGATTGAAGGATTGAGGAGGCCACACATACCAGGATTGGGGGATTGAGGAGGCCACACATACCAGGATTGGGGGATTGAGGAGGCCACACATACCAGGATTGGGGGATTGAGGAGGCCACACATACCAGGATTGGGGGATTGAGTAAGCCACACATACCAAGATTGGGGGATTGAGGAGGCCACACATACCAGGATTGGGGGATTGAGGAGGCCACACATACCAGGATTGGGGGATTGAGGAGGCCACACATACCAGGATTGGGGGATTGAGGAGGCCACACATACCAGGATTGGGGGATTGAGGAGGCCACACATACCAGGATTGGGGGATTGAGGAGGCCACACATACCAGGATTGGGGGATTGAGGAGGCCACACATACCAGGATTGGGGGATTGAGGAGGCCACACATACCAGGAATGGGGGATTGAGGAGGCCACACATACCAGGATACTTGGATTGAGGAGGCCACACATACCAGGATACTTGGATTGAGGAGGCCACACATACCAGGATTGGGGGATTGAGGAGGCCACACATACCAGGATTGGGGAATTGAGGAGGCCACACATACCAGAATTGGGGGATTGAGGAGGCCACACATACCAGGATTTTGGGATTGTGGGGGCCACACATACGAGGATGGGGAAATTTACCAGTAGCTGCTGCATTTCCCACCCTAGGTGTATACTCAAGTCAATAGGTTTTCCCATTTTTATGTGGTAAAATTAGGGGCCTCGGCTTATATTCGGGTCGGCTTATTTACAATATTTGGTATTTTAAAATCAGTGAGTACGTGGTGCCCATAATACTGCAGGACTGTGGCGTGCATTATACTATATGGGGGCTGCATTTTACCCTATGGGGTGTGTAATATACTGTATGGAGGACTATGGGGAGTGCATTATATTCTATGGAGGACCATGGGAAGTTCATTATACTATATGGAGGATTCTGGGGGGTGCATTATACTATATGGAGGATTCTGGGGGGTGCATTATACTATATGGAGGTTTATGGGGGGAGCATTTTACTATATGGAAGATTATTGGTGGTGCATTATACTATATGGAAGGCTATGTGGGGCCATTATAATATTTTGAGGGCTATGTGGGGGGCCATTATACTGTATGAAAGCAATTATACAGTGTGAATGTTTGTGTGGGGTCATTATACTGTTTGGAGGGCTGTGTGGGGGCCATTATACTGTTTGGAGGGCTGTGTGGGGCCATGATAGTGTATGGAGGGCTCTGTGGGGTTCACAGTTGGGGGATTATACTGTGTTAGGGTCACCATACTTTGCCGTGGGAGTTGAAGTGGGGTACAATAGTGTCATTATACTGTGCATGTGGAGGAATTCATCATAGGGGTATCATACTGTTTGGGGGGCACTTTTGTTGGCATCATACTTTATGGGGGCAATGAAGGAGGAATCTACGACTTCAGAAGGAGGTAAATTACTATGTAAAGGCTGGAAAGTTATGAGATCTGCTCTTCTGTGACGCAGACAAATATTTTTTTTTTTGTAGAGGGGGGGGGCCCAATTAGAGCTTCTGCTATGGGGCCCCATGACTTCTATGTACGCCCCTGCTCTGATGTAAGGGCATGAAAATTCAAAGTTTGAAAATTGTGAAATTTTCAAAACTTTCCCCAAATTTCCATTTTTTTTCACAAATAAACACAAGTGATATAGAAGAAATGTTACCACTTTCATGAAGTACAATATGTCATGAAAAAACAATCTCGGAATCAGGGAGTTCTTACCTCATAAAGTGACAGTGGTCAGAATTGTAAAAATTGGCCTGGTCATTAACGTGCAAACCACTCTGGAGGGTATAGGGGTTAAACTGAATGATTTGGGTCAAGCATTTGGGATATCCTTCCACAAGCTTCTCACAATAGTTCGGTTGGAATTTGGGCCCTTTCCTCAATACAAAACTGGTGTAACTGATCCAGGTTTGTAGACCGCCTTGCTCGCACCTGCCTTTTCAGCTTTACCCATAAATTTTCAATAGGATTGAGATCAGGGTTTGTGATGGCTACTCCAAAACATTGACTTTGGCAGCCACTTTGTTACCATTTTGGCAGTATGCTTCGGGTCATTGGCCATTTGGAAGACCCTTTTTCGCCCAAGCTTTAACTTCCTGGCTAATGTCTTGAGATGTTGCTTCAGTATTGTCAAATTATATTTTGTTCTCATGATGCCATCTATTTTGTGATGTGCATCAGTCCATCCTGCAGCAAAACAACTCCACAACATGATGCTGTCACTCCCGTGTTTCACAGTTGGGATGGTGTTCTTAGGCTTCCAAGCTTCTCCCTTTTTTCCTCCAAATGTAACAATGGTAATTATGCCCAAAATTTTAGTTTAATCAAACCACAGGACATGCCTCCAAAAATGAAGGTCTTTGTTCCTGTGTGCATTTGCCAACATTAATCTGGCTTTTTTATGTTTCTTTTGGAGTAATGGCTTCTTCCTGGCAGAGTGGCCTTTCAGCCCATGTTGATACAGCACTCGTTTCACTGTGGATATTGACACAGTCTCACCAGCTTCCGCCATCATCTTCACAAGGTCTCTTGCTTTTGTCCTTGGGTTGATATGCACATATCGGACCAAAAGCACGTTCATCTCTGGGACACAGAACCCGCCTACTTCCTGAGCGGTATGATGGCTGGACATTCCCATCTTGTTTGTACTTGCGTATATTTGTTTGTACAGATGAACGAGGCACCCTCGGGTATCTTGAAATTGTACCCAAGGATGAGCTGGACTTGTGCAAGTCCACAATTCTCTTCCTGATATCTTGGCTGATTTCTTTAGACTTTCCCATGATGCTACACAAAGAAGCAGTGTGTTTCAGGTGTGCATTAACATACATCCACAGATGTGTCTCTAAATAACTAAGATGTTGCCAAAAAACCTATCGGAAGCTTCCAAACACATGATATATGTAGCATCGGTGTCTCTGGTTCCTGCTCGGTAGAGACGTCGATCCACTCACCACCGCGGCTACGGTCCGGTGTCCCCTGCTAAATCCTCTTGTCTCACTGCAGCGTCTTCCCAGGGTGCGTGCCCCGCGCACATATCCCCGGGCACTGTACTTAGGGCCCGCGCGCTCCCTCCCTCGGAAAGGGGCCGCGTGCCCCGTCCTAAAAAGTCACCGGCCAATGGCCAGAGGACTGCCCCTATTTAGGGCACCTCCTCCAAAATGGACGTGCCTGTGCAAAGTTTTGGTTTGTGTTCTAAACACTCTCTCCAGCCCTCAGATCCCAGTGCTGCCTGCCTATCAGCCGTGTCCGCCTGTCAGTCTGCCAGCCAAGCCTGCCCATTTACCTGCATTGTATATCAGCCGTGCTCTTCTGTCGTGCCTGTCGGCTTTGGCTATCAGTCCCGTGGGAGTCGCCTGCTCTCCCTCGAGGTCGGTCCCAGTGTGGCACCTGGTCCACCTTCCCGGTCCCTCCTTGGTTCACGGAGTCGATTAAGCCACCGTGTAGCCAGGGTCGGTCTGGGTAGGCACTTAGTTACGCCTCTCTGGTCCCTCCTCGTATCTCAGCACAGAGGTTCCACCACCTGGACCCGTAACAATATGATCATATGGGCAGTCCAAAATTGTTTAAAGGCATAGTAATCTTAGTGTATGTAAACTTTTGACTTTGCAGTAAGTAATAAATATGCCTTAAAACATTCTCTCATTATTCTGGCATTTGACAAATATTAAATATTATGGTAATACTAATTGACCTAAAACAGGAAAGGTTTATTCTGATTTCATTTCAGATATTGAGAAAAACATGCATACAGAGAAGGAAATAATTATTTGATCCCTTGCTGTTTTTGTAAGTTTGCCCACTGACAAAGACATGAACAATCTGTAATTTTAAGGGTAGGTTAATTTTAACATTGAGAGATAGAATATCCAAAAAAAAAATCAAGAAAATCACATTATATAAATTAGATAAATTTATTTTAATTTTGCAGTGACAAATAAGTATTTGATTCCTCTGGCAAACAACACTTGGTGGCAAAACCCTTGTTGGAAAGCACAGCAGTCAGACGTTTTTTGTAGTTGATGATGAGGGTTGTGCACATGTAAGGAGGAATTTTGGTCCACTCCTCCTTGCAGATCATCTCTAAATCATTCAGATTTTGAGGCTGTCGCTTGGCAACTCGAAGCTTCAACTCCCTCCATAAGTTTTCTATGAGATTAAGGTCTGGAGACTGGCTTGGCAACTCCATGACCTTAATGTGCTTCTTTTTGAGCCACTCCTTTGTTGCCTTGGCTGTATGTTTTGGGTCATTGTCTTAATGGAAGACCCAGCCATGACCCATTTTTAATATCCTGGCGGAGGGAAGGAGGTTGTCACTCAGGATTTTACTGCACATTTCTCCATCCATTCTCCCATTGATGCAGTGAAGTAGTCCTGCGCCCTTAGCAGAGAAACACCCCCAAAACATAATGTTTCCACCTCCATGCTTGACAGTGGGGACGGTGTTCTTTGGGTCATAGGCAGCATTTCTCTTCCTCCAAACACGGCGAGTTGAGTTAATGCCAAAGAGCTCAATTTTTGTCTCATCTGACCACAGCACCTTGTCCCAATAACTCGCAGAATCATCCAGGTGTTCATTGTGCAGGCCTGTCTGAAGTTTGCCGTGTGCCTTCTTGATCAGGGGGACCTTATGGGCACTGCTGGATTTTTTAAGCCTTTAAGGTGTAATGTGTTACCAATGGTTTTGTTGGTGACTGTGGTCCCAGCTGCCTTGAGATCATTAACAAGTTCCCCTGTGTAGTTTTAGGCTGATCTCTCACCTTCCTCATGATCAGGGATACCTCACGAGGTTAGATTTTGAATGGTGCCCCAGATAGATGTCGATTGACAGTCATTTTGTATTTCTTCCATTTTCTTACTGTTGCACCAACAGTTGTCTCTTTCTCACCCAGCGTCTTACTTATGGTTTTGTAGCCCATTCTAGCTTTGTGCAGGTCTATGATCTTGTCCCTGACATCCTTAGACGGCTCTTTGGTTTTGCCCATGTTGTAGAGGTTAGAGTCTGACTGATTAATTGAGTCTGTGGACAGGAGTCTTTTATACAGGTGACTATGTAAGAAAGCTGTATTTAATGCAGGTAACGAGTTGATTAGGAGCGTCTAACTGGTCTGTAGGAGCCAGAACTCATATTGGTTTGTAGGGGATCAAAACAACCAATAACCGAAAGGCTCAAATATTATAGCATAGGTGTATCAGAAATTCAAAAAAACACAAAGAACATATAGTATACACCCTAAAATGTAACTCTTAATAGATATTTTAAAAGATAGTATCAATAAATCAAGGATAATCAGATAAAAGTATGGGGGAGGGATAGCAGTGGGATAGCACAAATGGCATTCAAACTCGCCCTATAGGGCCCTAAGGGAGGAATGCCCTACCTGACAGCGGAGTAATCACCCTAATGTGTCCCCGCTCCACGGAGGCTGTCCCTTACCTGTCCCTAAAGTACCCCTATACAGACATAAAAAACAAAAACCAAAGGCATCCCAATAATAGGAGACCAAACCGTCATTTCATAAAAATTAATGTGCTGTAAACGTAGAAAAAAACATGCATCAGTTATGATCAGGTGGGTATAGGATATCGGTAGTTCTCCATAAATATAATCAAAATAACTTATTGCAAAAACATCACCATCAATCAGTGTCAGTATGTCCCACAATATCAATATTATAGTTGTGATCAGATGGAAATAGAGGAAAACCCTATATCCCTATCTATAAATTTCTTACTGGAAAACTATAGGTCATAAAGAAAATTAGACTACAGATAACTTCTGTTAGTCTCTAATACAGTGCTGTGCAAATTAATTGGAACAAAGCATTTTTTAAGTAAAATCGTCAGTTGGTTACCAGTCAGTGATTCAAACCAGTTTTAACTGCTTTGAACATATGTTTTGGGGCTTTTTTACAGCTGATGGTACAGGGAGCTTATTTCCTGTTGATGGTATGATGAATTCATCCAATACATAGTCGTTTTAAAACGTTTTATTGTGCCATTCATACGTAAATTTGAAGGGACATTCCAACAAGATTTGGCTCCATGCCACAATTCCAAGTGTGTGAAGAAATTCCTGGAAGAAAATAAAGTAAAAGTGCTAGACTGGCCTGGCAATTCACAAGACTTAAATCCTATAGAAAATTTGTGGAGCATTGTGAAAAGACGTCTTGGCAAAATGGACTGTACAACCAAAGTACGCATGATAAACAGTGCCATACAAGTGTTGTTCCATGATGAAGAATTGAAGAATTTACGCAAAAATTTGGTAGAATCAATGCCAAAACACATTGAAAATCTCATATCTGCTAAAGGACGACATATTTCTTACTAAAATTAGTATGTAACAGTGCATTATAACATTTTCTTATTAAAAACTCAATGTGTTTTTTTGCTTTGTCCCAATTAATTTGCACAGTACTGTATCTTTGAAAAAGTTTCTTTATGACATACGGCGTACTGGGCTTACAATATATATCTCCATGACCATTCATGATATGTCCCTTAAATTCCCTCCTTTTGTTTTAGTGACCGTTGCTATTATATACACTATTTACCAGTTATTTCTCAAAGAACATTCTTATGTTTAGTATTGTGACTTTATTTGACTCTCATTTGGGGTGTTCTAATTTGTTTTCTTTTCAGCGTTTGGTATAGCTTTCAATGTAATGTACCTCATCCTTTCTTGGGATAGCGGTCCCTATTTGAGTACTGGTGGCACGCATTTGCATTCCACTGAGATCGCGCGGCGGAAGTGACGTCTTTTGTTTGCCGCGGGCGGAAGTACTGGTGACACGCATTTGCGGTTCACCGAGATCGCGCTGCGGAAGTGACGTTTTTTCCATTGCCGCATGCAAAAGCTACAAGCGGTTAGTTTCTGCTGGAACGCACTCCGCTTTCCAGTGGTACCTCGCGACGGAGACCTTCCACCTGCGCCGGACACAGTTAACAGCTGTTTCAGCTCTAACCTAATACAGGGGGTTTACTAAGACTGATGAGTCGCCGGGTCTCCTGGCATGGTGACTCACCAGATGGGACATACTCATTTTTCCATTCAGCCCGATCTATTATGGTGTACTCCTGTGACTGTCCCCTGATGAGCCCCGACTGGGACTTTGACATATATTGGGATTATGAACCAACTGGCATCAGATAAGTCTGCAATTTAGCAGTTTGTTAATATATGATGGTTGTGACATGAATTTATTGAGAACACTGGTGAATACTGGTGGCCACTATATGACTGTTTGAGTGATCTACAGGTATCGTTCGGTCACTGTTTGTAATAATTGAGACGCATTAAAAGTTGGCTATCTCAAATTTTCTTTATGACCTATGGTGATCCAGTAAGAAATTTGACCTATAGTTTTCCAGTAAGAAATTTATAGATAGGGATATAGGGTTTTCCTCTATTTCCATCTGATCACAACTATAATATTGATATTGTGGGACATACTGACACTGATTGATGGTGATGTTTTTGCAATAAGTTATTTTGATTATATTTATGGAGCACTACTGATATCCTATACCCTCCTGATCGTAACTGATGCATGTTTTTTTTCTACGTTTACAGCATATTAATTTTTTATGATACGACTGTTTGGTCTCCTGTTATTGGGATGCCTTTTGGTTTTTGTTTTTTATGTCTGTATAGGGGTACTTTAGGGACAGGCAAGGGACAGCCTCCGTGGAGCGGGGGACACCACGCCGACACATTAGGGTGATTACTCCGCTGTCAGGTAGGGCATTCCTCCCTTAGGGCCCTATAGTTTTAATATAGCTGTGTCTCAGCTTCTAGAAAGAGAAAATGGAAAAAGCAACGGTGCAGATCTAAGTGCAATATTACTCAAAAAAGTAGTAAAAGGTGGGGTAACTGAATACTGCTCACCTTGCAGAAGTCTTGAGATTAAGCATTAGATAGTGATATGACTCCTGTGACTTACAGAGTCTTCATTTGGCTTGTAGCACACTTTGCCAGGAAAATCAGGCCTCCATATAGGAATATCCTTGCAGAAGTCTTGAAATTCACATACCAATAGAACTTTTGAGGCTTATGGAGTCTTTATTTGGCATGCAGCACGCTTTACCAGAAGAATCAGGCTTCCATATAGGAAGATCCTGTTAAGGCAGTTAACCAAATAGGTGTGTTCTGGTTAAAGTATTGCGGCGCTTCCAGATAAGATCCAGTAGGTTTTTTCATCCAGAATTTATTTTTCAAAAGAATATAAAATATAGAATAGCAAGATACAACGCGTTTCGAGTCATTGCAGAGTCTTCCTCAGGTAGAATTTTATAATCATATATCTAGAACTACCCTTCCTTAAATACCCCTCTAAACTGAAAAGGTGAAATAGTGACCCGCCTGGTTCCTTAATCACGTTAATTGAACAAGTTTGTGCGAATAATTGGTGTGACAGTCTGAATTTGTATCTGCTCTAGTAAAAACCGTTAAAAAGTGCCAACATATTTGAAAATGTAAATAATATATATAAAATAAAATACAAATAACAAAGAAAGGATCATACATTTTCTATTCTATCATTTAAACCATCTGGATGTAAACACCGCATACGATAAATCCAGGAGGATTCTTTTCTATTTAATATTTGAGTTCTATTCTGAGTGGAGGCTGGTATATGTGCTACAGGAGTTATTTGTACTTGGAATTTCCCTCCGTGGGTATGCAATAAGTGACGTGATAGGCTGTGAGTTAAAAGTCCTATTTTAGCCTTATAGCGATTGTCCACTAAGGCGGTTTTGAAGTTTTCTAGTAGTACGACCTACATATTGTAGGCCGCATTTACAGGTGATAATGAATATAACATAAATGATGTTTTTTTGTACTGTAGGTATATTGATGACTTAGTCATCCTGTGGAAGGGTGATCAGAAAACGGCAGAACAACTTGTTCATGAACTGAATCATAACACATGGGGTATTCATTTTTCATGTAGTATGAGTACAAATAAAATTAATTTTTTAGACTTAGAAATCAGTTTTTAAAAAAACTCAATAATAACAAAATCATTTTTTAAGCCAGTAGATTCAAATGGATATCTGGAATTCAACAGTGCACATTTTCACAAATGGAAAACAAATATTCCCTATAGCCAATTTCTACATATAAGGAAAAATAATACATTATTAGAGGATTATAATACACAAGCAAAAATCCTCATAGACAGGTTTTAAAATAAAAAAATACCCGAATAAACTAATTTCTGCAGCATATGAAATCAATAGGAAGAAAATACAGAAGGATTGCCTTATGGCTATGAGTAATTAGGTAAAACCAGAAATAGATATCTCCTCACAAGAGAATAAATATAAATTTAATTTTATTACAGCTTTTAATAAGGAAAATGCCAGTATTAGAAAAATACTTGGCAAACATTGGCATATTCTGCAACAAGATCCTCTCCTAAGAGAATCCCTACCTGACCATCCGGGGATTACCGTATTTTTCGGACTATAAGACGCACCGGACCATAAGACGCACTTAGGTTTTAGAGGAGGAAAATAAAAAAATAAAAATTGAAGCAAAAAATGTGGTAATGATGCACTTTTAAGGGGGAGGGGGTCTTCTGCTGACACTGGTTTAGGGGTAATGTCCCCCAATTCTGATAATATCCCCCATCCTGGTATATATGCCGCCCCCCTTCCTTTTATATGTGGTCCCCATCCCCATCCTGGTATGTGTAACGGGTCTGGGAGGCGGAACCTCTGAGCTACTATACAAGGGGGCGGTCCTTGTAAGGGAGCGGGTGGCAACCAGGGAAGACGGGCTGGAGGACTCAGCAGGTGAACGGGACAGTCTCTGAGTGAACGGGACAGTCTCTGAGTGAACGGGCTGGAGGTCACGGCAAGTGACCGAGGCAGTCTCTGGATGAACGGGCTGGTGGTCACGGCAAGTGACCGGGGCAGTCTCTAGGTATAGGGTTGGTACGACCTGTGGCGGCTGAAGATAGACGTGAGCTCCCAGGTGAGCAGGCGAGAGTCTCTGGATGAACGGGTGGTCACAGCATGTGACGGCGGAGCCTCCAGGAAGACCAGCAGACAGGCAACAGATGAGCGCTCCCAGGTGAGCGGGCAGAAGTCTCTGGACAGGCGGGTGGTCACAGCACGTGACGGCAGAGCCTCCGGGTAGGCAAGCAGACAGGTAGCAGATGAGCGCTCCCAGGTGAGCGGGCAGAAGTCTCTGGACAGGCAGATGGTCACAGCACGTGACGGCGGAGCCTCCAGGTAGGCTAGCAGACAGGTAGCAGATGAGCGCTCCCAGGTGAGCGGGCAGGAGTCACTGGACAGGCAGGTGGTCACAGCACGTGACGGCGGAGCCTCCTGGTAGGCTAGCAGGCAGGTAGCAGATGTGCGCTCCCAGGTGAGCGGGCAAGCTGGTCCATAGACAGACTGACAGGAGTTGGAAGGCAGACCGTCGGACCTCAGGCAAGCAGGCAGGTAGCTGAAGTGCGCTCCCAGGTGAGCGGGCAGGCTGGTCCTTAGACAGACTGACAGGATTAGTAAGGCAGACCGTCGGACCTCAAACTAGCAGGCAGGTAACAAGTAATCAGGCAGGATTCTGGCAGGTAACTGGCAGGAAACTGGCAACGGGACCTGAGGGCTGAAGCACAGGTGAGACACAGGTGCAAACAACATTGCTCGGGCACCTCCATTTTGGAGGAGGTGCCTTATATATGGTAAAGTCCTCCGGCCATTGGCCGGGGACTCCTTAGGACGGCGCGCGCGGCCCCTTTAAGAGGGAGGGAGAGCGCGCGCGCGCGCCCTAAGCACAGTGGCCGGGAAGGAGCGCGCGCTGCAGGCAGAGCGGGAGAGGGACGCCGGGCACGGAGCAGAGCGGTGAGGGGAACAGCGTCCCTGCCTACCAGAGGGCAGGGACGCCGGCACTACAGTATGCCTGGCATCCCTCCATCCTGGTATGCATGGCACCCTTCATACCTATCCTGGTATGCATGACACCCATCATACCCAATCCTGGTATGCATGGCACCCATCATACCCAATCCTGGTATGCATGGCACCCCTCATCCCTGTCCTGGTGTGCATGGCACCCCTCATCCCTGTCCTGGTATGCATGGCACCCCTCATCCCTGTCCTGGTATGCATGGCACCCCTCATCCCTGTCCTGGTATGCATGGCACCCCTAATCCCTGTCCTGGTATGCATGGCACCCCTCATCCCTGTCCTGGTATGCATGGCACCCCTCATCCCTGTCCTGGTATGCATGGGCCCCCTAATCCCCATCAGGCTGCACATTTAAAAAAATAAACACTCCTACTCACCTCTCTTCTCTCCTCCAGCGCTGCGTCCGGTCTGCCTGCACTGATCTCTCCATGTGAGCCACGCATGATGTCACTGCCATGCGCGGCTCACATGGAGAGATCAGCTGCCGGAAGTCACTGCTCCCCACGCCAGGACTGTGTGCGCGGGGAGCAGTGACTTCACTCTCCTTCATAGCCGGCACACAGCGGAGCCGCGCTGCGGCTGCTGCCGGCTGTCTCCTGTGCACGCTCATTAAAGGGCATGAATATTCACCCCCTCCCCACGCCCATAGGCATGGAGAGAGGTTGAATATTCATGCCCTTTAACAGCGGGCACAGGAGATAGCCGGCAGTAGCCGCAGCGCGGCTACACTGTATACCGCTATTAAGAAGCATGAATACTCAGTGCTCCCCACGCCTCATGGGCGTGGGGAGCAGTGAATATTCATTTTCTTTAGCAGCGGGGACAGTGTAGGCTGCAGCGGGCTCCTCCACCGATACCGCTCCCCCCCACACCCCACATAAATATACACCCATTGTACACCCATATACAACATTCTGACTATAAGACGCACTCCCCATTTTCCTCCAAATTTTTGGAGGAAAAAAATACGTCTTATGGTCCGAAAAATACGGTACCTTTCGAAGGGGAAAAACCATTCGGAATCTGATAGCTCCTAGCAGACTTAAAAATATTCCTATTCAGTTTGAACAAAGAGGAACTAATACAGCTATAACAGTGGGAGTGGGAGTATTTAAATGTAGAAAGAAACTCTGCTGTTGCTGTAGATGTATTACACATGGCTGTAAGGAGATTATATCTTACAGTACAGGTGAAAAGTTTTTAATTAAACAACATCTTTCTTGTCAAACAGTCTATGTTATATACATTATCACCTGTAAATGCGGCCTACAATATGTAGGTCGTACTACTAGAAAACTTCAAAACCACCTTACTGGACATCGCTATAACGCTAAAATAGGACTTTTAACACACAGCCTATCACGTCACTTATTGCATACCCACAGAGGGAAATTCCAAGTACAAATAACTCCTGTAGAACATACACCAGCCTCCACTCAGAATAGAACTCAAATATTAAATAGAAAAGAATCTTTCTGGATTTATCGTATGCGGTGTTTATATCCTGATGGTTTAAATGATAGAATAGAATATGTATGATCCTTTCTTTATTTTTTTTTATTTTTTTTTTATATATATATTATTTACATTTTTAAATATGTTGGCACTTTTTAACTGTTTTTACTAGAGCAGATACAAATTCAGACTGTCACACCAATTATTCGCACAAACTTGTTAAATTAACGTGATTAAGGAACCAGGCGAGTCACTCTTTCACCTTTTCAGTTTAGAGGGGTATTTAAGGAAGGATAGCTCTAGATATACGATTATAAAATTCTACCTGAGGAAGACTCTGCAATGAGCCGAAACGCGTTGTATCTTGCTATTCTATATTTTATATTCTTATGAAAAATAAATTCTGGATGAAAAAACCTACTGGATCTTATCTGGAAGCGCCGCAATACTTTATCCAGAACACACCTATTTGAATAAGGGCCTATAGGGTGAGTTTGAATGCCATTTGTGCTATCCCACTGCTATCCCTCCCCCATACTTTTATCTGGATTATTGTCCTTGATTTATTGATACTATCTTTTAAAATATCTATTAACAGTTACATTTTAGGGTGTATACTTTATGTTCTTTGTGTTTTTTTTTGTAGGGGATCAAATACTTATTTCTTACTGCAAAATGAAAATGTATCTAATTTATACAATGTGATTTTCTTGATTTTATATGGATAGTCTCTCTCTCAATGTTAAAATTAACCTACCCTTAAAATTATAGACTGTTCATGTCTTTGTCAGTGGGCAAACTTACAAAAACAGCAAGGGATCACAAGGGCTTCTGAGGTACAGCCAGCAGTGAGTGGGGTCACCATTGTTGAGGGTGCCAATCTCCGCAGCTAGGCAGTATCAGCTTTGTTTAGGTGCGGGATAGGGTTAGGTAGTGACTGTACCAATTATTCAGCAGCATCATTGTTTACATCTATTTATATACATCCACAACAAGCCATTCAGCTTGTAATTTTGCTAGTTTTAAGAACATACAGTACAGACCAAAAGTTTGGACACACCTCATTTAAAGATTTTTTTTGTATTTTCATGACTATGAAAATTGTACATTCACACTGAAGGCATCAAAACTATGAATTAACACATGTGGAATTATATACTTAACAAAAAAGTGTGAAACAACTGAAAATATGTCTTATATTCTAGGTTCTTCAAAGTAGCCACCTTTTGCTTTGATGACTGCTTTGCACACTCTTGGCATTCTCTTGATGAGCTTCAAGAGGTAGTCACCGGAAATGGTCTTCCAACAATCTTGAAGGAGTTCCCAGAGATGCTTGGCACTTGTTGGCCCTTTTGCCTTCACTCTGCGGTCGAGCTCACCCCAAACCATCTCGATTGGGTTCAGGTCTGGTGATTGTGGAGGCCAGGTCATCTGGCATAGCACCCCATCACTCTCCTTCTTGGTCAAATAGCCCTTACACAGCCTGGAGGTGTGTCTGGGTCATTGTCCTGTTGAAAAATAAATGATGGTCCAACTAAACGCAAACCGGATGGAATAGCATGCCGCTGCAAGATGCTGTGGTAGCCATGCTGGTTCAGTATGCCTTCAATTTTGAATAAATCCCCAACAGTGTCACCAGCAAAGCACACCATCACACCTCCTCCTCCATGCTTCATGGTGGGAACCAGGCATGTAGAGTCCATCCATTCACCTTTTCTGCGTCGCACAAAGACATGGTGGTGGGAACCAAAGATCTCAAATTTGGACTCATCAGACCAAAGCATAGATTTCCACTGGTCTAATGTCCATTCCTTGTGTTCTTTAGCCCAAACAAGTCTCTTCTGCTTGTTGCCTGTCCTAAGCAGTGGTTTCCTAGCAGCTGTTTTACCATGAAGGCCTGCTGCACGAAGTCTCCTCTTAACAGTTGTTGAAGAGATGTGTCTGCTGCTAGAACTCTGTGTGGCATTGACCTGGTCTCTAATCTGAGCTGCTGTTAACCTGCGATTTCTGAGGCTGCAGACAGGGATAAACTTATCCTCAGAAGCAGAGGTGACTCTTGGTCTTCCTTTCCCTATGCGGTCTTCATGTGAGCCAGTTTCTTTGTAGCGCTTGATGGTTTTTGCAACTGCACTTGGGGAGAGTTTCAAGTGCTGCTTTTTTCTTGCCATAATACAAATTCTAACAGTCTATTCAGACTTTTCAGAGATTTTTACCACATCATAGTTGGATAGTTAGAGGCGTATCATCCATAGCGGCAGCCCACCCTGCCACTATGGTGCCCATGAGAAAAACAAGAATTTGAGCTTGGTTTAAGTTGGTATACATGCAGCACATAAATGTATGTTTACTATGGCCATAAATCAGAAAAAAAAATACAAGAAGAAAAATGATCATAAACCCTGCTGTAAATAAATAAATAAAAAGCAAAAGTGCATTTAAATAAAATAGGGTTCTTAAGAATACTGTTTTTGATCAAAAATAGCATGAAACCTATCCCAACCATGGCAAGGTGAACCTATTAGGGATAGTCCTACTCTGTTTAATATTAAAAACTTTACTATATGTCAAAGCCTCAAACTTCTGTGTGTGAATCAGACATGAGATCTAACGTGATAGAAGATTACAGTGCAGGGAAGACGGGAAACATTCATATAGATGGCCGATGGAGATGTAGTCAGTGAAGAACTCTGGCCAGATATGTTTCTAGAGCCGTAGTAGACGATGAAGATGTCCTCATGATGAAGTAGTTATTCCTCATATCACGTGTAATGAAAATCTCCTGCAGTATTGATAATGTCCATTACAGTGTTGGTAAATGAGACGAGAATTGGCTTTATGGAAGATGAGTCTATGAGAAACGTGATCAGCTACAGACTCCGAGGAAGAAACTGCTTGTTGTCTGTGGCCTAAAATGTATAGGTTTTATTACTAGATGTAAAGCAGAAAACTAAATACTGTAAAATAATATATCTCCTCATATGTTTCTGTGGCATCCCGGTACCCGTTCTACTGCTGCTAAATGAGATAGTTGTAGTGTGATAGTAGACTTGTTCCACTGTGGGCACTGTGAGTTAGGGGATATAATACATTGCATTGTAAATTGGACTTTCCTGCCATCTACTGGCCAATATGTGTATATGAAAGGCAAGTGATTATTCTCCTCACAATAAGCTGCCATAGACACGGCTGGGAGGAGTCTCTCAGCTCAGGGCTCGCACACTGACTGAGCACTGGTACAAATCAGTAGTGGGGGGTTCAAGCTGCCTAACGAAGATATAGGAGACAGACACTATTTCTCACAGAAGAGTTTCCATGCCAGTCCACGCTGGGGGACATTTTTCTCCACATAATCTCCTTCACAAAACACAAGGCTCTTCCAGTCAGGAGAGATACCGCTGTTCGTGTGCTCTCCTGCACGCTGGTTATCCTGTTTGCTTCTAGCCGGGACCAGATCCACGTGGCTGCCACACCATCGACTACCCCCTGCGAAAGGGAACGGTGGGCTAAAAACTGTGAGCACACCCAGACTTTAGTGTGTTTCCACGGAGAGCCAATCTGTGAAGGTCCCTCCATCAGTGTAATATTTCTTAGACTGCGCATAGCATTTCCTCTACTAACAAGTCAAGAGAACTCTGCTCCAGCCGCCCTGAGAGGCCATAACCTCGCTTGTCTCATGTGGAGAGAACCATTACTTTCATATGCACAAAATACTGTAACCTTTGCCTTCAAGAGAGACTGTACCCCGTTACCTCCTTCAGTAAAATTGTTATATTTTACAAGTTCACCTGCGTGTCTGGCTGCGTGTGATTGCACAAACATCACGGGCACTCCAAACTTGCACCCAGACACCACAACTACAGGAGTGCCCCCTGGGGGTCCTATACCATCCACAAGTGCCACCTCCCGCTTTTGACAATTGCTGTGGACACTAGGGAAGTGTTTAGGGGTCCATAAACCCACTTCAACTACTGTGACATCATTATCTGTTGCCTTTGAGACTACATTTCCCCTTATTATCTCCAGTAATTGTATTATTACGCAGGATTTTTATGATGTTACATCGGCTCATCATCTTCTCATTCAGGTCTCTACAATATCAGATTCTCTCAGTGAAGATCTTCTATATAAGAGAATTTTCCTGATTTACCCATCAAACATGGATATGGACAGAGACAAGATGGCTGAGAGGATATTACACCTCACCCTAGAGATCCTCTTCCGGCTTACTGGAGAGGTGAGAGATTCTGATGACGTCACATTACATTATTCTTATCTATGGGAATAACAGATGGACAGAACTGGAGAGGTGAGGACTCTGGAAATGTCTGTAGTGAGATTTATTAATGTGTCTCTCCATAACCAGGATTATACAGTAGTGAAGAAGACCTCTAGTGAGCGCTGTCAGGACCCTGTGTCTGAGGGATGGGGAAGACCCCTGAGCCCAATCACAGGACCTCCACCTCACCCCCTGATACATGAGGACATCAATGACCAGAAGATCCTAGAACTCACCTACAAGATGATTGAGCTGCTGACTGGAGAGGTGACACTGCTGGGAATGCTGGGACATTATACAGTAAAGCTATGAAGGGATTGGGGTGATGACGCCATCATTGTATGTGTCAGGTTCCTATAAGGGGTCAGGATGTCGCTGTCTATTTCTCCATGGAGGAGTGGGAGTATTTAGAAGGACACAAAGATCTGTACAAGGACGTCATGATGGAGGTTCCCCAGCCCCTCACATCACCAGGTAATAGACAGGACTAAATACACACGGCCTATGATTATCTGTATGTAAAACATGAATTCAGTCCCTGTATGTGTTTCCTCCAGATCTATCCAGTAAGAGGACAACACCAGAGAGATGTCCCCGTCCTCTTCTTCCGCAGGACTGTAAACAAGAGGATCCCAATGTTCCTCAGGATCATCAGGTAGATGGAGAGAAGGTATCATGAGATCTCCCCTATGATGTGTAGACGTCTGTGAAGGTCTTGTGTTCAGTATTGTTTTATCCACCAGTATTATATGTTTTATACTTGTGTAATGAGGACAGTGGAGATGGCAGGATTAGAGATGATCATAGATGGGACTTCTCCATCTGTCTGTGACTTTTACAATATTTGTTTCAGGGTGAAGATCTGACCCATATTAATACTACAGAGACATATGTGAGGGGTGATGAGCGGTGTAAAGAGGAGATTCCTACATATGACCATCCAGGTGAGTAGTGACCACTAAATGCACAGAAGTCACAGATTCATCTCAGTCACCGGCTGTGGTTGCTTTATCGGTGGTGTAGTCCGGCCGTATTACAGTCGTGTGATCACCATTTTGCCTCTAGACAACAACATTCTCCTCCACCAAAAACTATTCAAATAATTTTGGACATTGAAAGCCCTTTTCTATAGA
Organism: Phyllobates terribilis; assembly: GCF_046119375.1. Classification (NCBI taxonomy): domain Eukaryota; kingdom Metazoa; phylum Chordata; class Amphibia; order Anura; family Dendrobatidae; genus Phyllobates; species Phyllobates terribilis. The sequence continues at coordinate 3,180,142 of NW_027362880.1, read as the reverse complement.
ACTTACAACCTCAACAATCCACCTCGCTGACCATTACCTGCCCAGATCTGTAAACTACAAAAAATAAAATAAATAAATAAAAAGATTATTATTATTAACTACAAAACCAAATGACAGCGTACGTAGAATGTGCTGACAAGTTAGAAAATCACTTGAAGAAAAATATGATGGTTCTGTTAGAGAAAGCGGAGGGTAATGATGCTGTTGGCTTCCTAGATCCCTAATATCTTATTGGATGAATCCACCCTCTCTCCTTTCTGTGCTGCTGAATGTGCTCATATGGTCCCTACAAGACCAGGTCCAGTCTTTCTGGACAAACTTCACTTTTATGATCTACAACATTAAATGTCCAGTGAGGGACAAGTGTGAATTTCTGTACAATAACAGCAGAGTTTCCCTTTATCCTGACTTTTCAATTTCTTTTAAAACTCATATTTCTTCTTGAAACTCATCTGACAGAAAATATTTGCCCTTACCATAGTTTAGGTTGCCAAGAGCCACCGAGCACCATACTCTAATTACCCCAGAGAAGTTTCACCACTAGTTACTCATTTTTTACTGATGAAGACTGTTGAGTTTGGTCATTTCAGTAGATGTGTTGTTGTCTATACTCAGTTTTTGACTGCAGTAGTTAGTGCCCAAAATACTCCTGATTTAACCCCTTCCCACAGCCAGTTTTGTGTTCCTAATCAGGCCCCATTTTTTCAAATCTGATGTGTGTCACTTTATGTGGTGATAACTTTGGAATTCTTCACAAAGGATAATAGGAAACAAATGGATCTTACAAATTATTTTGCATCTTCTCTTTATTCCGACAATACCCTATATACGGTTGTACACTACTGTCTGGGCACAAGGCAGGTTAAGAAGGAAAGGAGCGACATTTAGCTGTTTGAATGCTGATCTTGGTGGATTAGTTTGCAGACACAAAGTATCGTGGTCACTTGGTAGCTCAAAAGATGGCCACCACGAACAGGTTTGGCACTATCTACTCTGTTGCTTTGCTCATCATTCTTTAACCCCTCTACATGGATCTGGAGTTACACATAGACCCCCAGGCTTGGGCCATGGTGTTACCTGTTCTATGGTGTGAGATGCCAAGAAGAATAGTCAGGTAGTTGGGACAGAACCAGGAAGGCAGAGAAAATACAAAATCAGAAGACACAAGTAAACGGGCCGAGGTCACAACAGGAAACAAATGCACAAGCCGGGAGCTGAGCACAGAGGACTGAACCAGAGGAGAACAAGGCTGGATCTGGCAGCTTCCGGCAATATGCTTCCAGCTTTAGTAGGGTGCGGTGCTTTCCAAATGGCTGAAGCAGGGAGCAGATTACTCCAGCTTGACAGCACACACACCCATACTGCCAGACTGGATGGTACTACTGATCCCAGCAACCCTAATCTTACTGGCTGGACAAGTCCTGCACCGCCCAGAGCTTCTGGTTCTGACGTCTCCTCCATCACCAGCACCGCCTGCAGAATGAATAAGGCGGCTCCTGGTGACAGAAGCAGACATCGCAGGAGCAGGTCCCAGAGGAGATGGGACACACCATTTGCAGAAGCCCTAATATGACATAATAACAGAAAACCAGAGCAGTAATAATCTTTATTTTTTTTATATATATATAGCGCCAACATATTCATCATCGCTGTCCCCATTGGGGCTCACAATCTAAATTCCCTATCAGTAGTATGTCTTTGAAGTGTGGGAGGAAACCAGAGAAACACGGGGAGAACATACAAACTCCTTGCAGATGTTGTCCTTGGTGGGATTTGAGCCCAGGACCCCAGCACTGCAAGGCTGCAGTACGAACCACTGAGCTATCGTGCTGCCCTAAGCCGGGCAGCACGGTGAAATCCACATAAAGTGACTCCATTGCTCCATTGTGTAATTTTAATTCCCTCAGGGAATTAATCTAAAGGGGTAGTGACTATTTTGAGTCTACCGGCACTTTCCGGAAATTAGCACGCAGTGGATGTTAGAGAGTGAAAATTGCAATTATGCCATTTTATTGCCCAACACATAGTGCCCAGATTGTGCTCCAGGGGAGACACACACCGTAAATTAAGTGGGTTCTTCTCACTAAAGTAATGCCAAATGGATGCTAAATGTGCTTTGGCCACACTGCAAGGCTCAGAAGCAAGGGGGAGATTTGACTTTGGGAGATCGGATATAGCTGGATTGGGTTATGGAAGCCATGTTGCTTTTCAAGAGCCTTTATGGAAACCTCTGTTTTTTCCCTTCTTCCATGAGAGCACCACCTGAGAGAGGGTATCCGCCCACCAAGGGTACACGCGGGAGTGCAGTGGTATTATGCACCCCGTGGCTGAGCGCGCCAGCAAGTGGGACTTCCGGGGCTGCGCACATGCAGGGCACGTTTCAAGAGGTTCCGGCGCGCCCTGCTGATGTAGCGTGCCGGGACCAGGACTACACACGCGCAGGGCGCATGTCAGTTTCTGGCGCACCCTGCTGACGTTGCGCGCCGAAATGCTGGGCCATGGGGCTGCGCACACGCAGGGCACGTGTCAGGAAGTGACACGCCCTGCGGCAAGAGCCGCAGTCACCAGAGCAGCAGCAGCAGGGGCCACCAAAGCAGCCTCAGCAGCAACAGCAGCTCAATCAAGGCCACAGCAGTGGCAGTCGGACAAGCGGCAGCAAGACCAGCCGGAGGAGCAGGGCAGGTCGCGAGTCCACCACCTCCAGCCGGGAGCAATCATATGCATTGATCCAGCCTTAATCTCCGGTACCCTGAACGGCAGAGTAGTGAGTGATCTACGTGAAAGTTCACCATAGTAGATGGGTCCCTTTTTTTTCTATGTATTTTTTCTACTAGGAAACCCCCAAAAAGTGTAGTGCCAAGAGGAATAACAAGGAGTGTGCGCTGTGCGGGGTTAATTTTCCCAGCATACTAAAAAGCTTAGCCCGAGTTGTATCCGAGAAACCATATCACAGGAAACACCTAATTTTGCTATGGATTTAAAATCTTTAGTCCAGACGGAGGTTAGGGACTCCCTAAAGACGTTGGCTACACGTAAAAAGAGTAGGAAGCTGAGACGTCATACATCAGACTCAGAAGAATCTGTAGTATTCCAGGGCAAGGGGAAGTCTATTTCCTCTCCTACCTACTCGTCATCCTCATAATCATCATCTTCCTCAGTTAGCGATACAGGAGGTAGGCCGTGTTTTCCAGTGCAAAACACGGATAAGCTGATTAAAGCCATCAGAACAACTATGGGCATAGCCGATACCAAGACCTCTAGGACTGTTCAGAACATCATGTTTGGGGGTCTTGATCAGAAGAAGAGGCGCACATTCCCCGTCAATGAGAGGATCGTTCATCGACAGGGAATGGAAAAGACCTGATAGGAGAGGGCAGTTACCATCACCTTCAAAGAGAAGATACCCGTTTGAGGAAGAAGAGTCAACCAGGTGAGATAAAACCCCAAAAATTGACGTGACAGTATCAAAATTCTCTAAAAAAAAATCCACCCTGCCGTTTGAGGATTTAGGAGCTTTCAAAGATCCTCTTGATAAAAAAGCGGAAACCTTATTAAAACAAACCTGGGAGTGACCAGCGGGAGCATTGAAACTGGCAGTCGCAGCCACTTGCACAGCCAGGTAAATGATGGTCTGGTTGCAGCAGCTAGAAGACCAGATTAAAGGGGACATTCCAAGGGAAAAAATCCTGGCCTGTCTTCCGCTAATGCAGGGGGCGGCTGCCTTCCTCGCGGACGCGTCGGCAGATTCGGTAAGGCTGGCCGCCAGATCAGTGAATTTATCCAACGCAGCTCGCAGAGCTCTGTGGCTCAAGAGCTGGTCAGGTGATGTACAGTCTAAGATGAAACTGTGTTCAATCCCGTGTGAAGGGGAGTTTCTTTTTGGCTAAGCTCTGGATGACATACTGGATAAAGCCGCAGATAAGAAACACTGGTTTTCCAGTGTGTTGATGCCTCAGTACAAGACTTCCTTTCGTAAAAGGAAGTATAGCATAGGTACATTTTCCAGAGACCAGGGCAGATGGAAGGTCAAGGAGTGGAGGCTTCATGTTCGGAGGCCCTTCCTCTGAGAACAGAAAAACCCCTAAGTGATGGGCCTCCGCAGGTAGGAGGCAGACTGTCCCACTTCTGCCTACCTGGGAAAAAATTACATCCAGTGCCTGGATATTAGGGATTATAAAGACAGGACTAAGACTGGAATTCAGATCCATTCCCCTGCAGACGTTCATGATTTCTTCTCCCAGGATGCCCAGAGAGCAAACAGCCCTGGAGCAAGAGGTATTAAACTTAGTGGAAAAGAAGGTTCTGAGAGAGACTAATAAGCGAGCAGGGGAAAGGATTCTATTCGCCCCTTTTTCTGATAAAGAAGCCGGATGGCTCCTTTAGGATCATAATCAACTTGAAGGGCCTAAACAACTTTCTAATCTACAGACCCTTCAAGATGAAATCTATAGTAGAGACCAAAAGTTTGGACACACCTTCTCATTTAAAGATTTTTCTGTATTTTCATGACTATGAAAATTGTACATTCACACTGAAGGCATCAAAACTATGTATTAACACATGTGGAATTATATACTTAACAAAAAAGTGTGAAATAACTGAAAATATGTCTTATATTCTAGGTTCTTCAAAGTACCCACCTTTTGCTTTGATGACTGCTTTGCACACTCTTGGCATTCTCTTGATGAGCTTCAAGAGGTAGTCACCGGAAATGGTCTTCCAACAATCTTGAAGGAGTTCCCAGAGATGCTTAGCACTTGTTGGCCCTTTTGCCTTCACTCTGCGGTCCAGCTCACCCCAAACCATCTTGATTGGGTTCAGGTCTGGTGACTGTGGAGGCCAGGTCATCTGGCGTAGCACCCCATCGCTCTCCTTCTTGGTCACATAGCCCTTACACAGCCTGGAGGTGTGTTTGGGGTCATTGTCCTGTTGAAAAATAAATGATGGTCCAACTAAACGCAAACCGGATGGAATAGCATGCCACTGCAAGATGCTGTGGTAGCCATGCTGGTTCAGTATGCCTTCAATTTTGAATAATTCCCCAACAGTGTCACCAGCAAAGCACCCCCACACCATCACACCTCCTCCATGCTTCACGGTGGGAAACAGGCATCTAGAGTCCATCCGTTCACCTTTTCTGCGTCGCACAAAGACACGGTAGTTGGAACCAAAGATCTCAAATTTGGACTCATCAGACCAAAGCACAGATTTCCACTGGTCTAATGTCCATTCCTTGTGTTCTTTAGCCCAAACAAGTCTCTTCTGCTTGTTGCCTGTCCTTAGCAGTGGTTTCCTAGCAGCTATTTTACCATGAAGGCCTGCTGCACAAAGTCTCCTCTTAACAGTTGTTGTAGAGATGTGTCTGCTGCTAGAACTCTGTGTGGCATTGACCTGGTCTCTAATCTGAGCTGCTGTTAACCTGCGATTTCTGAGGGTGGTGACTCGGATAAACTTATCCTCAGAAGCAGAGGTGGTCTTCCTTTCCTGGGGCGGTCCTCATGTGAGCCAGTTTCTTTGTAGCGCTTGATGGTTTTTGCAACTGAACTTGGGGACACTTTCAAAGTTTTCCCATTTTTTCAGACTGACTGACCTTCATTTCTTAAAGTAATGATGGCCACTCGTTTTTCTCTACTTAGCTGCTTTTTTTCTTGTCATAATACAAATTCTAACAGTCTATTCAGTAGGACTATCAGCTGTGTATCCACCAGACTTCTGCACAACACAACTGATGGTCCCAACCCCATTTATAAGGCAAGAAATCCCACTTATTAAACCTGACAGGGCACACCTGTGAAGTGAAAACCATTTCCGGTGACTACCACTTGAAGCTCATCAAGAGAATGCCAAGAGTGTGCAAAGCAGTCATCAAAGCAAAAGGTGGCTACTTGGAAGAACCTAGAATATAAGACATATTTTCAGTAGTTTCATACTTTTTTGTTAAGTATATAATTCCACATGTGTTAATTCATAGTTTTGATGCCTTCAGTGTGAATGTACAATTTTCATAGTCATGAAAATACAGAAAAATCTTTAAATGAGAAGGTGTGTCCAAACTTTTGGTCTGTACTGTATAATATCAGCCATAAAGATGTTGTTCCCGGGTTGTTATATGAGTGTCCTCGACCTGAAGGACGCCTATTACCACGTCCCAATCCATACAGGATACCAGCAGTATCTGAGAGTAGCTGTGTATATCCTCAATCATGTGAGGCAATTTCAGTTCACAGCTCTGTCCTTTGGCCTCTCCATGGCTCCAAGAATCTTTACGAAGATCATTCTGGAGGTAATGGCGCATTTGAGAGAACAAGATACTCTAGTTGTCCCTTACCTGGATGACTTCTTGGTAGTATGCAAATCAAGAGAGCATTGAAAACTCGCATTGACAAGAGTCAGAGCCAGCCTGATCAATCTTGAATGGATACTGAATCTAGAGAAGTCAAGCCTGGAGCCTTGGACGGTTCCGTCTTTTTTAGGGCTTATCTTGGACTCAGAGGGATAGACTTGTCTGCTACCGGAAGACAAGAAAAACAGAATTACGTCCCTAGCCTCAGGAGTAGTCAGGAATCCATCCATGACCCTAAGGAAAGCAATGTCTCTTTTAGGTACAATGACATCATGTATCCCAGCAGTCCCGTGGGCTCAGATACACTCCCGATATCTGCAGCAAGATATACTAGCAGCGGAGAAACAACTCAGGGGACACTTGGACAGGAAGATGACACTTTCCAATACAGCCATCATCTCAATCGCATGGTGGCTGGATTGGGAGAACCTGTCACAGAGAGGTCTTTGGTCATATTAGGTCAGGGACATAATTACAGAGTACTCAAGCTGAGATGGCTGGGAGCACATCTGGGAGATCGTGTAATACAAGGAGTCTGGTCGGACAGCGAGAAAGCCTTCTCCTCAAAACATGAAGGAGCTGTCGGCGGTAAATAGTGCAGTGATGAAGTTCAATTCCCAACTACAGGGACAACACATCCGAATTATGTCAGACAACAGTCACCTATTTCAATCATCAGGGGGGCACGAGATCCCGACCTCTCCTGTTAGTGAAAGAGCAGATTCTACAGTTTGCAGAACAACATGAATTTATGCTCTCAGCTCTGCATATAAGAGGCAAAGAAAACTAAAGATCAGATTTTTTCTGTCACCCATGACTGCACAACGAGAGAGGGGATCCGCCCTTCAAGGACAGGAAACCTTCAAGATAAAAAGGGCGGCTTTCTGCTGCGATCCAGCCTGTCATGTCAATGTAGCAGAGCTGAAGCCGTCCTGGGAACCATGGAAAGGTAAGGATGAGGTTGGTTTATTATTTTACTTTTATTGCAGAAGACATTGGCTTCAGCTGGAATGGGCGTACTGGTAAGTATGGTTTAATTTAGAACAATAAAGAATTGTGTCTTTATTTCAATTAAAGGACTTTATTCTGGGTGTTTGTGTTTTTTTTTAACTTTGACTATGGGGTTAGTAATGGGGGTGTCTTATAGACGCCTCTCCATTACTTACCTGGGCTTGATGTCAGATGGCCTTATAAGCTGACATCAACCCCAACCCTATTACCCCACTGCCACCGCTACAGGGCAGTGGGAACAGCGAGGCTAAGTGCCAGAATTGGCGCATCCTATGGATGCGCCATTTCTGGGGTGGCTGACTGCTGGTGTTTCTAGCTTGGGAGGGGGCCAATATTCATGGCACCCTTCCTGGGCTATTAATATCAGCCCCCAGCTGTTTATCTAGCCTTTTATAGCTATTAAAATAGGGGGGACCCCACGTCATTTTTTTTTTTTGGGTCCCCCATTTTAATAGCTAGTACAGGCTAGGTATTCAGCTGGGGGCTGATATTAGTAGCCTGGGAAGCTCCGTGGGTATTACCCCCTTCCCAGGCTTCAAACATCTGCCCCAGCCGTCTGCTTAACCTCCGCTAGAGACTAAAATTACGGGGAACCCCACGTCAATTTTTTTTTTAATAAATCCTTTATTTTAACACTAAATGACAAGTACAGTAACCAACACTGTCACTGTACTTATTATATATGTGACTGATATGTTTCTATCTATCTAATCTATGTGTGATGCTCTATTCTTTCTGTTCTAAATTGTCGGGTACCGGTGTATGCCGCTGCTGAATTGCCGGCTTTTCATGTTTCACTGTGAGCACTTTTCCCATCAATTTGGGCAATCACTGTAATGCCACAACCACCATGGCTGTGACATTACAGTGAGTGGCAGACAATCCCTGCATGATTGGTGCTCTAAATAGCGCCAAACATGCAGGCTGGGGACCCCAGCTCCTGCTCGAGCATCTCGAGTACTGAGATGCTCGGGCGAGTACCAAGCAGTGGCGAGCATGCTCGCTCATCACTAATAACAGTATTACTGTGAAAAAATCCAGTTACGCTTTTGGTGCACGAACAGTTATCGAACATAACCTCGAACAGCCGAATTTTTTGCAAATCGTTCGTGTTCGTCGAACGACTCGAACACCGCCCAAAACAGCTTGAATTTGAGATTGGCGAACAGTTTGAGTCTAACACCGCTCATCTCTACTTTTCGCAAACAAACGAAACAGAAAAACAAGGATCTTCTGCTCCTTAAATCCAACAGAAAGACCCTATGCAGTAGATGCATTACAAATACCCTGGAGCTTTGGCCTAGCCTATGCTTTCCCCCCCGTTAATGTTAATGCCAACGATTTTGAGGAAGATCCGGGAGGAACAGGCAAGGGTCATACTAATCTCCCCATTCTGGCCCAAGAGACCCTGGTTCACCTGGATAAAGAGGATGTCCCAGTCAGATCCATGGGTCCTTCCAGATGCTCCAGATCTCCTTAAGCAAGGCCCAGTCTTCCATCCTCAGAGGTCGGGCATTTGATGGCCTGGAGTTTGAAAGGTCGTTACTAATCCAGGAAGGGTTTTCTCCAGGTCTAGTCACTACTCTGCTCAAAAGCAGGAAGCCTGTGAGGACTAAGATCTATGGTAGGACATGGGCAAAATTCCTATCTATTTTGGCGCACTCTGCTAAGGTTAAAATTCCTATTAAAGCTATTCTGGAATTTCTTCAAAGTGTCTTAGATATGGGGTTGGCTACCAGTACCCTTTAGGTGCAAGTATCAGCACTTGGAGCTTTATATAACTATAATTTGGCAGCAGATAGATGGGTTATCAGGTTTAAAAAGGCGTACGATAGATCCAGACCTATTGCTACCCCGAGAATGCCTCCCTGGGATCTAAACCTGGTCCTGGAAGCCCTGACTAAGTCTCCTTTTTGAGCCCTAAGGAAGCGTGAAAGAAAGAACTCTCACTCTGAAGACAGCGATACTGATAGCGCTAACATCAGCCCATAGAGTTAGTGACTTACAAGCTCTGTCAGTAAATCATCCTTTTACACAGGTCACTGTAGATGGAGTTGCGTTAAGACCAGACCTGGCCTATTTTCCGAAGGTGGCCTCCAAATTCCATAGAACACAGGAGATCATTCTCCCCTCATTGTATCCTAACCCAAAAGATTTAGAGGAACAGAGGCTTCATACTCTAGATGTTAGACTGGTTTTGGTTCAGTATTTGGAGGTAACAAGGCCTTGGAGGAGAAGTGATGCCTTATTTGTCTCCTTCCAGGGAGCTAGTAAGGGACTTAAAGTTACAAGGGGAACTATAGCTAGATGGATCAGGGACGCCGTTAGCTTAGCATATTCCCCTAGTAATGTGCCGGTTTCAGAGAACCTGAAGGGCCATTCCACAGAGCTGGTGCAGCCTCCTGCACTGAGAAGGCGGAAGTGTCCATTGATAACATATGTAAGGCAGCAACATGGTAATCTCCTTCTACCTTACCATTACCGGCTTGATCTTTCTTCATCTGCTGATCTATCCTTTGAGAGAAAGGTGTTGCAAGCGGTGATCCATTCCTAAGGTGTCTGTTCTATATAAATCTCAGGTGGTGCTGTCATAGGAGAAGGGGAAAAAAATCATAGTTACCTACCAGTAACGGGATTTTACAGAGCCCATGACAGCACCCTTGTATACCCCCCCCCCCCTTTTTTTTTGATCACTTATGGTGTTCTCTGTATATGGGTGTATAGTCAGAAATGTTTTATTGGTGGTTGTTGTGTACTAGCATACTGTCTGGAGGTCCTCTAAAACAAAACTGATGCGGAGGAGAGGTACCGCCTTTTTTATTAAGCAGGTTTCCGGTCCTTGGTGGGCGGATACCATCTCTCAGGTGGTGCTATCATGGGCTCTGTAAAATCCTGTTACCGGTAACTATGATTTTTTTCTATTTACAGACGATGGACCTGAGTGGGGCTTGTTGTTTGTGAGATGAGTAGAAGTTTTTATTGGTATTATTGTTGCCTACATAACTTGCTGGCTTTTTATTCCATATTTGGGAGGCAGAATGAACAAACAGTTGAAAACCACGCTCTACTGGTTCATCCTATGAGGTTTTCTATTAGATTGTGAAATGTCAGTGTCTTGGTGAATAATTAATTCAATATATTTACATAACTTGCCATTATTATAGACAGTTTAAGTAGAAATGTAAAAAAATATAAAATCCAAGGATATTTTATTGAAAAATAATAGATTTTTATCTTGGCAGATGACTGTACCTGGAGATCAGAGGGACGGCCGACATCTTCAATCTTTAAATCAGATCTTGAGATCCCACAGGATACAATTGAAGTGAATGCTATTACTCCAGATATACCATCATCCCTTCACAGCAAAGATCTGTCACCTGATCCTTTGAAACAGGTCCTGTCTTCTGATTCATTACCGACTACTAAGGAAAATCATAGTCACAAATTAAGCATTAAAAAACAAACTGCTCCTAAAGAAAAGAAGACCTTTTTAGAATATGGAAATAGTTTTCCTCTCAAAAAATCTCTTCCTAAACATCAAAAAATTCACACAGCCGAGAATAGATTTTCTTGTTCCAAGTGTGGGAAATATTTTAACAAGAAATCAGATCTTGTTAGACACCAGAGAACTCACACAGGGGTGAAGCCTTTTTCATGTCCAGAATGTGGGAAATATTTTAAACAGAAATGCCATCTTGTTAAACACCACAGAACTCACACAGGGGAGAAGCCATTTTCATGTTCAGAATGTGGTAAACATTTTAAACAGAAATACAGTCTTGTTATACACCAGAGAACTCATACAGAGGAGAAGCCTTTTTCATGTTCAGAATGTGGTAAACATTTTAAATGGAAATACAGTCTTGTTATACACCAGAGAACTCACACAGGGGAGAAGCCTTTTTCATGTCCAGAATGTGGGAAATATTTTAAACAGAAAGTGCATCTTGTTAAACACCACAGAACTCACACAGGGGAGAAGCCATTTTCATGTTCAGAATGTGGTAAACATTTTAAACAGAAATACGGTCTTGTTATACACCAGAGAACTCATACAGAGGAGAAGCCTTTTTTCTGTTCAGAATGTGGTAAACATTTTAAATGGAAATACAGTCTTGTTATACACCAGAGAACTCACACAGGGGAGAAGCCTTTTTCATGTTCAGAATGTGGTAAACGTTTTAAACGGAAATGCCATCTTGTTGAACACTACAGAACTCACACAGGGGAGAAGCCTTTTTCATGTTCGGAATGTGGTAAACATTTTACACAGAAGTACAGTCTTGTTATACACCAGAGAACTCATACAGAGAAGAAGCCATTTTCATGTTCAGAATGTGGGAAATATTTTACACGGAAAGCAACTTTTAATAAACATCAGAGAAGTCACACAGGGGAGAAGCCTTTTTCAAAATTCAATTTTTATTGAAAGGTTAAATAATTTTCAATTACAAAAATACAAAAAAAAAAGAATAACCAGGACAATATCAGCATCAGTATATCATAGAATATAAGTATAAGGTCCAATAAAACATCAAGTTATAGGAAGAAAAAGGAAGGAAAGGAACATTTTACGCCAACAGTATTACAATTATGAAGTTACTAAAATCCAATGGAAACTATACATAGTGCAGCCAGGCCCGAACCAATGCAGAGCACAATCCGGACGGAGAAGACACGCACCAGAGAAAAGGGTGGGTCACATTAGTGTGATGTAAGACGGTAGGCATCGGATTCCTGGAATTCAATCCAGTCTCTCCAAGTCTCACAGTATCTATCACAATCAGTGGGGGATCGGGCAATCAAATGTTCCATCCTATTTAGAAGAGCTATGTCACAGAACCACTCCTCCAGAGTAGGTGGAGAAGTACTTTTCCAGTGACGAGGAATGATATTCTTAGCAGCCTATATAAGGTAGCTTACTAAAGACCTTTTGTATTTGGTGAGACTAGTTGGAATCATAAAGAGCAAAAGAGATTCAGGAGAGTCGGGCAGAGAAGCATTTTTCATGTTCAAAATTTGGGAAATCTTTTAACCAGAAAGCGCATCTTGATAGCCACCAGAGAACCCACACAGGGAAGAATGCAGCAACTACACCCAATTAGTCTCTGTACAGACAGGCCCTAGCTGCACAACTAAAAATAACACCTCAGACCTAACTCCCTAATAAGTCGTTGAGGAGTTTCTCTTACCTCCTGAGGAATCAGGGGGGGAGGGGGGGGCAACAATACACTGTCAACAAGGGGAAAGAAAAGTGTGAAGATATGAAAACCCTGAGTGAGAAACTAAGACACATTCATATAGGGCACAGAAGGCAAGCTAATGAGAACCAAAAATAAAAGGAACAAGTATAATCTCCCAGAAACCTAACATTGTTAGAATGAAAAGGTACTGGGAGGGAAAGAAAACAGACAAGGAGGATTGTTTCACCTTTGCGGTGAAACTTACAAAATTCATCCTCACCCACAATTATTTGAATTTGATAACCTTTATCTACAGGAGACTGGTACAGAAATGGGAAGTAAAATGGCTCCATAGTACGCAAATCTTTTTGTGGCCAAGCTTTATAGTGACTTCTTGTCCTCATGTCCCATCAGGACTCTTGCCTACTACTGTTACATTGACGATATTTTAATCATCTGGACAGAATCTCAGCAACAGCTTAAGACGTTCCATGAACACTTTAATCAATTTCATCTCACCATCAACTTAACACTCAACTACTCCTGTACTGAAATTAACACCTTGGTGGCCTCAGAAAGGCCTTTTTGAACGAGAGCTACCATACAAGAACAATTGTAAACCAGATTGCAAGAGCCACCATAATATTATGGAATCATCTCCTACATTTCAAAACTAAACAAGAAAGCAATCTGGTGTCTCTAGTAGTCACCTACAATCCAAATCTGGAGATGCTAATGGGAGCTGCATGGAAATTACAACCATTATTACAAAAAGATGCTGATTACAATCTATATTTCCAGACCCAGCACTTCTGTGATTTAGGCAGCCCCCAAATCTAAGAAGCATCATTATCAGAAACTCCCTGTCCTCTCCAACAGCTACAGGAACTTTTCCCTGCAGCCAGAAAAAATGTAAAACCTGTCTATTTATAATGACCACTGACAAGATAAGGATTCCCAACTCAAATCAGGAGACAACCACAAGATCCCAGGTACTTTCAGCTTCATCACTTCTAATGTAGTGTACTTAATTATATGTACCAAATGTCCAGCTGGCGGTCTGTACATAGGGGAGACAGGGCAAAAACTTAGAACAAGGATGAATTTTCATCGCCACACAATAAAAGAAAAAAGAATAGATCTACCTGTGGCCAAACATTTTTTATCCCTGATCACAGCATCATGGACATGAAATTACTTGTATTAAAAGGGAACTTCAAATCTCAGAGAGACAGAAAAATGTGGAATTACAAACTTATGACAATCTTTGACACACTCACAGATCAGGAGTTAATGTGTCACATGGATTTATGTCAACTAAGAAACGTGCTCCTCAGACCGTTTTGGGCGTCACAATCATGGACCAGACCTCAATCACAGGACAATAAAACTTTCACACTCCTTATCAATGAACTGTTCCAATATTCATGGCCACAACTGCTTCTCCCTCTCCCATGCTAATAGTTCTGCTTCACGCAACTTGTCTTATCTATTGCATTATTCCTGTGCCCTGTTGTGTATAAATATATGACACTTCAGATTTTGTGTTATACTATGTCTGAAAAGAGACCTGAGTAGTCTTGAAATTTTGCAATTTACCATCTTTTCAGTTAGCCAAAGGTATCAACTACTGAAGACTCTCAAATTTTAATATTTTTCTCCAAACAGCAATTTTAAGATCTCTCCACAGGTGTTCAATGGGATTTAGATCCAAGCTCATTGGCGGTCACTTCACAACTCTCCAGCACTTTGTTTCCATCCATTTCTGGGTGTTTCTTGATGTATGTTTGGGGTCATTGCCATGCTGGCAACCCATGACCTAGAACGCAAACCCAGCTTTCTGAGACTAGGCACTACATTGCCACACAAAATCCTTTGGTAATCTTCAGATTTCATGATGACTTGCACACAGTGAAGGCACCCAATGCCAGAGGCAGTAAAACCACTCCAAAACATCTTTGAACCTCCACCATATTCCACTGTAGTTACTGTGATCTTTTCTTTGCATGCTTCATTCTGTTTAAACAGTAGAACGATGTGCTTTTACCGAAAAGCTCTATATTGGTCTCCTCTGTCCACAAGACGCTTCCCCAGAAAGGGTTTTAGCTTACTCATGTACATTTTGGCAAACTGCAGTGTAGCTTTTGTATGCCTCTGTGTCAGCTGTGGGGTCCGCCTTATTCTCCTGCCATAGCGTTTCATTTAATTCAAATGTTGACGGCTGGTTCACGTTGGCACTGAAGCACCCTGAGCATGCAAGACAGCTTGAATTTCTTTGGAACTTTGGTGGGGCTACTTATTCACCATCTGGACTACCCTTTCGTCAGTTTTTCTTCTGTCCACATCCAGGGAGATTAGCTACAGTGACATGGGTTGTAAATGTATTGATTATGTTGTGCACCATGGACAAAGGAACATCCGGATCTCTGGAGATGGACTTGAAAAATATCAAGAATTTCAAGATTAGAACAATTTTGGTTCTCAAGTCCTCAAACAGTTCTCTTCTTCTCTTTCTGTCCTCCATGCTTAGTATGGCACACGCTTGCACACAATGCAAAGATTGAATCAACTTCTCCCTTTTTATCTGGTTTCAGGTGTGATTTTCATGTTGCCCACACCTGTTACTTGCCACAATTGAGTATGAACGAGTTTCACATGCTTGAAACGAAGTTGTTTACCCACACCCCACAATTTTGAGAAAAGGTGCCAACAATTTTGACCGGTCCATTTTTTCTGGTTTTGTGTGAAATTATGTTCACTTTGCCTTTTTTTATCTGTTTTTTTTTGTGTTATTCACATACACATAAAGGAAATAAACATGTATAACAAAATATGTGTAATTGCAATAATTTTCTGGGAGAATTACGTCATTTTCTGGAACAATATCAAGGGAGCCAACACTTTGACCATGACTTGTTTTTGTTGCAGCATTTCATCCTCTACATGTTCAGCTATATTAGAAGGCTTGTAGCAAATTCCAATTAACAGCGTTACATTATTGGCATTTCCTTGTACATTTACCCATACTGACTCTACATTGTCGAAGCTCCCCTCCAATGTCGTCATTTAGCACAGGTCTTAAGTTGGATTTAATGAAAATACCCACCCCTCTACCTTTTTATCTTTCCTAACCTTTTGAATGTAGTGTAATCCTCTGTTTATCACTCAGTCGTGACTTGCCAGCCAGGTTTCCGTAATGCCCACCACATCGTAATCTGTGGCTGACATTAAGAGTCTCTAATTCATTAATTTTGTTTGCAAGACCTCTTGCATTTGCCAGCAGACATTTAATACTATTAACTATTTATTACTCCTTCTTGCCTCCTTACTTTCCTTGAATGTCCCAGCCCCCTAAATCCTCATTGACCCCTACTGTCTCTCTCTCTGTCTACTCTATCCCCATATTTTCACAAAAAACCTCCCTCCCCCCAGATCCCAGTTTAAAAGCTCCTCCATCCATCTGACCATTTTTCACTGCAGCACATCTGCACCCCCCCAGTTGAGGTGCAGCCTGTCCCTATCGTAGAGCCTGTAGCCAGCAGAAGTAGGCCCAGTTCTCCATGAACCCAAACCCTTTATCCTGCCACTTATTTATCTCCTTAAGTTCCCGCTAACTTTCTAGTGACGCTAGTGGAATCGGCTGTATTTCTGCAAACACTACCTTAGAGGTCCTGTACTTCAACTTCTCTCCTAATTCCCTGTGACCTTCCACCTTCCTCTAACTTTGTCATTGGTACCAATGTGTACCATGACTGCTGGGTTTTCCCCAGCCCCACCCAATAATCTGTTTATCTGATCGCAGGAAGATCCCCCATATTAACTTGGGAGCTACCTTAAGGACCATAATATTTCCACTTAACGAGATAGTGCAGACAGCGCCTGACCCACCTGGAACTAAGAACTCGCTCTACCTCATACTCCCGACACCCTTCCAAATCCACCTTATTTATGTCTTGAGGTCCCCTCAAATTTTTTTAAAAGAGAAAAATGGAAAGAATTATGATTTTCCAGGTAATAAGAAGTTGCAACTTAACTGTCACATGATTTAAATTTGTAATAATTTTATAAGGACCTACAAATTTAGGTGCAAACTTTCTATATGTGACCTTTAAGCGCAGATATTTTGAGGGCAACCACACAAAATCCCCCACCCTAAAGATAGAAGCTTTCCTACGTCTGCAGTTAGCACCACTTTTGGCCTGGTCACTAGCTACCAAAAAATCCCTTTTGTCCTCCCTCCAGACCTTAATTAATTGGGACAAAATCTCTCCTCCACTGGCAGGGATGATTGTAATCCTGAAATATTCCCAAACTCTAGATTAAAACTACAGCAGCTAAAAAAAGGCAAGGTCCCGGTAGCCTTTGAGGAACGGTTATTTAGAGCACTCTTGATAAGGGGCAGAGATTCCACCCAGTCTTCCTGATTAGAGGAGACAAAACATCACTAATACTGCTCTATTTCCTGGTTCATCCTTCTGGTTGACCATTAGTCTCGATATAAAAACTGAGAGAAAAAAGCAGCTTATTACCCAATCTGGAGCAAAAACTAGCCAGAAATTGAACCGCTGAATCAAAAATTATATTTTTGGGAACACCATGAAATTTAATCTATGAGAAATGAACAAAGTTGCTAAGATCCTAGCAGTTGGCAACTTTTGAAGCAGGACCAAAAGAACCTTTTTGCTCAAATGTTCCACCACCACCCACACGACAGTAATACCACCAGAGTTAAGCAAATCATTGACAAAGTCCATGGACAAGTGGGTCCAGGGCTGCAACGAAACATCGTTAGGGAAGAGATAACACACTGAGCTTGATGAGAGGCTTTAGCCTTGGAACAGACTTTGCATTTCCAAACATACTCTCCAATATCCTTAAGAGCATTCTGCCACCAAAAGGACCTAGAAAGAGATCTCCAAGTGGCAGACGAACCCGCGTGCCTAGCTAAAAAGGAATCATGTTCTTCATCACAAAGATCTACACGTAAAGAGGGCAGTACATAAAGCTTGTTCATAGGTAAACCTTCCTGCACATCCTGAATGCGCTGCCTAAGATCTTTACC
Source organism: Phyllobates terribilis (assembly GCF_046119375.1). NCBI lineage: Eukaryota > Metazoa > Chordata > Amphibia > Anura > Dendrobatidae > Phyllobates > Phyllobates terribilis. The sequence continues at coordinate 3,162,540 of NW_027362880.1, read as the reverse complement.
CACCCCTCTGTGACTGGAGAGGTGGATGGCCGTATATGACCCTTAGGGCTCATACCCATATGTGTGTAAAAAACGTTTCGATATATGGACCGGAAAATCGGATGAGTGTCATGCGATTTTCATGAGGACAATGCAATTTTTCGCACCTAGCATCCATATGACATCCGTATGCAATGCGTTTTGCTTTCTCTGCAACTATTATTCGATAATCATTTACAGTGTTGTATGCTACAGAATAGTAATCTATCCGTAAAAATTGGATGCCATATGGATGGTCCATGTGCCATCCGTTTTTTTTCTCGCGCCCATTGACTTGCATTGGCGAGTCTTGTCCGATATATGTGGCAAATTGCAGCATGCTTCGATTTTTTGTGCAGATGAGCAGGGACTCATAGATTAACATTGATCAGAGTGCGATCCAATTTTTTATCGGATTGCACTCATCCGTTTTTCACGCAGATGAGTATGAGCCCAATGCAAGAAAAACAGACTAGAGCAATCCGATAATAAATCGGATTGCACTCTGATCAATGTTAATCTATGAGGTACATCTCATCTGTGATTTTTTTTTCTCAGCTGAAATCGGACTGAGAAAAAAATCGCAGCATACTGCGTATATCGGATGAGACTCACCAATGCAAGTCAATGGGACCAGCCATATGCCATCCAATTTTTATGGATACATTATCATTCTGTAGCACAGAACACTGTAAATGGTCTTGTAAATGATGGCAGAATAATAGTTGCAGAGAAAAAAAACGCATACGGATGTCATACGGATGCTAGGTGCAAAAAATCGCATTTTCCTCTCATGAAAATCGCATGGAACTCTTCCGTTTTTTCGGTCCAGAATACGGAATTTTTTTGTTCACACATGTGGGTATGAGCCCTTAGCCGGACTCTTCTGAATATAGTTTTTCAAGGCCGCCCTCCCTGGAAGGGGTTAAACATACGAGATTTCTGCCTTTTAGCTCCTGGTATGGAGTGGATAGCACAATCATATGCCGCCATATAGTAGACGTCCGGTAACTGGTGATAATCACCTCATGTGTCGTCTATTTGTCTCCAAGCAGGAAAATCCCACGTTACATTCCACACATAAAACTGTAGAAAAGGCGGCGCGGGGTAATTGTGCCAGTAGTGAGGGGCAAATAATGCCGGAAATGTCACTGACTGCAGAGAAGTTTCTCCACCGGCTCTGCAGGTGGAGGTATGTGGAGATTCCTCATTACTGGGCGCAGGGGGCATTAACCCCTTCAGCACGGAGACTCTTTTGGGGTATTGTGTGGTGTGAACAGTGAGGTAACAGCTGTGGAGAGAATGCGGCTTAGCTGGTTCCCGTCCACATTAGATCCATTCAGACGACTGCAGGATGAAGAACAGAAGCCCAGAGAAGTCCTCACACAACGCCATTATTCATCTCCTAGTTCTATCACAGAATACTGTATGTGGCAGGTACTTGATGGATCTTCTGCTTTCTGGACCGGTTCCTCCTGTAAGTCCTATTAAACCTTTCTCCCCAGAGCCTGTTTGTTCACCTTCCTGAGCAGTATCACTTTATGAGGTAATAACTCTGGAGCTTCAGTGGATCCCAGTGATTCTGAGATTGAGTTTTCTTGACAAATTGTTCTTCATGTTAGTGGTCAATTTAGGACGATATTTTTTGCTTTTATTTGTGAAAATATCAGAAATTTGGAGAAAGTTTCACAATTTTCAAATTTTTCATTTTTATGCCATTAAACCTAAGAGTTCTGCGACACAAAATAGTTAATAAATAACATTTCCCACATGTCTACTTTACATCAACACCATTATTGAAACATAATTTTTTATGTTAGGAAGCTAGAAGGGTTAAAAGTTTATCATCAATTTCTCATTTTTCCAATGTGTGGTGAGCACCTTGAACCCCAAGGTGCTTCATGAGCCGTGAAAATAAAAAAAACCTAATTTTCCCCACAAAAATGTTGTTTTAGCCCCAATTTTTTTATTTTCACAAAAGTTACAGGAGAAAATCGACTCCAAAATTGGTTGTGCAATTTCTCCTGAGTAAGCTGTTAACCCTTATGTGGTGGAAAACTAACACATTGCACGGCTCTGAAGGGAAGGGACGCCATTTTGGCTGGAATAGGTAGCGGACACCATGTCTCATTTGAAGAGCCGCTGACATGCCAAAACAGCAGAAACCCCCTCAGGTGCCCCCATTTTGGAAACTACACCTCTAGAGGAATTCAACTAAGGGAGTAGTGAGCATTTTTAACCCTCAGGCGACTCACAGAATTGTATAACATTGAGCTGAGCAAAAGAAATATAACCATTTTTCCACTAAAATGTTACTTTGGCCCTAAGTTTGTAATTGGAGAAAACAAACAATACAATTTATTATGCAATTTCTCCTGAATACGTCAATACCCCATACGTGGTCAAAAACTACTTTTGAGGCACAGTGCGTAGCTCAGAAGGGAAGGAACACCATTTTACAGTGCAGATTTTTCTGTTATGGTTTGTGGGTGCCATGTCACATTGGCAGAGCCCCTGAGGTTCCAGAACAGCAGAATCCCCCTTAAGTGAATAGAAGAATGGTAGCACTCACCATAAGTATGCGGGATCTGCAATATTTATTTGGATAAAGACATAAAGGAACAGCGGTGCAGGAGGAGTGCGGGGGAGAACGTTACTGGACTACGGACGTTTCACGCTTGATTTTGCTTCTACGGGTCTACATCCGTATAATGTACAGTGGACCTATAGAAGCGCAATTAAACGTGAAATGGCCGCAGTCCAGTAACGTTCTTCCCCGCACTCCTCCTGCACCAGTTCTCCTTTATGTCTATCCAAATAAAGATTGCAGATCCCACATACCTATGGTGAGTGCTACCATTCTTCTATTCACTTACTGCATATACATGGACTCTGGGTATTAGCACCGCTGACCCTAGGCTGATCCTGCAGCAAATCTCTCCTGAGGACGTCTGCTCTGGATGAACGAGTCCTGGTGCTAGCTTAACTCTTTCATAGACCCCCCCCCCCTTAAGTGATCCCATTTATAAACGACAACTCTCAATGAAGACATCTATGGGTGTAGTGATCATATTGACACCAGAGGAGTGTCACAGAATTTTATGTACCATCACTGCAATGCATCACACCAGTGTTACACTGACATAAGCCTCTTACACCATGCTACTGGCATCTTACAAAAAAATGAAGGTTCTTAGCACATAAATTGGCAAATTTATGTATGCCCATCAACCACTGCAAGGTGACCTCCGCATGATGGGTAACTATCCTCCTAAACATGCTTCTTTTGGGCTATAAGCCTAAGAACCTTAATTTTTTGTAAGTACATTTTATTTAGCAATAACACAGTTTAGCTGTTATGTTCTCAGTGTTTGCATGTCTTGGCCCTTACAGTGTGCTGCTGTGCTTTTTTATTATATGTTATGCAGTCATTGCAGCGTGCACCTGTTCACACTATATGGAGGTGCTGGTCAGGTTTTTTGTTTTCTTGCAGTTTATCATGGAAGTTTTGACTGCCTCCTTTTCTGACTCTGCACTCCACCCATCAGCCCAAGGGTGCTTTTAATTAGTGTTGGTTTCTACCTGCCCACTTAAAATTGTAGGCTTATAGCCCAAGAGAGGCATGTTTAGGAGGATAGTTACCCATGCTACTGGCATGATCCAAGCAGACCACTGTTGCTGGCAGACTGGATGTCATCATGACGACCTCAGGTTGATTTGATAACCATAGGGCCCTCTCGATGACATTCTGGGGGCAATGATTGGACAGAAGAGGGAATCCCTTACCTCTCCTAGCCTACTAAATATTGCGATTGATATCGATCGCAGCATTTAGTGGGTTAAACAGCTAGGGACAGTGCAGGCACTGCACCTGGCTATGAGAATTGTGGCTTGGCTATCATGTAGCCAAGACCCCGGCAGCGATCACGCTGTCACAGCTTCTGTGCCACGCATGATACCCATGTCGTACCTATACAACATCAGTCGGGAACCCCATCCGACCATGATGTATAGGTACGTCAAATGTCATGACGGGGTTAAGGATTAGGTGATAACTAATCGCAGCCTTCAAACTAGTTCTTTGTTCTCCTTTTAATGCATGGGGTGATACAGCATTCAAATATGCCAAAACAATAAAACTGTTCTCCAGGGGTTCTCCGGCAATGTGATAAAGATGGCCTTTGTCACATATTTTAGAGTGCAGTCTGTCCTAGTCACGTGTCAGGATGGGTTGCAGAATGAAGAAACACAGCTTGAGAAGTGTCTCAACTTTCAGAGAAGCAGCGTCATGAACAAACAAATCTCCGACAGCCAAAGAGCAGGGCTGTGACATGAGAAAAAATAAATCCCCCCGCTGACTGAGCACAACAGGGGTTTTTCTTCTGCTTCATCCTCCTCTATGCTTAACTGTATACCCGTTCTGCTCTGTCTGCCTGACGGCGTTACAACAGGGAATGGCGACGGACTGCGCATGTAGAACTGAGTCTGGAGAGAAAAAAACCCTGTTGTGCTCAGTCAGCAGGGAGGTTATATTTGTTCTCATGTCACAGCCCTGCCCAGTGGCTGAGTGACGTATGGTTGTTCAACAATTACCCCACGCCGCTCCTCTGACAATTGTTGCCTTTCTTGAGCTGTTTCTTAAGTCTGCAACCCATCCTGACACATGAAAAGGATGGGTTGCAGTTTGAAATATTTGCTGAGGACCATTTGTAAGCTTTGTTTATGCGATAGTTTCCCTTAATAGTGAGATCTTAGTATTATGTATACCTATCCATGTACTATAGATTTGAGTTACTGCAAATCATGTTGGCTAAACATACTCATCAAAATTGCTAAGAGGAGTATTTTTACCCCTCTGTAAAATATGTAGCATGACCTCTTCCAGAGCCTGTCCCATGGAACAGTGGGGGTACCACCAGTCAGACCCTCAGCCAAAAGAAACTTATGTCACTTTACAGTAAAACTGTAAAAAATGTTTCATCCCATATGATCTCTGCAATTAATCAGGCTGCATGGGGCACATGGAAGGCCGGAATACACGGAGAATCACTGGCAGGACCTAACACCTTGGTTGTATAAGCGAATATCATGGATGTTTTTGTTGTTGTTTTTAACAGGTACTCCTGAAGACAGAACAATTGTCTGCAAGATCTGAACAACTTAGTGCAGGTCTACTGGTGAGGACTTTGCTGCAGATAGTTTCTGCAACAAATCACACTGTGTGAACGCACCCTGATAATGATCCAACTGGCAGTTACTGTTCTTTAACCCCTTTCCAACGACGTCAGTAATAGTACGTAGCTGCGCCCTGGGACTTATGGACCAGCTACGTACTAATACGCATAATGCGATCGCGCCCGCACTCAAGCGCTGCGGGGCGATCGCCGCCGGGTGTCAGCTGATTGTCACAGCTGACACCCGGTGCTATGTGCCAGGAGCGGTCAAACACCACTGCTGGCACGTTAACCCCCGAAATGCAGCAATCAAAGTCGATCAAGAAACAAAATACTAGAGCTCCAAATCATGTCTCTATTAAAATGAGGCATAAATAAATTGTTTAAATTGTAATTTTATTAGGAATAAATATAAAACATACATAAAATAAGCAAAGGTATCAGAACATGTAGCAATCAAATAGCAAAGCATATGACAGAATAGATTTTAAGTATATAGTGTTTTATAATCATCCCTAGAGGAGTATAAATGCCAATAAATATAAAGGAGCAGGATGTAAAAAAGTATTAGAAAGTGCTAGTGCATAGATATCAGTACTCAATATATATGATAGCAGCAAAATTAAACAAAGTGCAAAGTGCCAATGTGTGTCAGAACATAAATAAGTAATGAATAAATAAGATGCAAGTGCCTAAATTCATTTACATTTAACACATACTATCAGCTAGTCAAGATATTGCACATAGGGAAGTCTGGAAAAAAGAGCAAATTTATCAAGTCAAGCATAATGCCACTTACATATTGTAGTTGAGGAGCCATGCTATTTGATTTCATTGATTTGATTTCTTCCTCAGGTCATCATGTGATAAATAAATGTTCACTGTTTTTCTACACCTTCTCATCTTGGTTGTAATCATGACAGCACCCACCACAATGCCTTATTTTCTGATTTTTTGCCTCGCAACATTTTCTATAAAGGGAATTTTGAGGAGAAGTTGCCTAAGAAGCTCAAAGGGAGGCTATTGGAGAGCAATAAAAAAAAAAAGGTCCCAAAGTTCCACCAATTGAATGTAAGGAGGGTGCAATGAGCCACCTCCTGTAGGAAGGTCTTAACCTGTTTGTGAAATGCTAGTATATAATGAAAAAGTATGGAAAGGGCAGAAACCTGTCCCTTCAAGTAGGAAAACTTTAGCGTAATATAAGATCTTCGTATAGTGGAGGATCTGGAAGTGGAGGGCTTTGTGGCCTTAAAATGGGTGTGTGAGGACAGTCTAGGTTTGAATGAGGGCTGCCTGGAGTTGGAGGGTCGAGAGGAGTTTGTAGTCTCTGTAGGAATAGGAGTCACAAGAGGAGAAAAACCTCTGGGAGCACCTATATGGCAGTGAGCATAGAGGGAGCCGGGCTAAACACATGGCAGACATTTGTCACAGCGCAAACAAAGACAATAAGTAACTAGAGCCACAGGAGGCTGCATGTGGGGCTCCTAGGAAGAGGACATGGTGCCTGGAAAATTGAAAATAGGCCCAAAATGGCACCTATTGCTAACCAGTAAAGGTGCAGGCATGAAAGCATGCTACTGTGTCCTCAAATGGCAAAGGTGACAGATGGCACCTGGGTCTTCTGTTTGGATGCTTACTTAGGAAAGGAAGAGTGTGAGAACAGGAGAAGAGAGTCAGCAAGAGAGTCTGCAGCAGAAAACCCAGGAAAATAAGGCTCTCCCCAAGTAAACCCAGTGAAAACTGCTTGAAGGGAGAAAAATGCCAGTCTCTTATTCCACCCCCCACCCTCCCTTCGCCTCCGTCATACCACTCTACCACTGCACCCAAGCCAGGTGGGGGAGGTGGGAGTGGTATCATGCCACCCTATAGGCGGAACAAGATTTCAGACCTAGCCGCAAGAAAATAAACAGCACAGCCAAAGCAATGAAAGGGACTTTAAAAATTCCCCGAATACTTCATTTAGAAACAAAGCAAAAATGCAATGGTATTGATCAGCCAAGATCGCAAGGAAAATGCACACATGGGATGCAGCAGACCCCCTTACTAGAAGAGGTAACACAGGTGCAGAATACTGATGAACAACCACTCTCAGCCTCTTCATCCATTGAGGGGGGCGATCGCCTTGCATTAGAACTGCACATAGATGAACTTGCAATATTGTGCAAGTCACACACATGTAGTACAGTGCCTAGCCAGCAGCCAGGAACTGGGTGGGCCCCGTACCACCGATAACACTTCCTCGAACTTCACAAAAAATCACATGAACCCCCGAAAAAAGCCGCAGAGAAGCATCAAGAAAGTACAGAAAGGGAGAAAAGAATGGCCCAACGGAAATAGAAAGTTGGGAGACCCTCAATGGACAGACTCAAGCAAGCCAATAGTAATAAAGAGAAGGGGAGGGGGAGTTTGAAGGGATTATACTCATCTACTGTATCTGATGTCATTGGATGCTCACAGGGTCGCCGCTTCCGTGACCTCACATATATTGTGGGGACACGAGCACTCCACTGCGGTAGCAGTCATGGTGGACAATGGCCAGTGATGAAATGTAATTCGCAGGGAGATACACTACAGTGAAGTGAAAGGGATGGTGAAAAAAAGATGGAGGAAATCCGCACCACCTGGGAAAAAAATTGTGTAGAAGATTCAATGCAATTTGTGCCTAACTACTATGGACACTGGGCTAAAATTGAGCTGCAGTGTCTGAGTAGGGAATGTAGCCCGTTATGTGGAGCCAACATTTTTTTAAATGCAGTTTTGAGCCTCCAGGTGACACTGTGTGTACCCACGGTTCTGTGTCCCCCAATACTATTAACAAGAAAAAACGTTTTATGTTCAAAACATGACTCACTCCTCACCTCTCAGCCCCTTCAGGCAGATATCCATGTAAATAACATTAATCCCTTACTTCAGATAACCAACATCACCCCCTTTCCTGTGACGTCCCCACCCCGCCACGTAAGTAACCTCACCCCTTCCCTTCACATAAACACCACCTACCTGCAGCCTCATGCAAGTAACATCCCCTTTCCTGCGAAGCCCCCAGCATGCAGCACCATGCAAGAAACAGCCAGCAGCCGCTGCCCTGTACAGTCTCCAACATGCAGCCCTATGCAAGCAACATCACCCCTTCCTGTGCAAGCCACCCAACATGCAGCATTGTGCATGCAGTATCAGCACAATCCCTGTGCAAGACCACCGACATGTAACATCACCCCCTTCCCTGTGCAAGCTCCAAATTTGCAGCTCTTTACAGGCAGAATTGCTCCACTGCCTGTGCAAGCCCTCCCATATGCAACATTAGCCTTTCCCTGTGCAGCCCAGTCAACATACAGCCTCGTGCTTACATCCTCCTCCTCCCTGTGCAAGCCCCCCAACATGCAGCATCAGAATATCCCTTATAAAAGTCCATTGACTTGAAGCCCCATGCAAGAAACATTAACCACTTTTCTGTGCTCTCAAAATACAGTCTCGGACGACTCACACATAGGACGCAGTCAGACAGCCGTATAAATCATGCATAGTGTAGCGTCGGCGTCCCTGCCTCCTGCTAGACAGGGACGCTGTTCCCCTCACCTCTCCGCTCCGTGCCCGGCGTCTTCCTCCCGCTCTGCTGGCAGCGCGCGCTCCTCCCCGGTCACTGTGCTTAGGGCGCGCGCGCGCTCCCCCTCTCTTAAAGGGGCCGCGCGCGCCGCCCTAAGGAGTCCCCGGCCAATGGCCGGAGGACCTCTCCATATATAAGGCACCTCCTCCAAGATGGAGGTGCCCGAGCAATGTTGTTGCAAAGCCTTCACTCTGCTTCAGCCCTCAGGTCCCGTTACCAGTTACCTGCCAGTCACCTGCCAGATTCCTGCTTGTTACCTGCCAGTCACCTGCCAGATTCCTGCTTGTTACCTGCCAGTCACCTGCCAGATTCCTGCCTGTTACCTGCCAGTCACCTGCCAGATTCCTGCCTGTTACCTGCCAGTCACCTGCCAGATTCCTGCCTGTTACCTGCCAGTCACCTGCCAGATTCCTGCCTGTTACCTGCTAGTCACCTGCCAGATTCCTGCTTGATACCTGCCTGATATCCGCTTACCTGCTTGCAAGCCTGCGGTCCGACGGTCTGCCTTCCGACACCTGTCAGTCTGTCTATGGACCAGCCTGCCCGCTCACCTGGCAGCGTCCACCTGCTACCTGCCTGCTAGCCTATCTGGAGGCTCTGCCGTCACTTGCCGTGACCACCTGCCAGTCCAGAGACTCTTGCCCACTCTCCTGGGAGCGTCCACCTGCTACCTGTCTGCTAGTCTACCTGGAGGCTCTGCCGTCACTTGCCGTGACCACCTGCCTGTCCAGAGACTCTCGCCCGCTCACCTGGGAGCGCTCACCAGCCACCTGCCTGCTGTCCTTCTACCCAAAGACTGTCCCTGTCACTTGCCGTGACTACCCGTCCTTCTACCCAGAGACTGTCCCTGTCACTTGCCGTGACTACCTGCCCATCTTCCCTGGGAGCCACCTGCTTCCTTACAAGGACCGCCCCCTTGTATAAGTTGCTCAGAGGTTCCGCCTCCCAGACCCGTTACAGTTTGCTCGGGCCATGGAACCCGGTGGCACCCAAGCTCCCTCGCTCTCGGACCTATGTCATGAACTGTCCCGTCAGAGGTCCCAACAGGAGTCTATCCTGAGTCACCTGCGGAATGTCAACTCTCGCCTGGACACTCTGACTGCTCCACCAGCAACCACCGCTAGTGTCTTGACTCGCAACCCGGCAGCGCCGCTGCCCACCAATACCATGGTATCCTGCGGACCCCGGCTTTCTGCACCTCCTCGCTTCGGAGGTGACCCCGCTCAAGCTCGGGGCTTCATAAACCACTGCACCCTGCACTTTGAACTCTTGTCCCACCAGTTTATCTCCGACCGGTCCAAAGTAGCCTTTATCATGTCCCACCTCACGGGGGAGGCTCTGGCTTGGCTAAATCCTCTATGGGAGAGAGGGGACCCCCTGGTGTCCGACCTGCCAGTCTTTCTCACGGCTTTCCGGAAAGTCTTCGACGAACCCGGACGGAGGACCTCATCCGCATCGTCTCTGCTACGCCTCCATCAAGGAAATCTCACCGTGGGCCAATATGCCATACGGTTCCGTACCCTTGCTTCGAAGCTGGCCTGGGATAACGACGCCCTGGTGTCTGTCTTCTGGGAGGGTCTGTCCGGCCGTATTAAAGATGAACTCGCCGGTCGGGACATTCCTACCACTCTCGACGACTTAATAACACTTGCCACTCGGATTGACATCCGGTTCCAGGAGCGCGCCAAAGAGGTCACCCGTGAGAGGAGGTTTCCACGTCTAGCCCCTACCTTCCAGAAACCCGTCACTCCCTCCGTTACTCCCCAGGCACACTCACCTGAGCCTATGCCGGTCGACCAGACCAAGATGGTCAAAAGCAGTCAAGACTTACGCCGTGCCGAGGGGAGCTGCTTCTACTGTGGCAGTAAGGAGCACCGGATCCGTTCCTGCCCAGAGAGGTCGGGAAACGCCTGTGTCTAGGATCGCTCAGAGAGGTCGCCCTAGACAAAAGTAAACCCTCTCCATCCCTGATGCTGTCAGTCTCTATCATCTGCGGAGAGAACCTCTATTTTGAACTGGCTCAACTTGACTCAGGAGCTGCTGGAAATCTCATCTCTCAATTCCTGGTAGAAAAATACCACATTCCCACCAAACCTCTGGCCGTACCTTTATCTGTCGCCGCCGTGAATGGGGGTCTCTTACCACATCCCATCCAACTCATCACTGAATCTCTAATTCTACAGGTGGGAATGCTGCATTCTGAGAGCATCTCCTTTCATGTTCTGCCTGGACTCTCTCACGCACTCTTGCTAGGCCTACCTTGGCTCCAGAAACATGCACCCGTGCTTGACTGGCAGACCGGAGAAGTCCTTCGCTGGGGACAGGACTGCCATAAGACTTGTCTAGTTCCCGTTCATCCTGCTCGTCCTTCTACTACCCCAGTCAATCTACCCGGTCTACCGGTTCCCTATTGGTCTTATGCCGATGTCTTCAATAAAAAAGAAGCAGAGACATTACCCCCTCATAGACCATACGACTGCCCAATCGACCTGATACCCGGCTCTACTCCTCCCCATGGGCGTATCTACCCTTTGTCCGCTGCAGAGATCCGGTCCATGTCAGAATATATTGAGGAGAATCTGGCCCGGGGATTTATCCGGAAATCCACCTCCCCGGCGGGAGCAGGCTTCTTCTTCGTCAAAAAGAAGGACGGCTCACTCCGTCCATGTATAGATTATAGAGGTCTTAACCAGATTACAGTGAAGAATAAATACCCCCTCCCGCTCATTCCTGAATTATTTGACCGTCTGAGGGGGGCTAGAATCTTCACCAAACTGGATCTCCGTGGGGCGTATAACCTGGTCCGTATCCGTCAGGGGGATGAGTGGAAGACGGCATTCAACACCCAGGACGGCCACTATGAGTACCTTGTAATGCCCTTCGGTCTCTGTAACACTCCTGCCGTCTTTCAAGAGTTGGTCAATGACATCTTCCGTGACCTTCTCTACTCCTGCGTGGTGGTGTACCTGGACGACATCTTGGTCTTCTCTCCGGACCTTCCTACTCACCGGAGGGATGTTCGTCAGGTCCTGCTCAGGCTCAGGCAGAACCACCTCTACGCTAAATATGAGAAGTGCATCTTTGAGCAGACCTCTCTTCCATTTCTGGGCTATATAATCTCTCAGACCGGCCTACAAATGGATCCTGAGAAACTGTCTGCCATCCAGAAGTGGCCCCGACCAGAGGGGTTGAAGGCTATTCAGCGGTTCCTGGGCTTCGCCAACTATTACCGCCTCTTCATACCGCACTTCTCTTCCCGGACTGCCCCTATTTCTGCGCTCACCCGTAAGGGTACTAATCCCAGAGAATGGCCGCCCGAAGCTGAGGAGGCCTTTCTTTCCTTAAAACAGGCTTTCTCCTCCGCCCCGGTGCTGCATCGTCCGGACGGCAACAAACAATTCTTCCTAGAAGTTGACGCTTCCTCCTCCGGAGCCGGGGCGGTACTTACCCAAAAGTCATCTTCCGGAAGAATGGTAACCTGCAGTTTTTTCTCCAAACTCTTCTCCTCTTCTGAGCGCAATTATTCTATTGGAGACCGAGAATTATTGGCCATTAAGCTGGCACTGGAGGAGTGGCGTTACCTGCTCGAGGGGGCTCTTCACCCGGTAATAATTTACACAGACCACAAGAACTTGGCCTATCTCCAGAACGCCCAGATACTTAACCCGCGCCAAGCCCGGTGGTCCTTGTTTTTTGCCCGCTTTGATTTCGTTCTTCATTTTCGCCCGGCTGACAAAAACATCAAAGCTGACGCCTTGTCCCGATCCTTCCTGGTGTCTGATCTTGAGGAGGAGCCTAAACACATCATCGATCCCGCCAGAGTAATACAGGTGGCCCCCATGAGTCTAAATCGTCTCCCTCCCGGTAAGACGTTCGTAACGGTACCTGATCGGGAGAAGATCCTACACTGGGGTCACTCGTCTAAGCTAGCTGGCCACGCCGGTCAGAAAAAGACCCTCCAGCTTATTATCCGGCACTACTGGTGGCCTACCCTGCACAAGGACGTTATAGACTTTGTTTCTGCCTGTGTGTCCTGCGCCCGCAACAAGGTTCCGAGACACCTGCCAGCCGGTCGCCTCCTTCCTCTTCCAGTACCTACTGCCCCCTGGCAGCATATAGCTATGCACTTCATAACTGATCTCCCTGTCTCTGCCGGTTGTACGGTCATTTGGGTGGTTGCTGACCGTTTTTCCAAAATGGCTCATTTCATTCCCCTGCCAGGCCTCCCGTCTGCACCCGAGCTGGCTAAAGACTTTATCCGCCACATCTTCCGTCTCCATGCCCTGCCCCTCCACATCGTGTCGGATCGTGGGTGTAGCGTCGGCGTCCCTGCCTCCTGCTAGGCAGGGACGCTGTTCCCCTCACCTCTCCGCTCCGAGCCCGGCGTCTTCCTCCCGCTCTGCTGGCAGCACGCGCTCCTTCCCGGCCACGGTGCTTAGGGCGCGCGCGCGCTCCCCCCCTCTTAAAGGGGCCGCGCGCGCCGTCCTAAGGAGTCCCCGGCCAATGGCCGGAGGACTTCACCATATATAAGGCACCTCCTCCAAAATGGAGGTGCCCGAGCAATGTTGTTGCACTGTTCTCTACTCTGCTTCAGCCCTCAGGTCCCGTTTCCAGTTACCTGCCAGTTACCTGCCAGTTTCCTGACAGTTTGCTGTCTGATTCCTGCCTGTTATCCGCTTACCTGCTTGCTAGCCTGAGGTCCGACGGTCTGCCTTCCAACTCCTGTCAGTCTGTCTATGGACCAGCTTGCCCGCTCACCTGGGAGCGCTCACCTGCTACCTGTCTGCTAGCCTACCTGGAGGCTCTGCCGTCACGTGCTGTGACCACCTGCCAGTCCAGAGACTCTTGCCCGCTCACCTGGGAGCGCTCATCTGCTACCTGCCTGTTAGCCTACCTGGAGGCTCCGCCGTCACGTGCTGTGACCACCTGCCAGTCCAGAGACTCTTGCCCGCTCACCTGGGAGCGCTCATCTGCTACCTGCCTGTTAGCCTACCTGGAGGCTCCGCCGTCACATGCTGTGACCACCTGCTTATCCAGAGACTCTCGCCTGCTCACCTGGGAGCACACATCTGCCATCTGCCTGCTAGCCTACCTGTAGGCTCAGCCGTCACAGGTCGTACCTACCCTTTACCCAGAGACTGTCCCGGTCACTTGCCGTGACCTCCTGCCCGTTTACCCAGAGACTGTCCCGGTCACTTGCCGTGACCTCCTGCCCGTTCACCCAGAGACTGCCCCGGTCACTTGCTGTGACCTCCTGCCCGTTTACCCAGAGACTGTCCCGGTCACTTGCCGTGACCTCCTGCCCGTTTACCCAGAGACTGTCCCGGTCACCTGCTGTGACTACCTGCCTGTCTTCCCTGGTCGCCACCCGCTTCCTTACAAGGACCGCCCCCTTGTATAAGTTGCTCAGAGGTTCCGCCTCCCAGACCCGTTACAGTTTGCTCGGGCCATGGAACCCGGTGGCACCCAAGCTCCCTCGCTCTCGGACCTATGTCATGAACTGTCCCGTCAGAGGTCCCAACAGGAGTCCATCCTGAGTCACCTGCGGAATGTCAACTCCCGCCTGGACACACTGACTGCTCCACCAGCAACCACCGCTAGTGTCATGACTCGCAACCCGGCAGCGCCGCTGCCCACCAACACCATGGTATCCTGTCCTGGACCCCGGCTTTCCGCACCTCCTCGCTTCAGAGGTGACTCCGCCCAAGCTCGGGGCTTCATAAACCAGTGCACCCTGCACTTTGAACTCTTGTCCCACCAGTTTATCTCCGACCGGTCCAAAGTGGCCTTTATCATGTCCCACCTCACGGGGGAGGCTCTGGCTTGGCTAAATCCTCTATGGGAGAGAGGAGACCCCCTGGTGGCCGACTTGTCAGCCTTTCTCACAGCTTTCCGGAAAGTCTTCGATGAACCCGGACGGAAGACCTCATCCGCTTCGTCTCTGCTACGCCTCTGTCAGGGAAGTCTCACCGTGGGCCAATATGCCATACGGTTCCGTACCCTTGCCTCGGAGCTGGCCTGGGATAACGACGCTCTGGTATCTGTCTTCTGGGAAGGTCTGTCCGGCCGTATTAAAGATGAACTCGCCGGTTGGGACGTTCCTACCACTCTCGACGACTTAATAACTCTTGCCACCCGGATTGACCTACGGTTCCAGGAGCGCGCCAAAGAGGTCACCCGTGAGAGGAGGTTTCCACGTCTAGCTCCTACCTTCCAGAGACCCGTCACTCCCTCCGTTACTCCCCAGGCACACTCTCCTGAGCCTATGCAGGCCGACCAGACCAAGATGGTCAAAACCCGTCAAGACTTACGCCGTGCCGAGGGGAGCTGCTTCTACTGTGGCAGTAAGGAGCACCAGATCCGTACCTGCCCGGAGAGGTCGGGAAACGCCTGTGTCTAGGATCGCTCAGAGAGGTCGTCCTAGACAAGAATAAACCCTCTCCATCTCTGCTGCTGTCAGTCTCAATCATCTGCGGGGAGAACCGTTATTTCGAACTAGCCCAACTTGACTCTGGAGCAGCCGGGAATCTTATTTCACTGTCCCTGGTAGAAAAATACCGCATTCCCACCAAACCTCTGGCTGTACCCTTATCTGTCGCTGCCGTAGATGGGGGCCTCTTACCACGTCCCATCCAACTCATCACCGAATCCATTACTCTGCAGGTGGGAATGCTGCATTCTGAGAGCATCTCCTTTCATGTTCTGCCTGGACTCTCTCACGCCCTCTTACTAGGCCTACCTTGGCTCCAGAAACATGCACCCGTGCTTGACTGGCAGACCGGAGAAATCCTTCGCTGGGGACAGGACTGCCATAAGACTTGTTTGGTTCCCGTTCATCCCGTCCGTCCTTCTCCTACCCCAACTAATCTACCTGGACTTCCGATTCCTTATTGGTCATATGCTGATGTCTTTAATAAAAAGGAGGCAGAGACATTACCCCCTCATAGACCATACGACTGTCCTATCGACCTGTTACCCGGTACTACTCCTCCCCGTGGGCGTATTTACCCGTTGTCCGCTGCTGAGACCCGGTCTATGTCCGAATATATTGAGGAGAATCTGGCCCGGGGATTTATCTGGAAATCTACCTCCCCGGCGGGAGCAGGCTTCTTTTTCGTTAAAAAGAAGGACGGCTCTCTCCGTCCCTGTATAGACTATAGAGGCCTTAACCAGATCACGGTGAAGAATAAGTACCCCCTGCCGCTCATTCCGGAATTATTTGATCGTCTGAGGGGGGCTAGAATCTTCACCAAACTGGACCTCCGTGGGGCGTACAACCTGGTCCGTATCCGTCAGGGGGATGAATGGAAGACTGCATTCAACACCCGGGACAGCCACTATGAATATCTGGTAATGCCCTTTGGTCTTTGTAACGCTCCCGCCGTCTTTCAAGAGTTGGTCAATGACATCTTCCGGGACCTTCTCTACTCCTGCGTAGTGGTGTACCTGGACGACATCTTGGTCTTCTCTCCGGATCTCCAGACTCACCGGAGGGATGTTCGTCAGGTCCTGCTCAGGCTCAGGCAGAACCACCTCTTCGCTAAATATGAGAAGTGCCTCTTTGAGCAGACCTCGCTTCCGTTTTTGGGCTACATAATTTCTCAGACCGGCCTATGAATGGATCCTGAGAAACTGTCTGCCATCGAGAAGTGGCCTCGACCGGAGGGGTTGAAGGCTATTCAGCGGTTCCTGGGCTTCGCCAACTACTACCGTCTCTTCATACCGCACTTCTCTTCCCGGACTGCCCCAATTTCCGCGCTCACCCGTAAGGGCACTAATCCCAGAGAGTGGCCGCCCGAAGCAGAGGAGGCCTTTCTTTCCTTAAAACAGGCCTTCTCTTCCGCCCCGGTGCTGCATCGCCCGGACGGCAACAAGCAGTTCTTCCTGGAAGTTGACGCCTCTTCCTCTGGAGCCGGAGCGGTACTTACCCAAAAATCATCTTCCGGGAGAATGGTAACTTGTGGCTTCTTCTCCAAACTCTTCTCCTCTTCTGAGCGCAACTATTCCATAGGAGACCGAGAGTTTTTGGCCATCAAGCTGGCATTGGAGGAGTGGCGTTACCTGCTCGAGGGGGCTCTTCACCCGGTAATAATTTACACTGACCACAAGAACTTGGCTTACCTCCAGCATGCCCAGAGACTTAACCCGCGCCAAGCCCGGTGGTCCTTGTTTTTTGCTCGCTTTGATTTTGTTCTTCATTTTCGCCCGGCTGACAAAAGCATCAAAGCGGACGCCTTGTCCCGATCCTTTCTGGTGTCTGATCTCGAGGAAGAACCTAAACATATCATCGATCCCGCCAGAGTAATGCAGGTGGCTCCCGTGAGTCTAAATCGTCTCCCTCCCGGTAAGACGTTCGTATCGGTACCTGATCGGGAGAAGACCCTACACTGGGGTCACTCGTCTAAACTAGCTGGCCACGCCGGTCAGAAAAAGACCCTCCAGCTTATTACCCGGCACTACTGGTGGCCTACCCTGCACAAGGACGTAATAGACTTTGTTTCTGCCTGTGTGTCCTGCGCCCGCAACAAGGTTCCGAGACACCTGCTAGCCGGTCGCCTCCTTCCTCTGCCAGTACCTGCTGCCCCTGGCAGCATATAGCTATGGACTTCATAACCGATCTCCCCGTCTCTGCCGGTTGTACGGTCATTTGGGTGGTCGCTGACCGCTTTTCCAAGATGGCTCATTTCGTTCCCCTGCCAGGCCTCCCGTCTGCACCCGAGCTGGCTAAAGACTTTATCCACCACATCTTCCGCCTTCATGGCCTGCCCCTCCACATCGTGTCGGATCGTGGGGTACAGTTCACCTCACGCTTCTGGAGAGCCACTTGTAAACTGTTAGACGTCACCCTGGACTTCTCCTCCGCTTACCACCCTCAGTCTAATGGTCAAGTGGAGCGGATCAATCAGATCCTGACCAGTTACCTCCGGCACTTTGTTAATGCCCACCATTCTGACTGGGTGGATCTCCTGCCATGGGCCGAATTCTCTTACAACAATCACGAGAGCGAATCTTCCTCCAAATCCCCGTTTTTTGTAGTCTTCAGTCAGCATCCTCGGATCCCATTTCCCGTCTCCACCTCGGTGGATAATCCGGCTGCGGAATCTCTTGTTAACAAATTTTCCTCCATGTGGGAGAGTACCCGGTCCGAACTCCTTCAGTCGTCCGAGCGTATGAAAAGACACGCTGACAAAAAACGTCTGGATCCTCCTCAATTCCGTCCTGGGGATAAAGTCTGGCTCTCGTCCAAGTATGTCCGGCTCAAGATTCCTTCCTATAAGTTAGGGCCTCGGTTCATCGGTCCTCTGGAGGTCATCAGTCAGATCAACCCGGTGGCCTATAAATTGAAACTCCCGGCCAACTTGCGGATCCCTAACTCCTTCCATGTATCTCTCCTCAAACCCGTGGTACTTAACTCTTTTTCCAAGTCTACAGGTACGCCTCCTGCTCCGGTTTCCGCTGAAAACGAGTTTGAGGTAGAGAACATTCTGGCCACCAAAAGGGTAAGAGGAAAGACCTTTTTTCTAGTAGATTGGAAGGGGTTTGGTCCTGAGGAGAGAACGTGGGAGCCCCGGGAGAACATCCATGCCCCTCTCATCCTTGCTAAATTTCTGTCTGGCCTAAAAAAGGGGGGGCCTAAAGGGGGGGGTACTGTAGCGTCGGCGTCCCTGCCTCCTGCTAGGCAGGGACGCTGTTCCCCTCACCTCTCCGCTCCGAGCCCGGCGTCTTCCTCCCGCTCTGCTGGCAGCACGCGCTCCTTCCCGGCCACGGTGCTTAGGGCGCGCGCGCGCTCCCCCCCTCTTAAAGGGGCCGCGCGCGCCGTCCTAAGGAGTCCCCGGCCAATGGCCGGAGGACTTCACCATATATAAGGCACCTCCTCCAAAATGGAGGTGCCCGAGCAATGTTGTTGCACTGTTCTCTACTCTGCTTCAGCCCTCAGGTCCCGTTTCCAGTTACCTGCCAGTTACCTGCCAGTTTCCTGCCAGTTTGCTGTCTGATTCCTGCCTGTTATCCGCTTACCTGCTTGCTAGCCTGAGGTCCGACGGTCTGCCTTCCGACACCTGTCAGTCTGTCTATGGACCAGCCTGCCCGCTCACCTGGGAGCGTCCACCTGCTACCTGCCTGCTAGCCTACCTGGAGGCTCTGCCGTCACTTGCCGTGACCACCTGCCTGTCCAGAGACTCTTGCCCGCTCACCTGGGAGCGCTCACCTGCTACCTGCCTGCTAGCCTACCTGGAGGCTCTGCCGTCACTTGCCGTGACCACCTGCCAGTCCAGAGACTCTTGCTCGCTCTCCTGGGAGCGCCCACCTGCTACCTGTCTGCTAGTCTACCTGGAGGCTCTGCCGTCACTTGCCGTGACCACCTGCCTGTCCAGAGACTCTCGCCCGCTCACCTGGGAGCGCTCACCAGCCACCTGCCTGCTGTCCTTCTACCCAAAGACTGACCCTGTCACTTGCCGTGACTACCCGTCCTTCTACCCAGAGACTGTCCCTGTCACTTGCCGTGACTACCTGCCCGTCTTCCCTGGGAGCCACCCGCTTCCTTACAAGGACCGCCCCCTTGTATAGTTGCTCAGAGGTTCTGCCTCCCAGACCCGTTACACATAGATCGAAATGCAATGATTGGACTGGCCAGCAGCTCTCCCGACACGAGCGTGACAACTTCATGTATTCCTATAGAGCTGTCACACTTGAGTAGGGAGAGTCGCCGTTTAACATTGCACTCCGATATACGTCCGATTAATACTGCTGTCACACTGCGTCCTTAGTCCCATATTTAAAAAACAAAAAGACATTGTTCCCATCTCCTTACAGCTCCATGATGCAACGCCTTCCTCCTCTCATTGTCAGTATAGAGAAGCCTCATCTCCAGCAGCCTCAGCACAACTGGAGGAGGCCCCGCCCCTTCCGGTGACATCATCCCCTCATAAGAGCAGTTGCACTGTATACATGACCTGGACCATGTACAGTACAGACCAAAAGTTTGGACACACCTTCTCATTTAAAGATTTTTCTGTATTTTCATGACTATGAAAATTGTACATTCACACTGAAGGCATCAAAACTATGAATTAACACATGTGGAATTATATACTTAACAAAAAAGTGTGAAACAACTGAAAATATGTCTTATATTCTAGGTTCTTCAAAGTAGCCACCTTTTGCTTTGATGACTGCTTTGCACACTCTTGGCATTCTCTTGATGAGCTTCAAGAGGTAGTCACCGGAAATGGTTTTCACTTCACAGGTGTGCCCTGTCAGGTTTAATAAGTGGGATTTCTTGCCTTATAAATGGGGTTGGGACCATCAGTTGTGTTGTGCAGAAGTCAGGTGGATACACAGCTGATAGTCCTACTGAATAGACTGTTAGAATTTGTATTATGGCAAGAAAAAAGCAGCTAAGTAAAGAAAAACGAGTGGTCATCATTACTTTAAGAAATGAAGGTCAGTCAGTGCAAAAAATTGGGAAAACTTTGAAAGTGTCCCCAAGTGCAGTTGCAAAAACCATCAAGTGCTACAAAGAAACTGGCTCACATGAGGACCGCCCCAGGAAAGGAAGACCAAGAGTCACCTCTGCTTCAGAGGATAAGTTTATCCGATTCACCAGCCTCAGAAGTCGCAGGTTAACAGCAGCTCAGATTAGAGACCAGGTCAATGCCACACAGAGTTCTATCAGCAGACACATCTCTACAACAACTGTTAAGAGGAGACTTTGTGCAGCAGGCCTTCATGGTAAAATAGCTGCTAGAAAACCACTGCTAAAGACAGGCAACAAGCAGAAGAGACTTGTTTGGGCTAAAGAACACAAGGAATGGACATTAGACCAGTGGAAATCTGTGCTTTGTTCTGATGAGTCCAAATTTGAGATCTTAGGTTCCAACCACCGTGTCTTTGTGCAACGCAGAAAAGGTGAACGGATGGACTCTACATGCATGGTTCCCACCATGAAGCATGGAGGAGGAGGTGTGATGGTGTGGGGGTGGTTTGCTGGTGACACTGTTGGGGATTTATTCAAAATTGAAGGCATACTGAACCAGCATGGCGACCACAGCATCTTGCAGCGGTATGCTATTCCATCCGGTTTGCGTTTAGTTGGACCATCATTTCTTTTTCAACAGGACAATGAACCCAAACACACCTCCAGGCTGTGTAAGGGCTATTTGACCAAGAAGGAGAGTGATGGGGTGCTACGCCAGATGACCTGGCCTCCACAGTCACCAGACCTGAACCCAATCGAAATGGTTTGGGGTGAGCTGGACCGCAGAGTGAAGGCAAAAGGACCAACAAGTGCTAAGCATCTCTGGGAACTCCTTCAAGATTGTTGGAAGACCATTTCCGGTGACTACCTCTTGAAGCTCATCAAGAGAATGCAAAGAGTGTGCAAAGCAGTCATCAAAGCAAAAGGTGGCTACTTTGAAGAACCTAGAATATAAGACATATTTTCAGTTGTTTCACACTTTTTTGTTAAGTATATAATTCCACATGTGTTAATTCATAGTTTTGATGCCTTCAGTGTAAATGTACAATTTTCATAGTCATGAAAATACAGAAAAATCTTTAAATGAGAAGGTGTGTCCAAACTTTTGGTCTGTACTATATGTGGTGGCGGCTCTGCAGGTGGAGGTATGTGGAGATTCCCCATTACTGGGCGCAGGGGGCATTAACCCCTTCAGCACTGAGACTCTTTTGGGGTCTTGTGTTGCCCCTTATAAGAATCATAACGTTTTGTTCTGTTTCCTGTAATAGATACATATGACCCAACTATGGAGACAGGAAGGGAGGAAACGTATTGTTCTCATAGTACAGGGCCCCTTTCTTGGCCCCCACACAGTGTAATGCCCCCATTATGCCCCTTATGCAGTATGTATGATGCCCCCACACAGTATAATGCCCCCATTATGCCCCTTATCTAGGATGTATGATGCCCCCACACAGTGTAATGCCCCATTATTCCCCTTATGCAGGATGTATGATGCCCCCACACAGTGTAATGTTCCTACAATATCGTCATCCCCCCACCTTGTATAATGTTCCCACAGTACCGCCATCCCACCACACAGTATAATGTTCCCACAGTACCGCCATCCCCCCACACAGTATAATCTTCTCATAATACTACTGTGTCACCCTGACCTGGATGCCACAAGTGTAATTAAAGCTGTGTCTGAGAGCAAGGGGGAGGTTCTCTAGTCAGGGGAACATTAGCATGCAATGCCTCCTGTCTCAGGCCAGTAGGGGGAGCTGGCTGCCCCTATAAAAGCTGGTACTGAGGGCAGGGTTAGGGAGAACTTGATGGCCTGTCTCAGCATTGAGACTTGTCCCAGAGCAGAGCAGGGACAGACAGTTGCACTGCACCTAAAAGGAAGTGTGGCAGGAGGAGAGCCACAAGCCAGAGACAAGAGGCGAAGAGAGCCTGTCTTGGCAGATAAAAGACTTACTTTACCAGACTTCGGTGTCTGAGGCTGGGAGGATTCTACATCCCCCAGCAGAGAACCAGTCCGCAAGGGACTGCATATTCCTTGGCCTAAGAAGCCTGGAGGCCCTGCCACAACAGAAGGGACCAGCAAAACCGTACAAGGCTGGGAGCAGAAAGGAACCCACGTCGCAGGCCATACAGGCGAGAATACACGGAAAGCTCGGAAACGTGGGCTGTTACCCTATAACGAGGAGATAGCCAGAAGGAGCACAGAAAGCACGGTAGGCCTACACCCTCACCCTGACCAGGGCCAATTTCCCCATTGTTCTCAGACATCCAGGTCCCCTCCTAGCTGGGAATGTTTGTGGGTCAATTTACCTGTTCTAGTAAAGACCCTGGACTGCAACCTGTTGTCAGTGTGCTCCTTGCTCCTCCAGCACTATCAGCACTGGGACTCTCACTACCATCTCTCCCACCATCCATTATACTGCCCTGGGGCCGCACTCTTCCCGTGGGGAGTCACACTACCCTAGCTGCACACCTCATCAGCCCCAGCGGTCTGCATGCAGCGGCGGTTCCTAATAACCGCAATCCACGGGTGGCGTAGTCGGACATAATCAATAGCACATAACGGACTACCACTGGCCTGACCACCCTGAGCCACGGAACCGGGTTGCCACTACTACTCCCATCGTTCCCCTACTGCCCGGATCCGAGTGCCCCACGGCCCAGGGGGCGAGTCAGCTTTGGCGTAGTCGGCAGGATTTCGTGCCCGCAACCACCGGGTACTGCGTGCCTGAAAAAGACTTTTGTAACTTACCTGTGGCGAAGTTTCCCGCCGTCCGGAGTCGTTTCCCGCCATCCGGAGGAGTTCCCGCCATCAGACGCCATCTTGGACCGTTTCCCGCCGTCTTCTGCCGTCTTCCCGCCATCCGCAGCTGTTTCCCGCCATCGGACGCCATCTTCAGGACGCCGCGCGGGAAGAAGAGGGGCGTGGACGTCAAAACCGCGCAAGATCCGAAGCTCCGCCCCACGCACCGACGCTGCGCAAGGTCCTGGAAGGGAGAGAGAGCGACGCTGACGTCATCAGGACGCGACGCCAGGTCCTCGTCCATAGCAGCAGCAGCGGAGCCGCGGCCTACAGAAGAGGATCGTCGGAAGGTAGGCCACGCTTAACTAGGGGGGAGGAAGATGTCGGACACAGAGGCGCCCACTACCACCAACGCAGCTGCAGCAGCGGTGATGCCCTTTTCCCTGCCCTACATCCCTGGAGCGGCCTGGCTGCCCAAACACTTAGGGGAGCCCCATGCCCTAACTGACTTCAAGGAAAGGCTATACAGTTTGTTCCACGTTTATCCCCTGACAGAGGAACAGAAGGTCAGCATATTAACAGGGCAGTTAACTGGCGCAGCCCAGCGGGAGGTAAAATCATGGCCCACTGAGGAGAAAAGGACTGTGAAGGGTATTCTGGCCCGGCTGCGGGGTACCTTTGACACACGTACCTCCGCTGAAATTAAAATGAGGTTCTATGGATGTAAGCAGCGGGCACAGGACAGTATCAGAGACTATGCCCTAAATCTGCAGGAAGCCTTGAGGGCTATTCAACAAACTGACCCTGGCAGTGTGCAGGAAACCGATAAGCTGCTAACAGAACAATTCATAGAGGGTCTGCTGTCTAGCGCCCACAGGGCCCAACTGTGCCTCATGTTCTTTCAGAATCCCGACCTGACCTTTGCCCAATTTAAGGACAGGGCCATAAGGGTGCTCCGTGAATCCGCAACCAGTGGCGCTATAAACCCCCGGCGCCCTGCTATCACCTACCACCAGGAGGCGGCGCCCTCCTCTATGGACTCCGTGGAGGCTGATGCACAGGCCCTGAACCAAGCCCCGTTGAAAGGCCTGCACCACCAAGTCCAGGAGCTGACCAGGAGCGTCGCGGCGTTGACCAGGACCGTCCAGGCGTTGCAAGTGGACCCGTCAAGACCCATCGAGCTGGCTTCAAGTCCGGAGGATGTCCCGTGGCGTCGACAGAGGAGGATCCCGTCGTTCCGAGGGAGGCCCACAGACCGCTACGCAGAGGATGGACGGCCCATTTGCCGTCGTTGCAACCAGCCCGGACACATTTCCAGGTACTGTAATTTAAACGGGTCCAACCTGGGGCAGAGGGCCGACCCCCACGCATAAGATCACCAGGCCCTTATAATTGGCGTGATAAGTACGTTGGGGGGCGCCCGGTTTTACCCGTGGTGCTGGACGGTATCCCCATGAGCACCTTGCTGGATACTGGGTCGCAAGTAACCACAATCCCTTATGTACTTTTTAAGCAGTATTGGACTGATGCTGATATCACACGGTACCCAGACAGTAACTTGAGCATCATCGCCAGTAATGGCTTACCCGTGCCGCAGATGGGGTTCAAGGAGATGACCATTAAAATTGGTAAAGTTGAACTACCGGCACAGGGAGTGATTATTGTGGACACTGACCGTCGTGAAAGTCACCCTAAAACAGAGAGTCCTCAACAAGGAGATAAAAGCCCTGATGAGACGGCAGCAGGTAGAACTGTCTGGTGGTGAGATCGGTAGCATAAGACTCAGTGATCCATTCCCCATTTCCATGCCTCCTAAAAGTGAAATGATGATCTGGTGTCGGACTGCAATCGGGTTGAGAGGTAGAGACTACCAAGCCATGGTAGAACCTGTGTACTCAGACAGCAGGCCCACCATTTTGACAGCCCGGGGGGTGGTTGATGTCCGTCATGGGAGGGTGCCCGTCCGCATCCTCAACATTGGGGAGAGGGAAGTACACTTACCCAGGTACGCTACACTCGCCAAACTGTTTGTTGTCGAACACAAAGCTATCAGGGCCGTGGAACCCTTGCCTCCATCTCCTCAGGCGGAGGGTAATGGCTCCCAGAAACAAAAGGAGGACTGGTGCCAGAAACTCCATGTGGGTGCTGACTCCACTCCCCTGCACCAAAAACAAGGAGTCTACCGGGTGGTACAGGAGTACGAGAGAGTCTTTAGTAAGCACCCGCTAGACTTCGGCAGAGTAAAAGGGATAGAACACCACATCCCCACAGGGAGCCACCCACCGATAAAAGAAAGACACCGACCTGTACCCCCTGCACATTATCAGAACGCCAAGGGCATGCTAAGGGAGATGAAAGAAGCTGGGGTTATTAGAGATAGCTGTAGCCCCTGGGCAGCCCCCTTGGTTCTGGTGAAAAAGAAAGACGGCACCATGAGAATGTGCGTGGACTATAGACAAATCAACCGTATCACCCACAAAGACGCATATCCGCTGCCTAGAATAGAAGAGTCTTTAGCCGCACTAAAATCAGCTAACTTCTTTTCTACTTTGGACCTTACTAGCGGGTACTGGCAGGTTCCTGTGGCAGAGGCTGACAAGGAGAAGACCGCCTTCACCACCCCGATGGGACTGAGTGAGTTCAACTGTATGCCTTTCGGGCTCTGCAACGCACCAGGGACCTTCCAGCTGCTGATGGAATGCTGTCTAGGGCACAGAAACTTCGAGACGGTCCTCCTTTACCTGTACGACGTGATCGTCTATTCGAAGACCTACGAGGATCATCTCAACCACCTGGCTGAGGTGTTCGAAGCCCTGGCAGGCTATGGCCTGAAGGTGAAACCATCGAAGTGTCACCTGCTGAAACCAAAGGTCCAGTACCTAGGGCACGTGGTAAGCGCGGAAGGAGTAGCCCCCGACCCTGACAAGGTCACGGCAATCAAGAGCTGGCCAAGCCCCTCGAACATCAAAGAGGTGAGACAGTTTCTCGGGTTGGTAGGCTACTACCGAAGATTCATCCCCGGGTTCACCAAGATGGCAGCTCCTATGCAGGACCTCCTGATCGGACAGTCTAAGTCCAGGAGCCAAAAGCCGCCCTTCAAGTGGGATAAACCGGAAGAGGAGTCCTTCCGCCAGCTAAAGATGGCCCTCACGGGGGATGAGATCCTGGCCTACCCTGATTATGGCCAGCCTTTTATTCTCCACACAGACGCCAGTAATGTGGGACTGGGAGCCGTACTGTCCCAAAACCAACAGGGCAGAGAACGGGTGATCGCATACGCCAGCCGGAAGCTGAGGCCCACCGAGAGGAACCCGGAGAATTACAGCTCCTTCAAGCTAGAATTCTTGGCGGTGGTGTGGGCCGTGACGGAACGCTTCAAGCATTACCTGGCCTCCGCAAAGTTCACCGTGTACACGGACAACAACCCGTTGACACACCTGGACAATGCAAGACTGGGTGCCCTGGAACAGCGGTGGATGGCCCGTCTCTCCAACTATGACTTCGTGATCAAGTACCGGGCAGGCAAAACCAACGCCAACGCGGACGCCCTATCAAGGATGCCTCACTTACCTGAAGGTGACGAAGACCCAGAAGAGCTGGAGGAGGTAGAACTCCCCGCGTTTCACCGGTATGGAGCCGCTCAACACTCTCACCGCGTGAAGGAGGAGGATCTAACAACTGTGATGATGAATCCCCTACCTCACCACAGCTGGGCCGAGACCCAAGATAGTGACCCTGCAGTCCGCCTGGTGAAAGATCTGCTGACCCGGGAAGACGCCCGCCTAGATCCAGATGCCCCAGAGGAAGCCAAGCAGCTATGGAAGGAGAAGAGCAAGCTGTTCCTCTACGAAGGCAAGTTGTGCAGAAGGATTGTTAACCACCGGACGCACGAGCTGACCTGGCAAGTCGTGGTCCCAAGGCGAGATGCAGCTATGGTCCTGGGAGCTTACCATGACAGAGCGGGACACTTCGGTTGGAAGAAACTGGAGTTCCTACTAAGAGGAAGGTTCTTTTGGGTCGGCATGAGAGGAGCTGTGGAAAAATGGTGCAGAGACTGTGGCCCTTGTCACCTAAGGAGGAAGGACCGTACCAGCCAGAAGACACCCTTGAGGCCCATCGTCACCACGCAGCCTCTTGAGCTGGTAGCTCTGGACCACGTCAAATTGGCTCCCAGCCGGTCAGGATACATCTATGCCCTGACAATCGTGGACCACTATTCCCGTTTTCTAGTGGTGGTCCCGGTAAAGGACTTGACAGCCCAAACAGCGGCCAGAGCCTTCCAGCAATATTTCTGCCGTCCACACGGGTATCCGGAACAGGTCCTGACAGACCAGGGTCCAGCGTTCGAGGCTGAAATCTTCCAGGAGTTCTGCAACCTCTATGGCTGTAAGAAAATACGGACAACGCCTTACCACCCCCAAACCAACGGGATGTGTGAGAAGATGAACAATATAGTCATTGATCTCCTGAAGACGTTGCCCCTGGAGGAACGCAGCCTGTGGCCAGAAAAATTGCCGGACCTGGTAGACATGTACAACAACATCCCGGTGAACGCTACAAACTGCACCCCGGCTTACCTGATGCGAGCTAGACCAGGTAAGCTGCCCGTAGGCCTGGAGATGGGAGTCCTAATACCTGAGGACACCTCCCCGGATGCGGACTGGGATACGGAAAGGCAACTGCAGTACAAGAAGGTACAGGAGAGTGTGGAGAAGAGCCTGGCCCAGGTGAGAGAGAAGCAAGAAAGACTCTTCAATCAACACGCCCCTGCTGGTCCCCTAGAACCTGGTGAGCAAGTCCTAAAGCGAAAAAGAAGGCTACATAAGTTGGACGACCAATGGGAAAGGGAACCCTACACCGTACTGCAGTCTGATCACGACAACCCAAAGGTGTGCGTAATCACCAAGGACGGAGGAGAAACCACTAGTGTCGTCTCAAGAGACCACCTCAAAAGATGCCCCGAGCAACTCCGTAGTGCAGAAGAGGATCAGAGTGACCTTGAACCCGCAGAGGACAAGGAAGAAATGATCAGCACCGTTCTCGGAGAGTTCCCTCAGTCCTGGACTCGCATAAATGATGCCATAGTGGTACCTGTCCTGCATTTCCTGCAACCGGCACAGCAACAACCAACACCAGAGCCGGAAGGTGAAGAGGAGCAAGCGGTTCCAGAGGCAGAAGAGCCTGTACCAGCAGCCCAGGAGAGTCAACCCTCTGCTGACAGTGAGCCTGCCATGCCTGCGGTAAGCCAAAGGACCCGCAGACAGCTGCCTGCCCTACCTGTACACCCAGCTGGTAGCTGTACCCCTAACGCTAGTGGGGAAAGCCAAGTTGGTCCACCACCAGACAGTGGGCTACGTAGGTCAACCAGGAGCACAAAGGGACAGATACCCACTCGCTGGAGAATATAGAGTGTACTAAAATTGTAAATAACCCTGTTGCCAAATGTTGAAATGTTTGCCAAGTTACCTGCATGTTTATTAACAGTGTGTTTCAGTTTCTTGCAGCTACCGTAAGGACTCAAAGGTTATGGACTTTTTATAACCGGGACCTTGTGTGGACTGCATTCTGAGCCTAACCCAGGAATGAACTAAGACTGTGAAGGACTTGGGGTAGGACAGGCCCCCACCTGGTTAAGGCTCCCGTTGTTCTGGTGATATGGACACCCGGTCACAGACCACACTGTGACCTTAAGAACTCAATTTGTGCGTCGTCTGTCTATTAATGTTTTATTGTTATGTATATTATCTTTGTTTACTGTTTAGTCCCGGAGTACTAAATTTCACTAGGGGGGAATGTGTCACCCTGACCTGGATGCCACAAGTGTAATTAAAGCTGTGTCTGAGAGCAAGGGGGAGGTTCTCTAGTCAGGGGAACATTAGCATGCAATGCCTCCTGTCTCAGGCCAGTAGGGGGAGCTGGCTGCCCCTATAAAAGCTGGTACTGAGGGCAGGGTTAGGGAGAACTTGATGGCCTGTCTCAGCATTGAGACTTGTCCCAGAGCAGAGCAGGGACAGACAGTTGCACTGCACCTAATAGGAAGTGTGGCAG
The DNA here is from genome assembly GCF_046119375.1 of Phyllobates terribilis. Taxonomy (NCBI): domain Eukaryota; kingdom Metazoa; phylum Chordata; class Amphibia; order Anura; family Dendrobatidae; genus Phyllobates; species Phyllobates terribilis. The sequence goes on along the minus strand of NW_027362880.1, from coordinate 3,133,471 downwards.
GAGGAGAGCCACAAGCCAGAGACAAGAGGCGAAGAGAGCCTGTCTTGGCAGATAAAAGACTTACTTTACCAGACTTCGGTGTCTGAGGCTGGGAGGATTCTACATCCCCCAGCAGAGAACCAGTCCGCAAGGGACTGCATATTCCTTGGCCTAAGAAGCCTGGAGGCCCTGCCACAACAGAAGGGACCAGCAAAACCGTACAAGGCTGGGAGCAGAAAGGAACCCACGTCGCAGGCCATACAGGCGAGAATACACGGAAAGCTCGGAAACGTGGGCTGTTACCCTATAACGAGGAGATAGCCAGAAGGAGCACAGAAAGCACGGTAGGCCTACACCCTCACCCTGACCAGGGCCAATTTCCCCGTTGTTCTCAGACATCCAGGTCCCCTCCTAGCTGGGAGTGTTTGTGGGTCAATTTACCTGTTCTAGTAAAGACCCTGGACTGCAACCTGTTGTCTGTGTGCTCCTTGCTCCTCCAGCACTATCAGCACTGGGACTCTCACAACCATCACTCCCACCATCTATTATACTGCCCTGGGGCTGCACTCTTCCCGTGGGGAGTCACACTACCCTAGCTGCACACCTCATCAGCCCCAGCGGTCTGCATGCAGCGGCGGTTCCTAATAACCGCAATCCACGGGTGGCGTAGTCGGACATAATCAATAGCACATAACGGACTACCACTGGCCTGACCACCCTGAGCCACGGAACCGGGTTGCCACTACTACTCCCATCGTTCCCCTACTGCCCGGATCCGAGTGCCCCATGGCCCAGGGGGCGAGTCACTACCATCCCCCCACACACAGTATAATGCTTCCACAATACCGCTATCCCCCAATGCACATTAAAATGTTTCCACAGGACTGCCATTTCCCCACATACATTATGTTCCCACAGTATTGTCATTCCCCCACACAAAGTATAGTGTTCCTACAATACTGCCATCTCCCCAGATACAGTTTAATGTTTTCACAGTACCGTCACCCCCCCACACACAGGATAATGTTCCCACAGAAATGGCATTCCCCTCATACACGTTATGATGTTCCCAGAGTACTGCCATCCCCCCATTTTCTAATGTTCCTACAGTACTTTCCCCTACACACAATATGGTACCATCCACCCACAGATAATCAATTAGCCCCATTCTTGGTGCAGATACTAATGAGCCCAGGACCTATGAGATATTTACCACATGATAGTTGAATAGGCTGGGTGATATCACCCATAGCCGCAACCCACGCAGCCGCTATGGCACCCGTGAATTGTAAGGCTTGGTGCAGCCATCTCCTTCCCCAATTTCAGTGACATCCACATTCCTATGATGGTGATAGCATTGAATAGAATAAATCAGATAGGTCTCATCTAACCCGAATATAATAATTGAGTTAGAGGTTCCCATAGGCACAAAGCAAGCATATAACCCCCCAAAAAAAGGGAATGTGCCAGGAACAAAGGTGCAACAATGTCTGTAATAAGAACATGGATTTTATTAGATAAAGTTGAAAGAAAATCATAATACAACACAATTCAAAGAAATCCAGGCACAGAAAGGGACAAACAACAAAAAGCAATAATGGGTGGGTGAGCGAGCCAAAGTAAATATAAGTACAAGTGTGCATGGAGCCAACAAGTGTAGGTAACCATAACGTACAGGTCAATGTGCAAGTCTATTAATGCTCAAAAATAACTTTTCTTCAGTAGTAAAAGATAAAAACGTATTTAGGCAGAGAAAACCAATTAGTGGTCCATAGTGATTAACGATGTCTTAAAGGGGTTTTCCCACAAACAAAAGTTCATTTTAAAAATTGTCTGACCGTGAACGGAGCATACCACATCTCCTGGGCGGGGGAGGAAGGAAAATACAATACAGACATTACAGCAGGGGATCGCAGAGGATTCATTCTGTGAGGTAAAACATTTCACTGCCTGTTTTTAAACAATATTTTACCTCACAAAATGAATCCCCTGCTGTAATGTCTGTATTGTCTTTTCCTTCCTCCCCCGCCCAGGAGATGTGGTATGCTCCGTACACGGTCAGACACAGACAATTTTTAAAATGAACTTTTGTTCGTGGGAAAACCCCTTTAAGTGATATAAGGGATTTCATATAGCATGCACAAACAGTAAAAGGTAAAAAACTGCAGTATCGCTGCCGCTATAGTACGATCAGATAGGCAACGAGCCGCAATCTCAAAGCACCGTATGCCCTGGTGCAAATAATAATGATAAAAAGAAAAGAGATGCGCTGTAAACCACTCATAAAATACCAAGAGAGTGATTCCTACCCGTCATAGAGAAAATGGTAGTCCAAATGAAGATATACGCGTGCAGCTTCCAGGGGTCCTGTGAAGAAGTCACAACTGCAACTAGAGGTGATGGACAAGTGCCGGAGTCTGTAGAACAAGCTGCAGAAAATGGCTTCAAACGGCGTATTAAGAGATAGAGGGCTGCAGAGACTCTCAGAGACTCGGGCTTTCAGGTACATGCAGCCATTGCACTAGGTGGATACAGGGATGAAGATCATGGGGGAGAAGGACTGCAGACAGCCTGATCAGTGTGCCGGCCGGTCACACCTGCAGGACCGCTGATAATCAAGGATGTGAGCGCTTGGTATCTGAGTGGCGTCACAACAGCTGGGGGATTCCACTGAGGGAAAAACAGTCCAGCGCTTATCCGACGCGTTTCCGATGTCACAGCCTCCTTCGTCAGGGATTTCACCCATGATCTTCATCCCTGTATCCACCTAGTGCAACGGCTGCATGTACCTGAAAGCCCGAGTCTCTGAGAGTCTTTGCAGCCCTCTATCTCCGGTGTTAATACGCCGTTTGAACCCATTTTCTGCAGCACTCACGGCTTGTCCTACAGACTCGGTACTTGTCCATCACCTATAGTTGCAGTTGTGACTTCTTCAAAGGACCCCTGGAAGCTGCATGCGTATATCTTCATTTGGACTACCATTTTCTCTATGACAGGCAGGAATCACTCTTTTGGTATTTTGAGTGGTTTGCAGCGCATCTCTTTTCTTTTTACCATGCACAAAGTTATCTTCACATGAGTATGATCAGGTCACTTACCAAGGGACCCGACACGTGTTTCACCACCGACGGTAGTTGCAGCATTAGAGGTATGGGGTGTACTGACTAACAAAATAAGTTCTATGCTAACTGCGCTCTATAAAAGCGCCTATAGAAACTTTAGAGCAATGCAATCCAGATCTTGAACTTAAAAATTGGTAACTTTTGGGTATTACATCAATTGGAGATTTGTATAAAAAGGAGGAATCAACCTCCTTCTCTTCATGTACAATTAAATATAATCTACCATATAAAGATTTCTATACAGTGGCATGCAAAAGTTTGTGCACCCCTGGTCAAAATGACTTACTCTAATCTCTTAAAGGGCTAAAGTTAAAGATGACACATTTCCTTTGTGTTTTAGGCAAGAATATATATATATACTGAATATAGTCATTTTTTTCAATTTAACAATTACAAAAATGAAAATGGGTTGATGCAAAAGTTTGGGCACCTTTGAAAATTTGTGCGCTCAGATAACTTTGACCAAGGTTTCAGACCTTAATTAGACTGTCAGGGTTATAGCTTGTTCACTATTGTCATTAGGAAAGGCCAGGAGAAGCAAATTTCGCAGCATTATAAAAACCCAGCCTTTTCTAACCTTGTGCTAAAAAACAGCAGCCATGGGTACTTCTAAGCACCTGCCTAGTACACCAAAAATGAAAATGGTGGAGGCGCACAAAGCAGGAGGCTTTAAGAAGATAGCATAGTGTTTTCAAGTTGCCCTTTCCTCAGTTAAGAAATGACAGTTAACAGGAACAGTGGAGGTCAAGATAAAGTCTGGAAGACCAAGCAACATTACAGTAAGAACTACTAGTAGTATTGCTAGAGAGGCAAATCAGAACCCCTAATTGACTGCAAAATACCTTCCTAAAGATTTAGCAGGCTCAGGAGTTGTGGTTCATTGTTCTACTGTTCAGAGACGCATGCACAAATATCACCTTCTTGGAAGATTCATCAGAAGAAAACCTGTCCTGCATCCTCACCATAAAATTCAGCATCAGAAGTATGCAAAAGAACATATAAAACAAGCCTGATGCATTTTGGAAACAAGTCCTGTGGAACGATGAGGTTAAAATAGAACTCAAAATCCACAATAGACTACCCCTCAAAAGGCGCAAGATAAAGGTTTCACAATTGCCCTGATATGAACACCATTGAACATATGTGGCTAGACCTCACAATCGCAGTGCATGCAAGACGACCCAGGAATCTCACAGAACTGGAAGAATTTGCCAAGGAAAAATGGATGAAAATCCCTCAAACAAGAATTGAAAGACTCTTGGCTGGCTACTAGGTAGTAACCATGCACAGTGCCCAAACTTTTGCATGGGCCTATTTTACTTTTTGTAATTTTTAAAAAGTAAAAGATGATATCACTGTCCCTAACTTCAGACAAATCGAACATTAAGAGGGAATCGGAGAGAAGTCAAACCCTGGCTTCCTGTTGATGATCAATACGTCCAAGGTGGGGACAGTGAAGCTGGCGCTGATTGGGCGCAGGGCTCGTGTGATGTAACAACCTTACGAACCCCGGAAACACGAATACCGACACCGCCGCAACGGAGCTGGCAAGGAAGGTGAGTATGAGTGTTTTTATGTTAACGAGGTCAAATATGAGGAATAACAAGAGATTGTCCTAGTAGTGGGCAACCCCTTTAAAAAGTTTTTTTTACATTTTTATATTAAAACATATCCAACATTCTGATCATGAAAAAGCCTTCTCCCCTGTGTGACTTCTCCGATGTTTATTAAGAGTTGATTTACGTGTAAACCATTTCCCACATTGGGAACATGAAAAAGGCTTCTCCCCTGTGTGAATTCTCTGGTGTTTAACAACATCTGAGTTATTGCTAAAACATTTCCCACATTCTGAACATGAAAAAGGCTTCTCTCCGGTGTGAATTCTCTGGTGTTTAACAAAATTTGATTTATGGTTAAAACATTTTCCACATTCTGAACATGAAAAAGGTTTCTCCCCTGTGTGGGTTCTCTGGTGGCAATTAAGATTTGATTTTTGGTTAAACCATTTCCCACATTCTGAACATGAAAAAGGCTTCTCCCCTGTGTGGGTTCTCTGATGGCAATTAAGACTCGATTTATGGCTAAAACATTTCCCACATTCTGAACATGAAAATGGCTTCTCCCCTGTGTGAGTTTTCTGGTGTCTTACAAGATCTGATTTCTGGTTATAACATTTCTCACACTTGGAACAAAAAAATCTATTCTCTGCTGTGTGGAATTGTTCAAGTTTAAGAAAGGACTTTTCGAAGGGAAAACTATTTCCATATTCTGAACTTGAAAATGACTTATTTGCTTTATCATCAGTTCGTTTTTTAATGCTTATTTTGTGACTTTGATTTTCCTTAGTAGTCGGTAATGAATCAGAAGACAGGACCTGTTTCAAAGGATCAGATGACAGATCTTTGCTGTGAAGGGATGATGGTATATCTGGAGTAATGGCATTCACTTCAATTGTATATTGTGGGATCTTAAGATCATCTGATTTAAAAATTGAAGATGTCGGCTGTCCCTCTGATCTCCTGGTGCAGTTATCTGCCAAGGAAAAAAAACAATTATTATTTTAGAATAAAATATCGTTGAATTTTATATATTATGACATTTCTACTTAAACTGTCCGTAAAAACGGCAAGTTTTGCAAAAATATGGAATTATTCACTAAGACACTGACAGATCACAGTTTAATAGAAAACCTCATATAATGAACCAGTAAAGTGTAGTGTTCAACTATTTGTTCATTCTGCCTCCAAAATATGGAATAAAAAGCCACCAATATTATGTAAGCTAAAATAATACCAATAAAAACTTCTACTCATCTCATAAAAAACAAGTCCCCACTCAAGTCATTCATCTGTCGGTGGAAAAACAGGTTTCCACATTAATAGTGTCTCAAAGGCTCTTGAAAAGCAACATGGCTTCCATAAACCAATCCAGCAATATCCGCTCTACCAAAGTCAAATCTCCCCCTTGCTTCTAAGCCTTGCAGTGTACCCAAACCACATTTAGGATCCATGTATTTGGCATTACTATAGTGAGAAGAACCCACTTAATTTACGGTGTGTGTCTCCTGGAACACGATCTGGGCACTATGTGTTGGGTAATAAAATGGCAAATGTACAAGATTCATTCTCCAACATCCACTGCATGCTAATTTCCGGAAAGTGCATGTGGAGTCAAAATAGTCACTACTCCTATAGATTAATTCATTGAGGGTTATAGTTTAAAAAATGGAGTCACTTTATGGGGATTTCTACTGCTCTGGTTTTCTGCCATTTTGTCATATTAGGGATTCTGCAAATGGGGTGTCCCATCTCCTCTGGGATCTGCTCCCGTGAAGTCTGCTTCTGTCACCAGACGCCTTATTCATTCTGCAGGCGTCGCTGGTAATGGTGGAGAAGTCAGAACCAGAAGCTCTGGGTGACGCAGGCTCTATCCAGCCACTAAGAATAGGGCGTAAGATAATACTAAGAAAATGGAGTAGATAGCACCAAGCCTGTTTGTGGGGCCATCTTTTGAGCTGCCAGGTGACCATGAACAGTGCCCCCAATACAATGTGTCTGCAAACTATTCCAGCAAGATCTGCATTCATATAGCTAAATGTCACTCCTTCCCTTCTTAACCTGCCATGTTCCCAGACAGTAGTGTACAACCGTATATAGGGGATTGTCGGATTCAAAAGAAGATGGAAAATAATTTGTAAGGTCCATTTGTTTCCTATTATCCTTTGTGAAGAATTCCAAAGTTATCACCACATAAAGTGACACACGTCAGATTCGAAAAATGGGCCCAGATAGGAACACAAAACTGGCTGCAGGAAGGGGTTAAATCAGAGTATTTTGGGCACAAAATACTGTAGTCAAAAACTGTTACTATAGACAATAACAAATCATAAAAGTTAAGTTTGGTCATAAAGACTGGACCTGGTCTTGTAGGGACCATATGAGCACATTCAGCAGCACAGAAGGGAGAGAAGGTGGATTCATCCTAGAAGATATCAGGATTCTAGGAAGCCAACAGCATCATTACTCTCCACTTTCTCTTACAGACCCATCATAATGTTTTTCTTCAAGTGATTTTTTAACTTGTCAGCACATTATACGTATGTTGTCATTTGGCTTTATAGTTCACAAACCTGGGCAGGTAACGGTCAGCATCTTCTAATCCCGGGGGGAGGTGGATCCTCCAGGTTGTAAGTTCTACAGAAAAGGTCTTTCAATGCCCAAAGTTATTTGAACAGTTTTGGATGGAGGAGAATGTTGTGGTCTGGAGGCAAAATGGTGATCACACGATTGTGATATAGCCGGACTACACGACCAATAAAGCATCCACAGCCGGTGACTGAGAAGAATCTGTGACTTCTCAGCATTTAGTGGTTACTACTCACCTGGGTAGTCATATGTAGGAATCTCCTCTTTACACCGCTCATCATCCCTCACATATGTCTCTGTAGTATTAATATGGGTCAGATCTTCACCCTGAAACAAATATTGTAAAACTCACAGACAGATGGAGAAGTCCCATCTATGATCAGCTCTAATCCTGTCATCTCCACCGTTCTCATTAAACAAGTATAAAACACATAATACTGGTGGATAAAACAAGACTGAACACAAGACCATCACAGCCGTCTACACATCATAGGGGAGATCTCATGACACCTTCTCTCCATCTACCTGATGATCCGGAGGAACATTGGGATCTTCTTGTTTCCAGTCCTGTGGAAGAAGAGGACGGGGACATCTTTCTGGTGTTGTCCTCTTACCGGATAGATCTGGAGGAAACACATACACGGACTGAATTTATTCTTTACATACAGATAATTATAGACCGTGTGTGTTCAGTCCTGTCTATTACCTGGTGATGTGATGGGCTGGGGAACCGCCATCATGATGTCCCTGTACAAATCTTTGTGTCCTTCTAAATACTCCCACTCCTCCATGGAGAAATAGACGGCGACATCCTGACACCTTATAGGAACCTGACACATACAATGATACTGTTATCCCCCTGATCCCTCCATAGCGTTACTGTGTAATGTCCCAGCATTCCCAGCAGTGTCACCTCTCCAGTCAGCAGCTCAATCATCTTGTAGGTGAGTTCTAGGATCTTCTGGTCATTGATGTCCTCATGTATCAGGGGTTGAGGTGGAGGACCCGTGATTGGGCTCAGGGGTCTTTCCCATCCCTCAGACACAGGGTCCTGACAGCACTCACTAGAGGTCTTCTTCACTACTGTGTAATCCTGGTTATGGAGAGACACATTAATAAATCTCACTACAGACATTGCCAGAGTCCTCACCTCTCCAGTTCTGTCCATCTGTTATTCCCATAGATAAGAATGATGTAATGTGACGTCATCAGAATCTCTCACCTCTCCAGTAAGCCGGAAGAGGATCTCTAGGGTGAGGTGTAATATCCTCTCCGCCATCTTGTCTCTGTCCATATCCATTCTTGATGGGTGATTCAGAAAAATTCTCTTATATAGAAGATCTTCACTGAGAGGATCTGATATTGTAGAGACCTGAATGAGAAGAAAATGAGCCGATGTAACATCATAAAAATCCAGTGTAATAATACAATTACTGAAGACAATGAGGGAAAACATATTAGGAGATAGAAGGTGTAGATGTTGTATTCTCTAGTCTTGTATAAATGGAACACAAGTTGAATTGCTGACTATGACATCTCCTTCATGCACTTTTCTGTGTTTGTCATGGCAGAACTGTTGGAGGATTATTAAAGGTGATAGTTTTCCCACCAATTAGAGGGGACACCTGTGGATATCGGTGTTTTTTTTACCTGCTACAGTTCTGGTGATTTACTCGTTAAAGTGCTCTTGTGGTAAAGTGGACGTTGGACAAACATCACGATCAATTACAATCAGACTGAAGGAACATCGTCCTCTATCCGGCTCTATGAATCTAGGATGAAATCCACTGCGGCCCCTGCAAGAAAAGAATGAAGAAGAGCAGAAGTTTGGGGAGACCACAATGGCCAGACATTTCTCGGAGATAAAAGTTCTGATGTACGATGGTCGGTGTTAGAAGAGGTTCTATAAGACAGTGTTCCCCAACTCCAGTCCTCAAGGCCCACCAACAGGTCATGTTTTCAGGATTTCCTTAGTATTGCTCAGGTGATGTAATTATCACCTGTGAAATCCTGAAAACATGACCTGTTGGTGGGCCTTGAGGACTGGAGTTGGGGAACACTGCTGTAAGACCCAATACGACCGGCCAATCACAGTAATGCCAGTATCCAACATGGCTACCGCATTACTGTGTATGGCGCGCAATCCCGCATGTTTATTGGCTGCGTAACAGCAGCAATTATTGTGTTGGATGGAACTAGGAGATGAATAATGGCGTTGTGTGAGGACTTCTCTGGGCTTCTGTCCTTCATCCTGCAGTCGTCTGAATGGATCTAATGTGGACGGGAACCAGCTAAGCCGCATTCTGTCCACAGCTGTTACCTCACTGTTCACACCACACAGAGACCCCAAAAGAGTCCCCGTGCTGAAGGGGTTAATGCCCCCTGCGCCCAGTAATGGGGGTCTCCACATACCTCCACCTGCAGAGCCGCCACCACATATATGGCTGCTCTGTGCGCACAGGAGCTGTGATGAGGTCACAGGAGGGGAGGAGTCAGGGGTCACATGATCAGGGGCCTCAGTGGATGCAGGACTCTGCTGTTCTGGTTGTCATGGTGCTGGATGAGCTGAAGTTTATGTGTGGGGTCAGGAGGGGTTTACAGTGTGGATGTAGCAGAGCCGCGCGTGTACGAGGTGTACGGAGCGGAGCCGCGCGTGTACGAGGCGTACGGAGCGGAGCCGCCCGTGTACGAGGCGTACGGAGCGGAGCCGCGCGTGTACGAGGCGTACGGAGCGGAGCCGCGCGTGTACGAGGCGTACGGAGCGGAGCCGCGCGTGTACGAGGCGTACGGAGCGGAGCCGCGCGTGTACGAGGCGTACGGAGCGGAGCCGCGTGTACGAGGCGTACGGAGCGGAGTCGCGCGTGTACGAGGCGTACGGAGCGGAGCCGCGCGTGTACGAGGCGTACGGAGCGGAGCCGCGCGTGTACGAGGCGTACGGAGCGGAGCCGCGCGTGTACGAGGCGTACGGAGCGGAGCCGCGCGTGTACCAGGCGTACGGAGCGGAGCCGCGTGTACGAGGCGTACGGAGCGGAGCCGCGTGTGTACGAGGCGTACGGAGCGGAGCCGCGTGTGTACGAGGCGTACGGAGCGGAGCCGCGTGTGTACGAGGCGTACGGAGCGGAGCCGCGCGTGTACAAAGCGTACGGAGCGGAGCCGCGCGTGTATGAGGCGTACGGAGCGGAGCCGCGCGTGTATGAGGCGTACGGAGCGGAGCCGCGCGTGTACGAGGCGTACGGAGCGGAGCCGCGTGTGTACGAGGTCTATGGAGCGGAGCTGTGTGTGTATGATGTGTACGGAGCGGAGCCGTGTGTGTACGGAGATTAGCCGTGTGTGTACGTCGTGTATGGAGCGGAGCCGCGCGTGTACGAGGCGTACGGAGCAGAGCCGCGTGTGTACGAGGTCTATGGAGCGGAGCTGTGTGTGTATGATGTGTACGGAGCGGAGCCGTGTGTGTACGGAGATTAGCCGTGTGTGTACGTCGTGTATGGAGCGGAACCGTGTGTGTACGAGGTGTACGGAGCAGAGCCGTTTGTGTACGAGGTGTACGGAGCGGAGCCGCGTGTGTATGAGGTGTACGGAGCGGAGCCGCGTGTGTATGAGGTGTACGGAGCGGAGCCGCGTGTGTACGAGGCGTACGGAGCAGAGCCGTGTGTGTACGAGGCGTACGGAGCAGAGCCGCGCGTGTACAAAGCGTACGGAGCGGAGCCGCGCGTGTACGAGGCGTACGGAGCGGAGCCGCGCGTGTACGAGGCGTACGGAGCGGAGCAGCGTGTGTACGAGGTCTATGGAGCGGAGCTGTGTGTGTATGATGTGTACGGAGCGGAGCCGTGTGTGTACGGAGATTAGCCGTGTGTGTACGTCGTGTATGGAGCGGAGCCGTGTGTGTACGAGGTGTACGGAGCAGAGCCGTGTGTGTACGAGGTGTACTGAGCGGAGCCGCGTGTGTACGAGGTGTATGGAGCGGAGCCGCGTGTGTACGAGGTGTACGGAGCAGAGCCGTGTGTGTACGAGGTGTACGGAGCAGAGCCGCGTGTGTACGAGGTGTATGGAGTGGAGCCGTGTGTGTACGAGGTGTACACAGGTTCGGTCGGAGACACCGCGGCTCCTTATCAGACTGTAGAAGAACTGACACTGGACACTTGGTAAAACTGCGCTCGGACGTCTCTTGTTTCTCGCGCAGATATTGATAACATAAGATGGAGTCAGACGAACCCTCCTACAAAACCTGATAACAAAGTCATTACTACAGGACTGGATGAGAAAGGGATTTATTCTACAAGAAACGCTGGGGCCACAAATGAGAGAATCCGGGCCCCGTGGCTGGATACTCTGGGCCCCCAGCGTGTTAGGAGCAGACGGGGTCTTTGTCCCTGGAGCTTCTCTGCTCGGTATAATGAGACTCTGATCTTGTTCTTATAAAGAGGGTTGGAGTAAAATAGAAGCTGCTGAATATGAGGACCTTGTCTGATCTCTATGTCCTTGTGTACAGAGCTATGGAGATAGCGCTATTCTCTGTATAATAGATGTGATGTCTCTGGAGCCCTAATATTCCTGTACAGGGGTCTCTGTAGAGAAAATCTTACCGCAGCATTATGGATTCGGAGAAGGGAAAAGGGATTGGGGACATTTTATTGTAATTTCCCTTAAAAAAACAACTAATAAGTAACTGATTATAGTAAGTGTTTTGTTTTCCCACCATTTTGTTTGTAGGAGAAGTAAAGAGCCGAGGCTGTAGAAGCTTTATCTCCAGAAGTCTACAAAAGAGGGAGGATTGGCAACTCCAAATGTCCTTGTCTGTTTTGGGATTGGGAGTTAGGAAAAGGGGCAGGAGAATATTTTAGGGTTTTTTTGGGAGCAGGAGATGCAATATTTGTTCATATAGTGTAAATTTATGAATATGGTTAGGTTCAGAAATATTTGGACAGTAACTGAATCTTTGTGATTTCAGTTCTGCATGTCACTAATTTGGATTTAAAATAAAAAAACTGAGATGTAATTGAAGTGGAGACTTTGAGGTTTAATAATAATAATAATAATAATAATAATAATTAAAGGGGTTGAACAAAAATATCCTGTAAAACGTTTAGGAATTGCAACTATTTTTCTACAAAGCCTCCTCATTTCAGGGACTCAAAAGTAATTGGACAAATTAACTTTACTGTAAATAAAATTTTCATGTTTAATACTTTGTAGTGAATTGTTATCTGTATCTGACAGAAGGCAACTGAACAGGATTCATAGAATCATAGAATGGTAGAGTTGGAAGGGACCTCCTGGGTCATCTGGTCCAACCCCCTGCTCAAAGCAGGATTCACTAGATCATCTCAGACAGATGTCTGTCCAGCCTCTGTTTGAAGACGTCCATTGAAGGGGAACTCACCACCTCTCGTGGCAGCCTGTTCCACTCATTAATCACCCTGTCAAAAAGTTTTCTCTAATATCTAATCTGTGTCTCCTCCCATTTAGTTTCATCCCATTGCTTCTAGTCTTTCCTTGTGCAAATGAGAATAAAGATGATCCTTCTACAATGTGACAGCCCTTGACATATTTGTAGACAGCTATTAAGTCTCCTCTCAGTCTTCTTTTTTGCAAGCTAAACATTCCCAAATCCTGCAACCGTTCTTCATAGGACATGGTTTGCAGACCAGTCACCATTCTGGTCGCTCTTCTCTGAACTTGCTCCAATTTGTCTATGTCTTTTTTAAAATGTGGTGCCCAAAACTGGACACAGTATTCCAGATGAGGTCTGACCAAAGAGGAGTAAAGTGCGATAATGACTTCACGTGATCTAGACTGTATGCTTCTGTTAATACATCCCAGAATTGTATTTGCCTTTTTTGCTGCTGCATCACACTGTTGACTCATGTTCAGTCTATGATCTATTAGTATACCTAAGTCTTTTTCACATGTACTGTTGCTTAGCTCTATTCCTCCCATTCTGTATATGCTTTTTTCATTTTTATTGCCCAGATGTAGTACTTTGCATTTTTCCCTGTTAAAAACCATTCTGTTGGTTGCTGCCCACTGCTCCAGTTTATTTAGGTCTTTTTGAATCCTCTCTCTCTCTTCTCTAGTATTAGCTATCCCTCCTAGCTTTGTGTCATCAGCAAATTTAATCAGTTTACCCTCAATTTCTTCATCTAAATCATTGATAAAGATGTTGAACAATACAGGTCCCAGGACGGAGCCCTGTGGTACCCCACTTGAGACATTCATCCAGCTGGATGTGAAGCCATTTACAACCACCCTTTGAGTCCGATCACTAAGCCAGTTGTGAATCCACCTAACAGTTGCCTGGTCCATTGCATACTTGGTAATTTTTTCAATAAGGATGGTGTGAGATGCTTTGTCAAATGCTTTGCTGAAGTCAAGATATACTATATCTACAGCATTTCCCTGATCCACCCAGTCAGTGATTCTGTCATAGAAGGAAATTAAGTTAGTCTGACATGACTTGTTAGTTACAAACCCATGCTGACTCTGGTTAATCACTTCATTCTTATCCATGTACTTACATACATGTTGTTTAATAATTTGTTGAAAGATCTTTCCTGGTATAGAAGTCAGACGCATCGGCCTATAGTTCCCTGGGTCCACCTTCTTCCCCTTTTTGAAGATAGGAACAACATTTGCTCTTCTCCAGTCTTCTGGGACTTCTCCTGCTCTCCAAGAATTTTCAAAGATTATGGAGAGTGGTTCTAAAATTTCTTCTACGATCTCCTTCAGTACTCTGGGGTGTAATTCATCTGGACCTGGAGACTTGAACTCATTTATGTTAGCTAAATATTCCCTCACAATCTTTCTGTTTACAGATAACTTGGATTCTTCTATTCCTTTAAAAGGACAGTGAAGATCAGTTGATGTTACATTTTCTTTCTGAGAGAAAACAGATGCAAAATAGGAATTAAAAAGTTTGGCCTTCTCAACATCCTCTCTTACCATTTCTCCATTTTCATCCTGTAAAAATCCTATAGCATCTTTGACTTTTCTTTTACTTTTGACATACCCCCAAAATTCTTTTTTATTGCTTTTGACATCTCTTGCAAGCCTTAATTCATTGTCAGCTTTAGCTAACCTGATACGTGCCCTGCAGGATCTGCAGACTGCATTATAATCTTCTTTAGATATGCCTCCCTCTTTCCATTTAATAAACATTTCTTTCTTTCTTTTTAGCATGTGTTTAAGTTCTGTGTTCATCCATCCTGGTTTCCTTAAATGCTTCCCATTCTTCCTACTTTTCGGGATTGTTAACGATTGTGCTTTGAGAATCTCATTTTTAAAAATTTCCCATCCTTCCTGGACATTTTTGTCCTTAAGGACATCCAGCCATTGGATCCCTCCTATTCTCTTTCTGAGTCTCTTAAAATCTGCCTTTCTAAAATCTAACCTTGAAGTTTGAGTCTTCACATGTCTTCCTCCTCTAGTTATCCAAAATTCTATAATAGCATGATCGCTGCCTCCTAGGGTCCCAGCCACCTTTACCTCCTCAACCATGTCCTCACTGTTTATAAGGATTAGATCCAAAGTAGCAGATCCCCTTGTTTTCTCCCCTACCTTTTGGAAGATAAAGTTGTCAGCAAGAGAGGATAAGAATTTGCTTGACCTGTTAGTTTTACTTGAGAGAGACTCCCAACAAATGTCTGGATAGTTGAAATCTCCCATGACCACTACGTCATATTTTTTGGAGAACTTGGTCATTTGATACATAAAGAGTTCATCCATATCTTCAGCTTGCCCAGGTGGCCTGTAATAAATGCCTACAATGGTGTCCTTTCCGTTGTTCTCTCCTTGTATTCTTACCCAAACAGTTTCCACAGAACTCCCAGTCTCTGAAGCTTCAATCTGTGCAGATATGCGCTTTTCTAACATACAATGCGACACCTCCTCCTCGTTTATCAAGTCTGTTTCTTGCAAATAAGTTGTATCCTTTTAGCCTTTTATTCCAATCATGTGTATCGTCCCACCAAGTTTCAGTGATTCCAATGACATCATATTTCTTTTCCTGCATTAGTAGTTCCAATTCTCCTTGTTTGTTGCCCATGCTTTGTGCATTTGTATAAAAACATTTTAGTTTGTGATTGGTTTCTCTTCCTCCCATATTTTTATTATTTAAATTGTTTTGTCTTTGTTCTTCCTTTCTACTTCCAGTAGCAGAGATCTCAATAGTATTTGTCAGCTGTATGGCTTTTTCTGGCCTTTTGCTTCCCTTCCCACATTGTTCTAGTTTAAAGCTCTCCTTATGAATGTAGCAAGGCGACTTCCAAATACATGTTTTCCAGTCTTCGTAAGGTGCACCCCATCTCTAGCAAGTAGTCCATCGTATAGGTAATTCATTCCGTGATCCAGAAATCCAAATCCTTGTTGACGGCACCATCGACGTAGCCAGTTGTTCACCTGTAGAATCTTATTCCACCTCATTGTTACATGGCCATCCACTGGGAGGATGGATGAGAAGACCACCTGCGCTCCCAATTCTTTCACTTTCTTGCCTAAGTCTTCAAAGTCACTGCAGATGGTTTCCAGGTCCTTTCTTGCTGTGTCATTTGTCCCCACATGTATTAGCAGGAATGGGTAGTGATCTGTAGGTCTGAAGAGTCTTGATATCCTGTCAGACACAGCTTTAATTTTTGCTCCTGGAAGACAGCACATTTCTCTTGAGGTTATGTCTGGTCTGCAGATAGCGGCCTCTGTTCCTCTTAACAGGGAATCCCCCATGACCACCACTCTCCGTTTTTTCTTCACAACATTCTTCTTTCTCCATCCAGGAGGATTCTGAGGGCTTACAAGGTTATTCATTGCTGGCAAAGTCTTATCTTGCTGTATTTCTTCATGGTTCTCCTGCGAGAGAGCCTGGTACTGGTTCCTGAGCAGTATGGGTGCTGACTGCCTCTCGATCCTCCTGCTTCTGTGGGTCACATGCTTCCATTCCTCTGTTTCCTCAGGTGCAGTTCGAATTTCTTCTCTTTCTGAATCATGAAGAGATAATTCTGCTCTGTCTAAGAACTCTTCACCTTCCTTAATGATTTTCAAGGTAGTTAACCTCTCTTCTAGATTTTGCAACTTTTCCTCCAACAGGGACACAAGCTTGCATTTCTGGCATGTGAAGTTTGGCTTTTCCACTGGCAAGTCTGTGAACATGTAGCAGGATATGCAGCTCACCAAATGGCTCCTAGACTCTTCCATGTTCTTACTATTAATGTTCTGAAAACAGTGAAAAAAGTTTAAAAAAAAAGCCTCAAAGCCTCCCCTGGTTTACCGATGTCCTCTTTTCAGCTCCAACAGCCAAAATCCAGTGTTCTTTGAGCTCGCGGACACTCTTCACTTACCCCAAAATGCAGTGGGAATATGCAAATTATCTCCTCAGGACTCCTCCCCTGGTTTACCGATGTCCTCTTTTCAGCTCCAACAGCCAAAATCCAGTGTTGTTTGAGCTCGCGGAGACTCTTCACTTACCCCAAAATGCAGTGGGAATATGCAAATTATCTCCTCAGGACTCCTCCTCTGGTTTACCGATGTCCTCTTTTCAGCTCCAACAGCCAAAATCCAGTGTTCTTTGAGCTCGCGGAGACTCTTCACTTACCCCAAAATGCAGTGGGAATATACAAATTATCTCCTCAGGACTCCTCCCCTGGTTTACCGATGTCCTCTTTTCAGCTCCAACAGCCAAAATCCAGTGTTGTTTGAGCTCGCGGAGACTCTTCACTTACCCCAAAATGCAGTGGGAATATGCAAATTATCTCCTCAGGACTCCTCCTCTGGTTTACCGATGTCCTCTTTTCAGCTCCAACAGCCAAAATCCAGTGTTCTTTGAGCTCGCGGACACTCTTCACTTACCCCAAAATGCAGTGGGAATATGCAAATTATCTCCTCAGGACTCCTCCCCTGGTTTACCGATGTCCTCTTTTCAGCTCCAACAGCCAAAATCCAGTGTTCTTTGAGCTCGTGGAGACTCTTCACTTACCCCAAAATGCAGTGGGAATATGCAAATTATCTCCTCAGGACTCCTCCCCTGGTTTACCGATGTCCTCTTTTCAGCTCCAACAGCCAAAATCCAGTGTTCTTTGAGCTCGCAGAGACTCTTCACTTACCCCAAAATGCAGTGGGAATATGCAAATTATCTCCTCAGGACTCCTCCCCTGGTTTACCGATGTCCTCTTTTCAGCTCCAACAGCCAAAATCCAGTGTTCTTTGAGCTCGCGGAGACTCTTCACTTACCCCAAAATGCAGTGGGAATATGCAAATTATCTCCTCAGGACTCCTCCCCTGGTTTACCGATGTCCTCTTTTCAGCTCCAACAGCCAAAATCCAGTGTTCTTTGAGCTCGCGGAGACTCTTCACTTACCCCAAAATGCAGTGGGAATATGCACATTATCTCCTCAGGACTCCTCCCCTGGTTTACCGATGTCCTCTTTTCAGCTCCAACAGCCAAAATCCAGTGTTCTTTGAGCTCGCGGAGACTCTTCACTTACCCCAAAATGCAGTGGGAATATGCAAATTATCTCCTCAGGACTCCTCCCCTGGTTTATTCTCACGGACCCTAAATCAATTACCATTTTTTTCGGAGGAACATAAATCTATATTAATTAAACCTATTTCTTTGGAAGAGATTGCCACTACAATTAAAAATTTGAAACCAAACAAAGCTCCTGGACCTGATGGATACACTTCTGATTTCTTTAAATCCTTAACAGAAGAGGTGTCCCCACTATTAGTACCGATCTTCAACAGGATAATCTGTGGCAATCCCATTCTCCGATCCGCAAATATGGTTTATGTCAAGTTATTACTAAAACCAGACGAAGATCCATTATCCCCCAATTCATACAGACCGATTTCACTTACAAATATCGACATTAAGCTTTTATCCAAAATAATGGCTGATAGACTGGTCTCCATTCTACCTCACCTTATATCTCCTGCACAAGCAGGCTTTGTTAAGGGTCGCTCAGCCACACTAAATATTAGGAAAGTATTGTTGGCGCTCGATAAAGGTCTTTCTACTCCTGATCTAAAGGGATCCTCAGCAATTATCTCCCTTGACGCCGAAAAGGCCTTTGATAATATAAATTGGGATTGGTTATACATGGTTTTGACTAAAATGTCATTGTCAGGCCCCTTTTTTAATCATATTCGTAATTGATATACGTCTCCTAAAGCCCAGGTATATACCCCGCGTTTTCTATCCTCTCCCTTCCCTCTTGAAAAGGGAACGAGACAAGGATGTCCTCTATCCCCCTTACTTTTTAATCTGGCTCTAGAACCCTTAGTCCGTATTTTGTCAGACCCTAGAACTTTTCGGGCATCCAATTTAACAAAAAATCAGTTCAGGCGGCTTTTTTTGCAGATGACATCATTCTGTTCATGTCAGATCCCTTCCTACAGTTACCTCTGGTGTTGGATCTACTTAAGAATTTTGGCTCATATTCTGGTTTCAAAATAAACACAAAAAAATGTGAATTGCTACCATTAACTGAAAAGGGTATGAAACTCTACCCAAAGAAATCTTTTTGTGATATTAACATAACTACATCCCATATTACCTATCTGGGTATAAAAATAGGATGGCTACCTTCTTCTCTATATACATTAAATTATCCCCCCCTCATCAAAAAAATTACTGATCAGTTGAAGTCGTGGCAGGATTTGCCCTTGTCTTTCTTGGGTAGGGCGCATGTCGTTAAGATGATAAGCACCTCGAAAATTATGTATCAGCTCCAAACTCTGCCATTACTATTGAAACACTCCGACGTAATCACACTTAATAAGGCCTTCAGTCATTTTATATGGAGAGGAAAACCTCCTAGGATTAGCCTTGACAAACTTATGTCGTCCAAGGATGATGGAGGCATCAATTTTCCAAGTATAAGAAATTATAACCTGGCTTGTCTTTTTCGCTACATAATTGACTGGCTCCACAAAAGACATACATACTCTGATTACTCTTTGGAATCAGACTATGCTTACCCCTTTAATTTAACTGCTCTTCTACACTCTCGCTACTCTTCCCTACCCCCAGCAATCAAAAAATCTGTGACTCTTAAAGACACCATTTCCACTTGGAAAGCGGTTAGAAAGAAATATGGCCTTTCTTTCAGAGTTTCTAAGCACCTGCCGCTATGGCGGAATCCGGAATTTCCACAGGGCAGTGAAAATAAATTATTTATGAAATGGCAGCAAGCAGGTATACATGGCATATCCCACCTACTCCACCCAAACGATCGAGATGGTTGACGTTCCCGGAATGTATAGATAAATATGATCTACCTCTGCAGCATGGCCTCCAATTTGAACAAATTAGATTATCCATTATGTCAAACTTAAAGGATGTCACCTTCGAGACCTTTCAAAACGAATTAGATATAATTTTACTATCTCCAACTGGTACTCCCTCAATTTCTAGTCTTTACTCGGCTATGAAATCTAATTTATTAAAGATACACCCTGATGTCTTCTTTAAATATTGGAAGCAACAATTAGATGATGTTGAAATCCCTACTAAGATCAGATCGGGTTGGAATATATTTAGAAAATACATTATAAACGAATCATGGAGAGAGACTCAGTATAAAATAATACATGGGGCCATTTACGTGTTTAACATACCGAAAAAAGATCCCTTGTCAAATAGGATGATTGCTTGCCCTAAATGTCATCACCCATACTCTGATCTTATGCGCGGCCTATGGTCCTGCCCTGATTCAACAGTATACTGGAATCAAGTATCAGATGTGATAAAGACTATTTGGGGCCCAGGATACAATCTCTCTCCATATGTAGCAATATTACATCATTGGGATAAACCAGAAAACCCTGACCAAAAATCAAAAGGCCCCCCAAAACTGCTTCATACTCTACTCCTCCTGGCAAAAAAACAGTTACTTAAACATTGGCTGGATCCTATCATTCCCCCATAGCAGAGCTAATAATCCAAATGAACCATTTTATGGGAGTGGAGCAATTAGATGCCCTTAGTAACAAGGAACAGCAAGCTGGCAAATTTCTATCAAAATGGAAACAGTTTATTATAACTTGCCGTTCTATGTCTGAAAAGAATAAAATTGTCCAACCATTTACTTCTACAGAATGGTATATTCTGGAGGATCTAAATAATAACCTAGGACTCTTACGTGTTAACTAAAGCAGGGGAGAAATTCATCACAATGTATCGTTATTTAATTAATTCCATTGATTGTAGATGACTGTAACTTGCTAATACTGAGTTTAGATGTCTATTTGTTAAGCCAGGTAACCGGAACTTGTTGATCATTTATGGTGCGTGATTTGTGCACAGGTTTATTATTCTCTACATCCTGGCTCTGTTCTATTTGTTCTTATTTGTTTTTCTATGATTTGTTATGTTTAAAAACCAAATAAAAATGATGTTTGAAAAAAAAATGGTCAGGAAGGCTTCCACGTCGTCCTCCGGTCCCATCTTCCTCAACGCTGAGCGAACCTTGTCCCGGCCTCTCAACGTTCCGGGGCTGGTGCCGTCGGCATCTCCTGCATGGCAACAGTAACTGTTGCTGCTGATCACGCTGCTCCGGGAGAGTATCCACTGTTTGTACAGCTCCTCCATTTTGTCCACGGGGTGGAACTGAAAGGTGGCAGGTCGGATTGTGGCCATGCAGCTGCCAGTGGGGGTATGCCTCAGTCACTATGCCCGCATTCTCCACCAAGCTGTAAGGCGGCGTTGTTCACACTGTGCAGTAACTGAGGCAGTGACCCAAGCAAGTCCAACATAAACAGCTTTTATTCAGCAACTCACGGGTAAACAGAAAGTCCTCCGGTTCGCAGCCGGGTTAACATGAGTCCATAAACAACGGCTGCCGGGGCAACGGCCGCGCCGGGCCGCTCAGAGCCTGACAGGTGCAGAGGCTTCCCAGGAGTGGGTTCAGCCACCCTCAGTCCTGCTGAGCTCCCCTGCTGAGCTCCTAGCAGGTTCCAACATAGAAGAACACTAATCCTTAGTGCAGGGGTTTTAAAGGACCTGTGGCAAGAGCCACTGGAAAACCTGGGTTGGAGGGAGGAGGCCGCCCCACTGCCTCCTGTGACCTCCTCCAAGAAATGAAGGCCCTGCCGGGTTTTACTTAATCTGCCTTAGCCAGGTAGTCTGACCAGGTCAATGCTCACCTTCATTCCTGCATTGCAGCCGCAGCTGTGTCTGTGACTGCAATGCACTCCAATGGTTTTAATAGGTCTCTGTACACATTCTGGGGGAGATATAACGTCCCTCGTATACGATCCCGGTCACTGCCTCACATATCCCCCCCTCTGTTCAAACTTGTGGGGTTGAACATTTGCCATCATACACGGTGCCCGGGACAGGGCATCCGGGTTTCCCTGTGACTTCCCGGGGCGATGTTCTACAGAGAAACAGAAATTTTGCAGTGATAGGAACCACCTGGTGACTCGCGCCTTCCTCTCCTTGGCATTTCTCACCCATACCAAGGGTGAGTGGTCCGTCACCAAGCGGAACTGACACCCGATTAAATAATAACGTAGCGATTCCAAGGCCCACTTAATAGCCAAACACTCCTTCTCTACCACGCTATAGTTTTTCTCTGCCGGGACAAGTTTTCTACTCAAGTAGGTGACCGGGTGCTCTTTTCCATTCACTTTTTGTGACAATACCGACCCTAGGCCTACCTCCGAGGCATGAAGGTTTCCTTGAAGTTGGGGCTGATGAGGACCGGCTGTCTACACAGGGCCAACTTCAGGGACTGAAAAGCTTCTTCTGCCTGAGAGTTCCACCGGACCATTACCTATTTTTTGTCCCTTCCAAGAGATCGGTCCGGGCCGCCGTCTGCCCAGCAAAATTAGATATAAACCTAGCAGGTTCCAACACAGAACAACACTAATCCTTAGTGCAGGGGTTTTAAAGGACCTGTGGCAAGAGCCACTGGAAAACCCGGGTTGGAGGGAGGAGGCCGCCCCACTGCCTCCTGTGACCTCCTCCAAGAAATGAAGGCCCTGCTGGGTTTTACTTAATCTGCCTTAGCCAGGTAGTCTGACCAGGTCAATGCTCACCTTCATTCCTGCATTGCAGCTGTGTCTATGACTGCAATGCACTCCAATGGTTTTAATAGGTCTCTGTACACATTCTAGGGGAGATATAACGTCCCTCGTATACGATCCCGGTCACTGCCTCACAGTATCTATGGTTACGACCACCAACACCTGACTAACTAACAATATGTGTGTAGTTGTAACCATGGATACCTAAGCTACTGCAATGCCTGCACATGGGGTAAGTGACATAGCTAATTAGGAGAACTATACTACATTTCTAATTGGAGGTATTTGTTACTATTATTATACCTACAACATATTGAAATAGGAACTTGGAGATTAGAATACTCCTTTAAGGACTGTGCTATCCATAATAAGTGAGTACATTATACACTAAGGGACTGCTCTATATATATAATAAGGCTACATTTCTGCATCAGTGTTCTGCTTAATTTTCTTTTTCTTTCAAACAGCACACAGACCCACTGAGTAAGTCCTATTCCGATCTTCAAAATCGGATCAGAACAGGACATGATTTGAGTCTCGCAGATCTCATTCTTGGATCTGTGACTTTCACAGATATGTGAATGGATTTATAAAACTCTGAGTCTGTGTGCCGTCTAATAAAAAAATCTGGCAGCTCATGGACATTTCACACAAAAATGAGAATGTGGCCTAAGTGATTTTACAAATAACAGTATTACTCCAAGTCATACAGTGCAGATACAGAATAAATACTTACATCCAGTGATCGCTGACGTCTCTTCTGATCAGAGCCGGTTTCTGTTGTTTCTTCTCCATCTGGTCAGACCTTCATGTCGACATCTCCCAGCCATGACTCGTCTTGTCACACTGATCACCGCAGCCCTAAAAATAACAAATAACAAGGTCACATATATAATATATATATATATATATATATATATACATAAAGTACAGACCAAAAGTTTGGACACACCTTCTCATTTAAAGATTTTTCTGTATTTTCATGACTTTGAAAATTGTACATTCACACTGAAGGCATCAAAACTATGAAATAACACATGTGGAATTATATACTTAAAAAAAAGTGTGAAACAACTGAAAATATGTCTTATATTCTAGGTTCTTCAAAGTAGCCACCTTTTGCTTTGATGACTGCTTTGCACACTCTTGGCATTCTCTTGATGAGCTTCAAGAGGTAGTCACCGGAAATAGTTTTCACTTCACAGGTGTGCCCTGTCAGGTTTAATAAGTGGTATTTCTTGCCTTATAAATGAGGTTGGGACCATCAGTTGTGTTGTGCAGAAGTCTGGTGGATACACAGCTGATAGTCCTACTGAATAGACTGTTAAAATTTGTATTATGGCAAGAAAAAAGCAGCTAAGTAAAGAAAAACGAGTGGCCATCATTACTTTAAGAAATTAAGGTCAGTCAGTCCGAAAAATTGGGCAAACTTTGAATGTGTCCCCAAGTGCAGTTGCAAAAACCATCAAGCGCTACAAACAAACTGGCTCACATGAGGACCGCCCCAGGAAAGGAAGACCAAGAGTCACCTCTGTTTCTGAGGATAAGTTTATCCAAGTCACCAGCCTCAGAAATCGCAGGTTAACAGCAGCTCAGATTAGAGACCAGGTCAATGCCACACAGAGTTCTAGCAGCAGACACATCTCTACAACAACAGTTAAGAGGGGACTTTGTGCAGCAGGCCTTCATGGTAAAATAGCTGCTAGGAAACCACTGCTAAGGACAGGCAACAAGCAGAAGAGACTTGTTTGGGCTAAAGAACACAAGGAATGGACATTAGACCAGCGGAAATCTGTGCTTTGTGTGCTTTGGTCTTATGAGTCCAAATTTGAGATCTTTGGTTCCAACCACCGTGTCTTTGTGCGACGCAGAAAAGGTGAACGGATGGACTCTACATGCCTGGTTCCCACCGTGAAGCATGGAGGAGGAGGTGTGATGGTGTGGGGGTGCTTTGCTGGTGACACTGTTGGGGATTTATTCAAAATTGAAGGCATGCTGAACCAGCATGGCTTCCACAGCATCTTGCAGCGGCATGCTATTCCATCCGGTTTGCGTTTAGTTGGACCATCATTTATTTTTCAACATGACAATGACTCCAAACACACCTCCAGGCTGTGTAAGGGCTGTTTGACCAAGAAGGAGAGTGATGGGGTGCTACGCCAGATGACCTGGCCTCCACAGTCATTAGACCTGAACCCAATCGAGATTGTTTGGGGAGAGCTGGACCGCAGAGTGAAGGCAAAAGGGCCAACAAGTATGCATCTCTGGGAACTCCTTCAAGATTGTTGGAAGACCATTTCCGGTGACTACCTCTTGAAGCTCATCAAGAGAATGCCAAGAGTGTGCAAAGCAGTCATCAAAGCAAAAGGTGGCTACTTTGAAGAACCTAGAATATAAGACATATTTTCAGTTGTTTCACACTTTTTTGTTAAGTATATAATTCCACATGTGTTAATTCATAGTTTGCATGCCTTCAGTGTGAATGTACAATTTTCAAAGTCATGAAAATACAGAAAAATCTTTAAATGAGAAGGTGTGTCCAAACTTTTGGTCTATACTGTATATTATTATTATTATTTATTATTATAGCGCCATTTATTCCATGGCGCTTTACATGTGATAGGGATATACATAGCAATAACATTTACATAATCTTAACAAAACGAGTCAGCGACTGGTACAGGAGGAGCGAGGACCCTGCCCGCGAGGGCTCACATTCTACAAGGGATGGGTGAGGATACAGTAGGTGGGGGTAGAGGAGGTCATGCAGTAATGTGAGGAGTGGTGGTTACTGCAGGTTGTAGGCTTGTTGGAAGAGGTAGATCTTCAGGTTTCTTTTGAAGGCTTCCATGGTAGGCGAGAGTCTGATGTGTTGTGGTAGAGAGTCCCAGAGTAGGGGGGATGCATGAGAGAAATCTTGTATGCGATTGTGGGAAGAGGAGATAAGAGGGGAGTAGAGAAGGAGATCTTGTGAGGATTGGAGGTTGCGTGCAGGTAAGTACCGGGAGACTAGGTCACAGATGTATGGAGGAGACAGTTTGTGGATGGCTTTGTATGCCATGGTTAGGGTTTTGAACTGGATTCTCTGGGCAATGGGGAGCCAGTGAAGGGATTGACAGAGGGGGGAGGCCAGGGAATAGCGGGGGGACAGGTGGATTAGTCGAGCAGTAGAGTTTAGGATAGATTGGAGGGGCGCAAGAGTGTTGGAAGGGAGGCCACAGAGCAGGAGGTTGCAGTAGTCGAGGCGGGAGATGATGAGGGCATGCACTAGTGTTTTTGCAGAGTCTTTGCTGAGGAATGCACGGATCCGGGAGAAATTTTTGAGTTGGAGTCGGCAGGATGTGGAAAGGGCTTGATATGTGGTTTGAAGGAGAGATCAGAGTCCAGGGTTACCCCAAGGCAACGAGCTTGTGGGACTGGGGAGAGTGAACAGTGTAACATACCTGGTGGCGGGCTTGCATGGTGCACCATCTCTCACTATGCAAGATCGCAAACTTGATCTTCAGTCCAGTCTGCTAGCCTGGCTTCTATTCATGCTGTCTGTTTGTCTCTGTTCTGACTGCTTAGGGCGGTGGCCCGGTTACTTCCTGTTTCTTGTAGCTGCTGTGGGCGCACCCCTAATGCGTCCTCAGCCTATTGCTGTCTGTCACTGGATATTTAAACCAGCTTCACCAGGAAGCTGGTGCCTGAGCAACGCTATCATTCAGTGTGCTCCTTTACTCTGAATGTGCCAGGTCCTGTTCTGTTCTTGTCTGTTTCCGCCACTCTGGGGACTGTATTCCCAGACTGGCTCCTGTATCTCTTTCAGTAGCAGTTCCTGTCTGAACTGTACCCTAGCCTGTCTGTCCGCCTTCCTGGAGGCTGTATTTCCAGGCCAGTCTGAACACGCTCCTAGCCTGTTCGTCCCGCCTTCTTGGGGCCGCATATCTAGATCTGTTATCTGTGTTTTCTTGCCTGTCTGTCCGCCTTCCTGGAGGCTGTATTTCCAGGCCAGTCTGAACACGCTCCTAGCCTGTTCGTCCCGCCTTCTAGGGGCCGCATATCTAGACCCGCTCCTGTATCTCGCTGCAGTGTCAGTTCTTGTCTGTACACTCTCCTAGCCTGTTACCTGTTTTTCTCTATGTCCGTACCTTCCCTTTTTCTGCAGAGTCTGAACCTGCACCTAACTCCTACTCGATGTCGCTGTACTTCCGTTTGCTGCCTGCCTGCTCTGCCTTGCTCACCGCTCCGGCGGTTCCTGCCTGCTCTGCCTTGCTCACTGCTCCGGCGGTTCCTGCCTGCTCTGCCTTGCTCACCGCTCCGGCGGTTCCTGCCTGCTCTGCCTTGCTCACCGCTCCGGCGGTTCCTGCCTGCTCTGCCTTGCTCACCGCTCCGGCGGTTCCTTTCTGCTCTGCTTGTCTACCGTATCTGTGGTTCTGTTCCTGAGTCCCAGTCTGTACTGAACCCTATCCAGCCTGTGCTCCAACCTGCTAGTACCTCCGCGTCTGCACGCCAGCCGTACTTGTCAGTACCCTCCTGTCTGCATACCAGCCGTGCCTGCCAGTATCCTCCTGTCTGCACTCCAGCCGTGCCTGCCAGTGCCCACCCGTCTGCATGCCAGCCGTGCCTGCCAATACCCACCTGTCTGTGTGCCAGCCTAACCTGCCTGTTCCTGTATTCCCCAGTGTGGGTCAACAGCCGTGTCCGGGGTCTGGCCTGGAGTAGCACCTGGTACCTCTGCTCGGTTCCTCCCTGGTGCACGGCGTCGTAGCCGTCGTGCGACCTTGGTCGGATCGGGTTGATACTTAGTTACGCCCCTCCAGGTACTCTCCGGTTCATGGCACAGTGGAATCACTAAATCACGCACACGCCAGTCAGCCCGGTTGTGTGCATAACAAACAGCCATTGACGTTGAGGGATAGGTCAGATGGGGGATATGAATGAGAGGGTGGAAAGATGATGAACTCTGTTTTATCCATGTTGAGTTTTAGAAATCTGGCAGAGAAGAAGGATGAAATAGAGGAGAGACATTGTGGGATTTTGGTTAGTAGGGAGGAGATATCGGGTCCAGAGAGGTAGATCTGTGTGTCATCAGCATAGAGGTGATACTGAAAGCCGTGAGACTCTATGAGCTGTCCCAGGCCAAGGGTGTAGATGGAGAAGAGCAGAGGTCCTAGAACTGAACCTTGGGGGACACCGACAGATAGGGGGCGAGATGAGGAGGTGGTGCATGAGTGGGAGACGCTGAATGTCCTGTCTCTTAAGTATGAGGAGATCCAAGATAGGGCCAAGTCCGTGATGCCAAGAGATGAGAGAATTTGTAGTAAGAGGGAATGGTCCACTGTGTCGAAGGCAGATAACAGGTCCAAAAGGAGGAGGATGGAGTAGTGTCGCTTGGATTTGGCGTTTAGTAGGTCGTTGGTGACTTTGGTCAGGGCAGTTTCAGTCGAGTGATGCGGTCGGAAGCCAGATTGCAGGCAGTCGAAGAGGGAACAGGAGGAGAGGTGGGAGGACAGTTCAAGGTGGACATGTTGTTCTAGTAGTTTTGAGGCAAAGGGGAAAAGTGATATGGGGCGGTAGCTAGTCAGAGAGGATAGGTCAAGGGAGGGCTTTTTGAGGATGGGTGTGATTGCGGCATGTTTGAAACATGAGGAGAAGACACCGGTTGTTAGTGACAGGTTGAAGAGGTGGGTTAGGGTTGGGATGAAGACTGTGGTAAGGTTAGGGATGAGGTGGGATGGGATTGGGTCAAGTTCGCAGGTGGCGGTGAGGTGTGATTTGGAGAGTAAAGAGGAGACTTGACCTTCTGTAATGGTGGAAAAGTGGGGTTTGGAGGAGGAATGTTGAGTAGATATGAGGAGGGGTTGTTCGGACTTTAGGTAAAAGCTTTGTCTGATGGTGTCAATCTTCTGCTTGAAGAATGAGGCAAAGTCTTCGGCTGAGATGAGAGAAGAGGGAGGAGGTGCTGGGGGACGAAGGAGAGAATTGAAAGTGTTAAATAGCTGTTTAGGGTTGTGAGACAGGGAGGATATAAGAGGTGAGAAGTAGGTTTGTTTTGCTGTAGTGAGTGCGGACTTGAAAATAGTGAGGGATTGTTTGAATGCGATGAAGTGCTCGATGGAGTGAGACCTTTTCCATCTCCGCTCCGCAACCCTGGAGGACCGTCGCAGTTCTTTAGTAAGTTTGGTGTGCCAGGGTTGCCTGTTGATTGTGCGAGATTTGGTATGTGTGAGAGGGGCGATCGAGTCGAGAGCTATTGTGGTGTTATATGAAGCAGCAGCAACATCTGCATTGTGTAAGGAATTTATGTCTGTAAGAGGGAGGAGGGATTCAGAGAGTGAGTGTAGGTGAAGGTGTTTGAGGTTTCTGCGAGCGTATGTAAGTTTGTGGAGTGGGGATTGTGCACCTGGAGAGGAGAGGGTAGAGAATGTGAGGAGCTTATGGTCAGAGAGAGGGAGGCGTGAGTTAGAGAGGTTAGATAGGGAACAGAGGTGGGTGAAGATGAGATCCAGTGTGTGGCCATCTTTATGAGTAGCTGCCGAAGACCATTGAGTAAGGCCGAAGGAGGAAGTGAGGGATAGGAGCTTAGAGACAGATGAGTGGGAAGTGTCAATGGGGATGTTGAAGTCACCCATTATGATAGTGGGGATGTCAGTGGAAAGGAAGTGAAGCAGCCAGGTGGTGAAGTGGTCTAAGAAAGTGGTGGCTAGCCCTGGGGGTCGGTAAATGACGGCCAGTTGGAGGTCAGAGGGGGAATAGATGCGCACACAGTGCACCTCAAAGGAGGGGAGTGTAACAGAGGGTGGCAGTGATATTTGGGTGAAAGCGCATGTATCTGACAGGAGAAAACCTACGCCTCCGCCATGTTTGCCGTTGGGGCGGGGGGTGTGGGAAAGGTGGAATCCGCCATATGAAAGTGCAGCTGGGGAGGCTGTGTCAGAGGGGGTGAGCCAGGTTTCGGTGATGGTGAGGAAGGAAAGTTTGTTAGTAATGAAAAGGTAGTGGATGTAGGAAAGTTTGTTGCAGACGGAGCGAGCGCTCCATAGAGCTCCTGTTAGAGCAACTAAGGAAGTGGGGATTAGTTGGAAGGGTATGAGGTTAGAAGGGTTGCGACAGTTTGTGGAAGGTCGTGGATAGGAGGTAGAAGTAACTGTGGGGATATGGTGAGGAGGACCAGGATTTGGAGATACATCTCCAGCAGTGAGGAGGAGCAGAGAAAGTGTTAGCAGGTGGGAGCAAGAGAGAGCATGAGGTGGCTGTCTGTGTTTAGAGATCTAGGATTGAATGTTGAGGAATAATTCGGAGGAGGAGGTGAGATGAATGGGGAGGATGGAGGGAGAGATGAAGAGTTTCTTACTAGGTGTAGGGATTTGAGAGGTTACTAGAAAGTGGAGGACTATAGAGGAAAAAGTGAGAGCTAACAGAAACATAGTTAAAAGAGAGTAAGTGGTCAAAGTGTTAGTTACCTGACTCCTGCCCTGACTAACTGCCTCTGAAATAAATGCCACTTATCTCCGAAGCCACTTTGCACAAGAAGACGCGTGCACCCCTTAAAGCGCTTCTAAATATATAGGGCACACTAAACCATCAGGTGAGGGGCATTGTGGGAGCTGCTTGTGGCTAAATTAGCAACTGGTCATCTCACCAGGAGATGGCTGGGTGATCAAAGACAGAGCTAGGACTCTGTAGGCTCTGCAGTTTGGCACCTCTAAACATCAGATAAAATCTACAGTGGGGAAAGGACAGACATATGTGAGTATTGAGTGGAATGGGAGAGATAAAGTAGAAATATCAAGCAGAGAATTCTACCAGTGAGTTGAATCTGGAGAGCAGAGCATTAGATGGCGGCATATACAGCAAGCAGAGGAATTGTGCAGGAGAAGAGCATGTACCAGTGAGTTGAATCAGGAGAGCAGAGCATTAGATGGCGGCATATACAGCAAGCAGAGGAACTGTGCAGGAGAAGAGCATGTACCTGTGTGAAAAGAGATGAAGAAGAAGATGGGTGTTAGTCCATGGCCTCGGAAATAACTGCCACTTATCTCCGAAGCCACTTTGCACAAGAAGACGCGTGCACAACCCACGTGTGTGTGTGTATATATATATATATACACACACACACACACACACACACACACACACACTTGTCTCCCGCACATTGCACTCCTGAATCAAATACGTACCTCTACATTAATATACAATCAGCCACACAACATTAAAAATAAAAAGAGATAAGCTTTGTACCCCCTCCCCCCATTAAATATAATTTCCGGCGAACCAATAAATATAAATTAATCAGTTTCTGTGACATTCCCCCAAGTAATTTCCAGGCTATGTGCACATGTTGCAGCAAATACGCAACGTTTTACTGTACCAGCAAATTGAGAATCCTGAAGTCTTATGCACACGCTGCATATTTTTTCCTGCAAAAACGCTGCGGAAACGCATTAAAAACGCATCGTGGGCACACAGCCTTACAGGAGAAGCCATGTTCATGTTCTGAGTGTGGGAAATGTTTCAAAAGTAAATCAAATTTAAGAGCTCACAAGAGAATTCACACAGGGGAAAAAACATTCTCATGCTCTGAATGTGGGAAATGTTTCATCCAGATTTCTAATCTTGCTGTTCATCAAAAAATTCATAGAAAGGAGAAGCCATACTCATGTTCAGAATGTGGGAAAAGTTTCATAATTAAGTCAAATCTCAGAGGTCATGAGAGAATTCACACAGGGGAGAAGCCATTTTCTTGTACTGATTGTGGCAAATGTTTTGTAACCAAATCAGAGCTCAGGGACCATTACAGGATTCACACGGGAGAGAGGCCATTTTTATGTTTTCAGTGTGGTAAATGTTTTAAGACAAATTCACATCTCAGAGGCCATCAGAAAACTCACACTGGTGAGAAGCCTTTTCCATGTTCTGTATGTGGGAAATGTTTTACAACCAAAGCAAGTCTCAAAACCCACAAGAGACTTCACACCACCGAGACTCTGTTCTCATCAAACCTTGCTCAGCCTGATAGCTTTCACATGGGTCAAAACTAATTTTCTTGTCTGAAGTATGAATATTAATAAAGGTGAGATGCTGCTTGCACATTCTGAATGGGAAATGTTTTACACAGATTCGCTACTTTAGGAAAAAAAACTTTTTTTTGGACTTTTAAGACAGACAAGTATACATCATGAACATTTATGAAGGGTATAAAAGAACAATGGTAACAACTCCATCATTGAACTACCAGGTTGTTCAAATATTAGACTATTGCTAAAGATAGTTCATGAGAAACAAAAACCCAAGCAAGGAAAAAAAAAGAAAAAACAAGGAAAGAGGGAGGAGGAGAAAGAGAAAAGAGGGAAAAGTGTTACATTTTAAGTTATGTGCAAGTACCTTTCAGTTGAGCTAGTGAGAAAATAACCTGGTAACTGCTGTGCTGTTACCCATCAGCGAGAGCGAAGAAATGTCAGAAGTATCGAAGACTTCAGCAACAAGTTCTTCCATATGGGTCATCTCGACAATGTATTTTGAGATGGAAGGGGCTATTATTTGCTTCCACTATCTAGGGACGAATTGTGTTGCTGACGTTAATAAGTGCTGTAACAAATCTTTTTAAAGCAGGAGGTGCCTATACATAATAAAGGTGATTGCCATTGAAGGTTGGACTATTTAATGGGTGACTCTGCTATCTAGGTTTAAAAGCCAAATATAGCTGAAATTTAGCAAGTTTAATCATTGTTCTGTCTGCATAGCCCAAACAATATCACCAACATGCCTAATGCATATTAAAACGCCGCCCGGTATCAACCCAATCAGGTTTGGCTGCCCTTACTGTATAGCAATAATAAATGACATTGTCTTTTGTTTGATATTAACCATTACGCTGATCAAACACATTTAAAGTGAATCTGTCAGCAGATTTTTGAAGACAGCATGCTGTAGGGGTTAAAACACAGATTTCAGTGATGCCTCTCTTATCAAGCTCTGTGGTTTTGTTTGCTTGCAATGCTTGTTTTAGCACCAGGAGCTTATCATTGCTGGACCAAGCAGCACATGCATGCTAGTCCAACACGCCTCATCCTGTGATAGGCACCTCACTGTCTATGGACATTGTATATACAGAGCCAGGTGAGGGTAGGATTAGCTTCCAATCATTGCCAGCCAACAAAACTACAGAGCTTGATAAGAGAGGCATTGCTGAAATCTGTGTTTTATTTCCTACCTCATGCTTTCTTCAGATTACATAGAAAATACCTGCTGACAAATTCCCTTTAAGGCCCTTATAACGGCCATCTTGGTCCTCCAATGAAGTTGTGAGAACCGCAATTTCATCCTATACAGTAATACAGTAATATTATAGTATAAGCGATCGAATGGTTCATGTATACTAAGGGGATGTAAAAATGAAAGATAAAATTAAACCGTTACACGCCAAAAAGAGAATAAAAATTGAAATTCCAGAATTGTGTTTTTTTCAGCTGCACTTTCCCCGCAAACTGAAATAAAAAGTGATCAAAACATCATATGTTACCTAAAATGTATAGAATAAAAACTTCAGCTTAGCATGAAAAACCCAGCTCCAGACAGAAAAATAAAAAAGCTGCGGCCTCCGAAAACGGCAACAGAAACAAAAGTTATTGTCACAAGTTTCAGAATTTTTTCATCACTAAAATAACACAGAATTGCCATAAATCGTACTGATCTGGAGAGTCATATTGGCAAGTTATTTTAACCACAAAATGAATAAAAAGAAAACTCCAAAAACAATGGTGGAATCTGTACTAGGAATTTTTTTAAGTTCTACAGTAAATTGAATGGTAAAATAAATGTTGTCACTGAAATCTACAACTACTTCCACAAAAAGCCCTCATATGGCTATGCTAATAGAAAAATAACAAAAGGTATGGCTCTGGGAAGAAGGGGAGAAAAAGTTAAAAGCACAAAAACAAAAAAATTACTGGGTCATTAAGGGGTTGTGTACCAAGGTGAAATCCTTAAAAGCCTAAATGTTAGTACTTCTATTCATTAACATATCATAAGAAATAAGAATGTCAGTTAAAGGGAACCTGTCACCTGATTCATGCTGCCCAAATAACAGGCACCATGATTCAGAGGCGGACGGCAGGATTGCAGCCAGGTATTTTTTACACTGAAACATAGAGCCACTGACTATAAGGGAAGAGCAGACCTGTCCGGCATCGCCCCCAGCCAGTTTAGCTCCAGGTGATTGACATGTCTCTCCCTACATACACATATACGAGAGACCGACCGAGATTTGCATACCATAAATCCCAGAACTGCCACGAAGTTGCCCACATCTCCCACAAAAAAGGTGCAGCGCCCCCCATGGACAGAAGCAGAGCCATAGAGGACAGGTACCAGCATGGACGTTACACATTCACATATCAGATACTTTTTCTAGATCACCAGCAATTGATAGACACATCTAGCATAAAAAATGTAAACCGGACATAATATAGGCCTCCTCGATATCCCCTCTAAGCCTCCTGAAGATCCCCAATAAAGGTATGTTTTCTGTTATTTAAGAAGAAAAAATAGTTTCATTCACTGGCTCATAATTTAGAAAATAAGATCTAGTGTACAGATCTTCAATGGTTGTTTCATAGGGATGACTAATTTGTCTTTTGAGATGAACCTTTTGTCTGCATATACATTTTGCTATGTCTCTGCTGTTCAGAAGTAATAGCTAACATTGAGGTAGTCTGTGTCTACAGCACCCCTATACATCGTGAACTGGGTACCATGACTGGTATTTATCTAAGGCTGGGTGCCCACTATGCGTTTTTTAAGCGTTTCCGCAGCGGCAATTCCGCCGCAGAAACGCTTAAAAAACGCTTGGTAGAAGGTCTGCCATGTTCCCCAATGATAATCCGCATGTGCTGTGCACATGCTGCAGAAATTTCCGCTGCGGATTATCATTGCGGAAAAATCCGCAGCATGTCCATTATTTTAGTGGATACGCGGCGTTTTTGCTGCCATTGACTTGCATTGAATCGCTTAATATCCACATGACTACATGTGCATATGCTGATATTAAGCGATTCAATGCGTGGATGGTACCCGGGTCTGGAGAAGAGGAGACTCTCCTGCAGGCCCGGGTACCATAGTACCTGTAAAAAAAAGATTTTAATATAAAAAATAAACATTATACTCACCTTCTGATGGCCCCCGGTCTCCTTAGCGATGAGTCCTGGCTCCCCGGCAGCTCGCGGTGGTCTAAAAGGACCTTCCATGACTTCATTTAGTCATGTGACAGGTCACGCGACCGCTCCCCGGCAGCTCGCGGTGGTCTAAAAGGACCTTCTATGACGTCATTTAGTCATGTGACAGGTCACGCGACCGCTGACGGTCGCGTGACCTGTCACATGGCTAATTGACGTCATGGAAGGTCCTTTTAGACCAATGCGAGCTGCCGGGGAGCCAGGACTCATCGCTAAGGAGACCGGGGGCCATCAGAAGGTGAGTATAATGTTTATTTTTTACCATTCTTTTACTATAACTTGGTCACACTATATAAATCCATGCCGGTTGCATGGATTTATATAGTGTGACTTGTCAAGCACTTTTCCCTTGGAAAGTGCTTGACAACCCGCATGCGAAATCGCATGTAAAAAATGCTTCATTTACACTTGTCCCTGGCAGGAAAACACATATACAATCCGCATGTACAATCCGCATGTACAATCCGCATGCGTTTTTTCTGCCAGGGGAGATGCAGAAACGCTCAGGAAAAATCCGGAGCATTTCTGCATCGTGTGCACATAGCCTAATGCAAGGTACATCAGTTTGTACATATCATAACAAATGACAATGTCACTTGTTTGATATGAAGCATTATACTGGTCATATGCAATGTCTCAGAGGATTCAACCCCCAAAAGGTTTAATAGCTGTGGATAAGGCTGTGTGCACACGATGCGTTTTTAATGCGTTTCCGCTGCGTTTCTGCAGCTGCGGAAACACCGCGGAAACGCATTAAAACGCATGGTAGAAGGGCAGCAATGTTCCCCAATGGAAATCCGCATGTGCTGTGCCCATGATGCGGATTTTTCCGCAGCGTAAACGCTGCGATCAAAAATCCGCAGCATGTCCATTAATTTTGCGGAAACGCTGCTTTTTCGCCGCCATTGACTTGCATTAGACCGCATGGATTACGCATCACTGTATATGTAGACGCGCATTCCATGCGTTCTAATGTGCGGATGGTACCCGTGTCTGGATGAGAGGACTCTCATCCAGACCCAGGTACCATTAAAAAAAAAAGAATAAAATAAAAAATAAAATAAAAAATATATATATACTTACCTTCCGGCGTCCCGCGCTGCGTCCTCCTGGCTTCCCGGGCACTTCGCTGTTGAATGCAGGACCTATGCTGACGTCAGAATCATGTGATGGGTCATGTGACGCTGACGTCGGCAGGTCCTTCAGTCTTACACTGCCGGCAGCCGGGACGGAGGGAAGCAGGACACCGGGGGCCATCGGAGGGTAAGTATATATTTATTTTTTGACATTCACACACTATATAAATCCATGCCGGTTGCATGGATTTATATAGTGTGAAGTTGACAAGCACTTTCCAAGTGATGCTAAAATCGCTTAGGAAGCGCTTGTCAACCCGCATGCGCAAATGAAAGTGAAGACCGCTTCATTTCCGCATGTGTCTGGCAGGAAAACGCATGTACAATCCGCATGCGTTTTTTCCTGCCAGGGAGATGCAGAAACGCTCAGGAAAAAATCCTGAGCATTTCTGCATCGTGTGCACATACCCTAAAACAACAGTTTTTTTCTAATAATCCCTTATACACAAGCTATCTGAATTAGTCTGATGGTGCATGTGTTGTAAATAGGGAGAGGGAAATAAGCTACTGCCATCCATCCCTAGCAGAAGGTTATTTCCATGGAGAAGAAAAGGAAATAAGGTCCAAGAAGTAAAACAGTTATGAAATTCAGTATGGCCAAACTTTTTTCATTAGCAAAGCTCAAACACTGGTCACATGCCTAATGCATGTCAAGGAGAACACCGCAGATCCCACTGCTGCCACAAATTTGTAGGAGATGCAACTCCGCTGCGTCCTACGAGTGATGGAGGAGGCCGTGGCTGTTTCCACTACTAGGCCTGTTATTGGGGAACTCACAGTAAGTGTATGGTATATACTCCAATTACAAAGCATGGAATATATATACACTGCTCAAAAAAATAAAGGGAACACTCAAATAACACATCCTAGATCTGAATGAATGAAAAATTCTCATTGAATACTTTGTTCTGTGCAAAGTTGAATGTGCTGACAACAAAATCACACAAAAATCATCAATGGAAATCAAATTTAAATTTATTAACCAATGGAGGCCTGGATTTGGAGTCACCCCCAAAATTAAAGTGGAAAAACATATTACAGGCTGATTCAACTTTGATGTAATGTCCTTAAAACAAGTCAAAATAAGGTTCAGTATTGTGTGTGGCCTCCACGTACCTGTATGACCTCCCTACAAAGCCTGGGCATGCTCCTGATGAGGTTGCGGATGGTCTCCTGTGGGATCTGCTACCAGACCTGGACTAAAGCATCCGCCAACTCCTGGACAGTCTGTGGTGCAACGTGACATTCGTGGATGGAGCGAGACATGATGTCCCAGATGTGCTCAATCGGATTCAGGCATGGGGAACGGGCAGGCCAATCCATAGCTTCAATGCCTTCATCTTGCAGGAACTGCTGACACACACCAGCCACATGAGGTCTGGCATTGTCCTGCATTAGGAGAAACCCAGGGCCAACCGCACCAGCATATGGTCTCACAAGGGGTCTGAGGATCTCATCTCGGTACCTAATGGCAGTCAGGCTTCCTCTGGAGAGCACATGGAGGGCTGTGCGGCCCTCCAAAGAAATGCCACCCCACACCATTACTGACCCACTGCCAAACCGGTCATGCTGAAGGATGTTGCAGGCAGCAGATCGCTCACCACGGCGTCTCCAGACTCTGTCATGTCTGTCACATGTGCTCAGTGTGAACCTGCTTTCATCTGTGAAGCGCACAGGGCGCCAGTAGCGACTTTACCAATCCTGGTGTTCTGTGGCAAATGCCAAGCGTCCTGCACGGTGTTGGGCTGTGAGCACAACCCCCATCTGTGGACGTCGGGCCCTCATACCACCCTCATCGAGTGGGTTTCTAACCATTTGTGCAGATGTGGCACCCCGAGGTCTGGTTGCCACAGTGGCAGCAATGTCATGTCTGAGAGCAGGTGGGAGGTTCCCTGGTTGGGGACAATTAGCATTCAGCACCTCCTGCCTCAGTCCTGGGAGGGGAGAAATCTGCCCTTTATAAACTGGATCTGGGGCGGGGTTAGCTCAGAACAGTGAGAGTCCAGACAAGTTGCAGATAGGGACAGGTCAGCAGCAGGCTGAGGAGTCCCTGTAGGCAGAGGAGGAACACGAGGTCAGGAGGGGAACTAGAAGAGTTCGTCCTGGCCAGAGACTTGTAAAGCCGGACACTGGAGTCCGTGGCTGTGAGGGTTATAAGCCCAGCAGCAGAAAACCACCATGCAGGGGACTTCAAGTCCTCTGGCCCAAGGAAGCCCGGAGGCTCAGCCACATGAGAGGGACCACTACTACCCTGGAGGGGTGAGAAGTACGGAAGGCCCGAGTCGCCAGTCATACGAGTGAGAACAACACGGTACACTCAGAGACGTGGGCTACCACTACACTACAGCAGGATAGCCAAGAGAGAGTGAAGTCAGCACGGTAGGCCTACAAACTCCCCCTGACCAGCGGGATTTCCCAGTTGCTCTCAGACTGACCAGGCCTCCATTGTTAACCTGTATTCCGGACGGGTCCCTTAATACCACCAACAGTAAAGACCCTGAATTGCATGACAGACTCCGTGTGGTTACTGCTGCTCCTGCGCACCATCACCACCAACATCCCCATTTACTGCCCTGAGGCTATACTCCTCCCGTGGGGAGTTATACTACGCTCAGCTGCACCCACAACACCAGCCTCAGCGGTCTGCCCTGCAGCGGCGGTTCACTCTGACCACAATCCACGGGTGGCGTAGTCGGACATTCAGCATATAGACTGCCATTTGGTTTGACCACCCTGAGCCACGGACCGGGTCCCCGCCACGCAAGGATTACAACCCCCAGCATCCACAAAGGGTCCGGTTGCAGGTATCCCCACACACACACGGCCCAGGGGGCGCGTCACAGACACATGCACATTTGTGGCCTGCTGGAGGTCATTTTGCTGGGCTCTGGCAGTGCTGCTCCTGTTCCTTCTTGCACAAAGGCGGAGGTAGCGGTCCTGCAGCTGGGTTGTTGCCCTTCTACGGCCCACTCCACGTCTCCTGGTGTACTGGCCTGTCTCTTGGTAGCGCCTCCAGCCTCTGGACACTACGCTGACAGACACAGCAAACCTTCTTGCCACAGCTCGCATTGATGTGCCATCCTGGATGAGCTGCATTACCTGAGCAACTTCTGTGGGTTGTAGAGTCCATCTCATGCTACCACGAGAGTGAAAGCACAGCCAACATTCAAAAGTGACCAAAACATCAGCCAGAAAGCATTGGTACTGAGATGTGGTCTGTGGTCCCCACATGCAGAACCACTCCTTTATTGAGTGTGTCTTGATAATTGCCAATAATTTCCATCTATTATCTATTCCATTTGCACAACAGCATGTGAAATTGATTGTCAATCATTGTTGCTTCCTAAGTGGACAGTTTGATTTCACAGAAGTTTGATTTACTTGGAGTTATATTCTGTTGTTTAAGTGTTCCCTTTATTTTTTTGAGCAGTGTATATATATATATAGGTAGCATATGGCTTGAGGGTTGTGGTTTACAGAACAAGAGTGTCAGGGTATTCCACAGCAACGATACCGGGGGGGATCACGCAATATCTCGGTGTTGCCGTCACGCCGTCAGGATTTCGTCAGGGACCCGCGAGCATACGGTCCCCACTACTCGTAGCGTATGGCATCACACCTCTGGATTCCAACGCATGGAATATGTGTTTACGCCCTCTGTACGGTCACTGTCAGCTTCACGATAGCCCGATTATAAATATTATTTGCTGCCACCACCGGCCGAGTTTGAAATATATTACAGGCCTGGCCGGACGCCTGTGTTCTGATAGCGTATGGCTTCGGGGAAGGGAACAATTACAGGAAAACAGAAACTATTAAATTTTATATTTAATCCAAAAGGGAGGCAGTGTTTAGGAAAAATATACAAGGGTTTTACAAATGGGACAGTACAATACATAAGCAGTTACACAAAATAATAAGGATTAAAGTAGAAACTTACTATACGATCGCTGAGACGATTCAATATAGCTGGAGGGGAGCTCTCCTCTGATTTGACTGTTATCGAACAGGATCCGTTGCATATAATAACTATATACTCCCGCAATGAATGTTATGCCAACCTCAGCAGACGATTTTATGCTGAAGGGAGAGACCTACCCACACCCCCCTGGGCCGACATCACAGGAGCAGGGCCCCACCCATCATGCTTTTATTAAAAACTCTAATTTCTGCGATAACTTTTCGCTCATTGATTGCAGAAGCTTGCAAACGACGGCATATTTTCCGTTATGATATGATCTTCGTTTAGAGACCACGCATGGCTGTTAATGTTGATGATTATGGCTTATAGCCAATAAAAACACAAAAGTCATTATCTCAATAAATTAAAATAATTAACAAAAACACCTGCAAAGGCTTCCAAAGGCATTTAAAAAGGTCCCTTAGTTGGTTTCAGTAGGCTCCACAATCATGGGGAAGACTGCTGACTTGACAAATGTCCAGAATGCAGTCATTGACACACTCCACAAGGTTCCAGAATTTCAATTTTCATTTGGAAATCAAGGTCCTAGAGTCTGGAGGAAGAGTGGAGAGGCACACAAGCCAAGCTGCTTGAGGTCTAGTGTGAAGTTCCCACAATCAGTGACGGTTTGGGGAGCCATGTCATCTGCTGGTGTAGGTCCACTGAGTAAAAGTAAAGAGATAATTAGTAGCTTTATACAGTGGGTAAACCTAAACCTAAACCTTTATGGATATAATATTGTATTGGACCCCAGGATATGTTAAAATCCAGCTTATTTTTACTTTG
Organism: Phyllobates terribilis; assembly: GCF_046119375.1. NCBI lineage: Eukaryota > Metazoa > Chordata > Amphibia > Anura > Dendrobatidae > Phyllobates > Phyllobates terribilis. Next base: position 3,093,112 of record NW_027362880.1, on the reverse strand, counting down.
GGTAGATTGGCTAAAATATAAAAAAAAAGTATGGTAACTAGTTGGGTAATTTAATGTATATGTTATGGGCATGTCCATTCATGAACATCTTTTGGAAAGATATATTGGATATATGTGGACCAATTGTGTATCATTAACCTCTTCCCAACATTTGAAGTACAAGTATGTAATAACGTAATAATCAGGAAGGAATACACACACTGTGACTCACTTATCTCATGGTGAACATGTGGGCACAGGAGCAATGCCCGCAAGATCACTGCTAGACGAATTCTGTTTGGGAGTTAGCATATTGCATACTTGACCGCCATTGCCAGCACAGACACTGGCGAATCCTGGCATCGCATTGTGTACTACAAACTTGTCATTTTAGTCCAGACAACCTCTTTAAATAACATTCGAGCTTCTGTAGCATCAGCCAGAGTCGGTGCCCGCATCAATCGTGGTTGTTTAAATGGCGCGTTCAATAGTGCCCATCGCATGTACAGTGCTCAGTATAAATGAGTACACCCCTTTTAAAAAGTGAGATATTAAGATGCCACACCAGTGGTTTTTCTATTTCACCGCTAGAGTGGCGTCACTAATGTAAATTTCCTTCCCTAGTAATTTACTAGGGCAGGCTCCATCTTCTTCTGTTATCAGCACCGCTCTGGTGGTCTTCTGCCGATTGGGACCTGCCGGATCGCTCCAGTGTTTTCCAGTGAGGTCACTACTCAATATAAGTCCATGAGAGTCAGAACGAGGGTCTCATAGACTTAAACTGAGAGCTTGTGATCGTTACCTCTGACTTCTGGTCAGTTGGGAGCTGCAGTCAAAAGAAGGCGGCGTGGGACTGGAGCGTCGCCAGAAGGAGCGGAAGACGGTGGCTGGTAAGGATATTACTAGGGTGAGGGAACTTACATTATTGATACCACTCTAGCACTGAAATAAAAACAAAATTGCTGGCGTGGTGCTTTAGTCAATATCTCACTAAACGCAATAACAAAGACTTAGTTTCATAGAACATTTTTTTGACCCATAACATATAAGTATGGTTAGTAATATAACTTTCATTACAAAATCAGTTTTACTCATATTAGTTGATGCAGAAATGAGTACACCCCACATCAAAAACTACTACATCTAGTATTTAGTATGACCTCCATGAATTTTATGCGCAGCACCAAGTCCTCTAGGCGTGGAATGAACAAGTTGGCGATATATTGCATAATTCATTATCTTTTTCCATTCTTCAAAAACCTAGGGCAGTATGAATCAGAGCCTGGCTGCACTGTTGCAGCCAAATATGTCTTACTGTGAAATGCTGGGTTTTTTTCTTCGAGACAACATAGAAAAGTCAGCTGGGGAATATACCAAGAGGCACGACTAGTCCAGCATGGCTCCCAGCTTCTCCCTGTGTGATTGACAGCTCTCTCCCTATATGCACACATGGGAGAGACCTGTCAATCAACAGAAGCTGGTCGGGAGCCATACTGGATTAGTTACATCTGTCCCTATAGTCCCCAGCTGACTTTTTGATCTAGGTTTTCTCTAGAACGCTGCATCATTTCACAGTAAAACATTGCGCAGCCAGACTCTGATATATGCTGCCTGTGCTTTGTGCAGCATGAATATAGTGGCAGGTTCCCATTAAGTGATATATGTTTACAACCCACAAATAAGACAGAAAACTGTTTTCATTGTAAATTAATAAATACAGTCGCAATAATTTGTACAAGTTTCTCCAGCTTCAAAAAAAGTCACCCATGTTTCCATTCTTTTTTTATTGACAGGGAAAATAAGTGCCCTATTTTACAGACTATCTTGGAATTTCTGGACGGTTAGCAAACCTGATAGTGTTATGTAAGTTGGAACTCCACTTATCAATTACGGGTGAAGAAATCAAATAGGCAAATGCCTCTTCAGAGAGGAAGAGGACTTGAACTCTATAGCGCCACCTGTTGGAAACAGCAATCCTACACTATCGACCCTTTAACGAGCCTTGTAATATGACTTAGGATAAAAGCCAAATCAGAACCTCAATTTGCAGACCCGGTATTTCGGGGTATTGCTCCTTGTCAGTGCAAAGTATGAGAACTGATATGACTAGGTGAGAGGCTCTGGCCTGAGGTCTAATGGGTAATGTTTCTCCTTGTGGAGAGTGACATACCGGCTCTGGCATGCTAAGGTTAGGAGGTTTATTCGCCATGCAATGCTCCTCTGGGAAATTAAACATGCAAAGAAAATTGAGAAGAAAAGGGCTAGACCTCAGTAGCGTCACTTGTTGGAAGCAGCGATCCTACAAGTCACTATTGACCATGTAACCAGCCTTGCCTTGTGTGAAGAAATTTGCATTTTTGATGTCTACTTTAGATGAAAGAAAAGTGGATTTCACATACTCGACCCTGTGATCTGCAAGTAATGGGTGTTGAGTTGTGAGATATTATATTGATTTTATTGTCTTCAGAAAGCGCTTTGTTGTGGACTTGATCTTTGTGGGCTTTCATCCATGCTAAAGATTCCTGGACATTGCAATTTGTGCATAATTAAGGGATCTTCTCCTGCTTGATTGGACATTGTGGTTGCACAGACGCAACAGCAGCCTGGGCAGTAGAGTTATATCATGCATGGGTCCTATTGTGAATTATTAGGAGCCGTGCAGAATACTTGCTGAGCGTGCTATAGTTGCCTGGAGAACTGTACTGTCCATGCACCTGAATCCCTCCACAGCCGACGTCAGATCACGTGGAAGAGTATTTATTATTTATTTTTAGAGCCCCATTGGTTCAGTGGTGCTGTACATGTGAAAACTATCCCAAGAGGTTCATGTCTCTCCTGGCTGTGACGCGATCGCTGGAAGAGACAGTGCCGACACCGCTGGAACAGCATCGGCGGTGAGTAAAACTGTTGGCAATTTAAAATGGGGAAACCGTGATTGAGAAGAGGTAACAAGTCATGGTGTCTTCAGCAGTCCTTGAAATAAAGAAGTTATGGAAAGTTCTGCCTCATGTTTATGACGCGCCCCCTGGGTCGTGGGGTACTCGGTGCCGGGCCGGTCGTTGCTAAGGGAGATGTCACAGTGGCGGTGACCCGGTCCGTGACCCAGGGCGGTCAGTAAAAAGGAGAATATTTACAGGGGATTTATGTACAAAGTTCGTGTCGCCACCTGTGGTATGCGGCTATATGGAGCTGCCGCTGCGGAGCAGGTCCTCTGGAGCTGATGTTAGTGCAACAAAGCTGGTGTGGCTCTCCACAGGTAGAGCTTAGCTCCAGGGCAGTGTAGATGTTATAGGTTATGCTGGGCGTTGTAGTGCAGGGGTTGATGGCGCAGCAATAATCACAGAGACAGTGGGGTGCAGTCTTCCGAGTTTACTCACAGTTGATAAGTTCCTCAGGTTACAGGGTCCAGACCACAACCTCCCACGTCGTGCTGCGTTCACCAGGCAGGGGTTCAGCAATCCCTCAGGTAATTCAAGAGTGCCTAACAGGACCCCTTTCTATGTGCCTTCCTCAGTCGTCTTCCTGCGCTGGCTCTCGCCCTCCTGCCCTGCGCCTCGCAACCAGTGTCCCAATCCGGTAGCCTCGGGTCTTGTCGGGCGACCTGCAGTCCCCTCGACCCTCTGTGGCCGCCTTTTCGGAGATATAGTTGCAGATGTGGCCACTGCACCTTGCAAGTACAGCAGCCTCCGGTTCCTAGCTGAGCCTTGTAGTTCTCCACTAGTTTAGGGGCCGGTCCCCTCTGCGGCTCGATCCCTCCACCGCCTGGCAGATTCGGGCGTACGGGTGGCCTCCAGCACTGCCCGTACCCCTGGGATCCCTTCTGTTCCTGGAGCCTTTCTCCTGCTCCCGCTCCTCTCTCAGTCCTGGGCCTCTCGGGCTAGGCCCGCCTCCCGAGCAGAGCTCCTGCAGAGCCTCTGCTCCCCTCACTTTCCTCCTCTGACTGGCTTGTCCTTCTAAGATGGCTCCCCTTTTTATACAGCTTCCTTTCATGTGCTCCCCTGATCTACATCCTTTACCCACACCCACTACATGGTTCCCCCTCACTAGGTTCCCCTCCACTCCAGCCAGGGACCAGGGACTGTGCTCTCCCGTAGGAGCAATCTTGCCCTGCCCTACTGAAGTGGACATGTTGGATGCAGGTGTTAGGGTCCCGGGCAGCACTCTATCCTTACCAGAGAGTGAGATACCACACCTCTGGGTGAGATGCAGTACCTCTGTGGCGACTGAACCCTCAGGGGCGCCACATTTACTGATAGCAAAACTGGTTCATACTAAAGATTAGTGGGAGCATCAATAATATCCTATTCATTTCTAGTAATCCCCCCATTATCCCTCAGCTTTTTTGTAACGTGGCCTATAACCGCCCCCTGACTATTATACTTTGTGCTGACTATAGCATTCACACAGAGGGCAGCAGCAATTTGTGTACAGCAGGACATACAGGTGCATCTCACTAAATTAGAATATCATCAAAAAGTTAATTTATTTCAGTTCTTCAATACAAAAAGTGAAACTTATATTATATAGAGTTATTACAAACAGAGTGAGCTATTTCAAGTGTTTATTTCTGTTAATGTTGATGATTATGGCTTACAGCCAATGAAAACACAAAAGTCATTATCTCAGTAAATTAGAATAATTAACAAAAAATACCTACAAAGGCTTCCTAAGCGTTTAAAAAGGTCCCTTAGTCTGTTTCAGTAGGCTTAACAATCATGGGGAAGACTGCTGACTTGACAGATGTCCAGAAGGCAGTCATTGACACACTCCACAAGGAGGGTAAGCCACAAAAGGTCATTGCTAAAGAAGCTGGCTGTTCACAGAGTGCTGTATCCAAGTATATTAATGGAAAGTTGAGTGGAAGAAAAAAGTGTGGTAGAAAAAGGTGCACAAGCAACAGGGATAACCGCAGCCTTGAAAGGATTGTTAACAAAAGGCCATTCAAAAATTTGGGGGAGATTCACAAGGAATGGACTGCTGCTGGAGTCATTGCTTCAAGAGCCACCACACACAGACGTATCCAGGACATGGGCTACAAGTGTCGCGTTCCTTGTGTCAAGCCACTCATGACTAATAGACAACGCCAGAAGCGTCTTACCTGGGCCAAAGAGAAAAAGACCTGAACTGATGCTCAGTGGCCCAAGGTGTTGTTTTCAGATGAAAGTAAATTCTGCATTTCCTTTGGAAATGAAGGTCCCAGAGTCTGGATGAAGAATGGAGAGGTCACAATCCAAGCTGCTTGAGGTCTAGTGTGAAGTTTCCACAATCAGTGATGGTTTGGAGAGCCATGTCATCAGCAGGTGTATGTCCACTGTGTTTTATCAAGACCAAAGTCAGCGCAGCCATCTACCAGGAAATTTTAGAACACTTAATGCTTCCTTCTGCCGACAAGCTTTTTGGAAATGGAAATTTCTTTCTCCAGCGAACTTGGCACCTGTCCACACTGCCAAAACCAGCTGAAACCAGATGCCAACCAGCTGAGAGAAAGCCTACAGACGGGGGCTGGTGTTATTATTCTGGGAAAAGGCCAATAGCATTAAAGGTTTCCAGACTATTAATAACAGCTCACAGCTGTCTGTTTAGCCTTTACTGGTTATTAAAAAGGGGGTACCACCCAAAAAAAGACTTGGGCTCCCCCTAATTTTAATAATCACCAAAGGCTAAAACAGACAGCTGTGGGCTTATATTAATAGGCTGGGAAGGGGTAATGGATATTGGCCCCCTCCCAGACTAATAACATCAGCCCTCAGCCACCCCAGAAAAAGCGCATCCATTAGATGCACCAATTCTGACGCTTAGCCTCGGCTCTTCACACTTGACCTGGTGTGTTGGCAAGTGGGGTAATAGTTTTGGGGTTGATGTCAGCTGTTTACTGTCTGCTGACATCAAGCCCAGGGGTTAGTAATGGAGAAGTGTCTATTAGCCACCCCTATTACTAACCCCGTAGTTAAAATACAAACACAAATAAACACACAGAGAAAAGTCCTTTAATTGAAAAAAAAAATCCCCTACAATTCCCCTCATTTTCCTATTTAGTACCATAGAAATCAAAGATATGCTCACTTGTCCACCTTAATTCCATAATAAAGAGGGCCCAAAGTTATATTCACCTGTCTCACTGTGAGCGGTAACGTCAGTAAGATTACCGCAGTTCATAGGCTGACTCAAACAGAGGCTACCGTGGGAACCGATGCCTGTGCCTGGCGGTGACCTTGATGACGTCACCGCTCGGCACTGCAGCCGGGTTCTCATGGTACTCTCATTGTGTTCCAGCTGGCGTGGTGAGCAGTCGCATTACTCATGTCACCACTCACCACACCACCCGGAGGTAACAGAGTTGGGGATCATTGTGGGACCTCCTTATTATGGATTTACGGCGGACAGGTGATGCAGACAGTGGGGAATACATTGGTGGAGGAGGGGCCACCAATAATGTGTATGCAAGGGCATACATAGAAATCATGTGGCCCAATAACAGAAGTTCTAATTGGGCCGCCCCACCCAAAAAAACCTACCTCCCCATGGTCCTCCTCACAATATAATGCACCCCCTTATGGTCCCCTATACCAGTATAATGTGCCCCCCAAGATCCTCTATACAGTATAATGCACCCCCATGGTCCTGCACACAATATAATGCGCCCACTATGATCCTCCACCCAGTATAATGCACTCCCCATGGTCCTCCACATAATATAATGCACTCCCCATGGTCCTCTATACAAGCATAATGTACCCCCATAGACCTCCATATAGTTTAATGCACCCCCATGGTCCTCCACACAGTATAATGCACTCCCCATGGTCCTCCACTGGTCACTGATTCTAATAAAATAAATACAGTACTCACCTCTCCTGGTTCCACCCAGTGCTCCAGTCTCCTCAGCGTGCATTGTGAAGCGCCGGACATCTCAGAGCAACGGGCGCCATGTGTTGGCGTCATCGCAACCGCTGCTCTAAGACGTCAGACGACGAGGAATTAAGGGGTGGAAGCAACTGCTGACGCTCCCTCCTCCATCATCATTGCTTGCACTGGGCCCCCCCCCTCCGGCCGTCAGCGCGAGCAATTATGATGGAGGAGGGAGTGTCAGCAGACGCTTCCACCCCCATCATTCTGTGTGGGCGGTCGGCCAGGCAGTACGGGTGCTGATGGGCGGAGGTGGGGCCCGGTGCGGGGAAGGCCCGGTATGGTGAGCTCCCCTCCCCGGTTCACGTCCCCATAGCAGTGACATGGCCTCCATTGGCGGTACGCCACTGTGTGTATGGGATGTTTGGCTTGAGATGGGAAGGCTATGGGGCTCTCATGCTGGACATGGGGAGTCTATGGGGGTCTCATGCTGGACATGGGGAGGCTATTGGAGTTTCATGTTGGACAAAACTATATGCCAAAAGAAAGATAAAGAAGGTGGGGTGTAAAGTCAAACAGTAACCAAAGCAAAAAAAACAAACAAACTTAAAATAACTTTTAATAGATATAAATAAGAATAGGGTATCTGCGCTGGTCTTGGTAGGTTAGAGGTACTAAAAAGGTGATGTAGGCAAATAGATAAATATTTTATTAGATAATGAAAGGTATTGGCAAAACAATTTTTTGGGTAAAATTGTTTGTTAATTTAAAAAACCATGATGTTGGCTGACCATTTGCAACTAAAAACACAATGGGTAGGGATCTTATAAATAAGAATAGGGTATTTGCGCTGGTCTTGGTAGGTTAGAGGTACTAAAAAGGTGATGTAGGCAAATAGATAAATATTTTATTAGATAATGAAAGGTATTGGCAAAACAATTTTTTGGGTAAAATTGTTTGTTAATTTAAAAAACCATGATGTTGGCTGACCATTTGCAACTAAAAACACAATGGGTAGGGATCTTGCTTGGAGCGTGCTTCAAGAGGTTAATGGGTAGATAGCTTGAGGTAGGTGAGGAGGACCTAGAAGGGAAGGAGAGGGAAGGAGTTAATATAGGCCCTATTACATGAGATTTATTTATCTACACCTTAGATTTTTAGAGGAATAGTACCTGTGTTGAGGTATAGGCGTATTGTGGTGGATACTTCGGATCCGTAGGGATACTATCAATGAAAGTCTGTGAAGGCAAATAAACAATGCGGGAAACTGACCTTAGAATTGGGAGCTGGGTGTCTATTAAGTCAAGGATTACCTTGATTGGTAGAAGAGGTGGGGAAGCCGGTGGAATATAGATCCATGCAAGTGGCTGCCGGCTTTCCTGCGTGTCTAGGTAGGGTTAAAAAGTGGATTTTAGAAGAAAGTATACTGTTGGGGTATACTGACAGGGTACTAAGATGGAAAATTACCCTGCGTTGGTGAGAGCACTATTTCACATGAGGAGCACCTTCTTGCTTGCTGTACTTGTATTAGCGAACTAGACTTTGTGCTGGTGCCAGGAGGAGCAAGAGAGGAATTACTCTCTCTTGCTTCGTGGTCACTGTAAATTGGTGCCAGACAGGAGTAGGTGCTTCTTGCTTGCTGCACTTGTATTAGCGAACTAGACTTTGTGCTAGTGCCAGGAGGAGCAAGAGAGGAATTACTCTCTCTTGCTTCGCGGTCACTGTAAATTGGTGCCAGACAGGAGTAGGTGCCAGCGTCTTGTTGCTGTCTACTTCTGAAGGTCAGCCGTGGTATACCGTATGCTGGAGACCGAACAGTTGAGGCGGCAGTTGACAGGGCAAGCACGTACCTTCTGATAGTTCAGTCCGCTGGCGGCATTGTGAAGGTCTGTATATTACTGACCTGTAGATGAGAGCTGTTGCGCTTGATTGTGTGAGGGTCACGCCACACCCGGAGTCCTGGCCGGAGGCTCCGATAGTGGCGGGCGCTCGGAGGTAGCAATACCGTCTTCCTGTTCGCGAGGACCTGCGGGACGTCTAGTCACGTGGTGTACGTGACATAGGGTCACGTGGTGTCTCGCGGTGGATTGGGTACGGGTAGCACTGAGGACCTTTCCTACGCGTTTCGGATTGCACGGAATCCTTCGTCAGGGATGGTCCTTCAGTGCTGAGTGCTTCCTTATATACGCAAGTACTCGGTCCTCCTAGTGCTACATTTAATTGGAGACAGATGATACAGGGTGGAGCTGATTGTCGTAGTTGTTTAGTTGTTGACAAAAACCAGTATTTACTTGTGGTTAATACAACACACCCTAGGAGTTTCCAATGTGGTGCTAAAGTCTCCTAGCAGATGTAGTTAATTAATTGTAGTCTGGGATCAGTGAATTATTGTAATTAGTTCCATTGTTCAGTTGAACACAAAGAGTTCTATTTCACTGTTAAGACCTTTTGGTCTCAGTGAATTTAATTTGAAGATCCAGTTACTTTCAATTCGGGACATTTGGTTGATGTAATGACCTTGTCTCCAGTGTTTCTGGACAATTTGGATGCCTGTGATTTTTATACCTTTGATTGAGCCTTCATGTTTGTCCGCAAAGTGTTTGGATAGGGGGGTGTTTCGGAAATTTTGTCCGTATATTCCTTAGATGTTCACCCACTCTCCTATTTAGGGGACGTAGAGTACGTCCCACATATAACTTCTCGCAAGGGCATTTTAGTCCATAGATTACCCCCTTGGTGGTACAAGTGATGAAATCTTTGATCGGGAATTCAATATCACCATGGGATATTTTATTTTGTTTTTTTGTATGTAAATTCCTGCAGACTGAATATTTGTTGCATGGATAGAAGCCGGCAGGATTTGGAAATAGGCTTTTCGGTAGAGTGGTGGATGGAGGGTTTTTAATAGATGGGGCTACTAGGTTGCCAAGGTTTCTGGCTTTCCTAAATATGAATCTTGGTTTTAGGGGGATCTGGTCCCCTACTAACTTATCGTCTCTAAGAATGTTCCAGTGCCGTTGAATAATTTTCCTTAGGAGGTAAGTATTAGAGTTGTATGTGGTTATTATTGGGATATCGATAGTGGAACCATTTGTGTTTTGATTAGTTGTTTCTTCTTTGTTGTCCATGAGTTCTGCTCGGACAATTTTACGTGTCTGGACCTTGGCATTGTCCAGAAGTATTGGATCATAACCTTTATTTAGAAATTTTCCCGTCATGAGGTTTGCTTCCTCCTCAAAATCCTTTGGTTTTGAGCAGTTTCGATATAGTCTCTTGTATTGACTATTGGGTACATTTAAGAGCCAGCTTGGGAGGTGGCAGCTATTTGTATGTATAAAACTGTTGGTGTCAGTGGGTTTGAAAAAAGTACGGGTGCATATTTGGCTTTCATTAATATATATATTTAAATCCAGAAAGTTTACCTGATTAGTACTTATTGTTGAGGTGAAATGAAGATAAAATTCATTATTATTTAGGTCAGCCAAAAATTGTTTAAGGGAGTCCTGGCTACCAGACCAAATAAAAAGGATATCATCAATGAAGCGGTGCCAAAAAGTCCGGGTGTAGACTACCATTGGTGAAGATATTGTGGTGTTCCCACATGCCTACATACAGATCAGTGTAACTGGGCGCGTAGCGTGTGCTCATTGCGGTGCCCCATCTCTGCATGTAGTGTCTTTCCTCATACTTAAAAGAGGTGTGGTTTAGAATAAAAAGCATGCAGTCCTCGATAAAATTAATCTGTTCTTCTGGCATGGTGGTGTGTTGTTTTAGGAAGAATTGTAGAGTGTGTTTTGTATCTTTGAGATGAGCTGGCAGGAGGGGGACTAGGTTTTGTAGATGACTGTCAATAAATCTCGATAAATTGGAGGTTAGACTTTGAATCCCCGATATAACAGGTCTGCCGGGTGGGTTAATCAATGACTTATGAATTTTTGGGAGATAGTAGAATACAGCTATTCTAGGATACGGTGTAAGTATGTATTCGTACTCATTTTTAGTGAGAAGGCCTTCACTTAGGCCTTTGTTTAGCAGTTGCTTCAGTTCTATAGTATATTTTGGAGTTGGGTCAAAGGACATTAATTCATAGGTTTGTGTATCGTTTAGGAGTCTAAGGCATTCGTTATGATATTGTGCATAGTCCAAAATGACAATACCTCCGCCTTTGTCTGCCGGGCGTATAACCAGGTCCTGGTTTTGCGCTATTGTTTGAATTGCCTTACGTTCACCTCTGGTAAGGTTATGTTTAATTTTAGAGCAATTTTTATCACTTATACGGTAAATGTCATCTATCACGTTTTTTTTAAATGCTTCCATTGACTCCGAATATTCATTCAGAGGATGGAAGTTTGATTTCTTTTTTAGTGTGGTATGATGGAGAATCTGATTAGTGGTATGAGGGGAAGTTGTGGTGATGCTATTGTTATTTTGATTTTTTGTCGCATGAATTTTTTCACCCCTATAAAGGCCTCGAATTTATCAAATCGGGATGCTGGTGCGTATTTCAGGCCCTTGTTCAATAATTCACATTCATCCGGTTTTAAGGTATAGTGGCTCAGGTTGAAAATAGAGGAGTTGTCTTGATTCATTAATAGGGCCTATATTAACTCCTTCCCTCTCCTTCCCTTCTAGGTCCTCCTCACCTACCTCAAGCTATCTACCCATTAACCTCTTGAAGCACGCTCCAAGCAAGATCCCTACCCATTGTGTTTTTAGTTGCAAATGGACAAACAATTTTATCCCAAAAAATTTTTTGCCAATACCTTTTATTATCTAATAAAATATTTATCTATTTATCTATTTGCCTACATCACCTTTTTAGTACCTCTAACCTACCAAGACCAGCGCAAATACCCTATTCTTATTTGTATTTAACCCTTGCAGCCTTTCTGGTTCACTGCTTGTATCAGCTGCAGGTCTAGGTTAAAGTCTAACAGCGCCCCCTATCAGTAACAACTTTTAATAGATAAATCTAAAAGTACCCTTATCAATATACATAAAGACACAACCCAGGCTATCCCTAGAATTCCCTATTGGACTCGTGGCCTTCTTAGCAGCGGAGGTTGCCACCCTAGCGAATGGATTTGGTGTCCCCTCTCCACGTCGGCTCTCCCTTAACCCTTTTTACCCTTAAACAGACATACACATACATAAAAAAGTCATCAAAGATTGATGGATACCAGCAGTCGTGTTACTGCCCACCTCCGCCCATCAGCACCTGTACTGCCTGGCCGACCACATGTACAGAATGATGGAGGTGGATGCGTCTGCTGACGCTCCCTCCTCCAAGCAGTATATAATACATCAATCAAGCAAAAACAAGGGAAATGCAAAAATAAATATAGTGCACTGATATGGACAACTAAGTCAAATGTACCAATAAGTGAGTACGTTGATAGGATGTAAAAGTATTAGCTCAAAAAGCCGTTCTAGACAAATAAAGTGCAGCAGTGCTGATAATTCGGGGCAAGGAGAGGACAACAATATGCCCCTACTGTAATAAGAAGCCCATATGTTCAGTCGCAAGAAATAGACAACAATTGTTCATGCTGGACATGGAGAGGCTATTTGGGGCTCATGCTGGACATGGGGAGGCTATGTGGGGGCTTATATTGTAAATAGAGAGGCTATGTGGGCCTCATGCTGTAAATAGGAGGCTATGTGGAGCTCATGCTGTATATGGGGAAGCTATGTGGGACTCATGCTGTATATAAAGGCTATGTGGGGCTTATGCTGTATATCTGGAGGCTATGTGGGGCTCATTCTGTATATAGAGGCTATGTGGGGCTCATGCTGTATATAGAGGCTATGTGGGGCTCATGCTGTATATAGAGGCTATGTGGGGCTCATGCTGTATATGTGGAGGCTATGTGGGGCTCATGCTGTATATAGAGGTTATGTGGGGCTCATGCTGTATATGTGCAGGCTATGTTGGGCTCATGCTGTATATAGAGGTTATGTGGGGCTCATGCTGTATATGTGGAGGCTATGTGGGGCTCATGCTGTATATAAAGAGGCTATGTGGGGCTCATGCTGTATATAGAGAGGCTATGTGGGGCTCATGCTGTATATAGAGAGGCTATGTGGGGCTCATGCTCTATATAGGGAAGCTATGTGGGGCTCATGCTGTATATAGGGAGGCTATGTGGGGCTCATGGTGTATATAGGAAGGCTATGTAGGGCTCATGCTATATATAGGGAGCCTATGTGGGGCTCTTAAGGTTTATAGGGGCTGTGTGTGGGCTCTTACGGTATATAGGGGGCTCATATGATATATAGAAGGGGGAATATTTATATATACACCGTATATATACACGGTATATAGGGGGAAATAAGCATACTTAATTCTGTTCAATATTAAGTGTTCTAATTATTTTATATTAATTGTAATTAATATGTTAATATTAATATTTAGCAAAATCAATTATAAACCCTCCATAGACTTTATTACACATGATTATATTGAATAGCATTGGTTGCAGGGCTTGTCCTAAGCACATTCTAGAATGTTGTGACATCACAAGATCTTCACCATCGTCACCTCTGCCTGGATATTGTGACATCATGAGGAATATATAAGCAACCGCTCACCCGGAACTCCTTTGAGAGTTTATAGTAGGCGTTCAGAGTGAGTAAGTGTTTCTTCTACTCCTGGTCTGTCCGTATTATTTCCCATTTTCTGTCTATATACGTTTCTGATTTCTTAGGACAAGCTTCATCTACTCCCCAATTCTCATTTCCCATACATTTTTAATGAGAAAGCCTTATATTTATTAATTAGCTCGTTATGGCAATATTTACTATTGATACAATTGGTTTTTAAGATCAGGCTATTCATAAGGAAACCTCTCTATTTCTTCAATTCAGGATTTTGCAGTTATTTAGATTTGAAAAATATCGAGCAAAAATCGAAGCTCAATTTATGTACCGGTAAGTCCTAAATAAGAAAAGTCATGTAATTCAGAACAGTGATTGTAATGCTGCCTCTATAAGTATATATAATAATGAATTTCTGTTTTCTGATGTCCGTTCTTTACGCACGGCAAATGCCCGGACCAGTCAGGCCAGTACGATTACCACGATACCAAACTTGTATTTTTTCATTTAAGTGGTGAAAAAAAATTAGCAAAAATTAGCTTGAGTCTGCATTTTTGAATACCCGTAACATTTTAATTTGTTGTGGATGGAGCTGTGTGAGGACTTGTGTTTTGCATGGTGACCTGATGGTTTTATTGATACTATTTTGGGGTAGTTTCAACGCTTTGATCGCTTCTTAATGCATTTTTTGTGGAATTGTAGCAATCAAAAACCTGCAATTTTGCCATTTTGATTTCTTCTTTGCTTTACAGTTTTTACAGATTGGGTCAATTAATTTTATATTTTCATAGATTGGACTTTTCTGAACACGTTGATACCAAATATGTGTATTTTTTTATTTTTTTTCTTTCTTTAATGTTAACTGGAGAAGAGGGGGTGTGATTTGAACTTTTTTTTACTTTTTTAAACACGTTTTTCTTCACTTCTTTCTCTGTTTGTTAGTCCTCTTAGGGGACTTGAATCTGCGATTGTCTGATCTCTTATGCCACATACAGCAGTATTCCGGTATATAGTAAAAATCACTGTCTTCTATGACGCCCAACCACAGGCAGAACGTCACAGGAGAGAGAAAAGTTTTTTTCACTGGCCCTTATATTCTATGGAGCTAGTAACCTGTCAGGTTTGGGGTGAATTGTGGATCACATTCACCCATTGACTGACTATTAGGAAAAACTTGGGAAATTTCCATCAGCTTTTTTATTTTTTCATACAAAGATAAATGGATGACATACTGATGGTAAAAATGGACACATGGACCAAAAAAAAAAAAAGGAAGCCGCACACTAATGAAAATTAGATTGTTTGGTTTTCTGCAGATGAGAAAAAAAATCACGTGTGAATATGGCCTAAAAATGAGTCGCCCAACTGAGTGACTTTTATTAAATACTTCAGTAAATCTAATTCTAAACTATTGTTTGTGTTTTCAGATGCAAGTGTAAATCACAGGTAAAAGTCCTTCCTCTCACTGTACAGTGGTGTGGTGCGCACAGGGCCGGTTTTAGACAAAGTGGGCTCTGGGCAAAAGTTTTAAGTGGGACCCCCAATGTTCACATATTGCAGCATCACACAGAAACATTTCAGTTGTATTCACATGCGCTGAGTTCAGGCCGTTAAACGAGGGCGATCAACAATATTGAAGTCGTTCAACCATTGTTTCCCGACCTCTTTACACCGACTGAGGAAGAACGATGGACACAATCACTGATAGATCAATCTGTCCCCATACAGTATCATGTTATCAGCAGCATATCTGAACTTTTCTCTGAGCGATGTGCTGCAGAGAACAATGATTTTTGTACCGGCATAAACAATCCAGTCACTGAATGAATAGGCAGCATTTTGATTGTTTAGTGTAATGCACAGCCCATAGTCCTCCATATAGTATAATGCACAGCCCATAGTCCTCCATATAGTATAATGCACAGCCCATAGTCCTCCATATAGTATAATGCACAGCCCATAGTACTCAACATAGTATAATACACTCCCCATAGTACTCCACATAGTATAATGCACTCCCCATAGTCCTCCATATAGTATAATGCACAGCCCATAGTACTCCACATAGTATAATACACTCCCCATAGTACTACACATAGCATAATGCACTCCCCATAGTCCTCCGCATAGTATAACACACTCCCCATAGTCCTCCATATAGTATAATGCACAGCCCATAGTCCTCCATATAGTATAATGCACAGCCCATAGTCCTCCATATAGTATAATGCACTCCCCATAGTCCTCCGCATAGTATAACACACTCCCCATAGTCCTCCATGTAGTATAATGCACAGCCCATAGTCCTCCATATAGTATAATGCACAGCCCATAGTCCGTACATGTAGTATAATGCACAGCCCATAGTCCTCCATATAGTATAATGCACAGCCCATAGTCCTCCATGTAGTATAATGCACAGCCCATAGTCCGTACATGTAGTATAATGCACAGCCCATAGTCCTCCATATAGTATAATGCACAGCCCATAGTCCTCCATATAGTATAATGCACAGCCCATAGTACTCCACATAGTATAATACACTCCCCATAGTACTCCACATAGTATAATGCACTCCCCATAGTCCTCCGCATAGTATAATACCCAGCCCATAGTCCTCCATATAGTATAATACACTCCCCATAGTACTCCACATAGCATAATGCACTCCCCATAGTCCTCCATATAGTATAATGCACAGCCCATAGTCCTCCATATAGTATAATGCACAGCCCATAGTCCTCCATATAGCATAATGCACTCCCCATAGTCCTCCATATAGTATAATGCACAGCCCATAGTACTCCACATAGTATAATACACTCCCCATAGTACTCCACATAGTATAATACACTCCCCATAGTCCTCCGCATAGTATAATGCACAGCCCATAGTCCTCCACATAGTATAATACACTCCCCATAGCACTCCACATAGTATAATGCACAGCCCATAGTCCTCCATATAGTATAATACACTCCCCATAGTACTCCACATAGTATAATGCAAAGCCCATAGTACTCCACATAGTATAATACACTCCCCACAGTACTCCACATAGTATAATACACTCCCCATAGTCCTCCGCATAGTATAATATACCCCATAGTCCTCCATATAGTATAATACACTCCCCATAGTACTCCACATAGTATAATGCACAGCCCATAGTACTCCACATAGTATAATGCGCAGCCCATAGTCCTCCATATAGTATAATGCACAGCCCATAGTACTCCACATAGTATAATACACTCCCCATAGTACTACACATAGCATAATGCACTCCCCATAGTCCTCCGCATAGTATAACACACTCCCCATAGTCCTCCATATAGTATAATGCACAGCCCATAGTCCTCCATATAGTATAATGCACAGCCCATAGTCCTCCATATAGTATAATGCACTCCCCATAGTCCTCCGCATAGTATAACACACTCCCCATAGTCCTCCATGTAGTATAATGCACAGCCCATAGTCCTCCATATAGTATAATGCACAGCCCATAGTCCGTACATGTAGTATAATGCACAGCCCATAGTCCTCCATATAGTATAATGCACAGCCCATAGTCCTCCATGTAGTATAATGCACAGCCCATAGTCCGTACATGTAGTATAATGCACAGCCCATAGTCCTCCATATAGTATAATGCACAGCCCATAGTCCTCCATATAGTATAATGCACAGCCCATAGTACTCCACATAGTATAATACACTCCCCATAGTACTCCACATAGTATAATGCACTCCCCATAGTCCTCCGCATAGTATAATACCCAGCCCATAGTCCTCCATATAGTATAATACACTCCCCATAGTACTCCACATAGCATAATGCACTCCCCATAGTCCTCCATATAGTATAATGCACAGCCCATAGTCCTCCATATAGTATAATGCACAGCCCATAGTACTCCATATAGCATAATGCACTCCCCATAGTCCTCCATATAGTATAATGCACAGCCCATAGTACTCCACATAGTATAATACACTCCCCATAGTACTCCACATAGTATAATACACTCCCCATAGTCCTCCGCATAGTATAATGCACAGCCCATAGTCCTCCACATAGTATAATACACTCCCCATAGCACTCCACATAGTATAATGCACAGCCCATAGTCCTCCATATAGTATAATACACTCCCCATAGTACTCCACATAGTATAATGCAAAGCCCATAGTACTCCACATAGTATAATACACTCCCCACAGTACTCCACATAGTATAATACACTCCCCATAGTCCTCCGCATAGTATAATATACCCCATAGTCCTCCATATAGTATAATACACTCCCCATAGTACTCCACATAGTATAATGCACAGCCCATAGTACTCCACATAGTATAATGCGCAGCCCATAGTCCTCCATATAGTATAATGCACAGCCCATAGTACTCCACATAGTATAATACACTCCCCATAGTCCTCCGCATAGTATAATACACTCCCCATAGTCCTCCGCATAGTATAATACACCCCATAGTCCTCCATATAGTATAATACACTCCCCATAGTACTCCACATAGTATAATGCACAGCCCATAGTACTCCACATAGTATAATACACTCCCCACAGTACTCCACATAGTATAATACACCCCATAGTCCTCCGCATAGTATAATACACAGCCCATAGTCCTCCATATAGTATAATGCACAGCCCATAGTACTCCACATAGTATAATACACTCCCCATAGTCCTCCGCATAGTATAATACACTCCCCATAGTCCTCCGCATAGTATAATACACCCCATAGTCCTCCATATAGTATAATACACTCCCCATAGTACTCCACATAGTATAATGCACAGCCCATAGTACTCCACATAGTATAATACACTCCCCACAGTACTCCACATAGTATAATACACTCCCCATAGTCCTCCGCATAGTATAATACACCCCATAGTCCTCCATATAGTATAATACACTCCCCATAGTACTCCACATAGTATAATGCACAGCCCATAGTACTCCACATAGTATAATGCACAGCCCATAGTCCTCCGCAAAGTATAATACACCCCATAGTCCTCCGCATAGTATAATACACTCCATAGTCCTCCGCATAGTATAATACATCCCATAGCCCTCCATATAGTATAATACACTCCATAGTTCTCCGCATAATATAATACATCCCATAGCCCATAGTCCTCCATATAGTATAATGCACTCCCCATAGTACTCCACATAGTATAATGCACTCCCCATAGTCCTCGGCATAGTATAATACACCCCATAGTCCTCCGCATAGTATAATACACTCCATAGTCCTCCGTATAGTATAATACATTCCATAGTCCTCCATATAGTATAATACACCCCATAGTCCTCCGCATTGTATAATACACTCCCCATAGTCCTCCATATAGTATAATACACTCCATAGTCCTCCATATAGTATAATACACAGCCCATAGTCCTCAATATAGTAAAATACACTCCCCATAGTCCTCCATATAGTATAATGCATCCCATAGTCCTCCATATAGTATAATACACAGCCCATAGTCCTCCATATAGTATAATGCACAACCCATAGTACTCCACATAGTATAATACACTCCTCATAGTACTCCACATAGTATAATGCACTCCCCATAGTCCTCCGCATAGTATAAAACACCCCATAGTCCTCCATATAGTATAATACACTCCATAGTACTCCGCATAGTATAATACATCCCATAGTCCTCCATATAGTATAATACATCCCATAGTCCTCCGCATAGTATAATACATCCCATAGCCCTTAGTTCTCCATACAGCATAATGCACTCCCCATAGTCCTCCATATAGTATAATACACTCCCCATAGTCCTTTATACAGTATAATGCACTCCCCATAGTCCTCCATACAGTATAATGCACTCCCCATAGTCCTCCATATAGTATAATACACTCCCCATAGTCCTCCACATAGTATAATGCACTCCCCATAGTCCTCTGCATAGTATAATACACTCCATAGTCCTCCGCATAGTATAATACATCCCATAGTCCTCCATATAGTATAATACACTCCCCATAGTCCTCTATACCGTATAATGCACTCCCTATAGTCCTCCATATAGTATAATACACTCCCCATAGTCCTGCATATAGTAAAATACACTCCCCATAGTCCTCCATATAGTAAAATACACTCCCCATAGTCCTCCATATAGTAAAATACACTCCCCATAGTCCTCCATATAGTAAAATACACTCCCCATAGTCCTCCATATAGTAAAATACACTCCCCATAGTCCTCCATATAGTATAATGCATTCCCCATAGTCCTCAACATAGTATAATGCACTCCCCATAGTCCTCCATATAGTAAAATACACTTCCCATAGTCCTCCATATAGTATAATGCATCCCATAATCCTCCATATAGTATAATACACAGCCCATAGGCCTCCATACAGTATAATGCAGCCCCATATAGTACATATATAGTACACTGCAGCCCAATAGAGTACACTGCAGCCCAATAGAGTACACTGCTGCCCCACAGAGTACACTGCTGCCCCACAGAGTACACTTCTGCCCCACAGAGTACACTGCCGCCCCACAGAGTACAATGCCGCCCCACAGGGTACAATGCCGCCCCACAGAGTACAATGCCGCCCCACAGGGTACAATGCCGCCCCACAGGGTACAATGCCACCCCACAGGGTACAATGCCACCCCACAGGGTACAATGCCGCCCCATAGAGTTCAGTGCCGCCCCATAGAGTTCAATGCCGCCCCATACAGTATAATACAGTCTCATACAATATAATACAGTCCCATACAGTATAATGGCGCTCCAAAAAGTATAATGCCATCCCATAGAGTACAATGCCGCCCCCTAGAGTACAATGCCGCCCCATAGAGTACAGTGTCGCCCCATAGAGTACAGTGTCGCCCCATAGAGTACAATGTCGCCCCATAGAGTACAATGCCGCCCCATAGAGTACAATGCCGCCCCATAGAGTACAATGCCGCCCCATAAAGTACAATGCCGCCCCATAAAGTACAATGCCGCCCCATAGAGTACAATGCCGCCCCATAGAGTACAATACTGCCCCACCATAGAGTATAATGCCGCCCCATTGAGTATAATGCCGCCCCATTGAGTATAATGCAGCCCCATAGGGTACAATTCAGCCCCATAGAATATAATACAGCCTCATACGGTACAATGCTACCCCACCATAAAGTATAATGCAGCCACATAGAGTATAATGCTGCCTAATAGAGTATGATGCCGCCACATAGCATAGCATACAATGCAGACCTATAGAGTACAATTCTGCCCCATAAAGTATAAAGCAGCCACCCCATAGAGTATAATTCAGCCACTCCAAAGAGTATAATTCAAACCCCCTCAGAGCATAATGCAGCTACCCCATAGAGTATAATGCAGGCCCATAGAGTACAATGCCACCCCACCTGAAAGCATAATGCAGCCCCATAGAGTAGAATGCTGCCACAGAGAATACAATGCTGCCCCATAGAGTATAATACAGCCTGATACAGTATAATGCTGCCCCACCAAAAAGTATATTGCAGCCCCATAGAGTACAATGCAGCCCCATAGAGTACAATGCAGCCCCATAGGGTACAATGCAGCCCCATAGAGTACAATGCAGCCCCATAGAGTACAATGCAGCCCCATAGAGTACAATGCTGCCCCATAGAGTACAATGCTGCCCCATAGAGTACAATGCATCCCCATAGATTATAATGACGCCCCATAGAGTATAATGCCGCTGCATAGCATAAAATGCAGACCCATAGAGTACAATGGCGCCCCATAGAGTACAATGCTGCCCCATAGAGTATAATGCTGCTCCATATAGTACAATGCAGCCCCATAGAATATAATGCAGCCACAAAGTATAATGCTGCCCAATAGAGTATGATGCCGCCACATAGAGTATAATGCAGGCCACCCCATAGAGTATAATGCAGGCCACCCCATAGAGTATATTGCAGGCCACCCCATAGAGTACAATGCCGCCCCATAGGGTACAATGCCGCCCCATAGGGTTACAATGCCGCCCCATAGGGTACAATTTTACCCCATAGAATGCCATAGAGTACAATGCCGCCCCATAGAGTACAATGGCGCCCCATAGAGTACAATGCCGCCCCATACAATATAATGTTACCCCATAGAATGCCATAGAGTACAATGCAGCCCCATAGAGTACAATGCCGCCCTACAGAGTATAATGCCACCCCATAGAGTATAATGCCGCCCCATAGAGTATAATGCCGCCCCATAGGGTACAATGCTGCCCCATAGGGTACAATGCTGCCCCATAGGGTACAATGCCGCCCTCATAGAGTATAATACCACTACCCGATAGAGTATAACGCAGCCCATCCCATAGAGTACAATACAGCCCCTCAGACTACTATGCTGCCCGAAAGAGTACAATGCAGCCCCACAGAGTACAATGCTGCCGCGTAGCGTACAATGCTGTCGCATAGCGTATGATGCTTCCGCATAGCGTACAATGCAGACTTATAGAGTACAATGCCACCCCATAGAGTATAATGCCGCCCCATAGTGTATAATTCTACCCCATAGAGTATAATGTAGCCACCCCAAAGAGTATAATGCAGCCCCCCCTCATAGAGCAAAATGCAGCTACCCCATAGAGTATAATGCAGGCCATCCCACAGATTACAGTGCATCCACATAGAGTACAGTGCAGCCCCATAGAGTACAATGCAGCCCCATAGAGTACAATTCCGCCATATAGAGCATAATACAGCCCCATATAGTATAATGCCGCCCCACCATAGAGTACAATGCAGCCCCATAGAGTATAATGCCGCCCCATAGAGTATAATGCAGCCCCATAGAGTATAATGCAGCCCCATAGAGTACAATACCGCCCCATAGAGTACAATACCGCCCCACAGAGTATAATGCTGCCCAATAGAGTATAATACTGCCCCATAGAGTATAATGCCACTGCATAGTGTACAATGCAGACCCATAGAGTACAATGCCGCCCCACAGAGTATATATCCGTCCCATAGAATACAATGCCGTCCCATAGAGTACAATGCCGCCCCATAGAGTACAATGCCGTCCCACAGAGTACAGTGCAGCCCCATACAGTATATTGCCATCCCACCATAAAGTATAATGCAGCCCCATAGTGTATAATCCAGCCCCACAGAGTATAATGCTGCACCATAGAGTATAATGCTGCCCCATAGAGTATAATGCCGCCGCATAGTGTACAATGCAGACCCATAGAGTACAATGCCGCCCCATAGAGTACAATGCCATCCCACAGAGTATAATGCCGCCTCATAGAGTACAATGCCGCCCCATAGAGTACAATGCAGCCCCATACAGTATATTGCCATCCCACCATAAAGTATAATGCAGCCCCACAGTGTATAATCCAGCCCCACAGAGTATAATTCCGCCCCATAGAGTACAACGCAGCCCCAAAGAGTATAATGCAGCCCCCCTCATAGAGCACAATGCAGCTCCTCAAAGAGTATAATGCAGGCCATCCCATAGATTACAGTGCCTCGCCATAGAGTACTGTGCAGCCCCATAGAGAACAATACAGCCCCATACAGTATAATGCCGCCCCATCATAGCGTACAATGCCGCCCCATAGGGTACAATGCAGCCCCCTAGAGTAAACTGCGGCCCCATAGAGTATAATACAGCCCCATACTGTATAATGTCGTTCCACCATAGAGTACAATGCCGCCCCATAGAGTATAATGCCGCCCCATAGAGTATAATGCCGCCGCATAGAGTAAAATGCAGCCCCATAGAGTACAATGCAGCCCCACAGGGTATAATACAGCCCCATTCGGTATAATGCTGCTCCATAGAGTATAATGCTGCCCCATAGAGTACAATACCGCCCCATAGAGAACAATACCGCCCCATAGAGTACAATACCGCCCCATAGAGTATAATGCAGCTCCACAGAGTATAATGCTGCCCCATAAAGTTTAATGCCGCCGCATAGCATACAATGCAGACCCATAGAGTACAATGTCGCCCCACAGAGTATAAATCCGTCCCATAGAATACAATGCAGCTCCATAGAGTACAATGCCGCCCCATAGAGTACAATGCCGCCCCATACAGTATATTGCCATCCTACCATAGAGTATAATGCAGCCCCATAGTGTATAATTCAGCCCCACAGAGTATAATTCTGCCCCATAGAGTACAATGCAGCCCCATAGAAAACAATGCTGCCCCAGAGAGTACAATGCCGCCCCATACAGTATAATGCCGCCCCATAGAGCATAATGCAGCCCCCCATAGAGCATAATGCAGCCCCCCATATAGAGTATAATGCAGCTACCCCATAGAGTATAATGTAGGCCATCCCTTAGAGTAAAACACAGCCACAGAGTATAATGCTGCCCCATTGAGTACAATGCCGCCCCATAGACTTTAATACAGCCCCATACATGTATAATACCGCCCCACAGAGTATAATGTCACCGCATAGTGCACAATGCAGACCCATAGAGTACAATGCCGCCTCATATAGTATATATCCACCCCATAGAGTTTATTGCCACCCCATAGAGTATAATACCGCCCCATAGAGTACAATGCAGCCCCATAGAGTACAATGCAGCCCCACAGAGTACAATGCAGCCCCATAGAGTACATTGCAGCCCCCTAGAGTACATTGCAGCCCCCTAGAGTATAATACAGCCCCACAGTATATAATGGTTTCGCAGAGCGTACAATTTACCACCCTTTTAGCACCTTGCAGCAAGATTTAACCTGTTTACTACCTGGCAGCAATATTTAACCCTTCTACAAACTGGCAGCAAGATTTAACCCATTTACAACCTGGTAGCAAGATTTAACCCTTTTACAACCTGGCAGCAAGACAAGATTTAATGCTTTTAGCACCTGGCAGCAAGATTTAACCCTTTTCCCACCGGGTAGCAAGATTTAATCCTTTTTTTTCCACCTGGCAGCAAGATTTAACCCCTTTTTTCCACCTGGCAGCAAGATTTAACCCGTTTACAACCTGGCAGCAAGATTTAACCTTTTTACCACCTGGCAGCAAGATTTAACCCGTTTACCACCTGGCAAGCAAGATTTAATCCTTTTACCACCTGGCAGCAAGATTTAACCAGTTTACTACATGGCAGCAAGATTTAACCCTTTTACCACCTGGCAGCAAGATTTAACCCGTTTACTACCTGGCAGCAAGATTTAACCGTTTACCAACTGGCAGCAAGATTTAACCCTTTTTTCTACCTGGCAGCAAGATTTAACCCGTTTACCACCTGGCAAGCAAGATTTAACCCTTTTACCACCTGGCAGCAAGATTTAACCCTTTTTTCTACGTGGCAGCATGATTTAAGTAGTTTACCACCTGGCAGCAAGATTTAACCCGTTTACCACATGGCAGCAAGATTTAACCTTTTTACCACCTGGCAGCAAGATTTAACCCTTTTTTCTACCTGGCAGCGAGATTTAAGCCGTTTACCACATGGCAGCAAGATTTAAACCGTTTACCACCTGGCAGCAAGATTTAACCCTTTTACCACTTGGCAGCAAGATTTAACCCGTTTACTACCTGGCAGCAAGATTTAAGCTGTTTACTACCTGGCAGCAAGATTTAACCCGTTTACTACCTGGCAGCAAGATTTAATCCTTTTTTTTCCACCAGGCAGCAATATTTAACCTCTTTTTTCCACCTGGCAGCAAGAGTTAACCCTTTTACCACCTGGCAGCAATATTTAACCCCTTTTTTTCCACCTGGCAGCAAGATTTAACCTCTTTTTTTCACGTGGCAGCAAGATTTAACCCTTTTTTTTCCCCATGCGACAGTAAGATTTAACCCTTTTTTTCCCACCTGGTAGCAAGATTTAATCCTTTTTTTTCCACCTGGCAGCAAGATTTAACCCCTTTTTTCCACCTGGCAGCAAGATTTAACCATTTTAGAACCTGGCAGCAAGACAAGATTTAATGCTTTTACCACCTGGCAAGCAAGATTTAACCCCTTTTTTCCACCTGGCAACAAGATTTAACCCCTTTTACCACCTGGCAGCAAGATTTAACCCCTTTTTTCCACCTGGCAGCAAGATTTAACCCTTATACAACCTGGCAGCAAGACAACATTTAATGCTTTTAGCACCTGGCAGCAAGATTTAAGCCGTTTACTACCTGGCAGCAAGATTTAATCCTTTTACCAAATGGCAGCAAGATTTAACCCGTTTACTACCTGGCAGCAAGATTTAAGCCGTTTACCAACTGGCAATCAAGATTTAACCTGTTTACTACCTGGCAGCAAGATTTAAGCCGTTTACTACCTGGCAGCAAGATTTAATCCTTTTACCAAATGGCAGCAAGATTTAACCCGTTTACTACCTGGCAGCAAGATTTAACCCGTTTACCACCTGGCAGCAAGATTTAACCCTTTTTCTACCTGGCAGCAAGATTTAAGCCGTTTACCACCTGGCAGCAAGATATAACCTGTTTACCACCTGGCAAGCAAGATTTAATCCTTTTATCACCTGGCAGCAAGATTTAACCAGTTTACTACATGGCAGCAAGATTTAACCCTTTTACCACCTGGCAGCAAGATTTAACCCTTTTACCACCTGGCAGCAAGATTTAACCGTTTACCAACTGGCAGCAAGATTTAACCCTTTTTTCTACCTGGCAGCAAGATTTAACCCGTTTACCACCTGGCAAGCAAGATTTAACCCTTTTACCACCTGGCAGCAAGATTTAACCCTTTTTTCTACATGGCAGCATGATTTAAGTAGTTTACCACCAGGCAGCAAGATTTAACCCGTTTACCACATGGCAGCAAGATTTAACCCTTTTACCACCTGGCAGCATGATTTAACCCTTTTACTACCAGGCAGCAAGATTTAACCCTTTTACCACCTGGCAGCAAGAGTTAGCCCTTTTTTCTACCTGGCAGCGAGATTTAAGCCGTTTACCACATGGCAGCAAGATTTAACCCGTTTACCACCTGGCAGCAAGATTTAACCCGTTTACCACCTGGCAGCAAGATTTAACCCGTTTACTACCTGGCAGCAAGATTTAAGCTGTTTACCACCTGGCAGCAAGATATAACCCGTTTACTACCTGGCAGCAAGATTTAATCCTTTTTATTCCCCCAGGCAGCAAGATTTAACCTCTTTTTTTCCACCTGGCAGCAAGAGTTAACCCTTTTACCACCTGGCAGCAATATTTAACCCCTTTTTTTTCCACCTGGCTGCAAGATTTAACCTCTTTTTTTTCACGTGGCAGCAAGATTTAACCCTTTTTTTCCCACCTGGTAGCAAGATTTAATCCTTTTTTTTCCACCTGGCAGCAAGATTTAACCCCTTTTTTCCACCTGGCAGCAAGATTTAACCATTTTAGAACCTGGCAGCAAGACCAGATTTAATGCTTTTACCACCTGGCAAGCAAGATTTAACCCCTTTTTTCCACCTGGCAACAAGATTTAACCCCTTTTACCACCTGGCAGCAAGATTTAACCCCTTTTTTCCACCTGGCAGCAAGATTTAACCCTTTTACAACCTGGCAGCAAGACAAGATTTAATGCTTTTAGCACCTGGCAGCAAGATTTAAGCCGTTTACTACCTGGCAGCAAGATTTAATCCTTTTACCAAATGGCAGCAAGATTTAACCCGTTTACTACCTGGCAGCAAGATTTAAGCCGTTTACCAACTGGCAAGCAAGATTTAACCTGTTTACTACCTGGCAGCAAGATTTAAGCCGTTTACTACCTGGCAGCAAGATTTAATCCTTTTACCAAATGGCAGCAAGATTTAACCCGTTTACTACCTGGCAGCAAGATTTAACCCGTTTACCACCTGGCAGCAAGATTTAACCCTTTTTCTACCTGGCAGCAAGATTTAAGCCGTTTACCACCTGGCAGCAAGATATAACCTGTTTACCACCTGGCAAGCAAGATTTAATCCTTTTACCACCTGGCAGCAAGATTTAACCAGTTTACTACATGGCAGCAAGATTTAACCCTTGTACCACCTGGCAGCAAGATTTAACCCTTTTACCACCTGGCAGCAAGATTTAACCGTTTACCAACTGGCAGCAAGATTTAACCCTTTTTTCTACCTGGCAGCAAGATTTAACCCGTTTACCACCTGGCAAGCAAGATTTAACCCTTTTACCACCTGGCAGCAAGATTTAACCCTTTTTTCTACATGGCAGCATGATTTAAGTAGTTTACCACCAGGCAGCAAGATTTAACCCGTTTACCACATGGCAGCAAGATTTAACCCTTTTACCACCTGGCAGCATGATTTAACCCTTTTACTACCAGGCAGCAAGATTTAACCTTTTTACCATTTTACCACCTGGCAGCAAGAGTTAGCCCTTTTTTCTACCTGGCAGCGAGATTTAAGCCGTTTACCACATGGCAGCAAGATTTAACCCGTTTACCACCTGGCAGCAAGATTTAACCCGTTTACCACCTGGCAGCAAGATTTAACCCGTTTACTACCTGGCAGCAAGATTTAAGCTGTTTACCACCTGGCAGCAAGATTTAACCCGTTTACTACCTGGCAGCAAGATTTAATCCTTTTTTTTCCCCCAGGCAGCAAGATTTAACCTCTTTTTTCCACCTGGCAGCAAGAGTTAACCCTTTTACCACCTGGCAGCAAT
The DNA here is from genome assembly GCF_046119375.1 of Phyllobates terribilis. NCBI lineage: Eukaryota > Metazoa > Chordata > Amphibia > Anura > Dendrobatidae > Phyllobates > Phyllobates terribilis. The sequence goes on along the minus strand of NW_027362880.1, from coordinate 3,065,021 downwards.
ATTTAACCCCTTTTTTTTCCACCTGGCTGCAAGATTTAACCTCTTTTTTTCACGTGGCAGCAAGATTTAACCCTTTTTTTCCCATGCGACAGTAAGATTTAACCCTTTTTTTCCCACCTGGTAGCAAGATTTAATCCTTTTTTTTCCACCTGGCAGCAAGATTTAACCCCTTTTTTCCACCTGGCAGCAAGATTTAACCATTTTAGAACCTGGCAGCAAGATTTAACCCGTTTACCACCTGGCAGCAAGATTTAACCCTTTTACTACCTGGCAGCAAGATTTAACTCGTTTACTACCTGGCAGCAAGATTTAAGCCGTTTACCACCTGGCAAGCAAGATTTAACCCTGTTTTCTACCTGGCAGCAAGATTTAAGCCGTTTACCACTTGGCAGCAAGATTTAAGCTGTTAACCACCTGGCAGCAAGATTTAACCCGTTTACCACCTGGCAGCAAGATTTAACCCTTTTACCACCTGGCAGCAATATTTAACCCCTTTTTTCCACCTGGCAGCAAGATTTAACCTCTTTTTTCCATGTGGCAGCAAGATTTAACCCTTTTACCACCTGGCAGCAAGATGTAACCCTTTTTTTTTCCACGCGACAGTAAGATTTAACCCTTTTTTCCCACCTGGTAGCAAGATTTAATCCTTTTTTTTCCACCTGGCAGCAAGATTTAACCCCTTTTTTCCACCTGGCAGCAAGATTTAACCCTTTTACAACCTGGCAGCAAGACAAGATTTAATGCTTTTAGCACCTGGCAGCAAGATTTAAGCCGTTTACTACCTGGCAGCAAGATTTAACTCGTTTACTACCTGGCAAGCAAGATTTAACCACTTTTTTTCACATGGCAGCAAGATTTAACCCTTTTACCCCCTGGCAGCAAGATTTAACCATTTTAGAACCTGGCAGCAAGACCAGATTTAATGCTTTTACCACCTGGCAAGCAAGATTTAACCCCTTTTTTCCACCTGGCAACAAGATTTAACCCCTTTTACCACCTGGCAGCAAGATTTAACCCCTTTTTTCCACCTGGCAGCAAGATTTAACCCTTTTACAACCTGGCAGCAAGACAAGATTTAATGCTTTTAGCACCTGGCAGCAAGATTTAAGCCGTTTACTACCTGGCAGCAAGATTTAATCCTTTTACCAAATGGCAGCAAGATTTAACCCGTTTACTACCTGGCAGCAAGATTTAAGCCGTTTACCAACTGGCAAGCAAGATTTAACCTGTTTACTACCTGGCAGCAAGATTTAAGCCGTTTACTACCTGGCAGCAAGATTTAATCCTTTTACCAAATGGCAGCAAGATTTAACCCGTTTACTACCTGGCAGCAAGATTTAACCCGTTTACCACCTGGCAGCAAGATTTAACCCTTTTTCTACCTGGCAGCAAGATTTAAGCCGTTTACCACCTGGCAGCAAGATATAACCTGTTTACCACCTGGCAAGCAAGATTTAATCCTTTTACCACCTGGCAGCAAGATTTAACCAGTTTACTACATGGCAGCAAGATTTAACCCTTGTACCACCTGGCAGCAAGATTTAACCCTTTTACCACCTGGCAGCAAGATTTAACCGTTTACCAACTGGCAGCAAGATTTAACCCTTTTTTCTACCTGGCAGCAAGATTTAACCCGTTTACCACCTGGCAAGCAAGATTTAACCCTTTTACCACCTGGCAGCAAGATTTAACCCTTTTTTCTACATGGCAGCATGATTTAAGTAGTTTACCACCAGGCAGCAAGATTTAACCCGTTTACCACATGGCAGCAAGATTTAACCCTTTTACCACCTGGCAGCATGATTTAACCCTTTTACTACCAGGCAGCAAGATTTAACCTTTTTACCATTTTACCACCTGGCAGCAAGAGTTAGCCCTTTTTTCTACCTGGCAGCGAGATTTAAGCCGTTTACCACATGGCAGCAAGATTTAACCCGTTTACCACCTGGCAGCAAGATTTAACCCGTTTACTACCTGGCAGCAAGATTTAAGCTGTTTACCACCTGGCAGCAAGATTTAACCCGTTTACTACCTGGCAGCAAGATTTAACCCGTTTACTACCTGGCAGCAAGATTTAATCCTTTTTTTTCCCCCAGGCAGCAAGATTTAACCTCTTTTTTCCACCTGGCAGCAAGAGTTAACCCTTTTACCACCTGGCAGCAATATTTAACCCCTTTTTTTTCCACCTGGCTGCAAGATTTAACCTCTTTTTTTCACGTGGCAGCAAGATTTAACCCTTTTTTTCCCATGCGACAGTAAGATTTAACCCTTTTTTTCCCACCTGGTAGCAAGATTTAATCCTTTTTTTTCCACCTGGCAGCAAGATTTAACCCCTTTTTTCCACCTGGCAGCAAGATTTAACCATTTTAGAACCTGGCAGCAAGATTTAACCCGTTTACCACCTGGCAGCAAGATTTAACCCTTTTACTACCTGGCAGCAAGATTTAACTCGTTTACTACCTGGCAGCAAGATTTAAGCCGTTTACCACCTGGCAAGCAAGATTTAACCCTGTTTTCTACCTGGCAGCAAGATTTAAGCCGTTTACCACTTGGCAGCAAGATTTAAGCTGTTAACCACCTGGCAGCAAGATTTAACCCGTTTACCACCTGGCAGCAAGATTTAACCCTTTTACCACCTGGCAGCAATATTTAACCCCTTTTTTCCACCTGGCAGCAAGATTTAACCTCTTTTTTCCATGTGGCAGCAAGATTTAACCCTTTTACCACCTGGCAGCAAGATGTAACCCTTTTTTTTTCCACGCGACAGTAAGATTTAACCCTTTTTTCCCACCTGGTAGCAAGATTTAATCCTTTTTTTTCCACCTGGCAGCAAGATTTAACCCCTTTTTTCCACCTGGCAGCAAGATTTAACCCTTTTACAACCTGGCAGCAAGACAAGATTTAATGCTTTTAGCACCTGGCAGCAAGATTTAAGCCGTTTACTACCTGGCAGCAAGATTTAACTCGTTTACTACCTGGCAAGCAAGATTTAACCACTTTTTTTCACATGGCAGCAAGATTTAAACCTTTTACCACCTGTCAGCAAGATTTAACCCCTTTTTCCACCTGGCAGCAAGATTTAACCCTTTTACCACCTGGCAGCAAGATTTATGCCCTTTTTTCCACCTGGCAGCAAGATGTAACCCTTTTTTTTTCCACGCGACAGTAAGATTTAACCCTTTTTTTCCACCTGGCAGCAAGATCTAACCCCTTTTTTCCACCTGGCAGCAAGATTTAACCCTTTTACAACCTGGCAGCAAGATTTAACCAGTTTACTACATGGCAGCAAGATTTAATGCTTTTAGCACCTGGCAGCAAGATTTAACCCTTTTCCCACCTGGTAGCAAGATTTAATCCTTTTTTTCCACCTGGCAGCAAGATTTAACCCCTTTTTCCACCTGGCAGCAAGATTTAACCCCTTTTTTCCACCTGGCAGCAAGATTTAACCCCTTTTTTCCACCTGGCAGCAAGATTTAACCTTTTTACCACCTGGCAGCAAGATTTAACCCGTTTACCACCTGGCAAGCAAGATTTAATCCTTTTACCACCTGGCAGCAAGATTTAACCAGTTTACTACATGGCAGCAAGATTTAACCCTTTTACCACCTGGCAGCAAGATTTAACCCGTTTATTACCTGGCAGCAAGATTTAACCGTTTACCAACTGGCAGCAAGATTTAACCCTTTTTTCTACCTGGCAGCAAGATTTAAGCCGTTTACCACCTGGCAGCAAGATTTAACCAGTTTACCACCTGGCAAGCAAGATTTAACCCTTTTTTCTACGTGGCAGCAAGATTTAAGTCATTTACCACCTGGCAGCAAGATTTAACCCGTTTACCACATGGCAGCAAGATTTAACCCTTTTACCACCTGGCAGCATGATTTAACCCTTTTACTACCAGGCAGCAAGATTTAACCCTTTTACCACCTGGCAGCAAGATTTAACCCTTTTTTCTACCTGGCAGCAAGATTTAAGCTGTTTACCACATGGCAGCAAGATTTAACCCGTTTACCACCTGGCAGCAAGATTTAACCCTTTTACCACCTGGCAGCAAGATTTAACCCGTTTACTACTTGGCAGCAAGATTTAAGCTGTTTACCACCTGGCAGCAAGATTTAACCCGCTTACCACCTGGCAGCAAGATTTAACCCGTTTACTACCTGGCAGCAAGATTTAAGCCGTTTACCACCTGGCAGCAAGATTTAACCATTTTTTTCTACCTGGCAGCAAGATTTAACCCTTTTACCACCTGGCAGCAATATTTAACCCCTTTTTTTCCACCTGGCAGCAAGATTTAACCTCTTTTTTTCACGTGGCAGCAAGATTTAACCCTTTTTTTCCCCCATGCGACAGTAAGATTTAACCCTTTTTTTCCCACCTGGTAGCAAGATTTAATCCTTTTTTTTCCACCTGGCAGCAAGATTTAACCCCTTTTTTCCACCTGGCAGCAAGATTTAACCATTTTAGAACCTGGCAGCAAGACAAGATTTAATGCTTTTACCACCTGGCAAGCAAGATTTAACCCCTTTTTTCCACCTGGCAACAAGATTTAACCCCTTTTACCACCTGGCAGCAAGATTTAACCCCTTTTTTCCACCTGGCAGCAAGATTTAACCCTTTTACAACCTGGCAGCAAGACAAGATTTAATGCTTTTAGCACCTGGCAGCAAGATTTAAGCCGTTTACTACCTGGCAGCAAGATTTAATCCTTTTACCAAATGGCAGCAAGATTTAACCCGTTTACTACCTGGCAGCAAGATTTAAGCCGTTTACCAACTGGCAAGCAAGATTTAACCTGTTTACTACCTGGCAGCAAGATTTAAGCCGTTTACTACCTGGCAGCAAGATTTAATCCTTTTACCAAATGGCAGCAAGATTTAACCCGTTTACTACCTGGCAGCAAGATTTAACCCGTTTACCACCTGGCAGCAAGATTTAACCCTTTTTCTACCTGGCAGCAAGATTTAAGCCGTTTACCACCTGGCAGCAAGATATAACCTGTTTACCACCTGGCAAGCAAGATTTAATCCTTTTATCACCTGGCAGCAAGATTTAACCAGTTTACTACATGGCAGCAAGATTTAACCCTTTTACCACCTGGCAGCAAGATTTAACCCTTTTACCACCTGGCAGCAAGATTTAACCGTTTACCAACTGGCAGCAAGATTTAACCCTTTTTTCTACCTGGCAGCAAGATTTAACCCGTTTACCACCTGGCAAGCAAGATTTAACCCTTTTACCACCTGGCAGCAAGATTTAACCCTTTTTTCTACACGGCAGCATGATTTAAGTAGTTTACCACCAGGCAGCAAGATTTAACCCGTTTACCACATGGCAGCAAGATTTAACCCTTTTACCACCTGGCAGCATGATTTAACCCTTTTACTACCAGGCAGCAAGATTTAACCCTTTTACCACCTGGCAGCAAGAGTTAGCCCTTTTTTCTACCTGGCAGCGAGATTTAAGCCGTTTACCACATGGCAGCAAGATTTAACCCGTTTACCACCTGGCAGCAAGATTTAACCCGTTTACCACCTGGCAGCAAGATTTAACCCGTTTACTACCTGGCAGCAAGATTTAAGCTGTTTACCACCTGGCAGCAAGATATAACCCGTTTACTACCTGGCAGCAAGATTTAATCCTTTTTTTTCCCCCAGGCAGCAAGATTTAACCTCTTTTTTCCACCTGGCAGCAAGAGTTAACCTTTTTACCACCTGGCAGCAATATTTAACCCCTTTTTTTTCCACCTGGCTGCAAGATTTAACCTCTTTTTTTCACGTGGCAGCAAGATTTAACCCTTTTTTTCCCACCTGGTAGCAAGATTTAATCCTTTTTTTTCCACCTGGCAGCAAGATTTAACCCCTTTTTTCCACCTGGCAGCAAGATTTAACCATTTTAGAACCTGGCAGCAAGACCAGATTTAATGCTTTTACCACCTGGCAAGCAAGATTTAACCCCTTTTTTCCACCTGGCAACAAGATTTAACCCCTTTTACCACCTGGCAGCAAGATTTAACCCCTTTTTTCCACCTGGCAGCAAGATTTAACCATTTTACAACCTGGCAGCAAGACAAGATTTAATGCTTTTAGCACCTGGCAGCAAGATTTAAGCCGTTTACTACCTGGCAGCAAGATTTAATCCTTTTACCAAATGGCAGCAAGATTTAACCCGTTTACTACCTGGCAGCAAGATTTAAGCCGTTTACCAGTTGGCAAGCAAGATTTAACCTGTTTACTACCTGGCAGCAAGATTTAAGCCGTTTACTACCTGGCAGCAAGATTTAATCCTTTTACCAAATGGCAGCAAGATTTAACCCGTTTACTACCTGGCAGCAAGATTTAACCCGTTTACCACCTGGCAGCAAGATTTAACCCTTTTTCTACCTGGCAGCAAGATTTAAGCCGTTTACCACCTGGCAGCAAGATATAACCTGTTTACCACCTGGCAAGCAAGATTTAATCCTTTTACCACCTGGCAGCAAGATTTAACCAGTTTACTACATGGCAGCAAGATTTAACCCTTTTACCACCTGGCAGCAAGATTTAACCCTTTTACCACCTGGCAGCAAGATTTAACCGTTTACCAACTGGCAGCAAGATTTAACCCTTTTTTCTACCTGGCAGCAAGATTTAACCCGTTTACCACCTGGCAAGCAAGATTTAACCCTTTTACCACCTGGCAGCAAGATTTAACCCTTTTTTCTACATGGCAGCATGATTTAAGTAGTTTACCACCAGGCAGCAAGATTTAACCCGTTTATCACATGGCAGCAAGATTTAACCCTTTTACCACCTGGCAGCATGATTTAACCCTTTTACTACCAGGCAGAAAGATTTAACCCTTTTACCACCTGGCAGCAAGAGTTAGCCCTTTTTTCTACCTGGCAGCGAGATTTAAGCCGTTTACCACATGGCAGCAAGATTTAACCCGTTTACCACCTGGCAGCAAGATTTAACCCGTTTACTACCTGGCAGCAAGATTTAAGCTGTTTACCACCTGGCAGCAAGATTTAACCCGTTTACTACCTGGCAGCAAGATTTAATCCTTTTTTTTCCCCCAGGCAGCAAGATTTAACCTCTTTTTTCCACCTGGCAGCAAGATTTAACCCTTTTACCACCTGGCAGTAATATTTAACCCCTTTTTTTTCCACCTGGCTGCAAGATTTAACCTCTTTTTTTCACGTGGCAGCAAGATTTAACCCTTTTTTTCCCATGCGACAGTAAGATTTAACCCTTTTTTTCCCACCTGGTAGCAAGATTTAATCCTTTTTTTTCCACCTGGCAGCAAGATTTAACCCCTTTTTTCCACCTGGCAGCAAGATTTAACCATTTTAGAACCTGGCAGCAAGATTTAACCCGTTTACCACCTGGCAGCAAGATTTAACCCTTTTACTACCTGGCAGCAAGATTTAACTCGTTTACTACCTGGCAGCAAGATTTAAGTCGTTTACCACCTGGCAAGCAAGATTTAACCCTGTTTTCTACCTGGCAGCAAGATTTAAGCCGTTTACCACTTGGCAGCAAGATTTAAGCTGTTAACCACCTGGCAGCAAGATTTAACCCGTTTACCACCTGGCAGCAAGATTTAACCCTTTTACCACCTGGCAGCAATATTTAACCCCTTTTTTCCACCTGGCAGCAAGATTTAACCTCTTTTTTCCATGTGGCAGCAAGATTTAACCCTTTTACCACCTGGCAGCAAGATGTAACCCTTTTTTTTTCCACACGACAGTAAGATTTAACCCTTTTTTCCCACCTGGTAGCAAGATTTAATCCTTTTTTTTCCACCTGGCAGCAAGATTTAACCCCTTTTTTCCACCTGGCAGCAAGATTTAACCCTTTTACAACCTGGCAGCAAGACAAGATTTAATGCTTTTAGCACCTGGCAGCAAGATTTAAGCCGTTTACTACCTGGCAGCAAGATTTAACTCGTTTACTACCTGGCAAGCAAGATTTAACCCCTTTTTTTCACATGGCAGCAAGATTTAACCCTTTTACTACCTGGCAGCAAGATTTAACTCGTTTACTACCTGGCAGCAAGATTTAAGCCGTTTACCACCTGGCAAGCAAGATTTAACCCTGTTTTCTACCTGGCAGCAAGATTTAAGCCGTTTACCACTTGGCAGCAAGATTTAAGCTGTTAACCACCTGGCAGCAAGATTTAACCCGTTTACCACCTGGCAGCAAGATTTAACCCTTTTACCACCTGGCAGCAATATTTAACCCCTTTTTTCCACCTGGCAGCAAGATTTAACCTCTTTTTTCCATGTGGCAGCAAGATTTAACCCTTTTACCACCTGGCAGCAAGATGTAACCCTTTTTTTTCCACACGACAGTAAGATTTAACCCTTTTTTCCCACCTGGTAGCAAGATTTAATCCTTTTTTTTCCACCTGGCAGCAAGATTTAACCCCTTTTTTCCACCTGGCAGCAAGATTTAACCCTTTTACAACCTGGCAGCAAGACAAGATTTAATGCTTTTAGCACCTGGCAGCAAGATTTAAGCCGTTTACTACCTGGCAGCAAGATTTAACTCGTTTACTACCTGGCAAGCAAGATTTAACCCCTTTTTTTCACATGGCAGCAAGATTTAACCCTTTTACCCCCTGGCAGCAAGATTTAAACCTTTTACCACCTGTCAGCAAGATTTAACCCCTTTTTCCACCTGGCAGCAAGATTTAACCCTTTTACCACCTGGCAGCAAGATTTATGCCCTTTTTTCCACCTGGCAGCAAGATGTAACCCTTTTTTTTTCCACGCGACAGTAAGATTTAACCCTTTTTTTCCACCTGGCAGCAAGATTTAACCCCTTTTTTCCACCTGGCAGCAAGATTTAACCCTTTTACAACCTGGCAGCAAGATTTAACCAGTTTACTACATGGCAGCAAGATTTAATGTTTTTAGCACCTGGCAGCAAGATTTAACCCTTTTCCCACCTGGTAGCAAGATTTAATCCTTTTTTTCCACCTGGCAGCAAGATTTAATCCCTTTTTCCACCTGGCAGCAAGATTTAACCCCTTTTTTCCACCTGGCAGCAAGATTTAACCCCTTTTTTCCACCTGGCAGCAAGATTTAACCTTTTTACCACCTGGCAGCAAGATTTAACCCGTTTACCACCTGGCAAGCAAGATTTAATCCTTTTACCACCTGGCAGCAAGATTTAACCAGTTTACTACATGGCAGCAAGATTTAACCCTTTTACCACCTGGCAGCAAGATTTAACCCGTTTATTACCTGGCAGCAAGATTTAACCGTTTACCAACTGGCAGCAAGATTTAACCCTTTTTTCTACCTGGCAGCAAGATTTAAGCCGTTTACCACCTGGCAGCAAGATTTAACCAGTTTACCACCTGGCAAGCAAGATTTAACCCTTTTTTCTACGTGGCAGCAAGATTTAAGTCATTTACCACCTGGCAGCAAGATTTAACCCGTTTACCACATGGCAGCAAGATTTAACCCTTTTACCACCTGGCAGCATGATTTAACCCTTTTACTACCAGGCAGCAAGATTTAACCCTTTTACCACCTGGCAGCAAGATTTAACCCTTTTTTCTACCTGGCAGCAAGATTTAAGCTGTTTACCACATGGCAGCAAAATTTAACCCGTTTACCACCTGGCAGCAAGATTTAACCCTTTTACCACCTGGCAGCAAGATTTAACCCGTTTACTACTTGGCAGCAAGATTTAAGCTGTTTACCACCTGGCAGCAAGATTTAACCCGCTTACCACCTGGCAGCAAGATTTAACCCGTTTACTACCTGGCAGCAAGATTTAACCATTTTTTTCTACCTGGCAGCAATATTTAACCCATTTACCACCTGGCAGCAAGATTTAATCCTATTTTTTCCACCTGGCAGCAAGATTTAACCCCTTATTTCCACCTGACAGCAAGATTTAACCCGTTTACCACCTGGCAGCAAGATTTAACCCTTTTACCACCTGGCAGCAAGATTTAACCCTTTTTTTCCACCTGGCAACAAACCAAAAGGTTGTCCATCCAATTATATTTTTGTAATTTTATAAACACCACAATAAATTGATTTTTGACCTTTTGTTCCTCTTTAATTTCACTTGGCAGTGCCACCACCGATCACTACACCTTACGCCCTATCCACAATGTTGATAGTCATCACATGTCCCCTACATTACCAAGGGGTAATGTTTACGGTGGCAGAATCTTCTACTGGACCTATGCTGACGCCAGTGCCCACTTCAATTGGATGTGCACCTGGACGCACAATCAGCTGAAGTGTGTTACGCTGCAGAGACACGTTGAGTTCCTGCACCGCAATACACATCACCGGCCAATCAGAAGCCAGCAGCTGACAGACATAGACGTTGCATGGCAGTAACGTTAGCCTACACACACAGTCTAGCCTATGCTGGGGCTACACGATGTTTGGTCACAACATAGGTCAAGCTGCCAAACTTCGGTCTGTGCCGCTGCTACATGTTAGCGTGATGCAGGTGAGTAGGGTTACATTACGACCCCTGCGGTGATGTGACAAGTTCTGATTTTTTTTTATCTGCTTGCTGCATTATGTAGGGTGGACGTAATGTGACCCTACTCACTTTATTTCTGCTGCCATGTCATGTAGCAGCATTTTACAATGATTATGCTGCACACCCTGCGCTATGGCCAAAATCACTGAGTAACCAGCATCAATAAATAATAGTGTAATGTATAGCTGAATAAAAAGAGTCACAGGACTCCATAGGAATCGGATCAGGGTCATGCAAAGATATTCAGCCATTCAAGAAATAGTGTGCCCTTGTATTAAGTGCCACATACATTCAAGATGATGAGTCTGAATACCAGCCGAAGAAGGTTGCAAGTTTTCCAATAGATCCTGCTGATCAATTGGTCGAGTTTGTATAATATATGAAGCATGTATGCAGTTATTGTTTTACATATAAAAAAACGTAATCATATGAATAAAGATTGTTATAGATAAATATTTATTTATAGTGATATACGGCAATAAAATGGCAGCACTCCAGACGTGAAATAGTGAAGAAAACTGATCATTACTCACCCATGTATGCAGGGCTGCCACCAGGAATTTCAGGGCCCCATACTGGCAAAATTTTCGGGCCCCCTTGAGACTCTGCCCGGGTTCCACCCCAGCTCCACCTCTATCCCTCGAACCTTCTACAGTCCAACCGCGAACTCTTGGAAAAACTCCACTCCACACCAGTTCCCAGTGAACACCAGATCACACACATAGCCATCAGCTTTTGTTTTGGCCAAAAGACGTCCTCACCAATCACACATTACCAGTTCCCAGTGAACACCAGATCACACACATAGCCATCAGCTTTTGTTTTGGCCAAAAGATTTTTACCACGATAAGGTAGACTCTTCTGGCCAGGCCCTACTCTACTCTAACCTATTTAAAAAAAATTTAAATATCCAATACTCTTTTTAGGTATATTTTTATTTATTTTTCTTTAAGGGAATGTGTCATATACATTTTTTAAAATGACCAAAAATACCACATACAAGAGACAAATACCACCACACCATGACCACACCACATATAACCACCACATAGTGATCAAATAATACCACATACCAGAAACAAATACCGTCACACCATGACCAGACCACATATTACCACCTCATAGAGCCCAAATAATACCACATACAAGGAACAAAAACTGCCACACCATAACCAGACCACATATTATCACCACATTGTCACCGAATAATACCACATACAAGGGACAAATACCGCCACACCACGACTGGACCACATATTACCACCACATAGTGACCGAATACTACAATACTGATCATTAATAAAAAAAAACACAATATTACCATAAGTGCCATTATACACGGGAGCTCTGTACATGGTACAATGTATAATGTAAGTGTACAGGTAATATAGTGATCACCAGTGACATTATACACAGGAGCCCTGTACATGGTATACTGTGTATAATGTAAGTGTACAGGTAATATAGTGATCACCAGTGACATTATACACAGGAGCCCTGTACATAGTATACAGTGTATAGTGTCAGTGTACATGTAATACACTGACTCACCGGTGATGTCTCTAGGTGAAGTCCTTCATCTTCGCTTTTCTCCTTCATACAGCACAGACCGCCATCACTTCTTCCAGCCAGGACTCGTCTCTGCATAAAATAACACACAGTTATCTAGAGCACATTCCCCAACTTCTACATTACACAGCTGAATACAGACGTGCACTCACCATTAATATATAATTAGTTATTATGCAACCCACCATTCAAAATATAAATTGTAATCCACCCCTGTGCCCCCACTAACTGTAAATAGCCACTTTCCCCAACTAATAAATATATAAATTAAATAGAACCCCAATTTATTACCAGTCACACTCCTGCATCCTCAACGCCCCCTACTCTGTACCTCCTGCTCCCCCGATTCATTATATTTATATGCACCCTCTACCCCAATTCATTGTCAAGTCCGTGCTCTCCTCATCCCCACCCTCTATTCAGTCAGGAGAAATATGCAGCCACGCAGCTCCGGTAAGGCACTTAGCGCCGAGGTGTGTGCTCCCTTGCGGCGCCCCGGCGCTCGGCACTCTGTTACAGCATGGGGCCCCGTGAGCAGAAGCACAAGAGGGGGGCCCCCCCTCTATACTGCTGCTCACGGGGCCCCATACAGCAGTAAGGGCAGTAATGCCCTGATGGCGGCCCTGTATGTATGTGCGACGTTTCGGCTCTTCACACTGTGAGCCTTTCTCAAGCCATGAACATTCACTGTGCATAAGCAAGTTATATATAGGTTACACCCCATAATCAGTGATTAATCACTATACATCAGGAAAGCATAGTGCATATGTATACAGTGCAGTAATATCAATCACCTCATGTGTCAGTATGTATATAAAAATAATTCATTTTTATTCTGTGCCAGTTGACAGGACATTGCTAAAGAAGCAGCTGTTCACAGAGTGCTGTATCCGAACATATTAACGGAAATTTGAGTGGAAGGAAAAAGTGTGGTAGAAAAAGGTGCACAAGCAACAGGGATAACCGCAGCCTTGAAAGGATTGCTAAGAAAAGGCCATTCAAAAATTTGGGGGAGATTCACAAGGAGTGGACTGCTGCTGGAGTCATTGCTTCAAGAGCCACCACACACAGACGTATCCAGGACATGGGCTACAAGTGTCGCATTGCTTGTGTCAAGCCACTCATGACCAATAGACAACGGCAGAAGCATCTTACCTGAGCCAAGGAGTAAAGAACCTGGACTGATGCTCAGTGGCCCAAGGTGTTGTTTTCAGATGAAAGTAAATTCTGCATTTCATTTGGAAATCAAGGTCCCAGAGTCTGGAGGGAGAGTGGAGAGGCCACAATCCAAGCTGCTGGAGGTCTAGTGTGAAGTCTCCACTATCAGTGATGGCTTGGGGGGCCATGTCATCTGCTGGTGTAGGTCTACTGTGTTTTATCAAGACCAAAGTCAGCGCAGCCATCTACCAGGAAATTTTAGAGCATTTCATGCTTCCCTCTGCCGACAAGCCTTTTGGAGCTGGAAATTTCGTTCTCCAGCAGGACTTGGCACCTGTTCACACTGCCAAAAGTACCAATACCTGGTTTAAAAACAACAGTATTGCTGTGCTTGATTGGCCAGCAAACTCGCCTGACCTTAACCCCATAGAGAATCTATTATAGAGAATCTATGGGGCATTGTCAAGAGGAAGATGAGAGACACCAGACCCAACAATGCAGACGAGCTGAAGGCTGCTATCAACGCAACCTGGGCTTCCATAACACCTCAGCAGTGCCACAGGCTGATCGCCTCCATGCCACGCCGCATTGATGCAGTAATTGATACAAAAGAAGCCCCGACCAAGTATTGAGTGCATTTACTGAACATACATTTCAGTAGGCCAACATTTCGGATTCTAAAAACATTTTTCAAGCTGTTGTTATAAAGTATTCTAATTTACTGAGATAATGACTTTTGTGTTTTCATTGGCTGTAAGCCATAACCATCAACATTAACAGAAATAAACACTTGAAATAGATCACTCTGTTTGTAATGACTCTATATAATATATGAATTTCACTTTTTGTATTGAAGAACTGAAATAAATTAAGTCTTTGATGATATTCTAATTTTGTGAGAAGCACCTGTATATGTAACAAAATATTACATGGTGCACTTTCTTGTCCTTTACATATCAGGTTCTAAACATAACAGGACGCTATATAATAAAGAACGGAGCCATACATAGCTAGAGAGGGTGCTACATAATAAGGGACGGCGCCATACATACCTAGAGAGGATGCTACGTAATAAGGGATGGCGCCATACATACCTAGAGAGGATGCTACATAATAAGTGACAGCGCCATACATAGCTAGAGAGGGTGCTACGTAATAAGTGACAGCGCCATACATAGCTAGAGAGGGTACTACGTAATAAGGGACGGCGCTATACATAACTAGAGAGGATGTTACATAATAAGGGACAGCACCATACATACCTAGAGAGGATGATACATAATAAGGGAAGGCACCATACATAGCTAGAGAGGGTGCTACGTAATAAGAGACAGTGCCAAACATACCTAGAGAGGATGGTACGTAATAAGGGAAGGCACCATACATAGCTAGAGAGGGTGCTACGTAATAAGTGGCAGCGCTAAACATACCTAGAGAGGATGGTACGCAATAAGGGATGGCGCCATACACAGCTAGAGAGGATGTTATGTAATAAGGAACGGCACCATCCATAGCTAGAGAGGGTGCTACATAATAAGTGACAGCGCCATACATAGCTAGAGAGGGTGCTACGTAATAAGGGACGGTGCTATACATAGCTAGAGAGGGTGTTACGTAATAAGGGACGGCGCCATAAGTAGTCAGAGCGAATGCTACGTAATATGTGTCAGAACCATACTTAGCTAGAGAGGGTGCTATGTAATAAGGGATGGTGCCATACATTGCATAATAAGGGACAGCACCATACATAGCTAGAGAGGATGCTACGTAATAAGTGACAGCGCCATACATACCTAGAGAGGATGCTATGTAATAAGGTAAGGCGCCACACATAGCTAGAGAGGGTGCTACGTAATAAGTGACAGCGCCATACATAGCTAGAGAGGGTACTACGTAATAAGGGACGGCGCTATACATAACTAGAGAGGATGCTATGTAATAAGGGAAGGCACCATACATAGCTAGACAGGGTGCTATGTAATAAGTGAAAGCGCCATACATACCTAGAGACAATGCTATGTAATAAGGGATGGCGCCATACATAGCTAGAGAGGGTGCAACGTAATAAGTGACAGCGCCATACATAGCTAGAGAGGAGGTATGTAATAAGGGAAGGCACCATACATAGCTAGAGAGGGTGCTACATAATAAGGGATGGCGCCATACATAACTAGAGAGGGTGCTACGTAATAAGTGACAGCGCCAAACATACGTAGAGAGGATGCTACATAATAAGGGATGGCGCCATACATAGCTAGAGAGGATGCTACGTAATAAGGGAAGGCGCCCTACATAGCTAGAGAGGATGCTACGTAATAAGGGACAGCACCATACATACCTAGAGAGGATGATACGTAATAAGGGAAGGCACCATACATAGCTAGAGAGGATGATACGTAATAAGGGATGGCACCATTCATAGCTAGAGAGGGTGCTACGTAATAAGGGAAGGCACCATACATACCTAGAGAGAGTTCTACCTAATAAGGGACGGCGCCTTAGATAGCTAGAGAGGATGCCACATAAAAACGGGCAGCATCATACATAGCTAGAAAGGATGGTACGTAATAAGGGACGGCCCCATACATACCTAGAGAGGATGCTACATAATAAGGGACGGCACCATACATAGCTAGAGAGGGTGCTATGTAATAAGGGAAGGCACCATACATAGCTAGAGAGGGTGCTAAGTAATAAGGGACGGCGCCATACATAGAGCGAATGCTACGTAATATGTATCAGCACCATACATACCTAGAGAAGATGCTACGTAATAAGTGACTGCACCATACATTCCTAGAGAGGATGCTACGTAATAAGGGAAGGCGCCACACATAGGTAGAGAGGATGCTACGTAATAAGGGACGGCCCCATACCTAGCCAGAGAGTGTGCTAAGTAATAAGTGACAGCGCCATACATAGCTAGGGAGGGTGCTATGTAATAAGGGAAGGCACCATACATAGCTAGAGAGGGTACTATGTAATAAGGGACGGCGCCATACATAGAGCGAATGCTACGTAATATGTATCAGCACCATACATACCTAGAGAAGATGTTACGTAATAAGTGACAGCGCCATACATACCTAGAAAGGATGCTACATAATAAGAGAAGGCACCATACATACCTAGAGAAGATGCTACGTAATAAGTGACAGCGCCATACATACCTAGAGAGGATGCTGCGTAATAAGGGACGGCGTTTTACATAACTAGAGAGGATGCTAAGTAATAAGGGATGGCACCATACATAGGTAGAGAGGATGCTATGTAATAAGGGAAGGTGCCATACATAGGTAGAGAGGATGCTACATAATAAAGGACGGCCCCATACATACCTAGAGAAGATGCTACATAATAAGGGACGGCACCATACATAGCTAGAGAGGGTGCTAAGTAATAAGGGAAGGCACCATACATAGCTAGAGAGGGTGCTATGTAATATGGGACGGCGCCGTACATAGAGTGAATGCTACGTAATATGTATCAGCACCATACATACCTAAAGAAGATGCTACGTAATAAGTGACAGCGCCAAATGTGGCATCCCAGGGGTCTGGTTGCCACAGTAATAGGAATATTACGTCTGAGAGCATGTGGGAGGTTTCTTTGGTCAGGAGCCCTAAGCATGCAACACCGCCCGCCCAGACCTGGGAGGGGAGGAATCTGCCCTTATAAACTGGGTCTGGGGCGGGATTAGGTCAGTCAGAGCCTGGAGAGGGAAAGTTACAGCAGGAGCTCTGTAGGAGCGAGTGCCAGGGGCTGGAAGCTAGATAGCTCGCCTGGCTGAAGACACTAAGACCGGACACGGAGTCCGAGGCTGTGGGGACATCCAGGTCCAGCAGCAGAATCCAAACGGCAGGGGATTCCAGGTCCTCTGGCCATAGAAGCCCAGAGGCACGGTCACAAGCAAGGGACCAGCACCGCCATCGTGGAGCGGAGGCTAACCGAAGGCCCCAAGTCACCGGCCATACGGGTGAGCACCACACGGTACACTCAGGGACGTGGGCTACTTCTACCCGCATACAGCAAGGTAGCCAGGAAGAGTACAGATAGACGGGGAGGCCTACAACTCCACCTGGCCAGGGGAGATCCTGCTTGCTCACCGACTGACCAGGCCTCTACTGCTAACCAGTACTCCCGGGAGGGTCTGCTTTATAACACCAGTAAAGACCCTGAACTGCACTGCACTGACTCTGAGTTGTTCCTGCTGCGCTCGTGCACCATCACTCCCATCATCCACACCAACTGCCCTGAGGCTATACTTCTCCCGTGGGGAGTCATCCCATTCTTAGCTGCACACACAACACCAGCCTCAGCGATCTGCCTTGCAGCGGTGGCCCCCACTGACCGCAATCCACGGGTGGCGTAGTCGGACCATTATTATACCAATAACCCTGCCACTGATTTGACCACCCTGGGCACGGATCGGGTCATCGTCACGGAGACTACAACCCCCAGCGATCCGGCTCCGGGTATTCCCCGCACACACGTGCACGCACAACTCAGGCCCAGGGGGCGAGTCACCATACATACCTAGAGAGGATGCTACGTTATAAGGGACGGCCCCATACATAGCCAGAGAGAGTTCTACGTAATAAATGACAGCGCCATACATAGCTAGAGGGGGTGCTATGTAATACGGGACGGCGCCATACATAGAGCGAATGCTACGTAATATGTATCAGCACCATACATACCTAGAGAAGATGCTACTTAATAAGTGACAGCGCCATACATACCTAGAGAGGATGCTACGTAATAAGGGACGGCGCTATACATAACTAGAGAGGATGCAACATAATAAGGGACGGCGCCATACATAGCTAGAGAGGATGTTACATAATGAGTGATGGCACCATACATAGCTAGAGAGGATGCTATGTAATAAGGGAAGGCACTATACATAGCTAGAGAGGGTGCTAAGTAATAAGTGACAGCGCCATACATAACTAGAGAGGGTGCTACGTAATAAGTGACAAAGCCAAACATACGTAGAGAGGATGCTACATAATAAGGGATGGCGTCATACATAACTAGAGAGGGTGCTACGTAATAAGGGATGGCGCCATTCATAGCTAGAGAGGGTGCTACGTAATAAGGGAAGGCACCATACATACCTAGAGAGAATTCTACATAATAAGGGACGGCACCCTAGATAGCTAGAGAGGATGCTACATAAAAATGGGCAGCATCATACATAGCTAGAAAGGATGTTATGTAATAAGGGACGGCACCATACATAGCTAGAGAATGTGCTACGTAAGAATTGACAGCGCCAAACATACCTAGAGAGGATGGTACGTAATAAGGGATGGCGCCATACATTGCTAGAGAGGGTGCTAAGTAATAAGGCACAGCGCCATACATAGCTAGAGAGGATGCTACGTAATAAGGGAAGGCACCATACATACCTAAAGAGGGTGCTACGTAATAAGGGAAGGCGCCATACATAGCTAGAGAGGATGCTATGTAATAAGGGACGACGCCATACATAGCTAGAGAGGTTGCTACGTAATAAGTGACAGCGCCATACATACTTAGAGAGGATACTACGTAATTAGGGACGGCACCATCCATAGCTAGAAAGAATGTTATATAATAAGGGAAGGCACCATACATAGCTAGAGAGGGTACTACGTAAAAAGGGACGGCTCCATACATAGAGCGAATGCTACGTAATATGTATCAGCACCATACATACCTAGAAAAGATGCTACGAAATATGTGACAGCGCCATACATAGGTAGAGAGGATGCTACGTAATAAGGGAATGCGCCACACATAGGTAGAGAGGGTGCTACGTAATAAGAGAAGGCATCATACATAGGTAGAGAGAATTCTACATAATAAGGGATGGCGCCATATATACCTAGAGAGGGTACTACGTAATAAGGGACGGCGCCATACATAGAGCGAATGCTACGTAATATGTGTAAGCACCATACATACCTAGAGAAGAAGCTACGTAATCAGTGACAGCGCCATACGTACCTAGAGAGGATGCTACATAATAAGGGAAGGCGCTATACATAGCTAGAGAGGGTGCTATGTAATAAGGGAAGGCACCATACATATCTAGAGAGGGTACTACGTAATAAGGTACGGCGCCATACATAGAGCGAATGCTACGTAATATGTGTAAGCACCATACATACCTAGAGAAGAAGCTACGTAATCAGTGACAGCGCCATACGTACCTAGAGAGGATGCTACATAATAAGGGACGGCCCCATACATACCTAGAGAGGATGATACGTAATAAGGGAAGGCACCATACATAGCTAGAGAGGATGATACGTAATAAGGGATGGCACCATTCATAGCTAGAGAGGGTGCTACGTAATAAGGGAAGGCACCATACATACCTAGAGAGAGTTCTACCTAATAAGGGACGGCGCCTTAGATAGCTAGAGAGGATGCCACATAAAAACGGGCAGCATCATACATAGCTAGAAAGGATGGTACGTAATAAGGGACGGCCCCATACATACCTAGAGAGGATGCTACATAATAAGGGACGGCACCATACATAGCTAGAGAGGGTGCTATGTAATAAGGGAAGGCACCATACATAGCTAGAGAGGGTGCTAAGTAATAAGTGACAGCACTATACATAGCTAGAGAGGATGCTACATAATAAGGGATGGCGCCATACATAACTAGAGAGGGTGCTACGTAATAAGTGACAGGGTCATACATAGCTAGAGAGGGTGCTACGTAATAAGTGACAGCGTCATACATAGCTAGGGAGGATGCTACGTAATAAGGGACGGCGCTATACATAACTAGAGAGGATGCTACATAATAAGGGACGGCGCCATACATAGAGTAAAAGCTGCATAATATGTTTCAGCACCATACATACCTAGAGAAGATGCTACGTAATAAGTTACAGCGCCATACATACCTAGAGAGGATGCTACGTAATAAGTTACAGCGCCATACATTACTAGAGAGGATGCTACGTAATAAGGGAATGCACCACACATAGCTAGTGAAGGTGCTACGTAATAAGGGACGGCGACATACATTGCTAGAGAGAATGCTGCGTTATAAGGGACAGCACCATACATAGCTAGAAAGTATATTACGCAATAAGGGACAGCGTTATACATAGCTAGAAAGGATGTTAAGTAATAAGGGACGGCCCCATACATAGCTAGAGAGGTTGCTACATAATAAGTGACAGCGCCATACATACCTAGAGAGGGTGCTACGTAATAAGGGACGAAGCAATACATACCTAGAGAGGGTGCTACGTAATAAGGGACGGCCCCATATATACCTAGAGAGGATGCTACATAATAAGGGAAGGCACCATACATAGGTAGAGAGGAAGCTACGTAATAAGAGACGGCGCAATGTAATAAGTGACAGTGCCATACATAGCTAGAGAGGGAGCTACGAAATAAGGGATGGCACCATACATAGCAAGAGAGGGTGCTACATAATAAGGGACAGCACTATACATAGCTAGAGAGGGTGCTATGTAATAAGGGACGGCGCCATACATAGCTAGAGAGGATGCTACATAATAAGGGATGGTGCTATACATAGCTAGAGAGGATGCTATGTAATTAGGGACAATGCTATACATAGCTAGAAAGGATGCTATGTAATTAGGGATGGTGTTGTATAGAGAGGAGGACATTACGTAATTAAAGGGGTATTGCCATATCTAAGATCCTATCCCAATATGTAGTAGGTAAAGTAATATTAGCAAATACCTCAAATTAGAAATTTAGTATAGTTCTCCTAATTAGCTATGTCACTTACCTCATGTGCAGGCATTGCACTAGCCTACGTATTGTAAGGTGGCTGTGTTCACACCATGCAGTAACTGAGGCAGTGACCCAAGCAAGTCCAACATAAACAGCTTTTATTCAGCAACTCACGGGTAAACAGAAAGTCCTCCGGTTCGCAGCCGGGTTAACATGAGTCCATAAACAACGGTTGCCGGGGGCAACAGCTGCGCCGGGCCGCTCAGAGCCTGACAGGTCCAGAGGCTTCCCAGGAGTGGGTTCAGCCACCCTCAATCCTGCTGAGCTCCCCTGCTGTGCTCCTAGCAGGTTCCAACATAGAACAACACTAATCCTTAGTGCAGGGATTTTAAAGGACCTGTGGCAAGAGCCACTGGAAAACCCGGGTTGGAGGGAGGAGGCCGCCCCACTGCCTCCTGTGACCTCCTCCAAGAAATGAAGGCCCTGCCGGGTTTTAGTTAATCTGCCTTAGCCAGATAGCCTGACCAGGTCAATGCTCACCTTCATTCCTGCATTGCAGCTGTGTCTATGACTGCAATGCACTCCAATGGTTTTAATAGGTCTCTGTACACATTCTGGGGGAGATATAACGTCCCTCGTATACGATCCCGGTCACTGCCTCGCATATCCCCCCCTCTGTTCAAACTTGTGGGGTTGAACATTTTCCATCATACACGGTGCCCGGGACAGGGCATCCGCGTTTCCCTGTGACTTCCCGGGGCGATGTTCTACAGAGAAACTGAAATTTTGCAGTGACAGGAACCACCTGGTGACTCGCGCATTCCTCTCCTTGGCATTTCTCACCCATACCAAAGGTGAGTGGTCCGTCACCAAGCGGAACTGACGCCCGAGTAAATAATAACGTAGTGATTCCATGGCCCACTTAATAGCCAAACACTCCTTCTCTACCACGTTATAGTTTTTCTCTACCGGCACAAGTTTTCTACTCAAGTAGGTGACCGGGTGCTCTTCAGCATTCACTTTTTGTGACAATACCGCCCCTAGGCCTACCTCCGAGGCATCTGTCTGTACAATGAAGGTTTCATTGAAGTTGGGGCTGATGAGGACCGGCTGTCCACACAGGGCCAACTTCAGGGACTGAAAAGCTTCTTCTGCCTGAGGGTTCCACCGGACCATTACCGATTTTTTTTTTTTCCTTTCAAGAGATCGGTCAGGGCCGCCATTCGCCCAGCAAAATTAGGTATAAACCGGCGGTAATACCCAAGGATGCCAAGGAACGCCCTCACCTGCTTTGTACTTGACGGTTTAGGCCAGTTTTTTATGGCCTCAACTTTATTGATTTGGGGCTTGATAGCTCCTCGGCCTATCACATACCCCAAATATCGGGCTTCCTCTAGCCCTATCGCACATTTTTTGGGGCTTGCCGTTAACCCCGCGGCTCTGAGAGAAATCAGCACCGCTTGTACCTGTGATAGGTGCGTATGCCAGTCGGTGCTAAAGATGATAATATCATCTAGATACGCGGACGCGTACTCCTGATGAGGCTTGAGCACTATGTCCATCAACCTCTGGAATGTAGCCGGGGCCCCATGTAACCCAAAAGGTAAGACCACATAGTGATATAGCCCCTCTGGAGTTATGAAGGCAGTCTTTTCCTTCGCCGATTTTGTGAGAGGTACCTGCCAGTAACCCTTGGTGAGATCGAGCGTGGTAAAGTACTGGGCCTGCCCCAGTCTCTCAATCAGCTCATCCACCCTGGGCATTGGATAAAGGTCAAACTTCGACACTTCATTCAATTTCCGGAAATCGTTACAGAAGCGTAAAGATCCGTCTGGTTTCGGAATCAGTACGATGGGGCTAGCCCACTTACTCCGTGATTCCTCTATAACGCCTAACTGAAGCATTTGTTTGACCTCAGCAGTGATGGCTTGCCTCGGGGCTTCGGGTACCCGGTACGGTCTCATTCACACCCTTACCCCAGGTTCGGTGACAATGTCATGTTGGATAACCGTAGTCCTACCCGGTAGCTCTGAGAACACGTCGGTATTGTGCTACACCAGCGAGCGAGCCTCCCGTTGCTGCTGTTTAGTGAGGGCATCATTTATCCTGACCTCCCCATTGGACGCTTCCCTGGCTTAAGGTAGAGAACTCTCTGGCGATATGCCCGGAGTGACGTCTGTAACTAAACACTCTCGATCTTTCCAAGGCTTTAGCAGGTTTACATGGTAAAGCTGCTCAGGTTTCCTCCTTCCGGGCTGATATACCCGGTAATTTACCTCCCCCACCTTTTCTCGAACCTCATATGGCCCTTGCCACTTGGCCATGAGCTTACTCTAGGCTGTGGGTACCAGTACTAACACACGATCGCCCTTGTTAAAATACCTGACTCTGGCTCTTTTATTATATGTGCGCCTCTGGGCTGCTTGGGCATCTAACAGATGTTCTTTCACGATGGGCAGGACCGCCGCGATCTGGTCCTGCATACTAGCCACGTGTTAAATTATACTCCTATGTGGAGTCGGCTCTTGTTCCCATGTCTCTTTGCTATGTCCAACAGACCCCTAGGGTGTCTGTCGTACAATAACTCAAAGAGAGAGAACCCTGTGGAAGCCTGGGGTACCTTACGGGTGGCGAACATCAAATAGGGTAGCAACATGTCCCAATCCCTTCCGTCCTTAGAAACCACCTTTTTTAACATGGACTTGAGGGTTTTATTGAACCGTTCTACTAGCCCGTCGGTTTGGGGGTGGTACACCGAGGTGCGCAATTGTTTAATTTTTAGCAATTTGCACAGTTCCCTTGTCACTTTGGACATAAAAGGGGTCCCCTGATCCGTCAGGATCTCCTTAGGTAGTCCAAGGCGACAGAACATGGCAAACAGCTCCCGTGCAATCAATTTTGCCGAGGTGTGGCGTAGCAGTATAGCCTCCGGGTGCCGGGTGGCATAGTCGACGACCACCAGTATATGTTGGTGGCCACGGGCGGATTTTACAATGGGCCCTACCAAGTCCATTGCAATCCGTTCAAAAGGTACCTCTATTACTGGCAGGGGTACCAAAGGTCTACGGAAACTTGCGATGGGTGTGGTCAACTGACATTCGGGGCAGGATTCGCAGTACCTTCTGACCTCCGCGTAAACCCCAGGCCAAAAGAACCGCTGCAAAATACGTTCTTGCATTTTTTTTTACCCCAAAGTGTCCACCCAGCAGGTGTGTGTGTGCCAGATCTAGAACCACCCGACGATACGACTGAGGTACCACAAACTGTTCCACGACCTCGTCCCTGATCTTATCTATCCTATATAGCAACTCACCGTGGACTACCATGCGTGGAAATTCAGTATCTGCACCGGGCTGTTGGGCTACGCCATTTACCTCTAACACCCTTTCCCGCGCCCGAGTCAGGGTGGGATCCTGTAGCTGAGCCGTCCCTAAAGTGTCCCGGGACACTTCCAGCTCGGGGATCGATGTGGTTTCCTCGACCTCTCCTGCCAGCACCTCTAAGGGAAACCTATCGGGGTCACACTCTGTCCCTAGGTTGGACACCCCTAAGGCAGGTTCCCCTGACTCGGGTTCGTTGGGTACAGCGCCTGTAATACATTTTACCGGGGGAGAGTGGATTTTGTTTTTCCACAGAGTCCAGAACAGGGGCAAGTCTCTTCCCAACACAGTCCCATAGGGAAGAGTTTTTACCACCCCCACCACATGTTTTATATCTCCACATGGCGTGGACAAAACTACCTCCGCAGTTGGGTACTCTCGGAGGTCCCCATGGATACACACAACCCCGACTGGCCGTCCACTGGGCTTGTCTCCTGCCACCAGCGACCCATGTACCAAAGTCACGAGGCTCCCTGAGTCCAGGAGGGCCTCCGTGGGGTACCCATTAACCAGTACCTGGAATAGTTGGAGTTCACTGTCCCGGGGGTCGGCGCTCACCGTGCAGACGGTCTGGGCATACATTGAGACCCGGCGGCTATATCCGCAGTCCATGGGTTCCGTAGTCAGGGGAAAATTAGCAACCACATGTCCCGGCCCCTGACACCGCCACCAGCAAATAAGGGTGGAGGTACTGTTAGGTCTTATGACAGTTTGGGAGGGAACCGGTCTCCTGCCACTCTCACTGCGGGGTACCCCTTTAGTACGGGCACGGTGCTGACTGTCCTCAGCAGAGGGACGCGACCCCTTTCCCGATTCCTGGGTTGGCAGAGATCGGCGTGACAGCCGAGAAGGGGCGGAGTCTCGAATGAAGTCCTGAGTGGCCGAGTAGCGCTTGATCAAACTGACCACCTGGTCGAGGGTGCCGGGGTCCAGTTGCCCCACCCTCTCCACCATCTGGGCTGGAGACAAAGTATCAGGCTGGAGCCACCTCTTTACCAGCTGTAGGAGGTCATAAGCCTGAGACCGGGCGGGTCGGGTCTCCACATAGGCCCACGAATACACACGCTGAGCCCTCACGTATGTATTGACCCCCAGCCGGGCAAGGATCTCACCTTTGAGCCTCTAGTACTCCTGGGCGTCCTCCCGACTGAGGTCGAAGTAGGCCTTTCGGGCATCGCCGACCAGAAACGGAGCCACCACTTCTGCCCACTGGCTGGCTGGTATGTTTTCCCGCTCTGCGGTGCACCCATAAAAGGTCAGGAAGGCCTGCACGCGCCCGCCATCTTGGATCCGTGAAATCGCACCGTCGGAGCCCGCCTCCGCTCCTAGTGCACTCCCCTGACAGGACTCTTCGCTAGCCAGGGGCAAGTGCTGCAGAGCAGAACGGCACCCCCAAATCACCTGCGAAGGGAAAACTTACTTACCCTGCTTTCATCCTCCGTGGGGGTCCGGAGGCATCGGGGCGTCCTGTGTGGAGTGCGCTACGTCCTCCGTGTGGTCCTGCGTTGCGGACCCCTGGAGGGTGTATGATGCGGTGTGTGAGGGCTGTTGGTCCCGGATCGGTGTATGCCCGGCGTGGGTGAAGGTGTAGCTGAGAGAGGCTGAGGCTGGGACTGAGAGGCATTCTGGGCCCCGCCCACCCTCCATCTTTGTGGAGAAGCTGATTAACCCTCAAGTATCCGTCCTCCATCTGCTCACTATTTCAAAGTTCCATCTAGTGGACATTTGTGTTATGACAACCATTCTCTTTTTCATTTACATCAAACGCCATCTTGTGGCTCACAGAAATACTGCAGTCTCAGTGCACTCACTGTTTCTATTATACCGCCCGGCTCTCCTTGGCCTTCTAGTGATCTGATTTGACCTCATATACGTAATTTACTATTACTGGTCATTGGACAACCGGCCCTGGATTCATTTCATTCCTTATTATGAAGTCACCGCTATCTATGGGCCATGATTCTGTGAGTCTTCCGGTTCAGGCGCCGACCATGTGATCTCTGTTTACCTGCTCTTCCTCTCCCACCCTGTATATCTCCTCCAAACTCCTAATTTTTGACCCCGCAGCTCAGAAATTTTTTGTAACTCTCACACAGCTGAAGGTCGTCTCCGAAAATTATCTTTGGCCTATATGGACAGCTACCTTCTCCGTAGCAGGCAAAAACAATCCTCTTCTTCCATTCATTCTGACTTTCTCAATCTTCATAATATGGCTCCTACCTCAGACCATGAGGATCAGCACGTCTATCCTGAAGATGGAGGAGATCTACGTCAACCACCTAAAACACCCCGCAGTTCAACTTTGAGAAAAGGGGAATCACAAATGGACCCTTCGGAACTGGCGGCTGAGGTCACTGCTAGGCTACTTCCTGAAATCAAAATCATAATCCAATCCACACTAAATACTGCCCTGATGGATCTTCAGGCCAGACAGGAAGAACAAGCCGAACAGCTCACGGAGCTAGAATCACGAATATCAAACATTGATGATTCAAATGAGTACCACTCCAAAATAGTGGCTATGGCTCGTGAAATCTCAATCCTGAGAGATCGTATAGATGACCTTGAGAACCGCTCTCGCAGGAGCAACCTGCGTTTGGTGGGTCTACCTGAATCATACCATCAGAACTCTCTAAAGCCCTTATGTGAGAACGAAGTTCCAAAAGCCCTAAAACTATCTGAAGGTAAAAAGGTAGAAAGGGTCCACAGAATTGGTCCTCTACCCTCTGTCTCTAGAGCCAACAATACTACAAGGCCAAGACAAGTCATTATGAAATTTTTGGATTTCAATGATAAAGCGGTTATTATCCGAGCCTACAAACAATTAAACCACCCATTGATCATCCAAGGCCATAAAATCCTGCTTTTTCGAAGATTACTCAATTGAAGTAACCAGGAAGAGGAAGGCCTTCAGCGCTTTATGCACCATACTGCACAAAGAAAAAATCCGCTTTCAACTGCGCTACCCTGCCACTCTACGCCTGAAGGACACTGATGGCTCCTTCCGGGAATTTATCTCTCCTGATAAAGCAGATTATTTTGTCAATAGTCTCCTAAACTCTGGGACCAATCCTGAACAGACCCTCCAAGCAAAATCTCCCTCTAGTTCACGGTCCCCTGGGAGACCCACAAAACGAGGAGACAAAGGAGACCAGAGCTACAACAAATGCTGACTAAAGGAGTCTCTCCTTTTATAAACCTGATGGCCCTGGAGTGAAAGCCGTTTATGGAGGCAATTGGTTTAGAAAATCTTGATAAATTACCTCAATTAAGTGGGGGGTTAGGTTTGAATTTGAATCTTACTTTAAATTTAAATGTAATCTGTTATATTACACACATAGTCGGGCAGAAGTGAAGCCCAGGAGATAGTTTTTCCCTAGCGAGCAGTTAAAAATGTTTACGCTCTTGCTAGGTCAGTTCTTTAAAACTTTTATATATTGTTTTTTGAATTTGTTTCACATGTTTGAGCTTCGCTCGTTATTACGGAATTTAACTACATGTCATCATTATTTTACAAGTTGTTCACCAAACATGTCTATCATTACAGTCTTTGAATATGTATATTGTATCTTGGAATGTTAAGGGTTTGCCTTCTCCCCAAAAACGGATGAAAGTCCTTAGACATTTAAAACGTTTAAAGCCTGACATAGCCCTGCTACAAGAAACACATTTGCCTGAAACAGATTTCCCCCGGATGAAGAAGTTTTGGGTTGGGGGTATTTATGGTTCACTGTCCGTAGATAGAAAGGCTGGTTTCTTAATCCTTATTAATAAGCAGTTTATACATCAGGTCATAAGTCAGCAGCAGGATGAAGAAGGGAGGTTGATTCAATTAACATTATCTACGTCTTGCGGAACCTTCTCTATCTACAATATATACGCGCCTAATATAAGCAACAAACTTTTTTTTAAACAATTGGAGACTAGACTCCTATTTGATTCCAACCATGACAAAATAATAGGTGAAGACTATAACTCGGTAGTCTCGGTTCATGAGGATAGGAAAAACACTACTGGTACTCCGCAATCGGTTACCTCGCATGACAAAGCACTGGCACCTTTTTTGTCTAGTTGCCAATTAACTGATTCATGGAGGTTTTTGAACCCCAGTAATAGAGAATATACACACTTCTCACACGCCAACGACTCTTGGTCTCGTATTGACTACTTTTTTGTATCTTCTCCTCTGTTGGCTAAATTGGTAATGGTGCAAATTGATGATAT
This sequence comes from Phyllobates terribilis, assembly GCF_046119375.1. Classification (NCBI taxonomy): domain Eukaryota; kingdom Metazoa; phylum Chordata; class Amphibia; order Anura; family Dendrobatidae; genus Phyllobates; species Phyllobates terribilis. Next base: position 3,036,464 of record NW_027362880.1, on the reverse strand, counting down.
TGTTATTTCTGATCATGCTCCGGTGAGATTGGAACTGTCGAGGGATTTCCCTTGGGGCCCAGACTTCTTGTGGAGATTTCCAGATTATTTTTGCAAAGACGACTCTTTCATTTCTTCTATCAAGATTTGGTGGAATGAGTACTTATCTGACAACTCGGCACACCAAGATAACCCCACATTATTATGGGAGTTGGCCAAGGCGGTACTTAGAGGTAGGATTTTGGCATATACCTTTTCTCACAAAAAGAGGGTTATGAAAAAATATAGTGAACTGTCCTCTGAACTGCAACAAGCCTATTCTACATTTCTTCTTGATCCTTCCCCTCTTAATAAAACACATTGGTCCCAAAAACAATCTGAATTTAATCAATATGCAGATATGAGAGAAAAATTTCATTTATCTCAAGCAGAAGTATTCTTTTATAGATTTGGTAACAAATCGGGGAGGATGATGGCCAATTTAGCTAAAGGCATGAGAAAGCCACAGGGAATCTTTCAACTAAGAAATAAAAATGGAGTTATTCTCACGGACCCTAAATCAATTAATGAGATTTTAGGCTCATTCTATAAGGACCTATATAAAAAACCAAAACAAACCTTGCCCCTTTCTAATACACTCTTGGATAAAGTCAAATTACCATTTTTTTCGGAGGAACATAAATCTATATTAAATAAACCTATTTCATTGGAAGAGATTGCCACTACAATTAAAAATTTGAAACCAAACAAAGCTCCTGGACCTGATGGATACACTTCTGATTTCTTTAAATCCTTAATGGAAGAGGTGTCCCCACTATTAGTACCGATCTTCAACAGGATAATCTGTGGCAATCCCATTCTCCCATCCGCAAATATGGCTTATGTCAAGTTATTACTAAAACCAGACAAAGATCCATTATCCCCCAATTCATACAGACCGATTTCACTTACAAATATCGACATTAAGCTTTTATCCATAATAATGGCTGATAGACTGGCCTCCATTCTACCTCACCTTATATCTCCTGCACAAGCAGGCTTTGTTAAGGGTCGCTCAGCCACACTAAATATTAGGAAAGTATTGTTGGCGCTCGATAAAGGTCTTTCTACTCCTGATCTAAAGGGATCCTCAGCAATTATCTCCCTTGACGCCAAAAAGGCCTTTGATAATATAAATTGGGATTGGTTATACATGGTTTTGACTAAAATGTCATTGTCAGGCCCCTTTTTTAATCATATTCGTAATTTATATACGTCTCCTAAAGCCCAGGTATATACCCCGGGTTTTCTATCCTCTCCCTTCCCTTTTGAAAAGGGAACGAGACAAGGATGTCCTCTATCCCCCTTACTTTTTAATCTGGCTCTAGAACCCTTAGTCCGTATTTTGTCAGAACCTAGAACTTTTTCGGGCATCCAATTTAACAAAAAATCAGTTCAGGCGGCTTTTTTTGCAGATGACATCATTCTGTTCATGTCAGATCCCTTCCTACATTTACCTCTGGTGTTGGATCTACTTAAGAATTTTGGCTCATATTCTGGTTTCAAAATAAACACTAAAAAATGTGAATTGCTACCATTAACTGAAAAGGGTATGAAACTCTACCCAAAGAAAACTTTTTGTGATATTAACATAACTACATCCCATATTACCTATCTGGGTATAAAAATAGGACGGCTACCTTCTTCTCTATATACATTAAATTATCCCCCCCTCATCAAAAAAATTACTGATCAGTTGAAGTCGTGGCAGGATTTGCCCTTGTCTTTCTTGGGTAGGGCGCATCTCGTTAAGATGATAAGCACCTCGAAAATTATGTATCAGCTCCAAACTCTGCCATTACTATTGAAACACTCCGACGTAATCACACTTAATAAGGCCTTCAGTCATTTTATATGGAGAGGAAAACCTCCTAGGATTAGCCTTGACAAACTTATGTCGTCCAAGGATGATGGAGGCATCAATTTTCCAAGTATAAGAAATTATAACCTGGCTTGTCTTTTTCGCTACATAATTGACTGGCTCCACAAAAGAGATACATACCCTGATTACTCTTTGGAATCAGACTATGCTTACCCCTTTAATTTAACTGCTCTTCTACACTCTCGCTACTCTTCTCTTCCCCCAGCAATCAAAAAATCTATGAGTCTTAAAGACACCATTTCCGCTTGGAAAGCGGTTAGAAAGAAATATGGCCTTTCTTTCAGAGTTTCTAAACACCTGCTGCTATGGCGGAATCCGTAATTTCCACAGGGCAGTGAAAATAACTTATTTATGAAATGGCAGCAAGCAGGTATTCATAACATATCCCACCTACTCCACCCAAACGATCGGAGATGGTTGACGTTCCCAGAATGTATAGATAAATATGATCTACCTCTGCAGCATGGCCTCCAATTTGAACAAATTAGATTATCCATTATGTCAAACTTAAAGGATGTCACCTTCGAGACCTTTCAAAACGAACTAGATATAATTTTACTATCTCCAACTGGTACTCCCTCAATTTCTAGTCTTTACTCGGCTATGAAATCTAATTTATTAAAGATACACCCTGATGTCTTCTTTAAATATTGGAAACAGCAACTAGATGACGTTGAAATCCCTACTAAGATCAGATCGGGTTGGAATATATTTAGAAAATCCTACTAATATTATATATGCTTAAGATTGTGAGTATGTATGTTTGTTACTTTTTCACGAAAAAACGACTGGACGGATTTGCATGAAACTTTACAGTAATATAGATTATACATCGGAATAACATATAGGCTACAATTTGTAATGATTTTATGTAATTTTGGTCGTAATATAACGATACATGTCAATTAAGTCGGAAAAAAATCTGGCCTCTGAGAGCTATCTTATATACACACATACACAGGCGATATTTAAATGGCTGATTTACAGCAGTCAGAAGAGATTGATAATACAATAATTTGCCCATAGTGGATCATTGTATAGTGAGGTCACAGTTGCCGCCTGTCCACAGTTAGAATACAGGGGTGATCATATACCGTGGCCAGGTACAAGTGTGGCACAGGGGGTTCACACACGACCCCCAGGGACTGACATTTCCTAGAAACTTTGGCAGCTGTCAGCCATGAGCTCACCCTGATACATTACACTCTGGAAACAGCTGAAGGGAGAAGGATAATTTATGACATTTTCTCAGACTAAAAAAAACAAACAAACAAACAAAGAAAACAGCCCATATGTCAGGAACAGGTTACTAGGGAACTACACGTCCCAGCACGGCCTGCCCGCGCCCACAGCCCGGGGGGAGTGTGAGGCTTCCTCCTGCAGGTTGCCCGGGGGCACCGGGCCGTCATTGTCCTCACACAGGGGGTCCCCGCCGCCATTGTCCCTCCACATAACACCGTATAATAAAACATGCACTCACCTGCGCCAGCTGCTGCAGCCGGGAAAGTTCCGAGCGCCTCACCTGGGCGGAGGGGAAGTGACTCACACACGGGGAGGGGCAGTAACCTGAGCGCGGCTCCATGGAGGATGCACACACTGCAGCCTGACAGCACCGGCAGCAGCGCTACACAAATGGCGTCCTCCCCTCCTGTGTGCAGCACAGCCCTGTGTGTGTGCAGCGCAGCATGTCACCCACAGCACCAGCAGGCTGCTCTCAGCTCCCACAGAGCACTGGGAATGGTTGCTATGGGTAACCGCGCCACAGCTGCTCCTCATAGACCATGTCACCCACAGCACCAGCAGGCTGCTCTCAGCTCCCACAGAGCACTGGGAATGGTTGTTATGGGTAACCGTGCCACAGCTGCTCCTCATAGACCAGTCATATACAACTGATATCGTCTGTACAGCGATCGTAATATAACTAAGTAGATTGTTTTAGTATTTTGTTTGAACTTTACTAAGTACCTATTTTGCAATTAGTACTTATAAAAATGCCGCGAAAGCGTAAGTCTAATATTTCGCAAAGCTCTAATAAAGCCCGAGCTATGAAAATAATTAGACGTGATGAGACGTCTCAACAAGCCGAGCAACGAAGGCTTGAGCAGGTGGTGCGTTGTGCGGCACATAGAGCTGCAGAGACTCCAGAACAATCCCAAGCCCGACATGAATGGAATGCAGAGTTTTTGGCATCTCAACGGGCTGCTGAAACTCAAGAACAGTCCCAAGCCCGACGTGAACAGCATGCGGAGTATCTGGCGTCTCAACGGGCTGCTGAAACTCCAGAACAGTCCCAAGCCCGACGTGAACAGCATGCGGAGTATCTGGCGTCTCAACGGGCTGCTGAAACTCAAGAACAGTCCCAAGCCCGACGTGAACAGCATGCGGAGTATCTGGCGTTTCAACGGGCTGCTGAAACTCAAGAACAGTCCCAAGCCCGACGTGAACAGCATGCGGAGTATCTGGCGTCTCAACGGGCTGCTGAAACTCCAGAACAGTCCCAAGCCCAACGTGAACAGCATGCGGAGTATCTGGCGTCTCAACTGGCTGCTGAAACTCCAGAACAGTCCCAAGCTCGACGTCAGCAGCAAGCGACTTACATGGCGTCCCAAAGAGCCACTGAAACTTATGAAATGGCCGAATCTCGCAGACGCACTGTTGCTGAAAGGGCAGCACAGCGACGTCAAACATTTACAAGAAATACATGGATATTGTTTAATAAAGCTGCATTTGAGTATGACGAGACTCTTGATTATGAAACTCACAAGCTTATAAAACTAGAAGCAATGACCATAGATTGCAAATATTGCGGAGCTCTTAAGTGGAAAGAGGAAGCAGCAGGTATGTGTTGTTTGGGCGGGAAAGTAGCTCTTCACATAGAGCCAGTTCAACCTTTAAAAGAGCTTTTCTCTAATGAAACTGATGAATCTCTCCTTTTTCTAAATAATATAAGAAAATACAACATGTGCTTTCATATGACGTCTTTTGGAGCAGATCAAATTGTCTCAATGCCAGGGTTTTGCCCGACCTTTACAATACAAGGACAAGTATACCACCGTATCGGTTCTTTAATTCCTACGTCCATTTCGCAACCACAATTTTTACAAGTTTATTTCATAGGTGACGAAGAAGAACAAATCAACAGGCGTACTGAGTGCATGCAAAGCGTAGATAGAAACATAGTTAAAAAATTACAACGAGTACTTCACGACCACAACATTTTGGTGCATGAATTTAAAACGGCTAGAGACAGAATGATCAATGACGATCATTTCAAAGTAGTGATTCACCCAGACCGTGTACCACGTGGTCAACATGAGAGACGATTCAATGCCCCTACTACAAATGAAATAGCTGCTGTAATAGTTAGTAGCGAACAAACTATGTCTCGGGACATCGTTGTGCAGCCGCGCGATGGCATGCTCACTAGGGTTCCCGATACAGAGATTCTATGACGCTCTCGAGTACCCAATAATTTTTTGGAAAGGACAAGAGGGGTACAGCATTGATATTCCTCAGATAAATCCAATTACCAAACAAGCAATGCCAAGCAAAAAGGTGTCCTGCAAAGATTTTTATGCCTTTCACTTGATGGTCCGTCGCAGCGATTTTAATTTGATGCTTAAGTGTAGGCTCCTACTTCATCAGTTTCTGGTCGACATGTATGAAAGTGAGCGCTTAAGGTTCATTTCTTTAAATCAAAAAAAACTGCGTGCAGAAAATTATATTCACTTGCAAGATGCAATAAGAAATGATGCGGATTTGGATCCAAATAACTTAGGTCAGATGGTGATTCTCCCGTCATCATTTGTAAATAGCCCGAGATACCTACACGAATACACACAAGATGCGTTCACATACGTACGTAATTATGGGAGGCCTGATTTATTTATTACAATGACTTGCAACCCCAGAAATCACCAAAGAGCTTATGGCTGGTCAAAATTCAACGGACAGACAAGACTTAACAGCTCGAGTATTTAGAATAAAAGTACAGAAGTTGGTAGCTCTACTTACAAAAGGTAACATATTTGGTGATATGCAATGCTTCATGTACTCGATCGAGTGGCAAAAGCGAGGTTTGCCTCATGTGCGCTTACTGCTGTGGTTAAAGGAAAAATTGCATCCGAACCAAATTGACAAAATCATATGTGCTGAGATACCAAACCCAGAAACCGATCAAAAGCTCTATGATACAGTGACAAAGAATATGATTCACGGGCCATGTGGTACATTCAATTCTTCATCGCCATGCATGAAGGAAGGAAAATGTACCAAAAAATATCCGAGGAAGCTTTTAAAAGATACTCAAACCAATGACAAAGGTTATCCTTTGTACAGGCGCAGAGCACCAGAGAATGGTGGACGCACGACGATTATAAAAACCCGTAGAGGAACACAGGAAATATTGGTGGACAATAGCTGGGTGATCCCATATTCTCCACTCTTATCAAAAATTTTTAATTCTCATTTAAATGTAGAGTTCTGTAATACGGTACAGGCGATAAAATATATTTGTAAATATATTAATAAGGGTAGCGACCAGGCTATTTTTAACATCCGCCAGCAAGGGAATGTTAACATTGACCCAAGAGATGAGGTGCAGACCTTTAGAACCGGCCGATATGTTAGTAGTAACGAAGCAGCGTGGCGGATCTTAGGTCTGCCTCTGCACGAGAGACACCCAACCGTCACTCATCTCGCAATTCATTTACCCAATGGAGAGAGGGTTTACTTTACGGAAAATTATTTTAGAGAGAGATTAGAAGCACCACCTAAACCTACACTAAATGCATTTTTCCTGTTGTGCCAAAGTGATACGTTTGCAAAAACATTACTTTACATTGACGTGCCTCGCTACTATACTTGGAATGTGGCACGGAAGCAATGGAAACGTCATTTACAAGGAACACCTGTCGATGGCTGGCCAGGTGTGAAGGCAGGAGACGCTCTAGGTCGCATTTACACGGTGCACGTTAGCAATTTTGAATGTTATTGCTTGCGTATGCTGCTGAATGTAATAAGGGGTCCAACCAACTTCTCGGATTTAAAAACATTTGAAGGTCAAGAACTTGCAACTTTTCGGCAGGTGTGTGAGAAGATGGGGTTGTTGGAAGATGATAACCACTGGGATACCACCTTAGAAGAGGCCGTGCTATGTCGCTCCCCGGCGCAAATAAGAGAGCTGTTTGCCATATTGATATGCACTTGCGGTTTATCCAATCCTCTACAACTCTGGCACAAGTATAAAACTGCGTTATCAGAGGATATCATGCACAGATTTGAAAGAATGGGTCACATTAACGATGATCTCTGTTTCACTGAGGCGTTGGGGCTTATCGAGGACAAAATATTAATAATTTCTGGAAAGAAATTGTCCGATTTTGGTCTACCCTCACCGCGGCGTAGAGGAGAGCTGTTGAACGAGTTGATAAAAGAGCTAAGCTATGATACCAACCAGTTAGATGCTCACGTTTGCAAAACTGAGCCACATTTGCTACCTGATCAAAGAGAGATTTATCACAAAATAGTAGGACGAGTTGAGAATGGTGAAGGCGGATTTTTTTTCCTTGATGCCCCGGGTGGTACAGGAAAAACTTTCTTGCTTAATTTACTTTTAGCAAAAATTCGTAGCGGTCATAACGTTGCATTAGCTGTGGCTTCCTCTGGAATTGCTGCAACATTGCTAAGTGGTGGACGGATGGCACATTCTGTCTTTAAATTACCTCTTAATCTGGTGAACGAAGAAACCCCATCGTGTAATATCAGCAAGAGCAGCGCCCGTGGCCTCCTGTTGCAACAGTGCAAACTAATCGTGTGGGACGAGTGCACAATGTCACACAAACGCGCCATCGAAGCTCTTGATCGTTGTCTACAAGACTTACACAGTAAACAAACAATAATGGGTGGTATGGTTGTTTTATTGGCTGGGGACTTTAGGCAAACTTTGCCTGTCATCGAGCGAGGCACTGCAGCAGACGAAATTAACGCATGTCTGAAATCCTCATATTTATGGACCAAAGTTGAAAAGCTGCACCTCACCACCAACATGCGTGTCCAGTTATTCAGTGATCTAGAGTCGGGCGCGTACGCTGAGAAACTGCTCGAGATTGGTGAAGGTCGAATCGAAACTGACGAAGAAGGTATGGTTCTATTCACTAACCAATTTTGTCATGTGGTGGATTCGGAAGACGCACTTATTGCTCAAGTTTTTCCAAATTTGCAACAAAACATCCACGATGAAAATTGGCTATGTGAAAGAACTATACTAGCACCAAGAAATGAAACAGTTGCGAAAATCAATAAAATTATCTTGGACCAAGTAACCAGCGATGCAACAACCTACAACTCCATCGACACAGTCATGTCATCTGAAGACTGTACGAGCTACACCGTGGAGTTTCTTAACTCTTTGGAGCTATCCGGGGTCCCATCTCATAAGCTCGAATTAAAGGTCGGTATACCCGTTTTGTTAATGCGCAACTTGGACGCCCCGAGATTATGTAATGGCACTAGATTGCGAGTCACTGAACTAGGCAGGCACATGGTAAAGGCCACAATTTTAACTGGAGAAGCTAAGGGTGAAAATATTCTTATACCACGCATCCCAATAATACCCAATAACTTACCCTTTAATTTCAAACGTTTGCAGTTCCCACTTAAAGTTGCATTTTCAATGACCATCAATAAATCGCAAGGGCAAACTTTGAAGGTAGCGGGGATACATTTAGGCACGCCCTGTTTTTCCCACGGTCAGCTATACGTAGCTTGCTCACGTGTTTCTAAATCCCAAAATCTACATATTTTCGCTGAACAAAAGAAATCAAATAACATAGTTTACAGGAGTATATTGCAGTAAAAACACATAGATAAATTGCCTGCAGATGTCCATTATTCCAATTACATACTAATTCTTTACTAACACGAACAATATTAAACGCAAGTAACTTCAGTCCGTCCTGTTTATTAATCAGTGTTTAGTAATCCGTTTGTGATGAAATTTGATATGGATAATTTCAAGCCTGGGGAAGGACATAGGGCTACTTTTTATAAACACACCATACAGGCGAAGATTATATAAAACTGTAAACCTGATTGACTGACACCTAGCGGTCAACGCACAGCCGAAACCACTGAACTTAGCATCTTGAAATTTGCAGATAGGTTCTATTATAGCTTAAATGAGCACTAAGAAAGGAATTTTGATAATTCCACCCTCAAGAGTTTTCCTCTTAATATTATAGGGGTTCAAAGATTGTATGGAATCCGTCAGTTTTGAAGTTAGACATCTAAAATTTTGGATGTACGAGTAACTAAATAAGATTATTTTTTTTTACTATTAAAATGATCTGTCACGAAACTTAATGTGGCAGACCAAATTCCACGCAAGCGAAGCAGCGGGTAAAAGCTAGTGTATATACAGTACAGACCAAAAGTTTGGACACACCTTCTCATTTAAAGATTTTTCTGTATTTTCATGACTATGGAAATTGTACATTCACACTGAAGGCATCAAAACTATGAATTAACACATGTGGAATATATACTTAACAAAAACGCATGAAACAACTGAAAATATATCTTATATTCTAGGTTCTTCAAAGTAGCCACCTTTTGCTTTGATGACTGCTTTGCACACTCTTGGCATTCTCTTGATGAGCTTCAAGAGGTAGTCACCGGAAATGGTCTTCCAACAATCTTGAAGGAGTTCCCAGAGATGCTTAGCACTTGTTAGCCCTTTTGCCTTCACTCTGCGGTCCAGCTCACCCCAAACCATCTCGATTGGGTTCAGGTCTGGTGTCTGTGGAGGCCAGGTCATCTGGCGTAGCACCCCATCACTCTCCTTCTTGGTCAAATAGCCCTTACACAGCCTGGAGGCGTGTTTGGGGTCATTGTCCTGTTGAAAAATAAATTATGGTCCAACTAAACGCAAACCGGATGGAATAGCATGCCGCTGCAACATGCTGTGGTAGCCATGCTGGTTCAGTATGCCTTCAATTTTGAATAAATCCCCAACAGTGTCACCAGCAAAGCACCCCCACACCATCACACCTCCTCCTCCATGCTTCATGGTGGGAACCAGACATGTAGAGTCCATCCGTTCACCTTTTCTGCGTCTCACAAAGACACGGTGGTTGGAACCAAAGATCTCAAATTTGGACTCATCAGACCAAAGCACAGATTTCCACTGGTCTAATGTCCATTCCTTGTGTTCTTTAGCCCAAACAAGTCTCTTCTGCTTGTTGCCTGTCCTTAGCAGTGGTTTTCTAGCAGCTATTTTACCATGAAGGCCTGCTGCACAAAGTCTCCTCTTAACAGTTGTTGTAGAGATGTGTCTGCTGCTAGACCTCTGTGTGGCATTGACCTGGTCTCTAATCTGAGCTGCTGTTAACCTGCGATTTCTGAAGCTGGTGACTCGGATAAACTTATCCTTAGAAGCAGAGGTGACTCTTGGTCTTCCTTTCCTGGAGCGGTCCTCATGTAAGTCAGTTTCTTTGTATCGCTTGATGGTTTTTGCAACTGCACTTGGGGACACTTTCAAAGTTTGCCCAATTTTTCGGACTGACTGACCTTCATTTCTTAAAGTAATGATGGCCACTCGTTTTTCTTTACTTAGCTGCTTTTTTCTTGCCGTAATACAAATTCTAACAGTCTATTCTGTAGGACTACCATCTGTGTATCCACCTGACTTCTGCACAACTGATGGTCCCAACCCTATTTATAAGGCAAGAAATCCCACTTATTAAACCTGACAGGGCACACCTGTGAAGTGAAAACCATTTCCGGTGACTACCTCTTGAAGCTCATCAAGAGAATGCCAAAAGTGTGCAAAGCAGTCATCAAAGCAAAAGGTGGCTACTTTGAAGAACCTAGAATATAAGACATATTTTCAGTTGTTTCACACTTTTTTGTTAAGTATATAATTCCACATGTGTTAATTCATAGTTTTGATGCCTTCAGTGTGAATGTACAATTTTCAAAGTCATGAAAATACAGAAAAATCTTTAAATGAGAAGGTGTGTCCAAACTTTTGGTCTGTACTGTATATTTCATAAAGCTGCCAGGACCATAAACTGTAGAAAGTGTCCTCTCACTAAGCCTAAGCTCAAGCACACCAGATAGTTTGGGGTTTGTTACTTGTTACATTTTATAGGTTAATTTGACCTTCAACCAAGGGGACTTAGTAGAGATTTGTCTCTGGAAGCGTTACCCTTTTCCCCTGTATGATGCTGACCAATCATAAACTGGAGGCAACATGGAGGGAAAAAAAGAAAACACTCCCAGATTAGGTAAGACCTGACCTTTTCTGTGGAATAGAAGACTCGTGTTTGAAGCACTACTCCAGGAACTTCGTTTAGTTGCATCATTCCAGCACTGAAATAAAAAAAAAACCAAAACACTAGACGGTAGCTTTAACCAGGTCACAAAACTCTCACTAGCGGTGATTACTGTGCAGGGGAGGAGAGCGGAGGTGTGTGATTCCATGTACTGCTCTGCACCTATCCCAGGCTGTGTGGAATAATGTCCTGGGACCTGGGGTAAACGCTGAGCGCTGTATGTGACACGTGCTGATCGGACACTGCAGCTCTCATCTCAGTCCTGTCCTGCTGCTGTGAGACTAGAGCTGTAGTGTGCGATCAGCATTGATCACAGGTACCGGGAAGTTATTCCCCAAAGCCTGGGATGGATGTGTGGCACCCCAGGGGTCTGGTTTCCCACAGTAATGTAATGTTATGTCTGAGAGCAGGTGGGAGGTCCTTTGGTCAGGGATCTTATGCATGCCACACCTCCTGCCCAGTCTTGGGAGGGGAAGAACTTCCCCTATATAAACCCGGGGCTGAGGCAGGGTGAGGAGTCAAGGAGAGTAGAGACAAGAAACAGTCATAGGAAGAAACAGCAGAAGCTCAGTGGGAGCAATACTACTACGAGTCAGGGGCTGGCAGCTGCAGAGCTCGCCCTGACTGAGAAGCTTTCTTACCGGACCCGGCGTCCGAGGCTGTGGGGACTAACTCTTACCCAGCAGCAGAAGCCGACCGGCAGGGGATTTCAGGTCCTCAGGCCCAGAAACCCGAAGGCAAGGTCACACGCGTGGGACCAGCACCGCCATCGTGGAGCGGAAGCCATTAGAAGGCCCCGAGTCACCGGCCATACGGGTGAGCACCACACGGCACACTCAGGGACGTGGGCTACTTATATCCACTTCTAGCAAGGTAGCCAGAAGAGTACAGTCAGTTTGGGAGGCCTACAACTCCGCCTGGCCAGGGGAGATCCCATCTGCTCAAAGACTGACCAGGCCCTGTTCGCTAGCAAGTACTCCGGGAGGGTCTGTCGTTGTTACCAGTAAAGACCCTGAATTACACCGCACTGTCTCTGAGTGGTTCCTGCTACCCCCATCTTCCACGTCGGCTGCCCTGAGGCCATACCCCTCCCGTTGGGGGTTATACTATCACGCTGCACAATTCTACACCGGCCTCAGCAGTCTGCCCTGCAGCGGCAGCTCCATAGCTGCAAATCAACGGGTGGCGTAGTCGACACTCAAATAACACCTATCAAGACTGCCACACACTGAGTTTGACACCCTGGGCACGGACCGGGTCACCGCCACAAGGACTACTACCCCTATCCAGATCCGGCTCCGGGTTTTCCCTCAACACGGCCCAGGGGGCGCGTCAACTTTGGCGTAGTCGGCAGGATTTCGTGCCCGCAACCACCGGGTACTGCGTGCCTGAAAAAGAGACTTTTAAAACTTACCATCCGTGAAGTTTTCCCGCCATCTGTGAAGATTCCCGCCATCCGGCGCCATCTTCAGCCTTCTTCCCGCCATCCGTGGAGTTTTCCCGCCGTTGGACGCCATCTTGAGGACGCCGCGCGGGAAGAAGAGGGGCGTGGACTCCGAAAAGCCCGTGAGAACTGAAGCCCCGCCTCACGTCCGGACGTTGCGTAAGGTCCTGGAAGGAGCCCAGCAGACGCCGACGTCACCGGAGCGCGACGGAAGGTCCTCAACCCTGACGATCCACTGCGGAGCCGCGGCCTACGGAAGAGGATCATCGCAAGGTAGGCCACGGTCCACTAGGGGGGAGAAGGATGTCGGATACGGAGGAGAGCTTCACCGCTTCAACCCCCGCCAGCGCCACCGCTGTCGCGGTCATGCCTTTCACCATGCCCTATATCCCGGGGGCAGCCTGGCTACCCCAGTACTCAGGGGAGTCACATACCCTGCAGGACTTTAGAGAAAGGCTGGATAGCCTCTTCCAGGTGTACCCCCTCACAGAAGAGCAAAAAGTGAGCATCCTGGTGGCCCAATTAACCGGAGCAGCCCGAAGGGAGGTAAAGTCCTGGCCACCTGGGAGGAGGACTGTCGCAGGGATACTAACCCGGCTGAGGGACACCTTTGATACCCGCACCTCAGCCGAGATCAAGCTTAGATTCTACGGGTGCAAACAGCGGGCCCATGAGAGTATAAGGGACTATGCCCTGAACCTACAAGAGGCCCTGAGAGCCGTTAAGCAGACCGACCCTGACGGCGTGGGAGACGAGGACAGGCTGTTGACTGAACAATTTATAGAGGGTTTATATTGCAATGCCCACCGAACCCAGTTGCGGGCAATGGCCCTACAGGACCCTCATCTGGGATTTGCACAGTTCAAGGACAGAGCCATCCGGGTGCTCTGAGAACCGGCACCGGATGGCGTTGTGACCCACAGGCGCCCAGCTATCACTTACCACCAGGAGGCGGCGCCCTTGTCGGCAGGGCCTGTAGGGGCTGATGCGCAGGCTTTGAACAATGACCCGGCTCCAGACCTGCACCATCAGGTCCAAGAGCTAGCTAAAAGCGTTGCCGCGTTAACCCGAACTGTGCAGTCTTTACAGGCTTCCACTCCAGGGAAGATCCAGCTGGCATCCGGACCGGAGAACATCCTGTGGCGTCGACCAAGGAGGACCCCACCGGGCAGAGGAAGACCCAGTGACCGGTACCACGAGGACGGACGACCCATCTGCCGCCGCTGCAATCAACCCGGACATATGGCAAGGTACTGTCCTTTAGACTGGCGCAGCCTGGGGGTGGAGGGCCAACCCCCAGGAAAAAGATCACCAGGCCCATCGAACTGGCGCGACAAATATGTCGGAGGACGTCCAGTCTTGCCTGTGGTACTGGATGGCATCCCTATGAGTGCCCTACTGGACACCGGGTCACAGGTCACCACCATCCCGTACGTGCTCTTCAAGCAGTACTGGAATGACTCGGATATAACCCGCTACCCTGACGACGACTTGAGTATCATCGCCAGCAATGGTCAGCCCGTGCCACAGATCGGATTTAAAGAGGCGACCATTAAAATTGGTAGAGTCGAACTAGCAGCACAGGGACTGATTATTGTAGACATTGACAAACACGAGAGTCACCCAAAGATAACGCTAGGAACTAATGTAATTGAAAATTGTCTTGCAGAGGTGATTTTCCTTTTACAACAGGTTGCCAAGAACGCCAGCTCCAGCGAGCAGCGGGTGCTCCAGAAAGAGATCCGGGCACTGATGCGACGGCAACAGGTGGAACTCTCCGGCGGTGAGATTGGTAGCGTAAGAATGTGTGACCCTTTTCCTATTGCCATGCCCCCAAAAAGTGAAATGATGATTTGGTGCCGGGCAGCTATTGGTCTGAGAGGTAGAGATTACCAGGCAATGGTAGAACCAGTTTACTCAGACAGTAGGCCCACCATCTTGACAGCACGGGGGGTGGTTAATGTACGCCATGGGAGGGTGCCCGTTCGCATAATCAATATCGGGAAGAGGGAAGTGTACCTGCCCCGGTATGCTACGCTAGCCAAATTATATACCATTAACCAAAATGCTATACACTCTGTAGAACCCTTGCCTCCATCTCACCCGGAGGAAGGTAATGGCTCTAAGAAAACAATGGAGGACTGGTGTCAGCAACTACATTTGGGTACTGACTCCACTCCCTCACATCAGAAACAGGGAGTCTATCGGGTGGTTCAAGAGTACGAGAGAGTGTTTAGTAAACACCCGTTAGACTTCGGGCGAGTCGAGGGGGTAGAACACCACATCCCCACGGGAGACCATCCTCCCATAAAAGAGAGGTATCGACCCGTACCCCCTGCACACTACCAACACGCCAAGGGGATGCTTAGAGACATGAAGGAGGCTGGGGTGATCAGGGATAGCTGTAGCCCCTGGGCAGCTCCACTAGTCTTAGTCAGAAAAAAAGACAACACCATGAGGATGTGTGTAGATTACCGGAAAATCAACCGTATCACACACAAGGATGCGTACCCCTTACCAAGGATAGAGGAGTCATTGGCTGCTTTAAGATCTGCTAACTTCTTCTCTACCTTGGATCTCACTAGCGGGTACTGGCAGGTTCCTGTAGCAGAGGCGGACCGGGAGAAGACCGCATTCACCACCCCGATGGGACTTAGTGAGTTCACCTGCATGCCGTTCGGACTCTGCAACGCACCAGGAACCTTCCAACGACTAATGGAGTGTTGTCTGGGCCACAGAAACTTCGAGACGGTCCTGTTGTACCTGGACGATGTCATCGTATATTC
Source organism: Phyllobates terribilis (assembly GCF_046119375.1). NCBI lineage: Eukaryota > Metazoa > Chordata > Amphibia > Anura > Dendrobatidae > Phyllobates > Phyllobates terribilis. The sequence continues at coordinate 3,020,999 of NW_027362880.1, read as the reverse complement.
CAAGACGTATGAGGACCACCTGAAACACCTGGCGGAAGTGTTCGAAGCTCTGGCGAGTTACGGCCTAAAGGTGAAACCCTCCAAGTGTCACTTCCTGAAACCAAAGGTGCAGTACCTGGGACACGTGGTGAGCGCTGACGGAGTGGCTCCCGACCCTGATAAGATCACCTCAATTAAGGAATGGCCAAGCCCCTCCAGCGTAAAAGAAGTGCGGCAGTTCCTCGGGTTGGTAGGCTACTACCGAAGGTTTATTCCCGGTTTCACCAAAAAGGCAGCACCTATGCAGGACCTCCTGATAGGCCAGTCCCGGAAGGCCAAGAACCAGAAGCCGCCCTTCAAATGGGAGGAGCTGGAAGAAGAGTCCTTCCGCCAGCTGAAGATGGCCCTCACGGGGGACGAAATACTGGCGTACCCGGATTATAGCCAGCCCTTTATCCTCTACACCGACGCCAGTAACATCGGGCTAGGAGCCGTACTGTCCCAGATCCAGCAGGGGAAGGAACGAGTAATTGCCTACGCCAGCCGAAAGCTGCGACCCACCGAAAGGAACCCCGAGAATTACAGCTCATTTAAGCTAGAGTTCCTGGCCGTAGTATGGGCAGTCACCGAGCGCTTTAAGCATTACCTCGCTTCTTCCCGGTTCACCGTGTACACGGATAACAACCCGTTGACACACCTGGACACGGCAAGACTCGGTGCCCTGGAGCAGAGGTGGATGGCCCGTCTGTCCAACTACGAGTTCACAATCAAATACCGGGCCGGACGCTCCAATACCAACGCGGACGCCCTGTCCAGGATGCCCAACCTGCCGGACGAAGGAGAAGATCCGGAGGGACTGGAAGAAGTTGAACTCCCTGCGTTCCACCGTCATGGGACTATCCAGTATTCCCACCGGGTAAGGAGTAAGCAGGCTGCTACGTTGAACCCCTTACCTCACTACAACTGGGCGGAAACGCAAGACAGCGACCCTGCCGTCCGACTGGTGAAGGAGATGCTGACTCGCCCGGAGGCTTGCCTTGAACCAGACGCTCCGGAGGAAGCCAAACAACTATGGGCAGAGAGGAGTCGACTGTTCCTTTACAAGGGGAAGTTGTGCCGCAGAATGGTTAACTCCCGGACGCATGAACTACTCTGGCAAGTAGTGGTGCCACGAAGAGACGCAGCCATGGTGATGGAGGCATACCACGACGGAGCTGGACACTTCGGGTGGAAGAAGCTGGAGTTCCTGCTGCGCGAGCGATTCCACTGGGTAGGCATGAGGGGAACCATTGAGAAGTGGTGCAGAGACTGTGGCCCGTGCAACCTAAGAAGGAAGGACCGTGCCAGCCAGAAGACTCCCCTGCAGTCCATCGTCACCCGGCAGCAGTTGGAACTGGTAGCCTTGGATCATGTTAAACTGACCCCAAGCAGAAGTGGCTACGTCTACGCACTAACCATCGTGGATCACTACTCCTGGTTCTTGGTTGTCGTCCCCGTCAAGGACTTAACAGCTCGGACAGCAGCGAGAGCCTTCCAGCAGCATTTCTGCCGTCCACACGGGTACCCGGACCAAGTGTTGACAGACCAGGGACCTGCCTTTGAAGCGGAGGTCTTCCAAGAATTCTGCACTCTGTATGGCTGCCGGAAGATAAGGACGACACCCTATCATCCGCAAACTAATGGACTTTGTGAGAAAATGAACCAGGCGGTAATGGATCTTCTGAAAACGTTGCCCCTGGAAGAACGCAGTCTGTGGCCTGAGAAGCTGCCCGATCTGGTGGACCTATACAACCACATCCCGGTAGGTTCCACCAACTGTACCCCGGCTTACCTAATGAGGGCAAGACCTGGTAAGTTACCTGTTGACCTGGAAATGGGAGTCCTGACACCCGAGGACACTTCACCAGAAGCAGACTGGGACACAGAGAGGCAGCAGCAGTACCGGAGAGTACAGGAGAGCGTGGAGCGAAGTCTCTGTCAGGCTAGGGAAAGACAAGAGAAAACTTACAACCAGTATGCTCCCGCTGTTCCCCTGGTATCCGGAGAGCAGGTCTTGAAGAGGAAGAGACGGCTCCACAAGTTGGACGACCAGTGGGAGAAGGACCCATACACCGTACTGCCCTCAAGCCACGAGAACCCGAAGGTTTGTACCATCAGTAAAGACGGAGGGGAAACCACAGCCATTGTATCCCGGGACCACCTGAAGAAGTGTCCCGAACAACTGAGGAACCCTGAAGAGGAACCAGAAGACCATCGACCCGTAGAGGAAAGGGAAGATATGGTTAGTACTGTGCTCGGGGACTTCCCTCGGTCTTGGACTCAAGTCAATGGTGCAGTTGTGGTACCCGTACTCACCTTCCTCCAACCAGCATCCCAAGCACCTACGGAGCAACAGGTAGAGCTGGAAGAACAGCCGGTCCAGGAGGCAGAAGACCCCACACCCGCAGACCAGGAGGATCAACCCTCTGCTTGCAGTGAGCCTGCCATATCCCTAGTGAGCCAAAGAGCCGGTAGACAGCTGCCCAGTTTACCCTTGACAGCTCCTACACCCTGTAGTTCAGGGCTAGACAGTCAGCTCCGTAGGTCCACTAGGGCCACTAGAGGCCAGTTACCCGCACGTTGGAGGATTTGAAGTGTATAAATTGTTTTATTTATGTTTACCTGTGTATTGTTGCTTGTGTATAATTTTGTGTTTCTAGTTATTTGTAGGAGTCCTTGGTGGATTTACCGGGAATCCCTTGTACACAGTTGGAGCGTAACCCAGGATGGACTAAAGACTGTTAAGGACTCGGGGCAGGACAAACCCCTACCTGGTTACGTCTCCCTGTTTTGGTGAAATGGACACCTTGCTTTTCTTCAAAGACTGCACCCGGTTACGGACATGCCGTGACCACCTTTATGTGTTTCTTCTTATTGTACTATTATTGTTGTTATATCTTGTTATGTTTTTCTAAAATATGTTTAGTCCCGGAGTACTAAATTTCACTAGGGGGGAATGTGGCACCCCAGGGGTCTGGTTTCCCACAGTAATGTAATGTTATGTCTGAGAGCAGGTGGGAGGTCCTTTGGTCAGGGATCCTGTGCATGCCACACCTCCTGCCCAGTCTTGGGAGGGGAAGAACTTCCCCTATATAAACCCGGGGCTGAGGCAGGGTGAGGAGTCAAGGAGAGTAGAGACAAGAAACAGTCATAGGAAGAAACAGCAGAAGCTCAGTGGGAGCAATACTACTACGAGTCAGGGGCTGGCAGCTGCAGAGCTCGCCCTGACTGAGAAGCTTTCTTACCGGACCCGGCGTCCGAGGCTGTGGGGACTAACTCTTACCCAGCAGCAGAAGCCGACCGGCAGGGGATTTCAGGTCCTCAGGCCCAGAAACCCGAAGGCAAGGTCACACGCGTGGGACCAGCACCGCCATCGTGGAGCGGAAGCCATTAGAAGGCCCCGAGTCACCGGCCATACGGGTGAGCACCACACGGCACACTCAGGGACGTGGGCTACTTATATCCACTTCTAGCAAGGTAGCCAGAAGAGTACAGTCAGTTTGGGAGGCCTACAACTCCGCCTGGCCAGGGGAGATCCCATCTGCTCAAAGACTGACCAGGCCCTGTTCGCTAGCAAGTACTCCGGGAGGGTCTGTCGTTGTTACCAGTAAAGACCCTGAATTACACCGCACCGTCTCTGAGTGGTTCCTGCTACCCCCATCTTACACGTCGGCTGCCCTGAGGCCATACCCCTCCCGTTGGGGGTTATACTATCACGCTGCACAATCCTACACTGGCCTCAGCAGTCTGCCCTGCAGCGGCAGCTCCATAGCTGCAAATCAACGGGTGGCATAGTCGACACTCAAATAACACCTATCAAGACTGCCACACACTGAGTTTGACACCCTGGGCACGGACCGGGTCACCGCCACAAGGACTACTACCCCTATCCAGATCCGGCTCCGGGTTTTCCCTCAACACGGCCCAGGGGGCGCGTCAGATGCAGAGCAATATATGGAATCTCACATCTCTGCATAGTAATCGCTGGAAGTGAGATTTTTTTTAAACTAGTTAGACGTGTATTATATCAGATACAGAGAAAGCCAGTTCTGATATTCTCTGGGGGTGTGCTCTTTATCCTCTGCCTGACACCTCCTGCATATTATTGGACAATGTCATACAGGGGAAAAGTAAATGCCCCCTTAGTTGAAGGGGAAATTGGCGTAAAGTTTACAAGTTAATATCTCTGCAATGGAGATGAGAAATAAAAGAAACCGTGTTTTATTCATATCTTCAGACACTTGAATGTGAAGTAACTAGTTCCTCTTTAAAGGGAATCGTTTAATAATATGAACCTGGCCCAAACCACATATATAGGCATGCAGGTCCTTGAAACCTAAATCCAATAACACCTTTATATCTTTTATCCGTTGCTGCATACCCAAGAAATCAGTTTTGTAACTGGACTTGCAATATGATAACTAATGGGTGACTGGTCTGGTGGGCATTGTTTTCCTTAGACTAATTGTTCCACAGTCCCACTAATCATGTTATCATGCCCTGTGGGTTTAAGTGACATTATTTGCAAGAGCGGTGCCACCAACAGCTCTTTATAAATTTCAGCATCTCTGATATTGCACAGTAAGCCAGGTGTGCACCTTGGCTTCATCGGACACTGATCATGCCGGGTATGCAGCATGGACGCAGGACACAGCCAGCTGCGGAATTTGCAGAGAACCGTCTGTGAAGGCTGGCTGTGTCCTGTCATCATTGCCTGCAGTTAATACACTGTGCCCTGATAAAGTTGGGGTGCATACGCCTGGCTGACTGCGCAATGTCAAAGAGCCAGTGGTAACAACACTCTTGTAAATAATGTGACTCATGCTCACAGGGGTATAACGTGATTAGTGGGACAATTAGTCTGGGAAAACAACACCCCCACAACTAGTCCCCCACTACTTAGCAAATTGCAAGCCCTGTTATAAAACTGATTTTATGCATAGGCAGCAATTAATAAGCCCCAAAAAAGCCTAGTAAGAAGGGTATAAAGGGATCAATAAATACGTGGTTACAGATTGGAGATCCTGACCGGTTCCCTTTAAAGTTAAAATTTCTTGGAAATTAATAGACATGAATATTAGTGATGAGCGAGCACTAAAATGCTCGGGTGCTTGTTGCTTGGGTTGAGCACATTGGAATACTCGGGTGGTTGACCTGAGCAACGAGCCCAATGTAAGTCTATGGCAAACTTGAGCATTTTTTAGGCTGCTCCCCCCAGCGGTCTGCAGAGGGCCTAAAAATTGCCTAAATCGATGGGAACAGTGCTCAAATAACATGGGAACAGCATGGAGAAGACCCCTGGAGGCATTCCTGACTCCCAGGTCACTGCTGTCAACAATGTTGTCGAGGTATTACGCCACTTTTACGGACTCACAATAAAATATATAAAAACAAAGCCAAAATGGATTTTCCTGGGAAATATGTTAAGGAACATCCTTTCCAGGGTAATGACTTGTATATAAGGCAAAATAAATAACCATAAACAAAAATACTCCTCCACACCATAGGCTATGTTCACAAGAAGTGTTTTTGATGCGCTTTTGCACTTTTGTATTGCTTTCAACCTTGACATATGCATTCAACAGTAAATGTCATTTTAATATTTTACAACATTATCTGGCCAGGTGGTGTGTGAGACATGATCAGACACATCCTGTTTCATTTATAAAGGAGAGACTCTGAAAGTCACAAAGCCTATTTTTATAGGGCCATCAGGCGGCCTTTACTATTCTTAAAGGGCCAGCAATCGGCCCTCACTATTCTTAGAGAGCCATCAGCCGGCTATGCTTTGTTGTTCCCATTACTAAAGAGTGGGTCTCCTATACTGTTATTACGTATGCAGTGAGTGGCAGGGCTGCCCAAAATTTGGAAGCACCCCAATACCCCTTTGAAAATTTGGACGCACCCCAATACCCCTTTGAAGCGACTTAGAGGAGGGCCTCCTGAAAACAATGTTCCCATTATTAGGAAGTGTGTCTCCATACTGTTTACCTATGCAGTGAATGCAAGGGTTGTCAAAAATTTGAAGGCACTCCAATGCCCCTTGGAAGAGACGCGGAGGTCAGAAGGCCTCCTCAAAACAATGTTCCCATTATTAAAAAGTGGGTTTCCCATTGTGTTTGTCTATGCAGTGAATGCAAGGGCTGCCAAAAATTGGGAGGCACTCCATTGCCTCTTGGAAGAGACGCGGAGGAGGGCCTCATAAAAAAATATTCCCTTTAGAATGGAGCGGGTCTTCTATACTTGTAATGCCCATGCACTAAGTGTATGAGTGTATGTGATGACAAACATTTACCCCTGGGGGCTATACATGAACATACTGTATAAAAAATTTTTTTACGGGCATCATAAACACCCTTTAAAAAAATTGGGTGGGTGTTGCATCATGGACCATGGTCACCCAGGTGATAAGTGGTGGAGGAGGAGGACAAGAGCAAATAGCCAAAATCAGGAAGCGTATACCCATGTGTGGGTGTGAAAAGGTGCATGGGAATACACCTCCCAAAAAAAGACACTGGATTTGAGTTTATGTTACGCTGCTATCATTCGATGGTGTTGAGAAGTCTGGCCCAATCCAGCCCTTGTTCATTTTTATAAGAATCAGCCTGTCAGCATTTTCAGTTGACAGGCGGAAGCGCTTATCAGTTATAATTCCACCAGAGGCACTAAAAACCCGCTCTGATAAAACGCTAGTGGAAGGCAGGCCAGGACCTCCAAGGCGTAGAGAGACAGTTCATTCCACGTGTCCAGCTTGGATACCCAATAAGTATAAGGCACAGAGGAATCACGGAGGACGTTGGTACGGTCGGCAAGGTACTTCCTCAGCATCTTCCCAAACTTTGCACTCCTTCTGAGAGTAACCAGCGCCTCAGGGCCTGTGCGATGGGAGGGGCTGAGAAAACTCTCCCAGAACTTTCACAGTGTTCCCCTGCCTCTGTTGGAGTTGTGTCTCTCTCGACTGTACTCCTTGGTTGCCCAACGAACTGTGACCTCTGCTGCCAGCGTTTTCAGATGGGAATTTTTTTAATAGTTACGCAACAAGGGCCTTCTGGTACTGCCCCATTTTTGTAGACCTGTCCGCCTCAGGAATAAGAGATATAAAGTTCTCCTTGTAGCGTGGGTCTAGAAGTGTCACCAACCAGTAATGACTGTCACCAAAAATTTTGAGAACGCGAGGGTCACGGGAAAGGCAGCATAACATAAACTCAGCCATGCATGCCAGATTGCTAACAGGCAAGACTTCCATGTCCTCACCAAGAGGACGACTGACCATGCCCTCCTCCTCCTCCTCCCTGTCCTCAGGCCATCCACGCTGAACAGACGGTATGACAGTTGTACAGGTAGTACCATCTATAGCGCATGAAACTAGCTCCTGTTCTTCCTCCTCCTCTTCCTCATTGTCACCCAATCTACGTTGGGACGAGATGAGGCTGGGCTCTGTGTAATCACGCTGTATGGTTCCTTGCTCCATCTTATCGTGCTCCGCCTGCAATGCATCCTCTTTGATTGTGAGCAGAGAGTGTTTCAGAAGACAGAGAAGTGGGATGGTGAAGCTAATTATGGTGTCATTGCGCTCACTATCTTGGTGGAGTCCTCAAAGTTTTGGAGGATGGTACAGATGTCTGACATCCTTGTCCACTCCTGAGGTCTTATGCGTGGAGTCTGAACTGAATACCAACGGCCTTGTTGATGCAAGTAGTCAACAACTGCCCTCTTCTCCTCACAAATCCTTCCCAACATCTGCAGTGTAGAGTTCCAACACGTTGGGACATCACACACCAATCAGTGAGCCGGAAGCTGCAAACGCTGCTGAAGTACGGCAAGGGCGGCGGAAGCTGTAGCTGACTTTCTAAAATGGGCACACAGGCGGCGTACTTTGACAAGCAGATCCGGCAGTTCCGGGTAGCTTTTGAGAAACCACTGAAACACGAGGTTAAGCACATGGACCAGGAATGGTACACGTGTGAGCTCGCCTCAGAGCCGCCACCAGGTTCCGGCCATTGTCACACATGATCATGCCTGGCTGTAGGTTCAGCAGTGTCAGCCACAGATCTGCCTGCTCTTTCAGAGCGCTCCACAACTCTTCAGCATTGTGCGGTTTGTCACCTAAGCATATTAGTTTCAGAATAGCCTGTTGCCGCTTGGCCGAGGCAGTGCTTCCAGCTTGTGACTGATGTGGTCATTTCGGAGATAGAGGCTGAAGAGTAGGAGGAGGCTGAGGTGCAGGAGTTGTAGACTGTGGGGGCAACCCCGATTGACCTAGGGCCCAAAATCCTCGGCGTCGGGAGGATGTGTTCCGTCCTAAGGTCTGGCTGGGTCCCGGCTTCCACTATGTTAACCCAGTGTGCCGTCAGCGACATGTACTGTCCCTGCCCACAAGCACTTTTCCACGTGTCCGTGGTTAGGTGAACTTTCCCTGTATCTGCATTGTTGAGGGCACTGCTAATGTTGTGGGACACATGCTTGTGGGGACGGCACACCGGGAAAAATAGTGGCGGCTGGGGACCGAGTACCGAGGGACGGCCACTGCAATCAGGTTGCGCAAAGCTTCCTTCTCCATGAGCCTAAAAGGCAACATTTCAAGCGCAAGCAGTCGTGAAATGTGGGAATTTAGTAGTGTGGCCTGTGGGGTGTCAACTGCGTATTTGCGCTTACATTCCAAGGACTGGGGTATGGACAACTGAACACTGCGCTGGGACAAGGACATGCTTGCTGATGGTGCTAGTTGAGAGTGTGCAATGACAGGTGCAGGGCAGGAGGCATCTTCGCATGGCATGCGCCATGGGCAGGGGATTGGCTTGCACGCACAACAGCAGAAGAAGCAGTGGTGTCACCCGCAGACACTGTTCCTGGACCCTGGGATTCGGTCCACAAAGTCGGGTGCTTTGCTGCCATGTGCCTGATCATGCTGGTGGTGGTCAGGCTGGTAGTTTTGCTACCCCTGCTGATGCTGGCCAGGCAGGTGGTGCAAATGGCCTTTTTGGGGTTATCAGCAGAGTATTTAAAAAACAACCAGACTCGGGAAGACTTAACAGTTGTACTGGCAACTTCAGTCGTGTTGGTGTTACTGGGAACGGTTGCCCGCCTTCTGTCTGTGGTCACCACACTGCTTCTTCCTGCCTGTTGGGGTGCTCTGCCTCTCTCCTCCTGTGTACTGCTGTCCTTGCTCTGCATGTCCTCCTGCCAGGTTAGGTCAGTTACTATATCATTCACCACCTTGTCTTCCACTTCCTCACCCCGGTCTTCCTTCTGACTTTCTGGCAATTGTGTCTCATCATCGTCCACCTCTTGTGACACTTTCCCACCGTCACCTTCATATGACCGTGGCTGCTCAAATATTTGGGCATCGCTACATGTGATCTCCTCTTGCCCCGCTTCAAGTGGACCAGGCGAGATGCCCGAATTTATAAATGGAAAAGTGAACAGCTCTTCAGATTGTCCAAGTGTGGGATCAGTTGGCTCCGGGCACTCGGCATGGTGGGAGGAAGGAGGTTCATGGTGAGGAATATGCGGTCCAGACTCACAGCTACTGAGATTTCACCGTGTGGAAGACAGGGTGGTGGTGGTGGCTAAGTGACGGAAGCATTATCTGCTATCCAACCAAGAGCCTTTTCACACTGCCCTGTGTTCAATAGTGGTGTATTGCGGTCCCCTATTAATTGGGACAGGAAGGTCGAGCGAGAAGATGTGGGCATTTGTTGTGGCACAATTTCAGCTTGCCCACGGCCTCGGCATGCACCATCACGTCCAGTTCCCTGTCCCTTGTCACGTGCCTTGCCCATTTTAAATGGAGGACAATATCTTCCACGCTCACTACAAATAGCTGAATTTGGAGCAAACTTATATGTGATAAGTGTGACGGACAAACCACAGTTATAAATAGCTGGCCTGTAGGTAACTATTTTTAAAAGCGTTGACCTCGTGTCAATAAGTTCACTGACGCTGCAACAAAATTTCAATGGAGGCCAGAAATGGCAGTATTTTCAGTGCAATTATATGTGATCCATGTGACGGACAAACCACAGTTTTAAATAGCTGGATTTTTAGTACTTTAATATGGAAAGGACCTGGCTGTATTCTGCAGTGCCAACAAGCAAATGGGGCAGATAAACGGTGTTCTCTGGATTGCTTTTTAAGCAAATAATCAGGATTAAGATAAAAAATAAATTATTCCTGGCCCCTGATACCTGGGCCTATTTCTACAAATAGCAGACAGAACTGGAATGGACCCTCTTGCTATGTGCACTGCAGTCTGCTATATACCCGGCCTGCCTGCTTAGCATGGCGGCGCCAGGTCTGATATAGACCTGATGACGCTGTGCGGCCAGCCAATCCCTGTAATGCAACAACCAACATGGCTGCGGCATTACAGTGTGTGGCAGAAAATCCCTGCATGTTGATTGGCGATCTAAAGTGCGCCACACATGCAGGGTGGGGACCCGAGCTCCCGCCGAGCAACCCTGGAAAGTGTCACAAGAGCAGTGAGATGCTCAGGCATGCACCGAGCAGTAGCGAGCATGCTCGCTCATCACTAGTAACGGTTCATTACAACATTCCACTCTAAAGCGACAGAATTTCGTGACTGTCTTATCAAATCATGTCCCATCTTAATGGCTGACCCCATATTGGCAAAATATCTACCAGAGAGACAGCAAATCACCTTCAGAAAGGCAAAAAATCTGTGTGATCACCTTATGAAAAGACTCTATTATCCTACCACTCCCCCTAAGTTTTTGAAAAGACCACCTCCAGTAAATGGATGTGTAGCATGTGGTAGATGTGTGGCGTGTCCTAATGTCGAACATGCTAACACTTTCACAGATTCCCAGGGCTCTAGGACCTATTACATCACCAAACCGATAACTTGTACCTCTAAAGCGGTGGTCTATTATGCGATATGCCTGTGTCCTAAAATCTATGTAAGGTTCACAACTAGACAACTTAAGACAACAATACGTGAGCACGTCCTAGGTATTGAAGCGGCGGTAAATGAAACTGATATTTATACGTTAAAAACTATTCCCAAGCATTTTAGAATACACCATAAGTGTGACGCATCTAAACTTAAAGTTCAGGGTATTGACATGATCACCACTAATATTAGGGAAGGTAGAGTGAGCCAACTATTAGCCCAGAAAGAGAGCAGATGGATTTGGACTTTAAAAACACTCCATCCATTGGGCTTGAACGAAAATATTACTTATGCCCCATTTCTCTGATCACCTATATCCACATTGTTTTAACTTTTTTCTATTTCTTTACTGTTCCTCCATGAGAGTTCGTCGTCTTTTTCTACCAAATATTCATAAAGGCATTACATGGTGATTGGCATGCTTGTATACGTGATATCTCCAATTCTATCCGTCAATGACGTTGAGGACTTCCATTCTGCTATTGGATAACATGGACATAATTGCTGGCGCTGTATTGTCTCTCAAGATCTGTAACTTTTTTCTGTATGTGCATTTTTTGTCCATGCAGTTATTATTGTATATCTTTTGCATTTATAGATCGATATTTTCTTATATCTTATTATGCATTTATACTATGATCTCATATAATCATGTTATAGTTCATGCTTTTCTTAAAGATATACTTTATTTGTTTTGTCATGACCAATTAACTTCTCTGACTTATATATAATTGGCTATCGCCTATACCCCTTAGATATATATACATTTGGGATGTGCTATTATTGACAGTTTACCCCATTATGCTAGTTTCTTTTTCTCTCCGGTTGTATTTGACTATATATGTCTGTTGACTCGACAGTACGCATGGCTTCACTGTTCTCTGTGGTGTCCTCACTGGTCGTATCAATATTTGCTCCATGACGCGCGGTCACGTGGTTCCCCACATGCTTGCGGCATCATGGATCATATGACGCGGTTGCCGTGGATGCCGCGGTGATTGCCATGTGTCATGCCACACCCTCCCCACACCCATTGGCGGAGAGACTACACACCCCCTTTTCTATTGGCTCAAGGGCCCTTTTTAAACCCTACCCACCTTCACTGACGCCACCTCCTGACGAAGGCAGCCGTGCTGAAACGCGCATCAGGGTGAGCGCCATTGAGGAGCGTGTTCAAATCCACTGTGGCTGTAAGTATTCTATAGGATTCATGCTACACTCTTTTTGCTGTCGTTCTTTAATCTTTTTTCCTACTTAGGTGCATTTTCTAGGCTTTAATATGTATTATGATATACTTTTACCCTGTAGCCTAAGAGGTCAGGGCACTGATACCACTAATAAAGATCTGCTACCCCCAGTATGAGCTATCTATATTAGTACCTATATATAGACAGCGGTATGACTAACTTCTTATATAGCAACTACTTCTGACCTACCTCATAAGCACCTGCACTTTTATTGAATGCTTCACTGAATTTTAACAATATATTCTTATTTTTGGTAGCCCAATTATGTATTTACATCAGAAAATAATCATGTTAATTTGTCTCATGCTCCTCATTAGTGCTCCTCCATTGTTTTACTATTAACTGTCTCTGTCATTCATATTTTTTTCCTGTATAAATTATAATTAATAACATTTTGTAATTTTTTTCACTATTATATGGGACTCTGACTCAAAGTTTTTTCCTGTTTCTTATGTATGGAGGACTATGTGGGCCCATTATACTGTATACTGGTTGGTCCACGACTTTGTCAAAGTTTTTCATTTTGGCCCTCTGCATGTTTTGAGTTTTACATCCCTGATGTAAAATCAGTATGGGTAATGTACATGGAAATGGCAATAATGGAAAGCTGCTAATTGGACTTTGCCATAAGCCTCCTAATATAGCTGAACATGAAGAGGATAATATGCTGCAACAAATTAAAAAGGGAACAAAAACAAGTCATGGTCAAAAGTGTTGGATCCCTTTTAATTCTCCCAGAAAATTATTGAAATTACACTTTTTGCTATACACGTTTATTTCCTTTGCATGTATTGGAACAACACAAGAAAACAGAGAAAAAAAGGGAAATTGAACATAATTTCATACAAAATAGGCCAGACAAAGTTGTTGGCACCTTGCCAAAATTGTGGGTAAACAACTTTGTTTCAAGCATGTGAAGCTTGTTCAAACGCAATTGTGGCAAGTAACAGGTGTGGGCAATATGAAAATCACAACTAAAATCAGACAAAAAAGGGAGAAGTTGATTCAATCTTTGTATTGTGTGCATATGTGTGCCACACTAAACATGGAGAAAACAGAAAAAGGAGAAGAGAACTGTCTGAGGACTGGAGAACCAAAATTGTTGAAAAATATCAACAATTTCAAGGTTATAAGTCCATCTTTAGAGATCCACATGTTCCTTTGTCCAAGGTGCACAGATAAGCAATAAATTTACAACACATACAGTCAAATATGGTGGAGGTTCAAAAGTGTTTTGGGGTTGCTTTGCTGCCTCTGACTGTGTGCAAGGCATCATGAAATCTGAATATCAGCAAAGGATTTTGGGTCACAATATAGTTCCTAGTGTCAGAAAGCCGAGTTTGCGTCCTAGGTCATAGGTCTTCCAGCATGAAAATGAGCCCAAACATACTTCAAGAAGCACCCAGAAAACAGATGGAAACAAAGTGCTGGAGAGTTCTGACCAGCAATGAGTCTGGATCTAAATCCCATTGAACACTTGTGGAGAGATCTTAAAATTGCTGTATGGAGAAAAATATTAAAATTTGAGAGTCCTCAGTGGTTGATACCATCTTTTCAGTTAGCCATTAGTCAGTAAGCTTTCGAGACTACTCAGGTCTCTTCATCAGACAAAGTATAACACAAAATCTGAAGAGTCACATATTTATACACAACAGGGCACAGGAATAATGCAATAGATAAGACAAGTGATGTGAAGCAGAACTATCAGTTTCGGAAAGGGATAAGCAGTTGTGGCCGTAAAAATGTATGGACACAAGTAGATCTATTCTTTTTTTTCTTTTTTTGTGTGGCGATGAGAATTCATCTAAGTTTTTGCCCTGTCTCCCCTACATACAGACCCCCAGTTGGACATTTGCTACATATAATTAAGTACATTACATTAGTTGTGATGCAGCTGAAAGTACCTGGGATCTTGTGGTCCTGATGTGAGTTGGGAATCTTTATCTTGTCCGTGGTCATTATAAATGGACGGGTTTTACATATACAGTTGGTGAGGATGAATTTTGTAAGTTTCACCACAAAGGTGAAACTATCCTCGCAGTCAGTTTGCTTTTTCTCCCAGTATCTTTTCATTCTAACAATGTTTGGTTTCTGGGAGATTATACTTGTTCCTTTTATTTTTGGTTCTCCTTAGCTTGCCTTCTTTGCCCTATATGAATGTGTTTTTGTTTCTCATTCAGGGTTTTCATATTTTACTTCATACTTTCCTTTCCCCTTGTTGATAGTGTGTTGCGGCCTCCCCTCTGGTTGCTCAGGAGGTATAAGAAACTCCTCAACGGCTTATTAGAGAGTTAGGTCTGTGGAGGCGTTTTTAGTTGTACAGCTAGGGCCTTTCTTGTCTGTACAGAGACTAGTTGGGTGTAGTTGCGGCATTCTCCCCTGTGTGGGTTCTCTGGTGGTTATCAAGATGCGCTTTCCGTTTAAAACATTTCCCACATTTTGAACATAAAAAAGACTTCTTCCCTGTGAGAATTCTCTGATGTTTATTAAGATATGATTTCTGTACAAAACATTTCCCACAATCTGAACATGAAAAAGGCTTCTCTCCTGTGTGAGTTCTCTGATGGTTGATAAGAGTTGATTTCTTTGTAAAATATTTCCCACATTCTGAACATGAAAATGGCTTCTCTCCTGTGTGAGTTTTCTGATGGTAGATAAGAGTTGATTTCTCTGCAAAACATTTTCCACATTCTGAACATGGAAAAGGCTTCTCCCCTGTGTGAGTTCTCTGATGTTTGAAAAGATTTGAATTCTTTGCAAAACATTTCCCACATTCTGAACATGAAAATGGCTTCTCCCCTGTGTGAGTTCTCTGATGTATATTAAGATATGATTTCTGTACAAAACATTTCCCACACTCTGAACATGAAAAAGGCTTCTCTCCTGTGTGGGTTCTCTGGTGCTTAAGAAAACTAGATTTATGGTTAAAACATTTTCCACATTCTGAACATGGAAAAGGGTTCTCCCCTAGGTGAGTTCTCTGATGTTTGATAAGAGCAGATTTCGCTGTAAAATATTTCCCACATTCTGAACATGAAAATGGCTTCTCTCCTGTGTGAGTTTTCTGATGGTTGATAAGAGTTGATTTCTCTGTAAAACTTTTTCCACATTATAAACATGGAAAAGGCTTGTCCCCTGTGTGAGTTCTCACATGTTTGATAAGATTTAATTTCTTTGCAAAACATTTCCCACATTCTGAACATGAAAATGGCTTCTCGCCTGTGTGAGTTCTCTGATGATTGATAAGAGTTGATTTCTCTGTAAAGCATTTCCCACATTCTGAACAGGAAAATGGCTTCTCTCCTGTGTGAGTTATCTGGTGCCTAAAGAGACTTGTTTTCTGATTAAAACATCTCCCACACTTGGAGCAAGAAAATCTATTCTTCGCTGTGTGAATTTTTTTGATGTTTAAGAAAAGACTTTTTGAGAGGAAAACTATTTCTATATTCTGAATGTGAAAATGGCTTCTTTGCTTTAGGAGCAGTTTGTTTTTTAATGCTTATTTTGTGACTTTGATTTTCCTTATTAGTCGGTAATGAATCAGAAGATAGGACGTGTTTCAAAGGATCAGATGACAGATCTTTGCTGTGAAGGGATGATGGTAAATCTGGAGAAATGGCATTCACTTCAATTGTATCCTGTGGAATCTGAAAATTATCTGATTTGAAAATTGAAGATGTCAGCTGTCCCTCTGATCTCCTGGTACAGTCATCTGCCAAGAAGAAAAACAATTATTATTTTTTAATAAAGAATCCTTGAATTTTATATTTTTGAACATTTCTACTTAAATTGTCTGTAAAAAAGGCAAGTTATATAAAAAAAATTCACTTATTCACCAGGACAATGACCATCTAATAGAAAATCTCATAGGATGAAGCAGTGGAGCGTGGTGTTCAACTGTTTGTTCATTCTGCCCCCCAAATATGGAGTAAAAGGCGCAGGCTCTGTCCAGCCACTAAGATTAGGGTTGCTGGTACCTGTAGTACCATCGAGTCTGACAGTATGGGTGTGTGTGCTGTCCAGCTGGAGTAATCTGCTCCCTGCTTCAGCCATTTGGAAAGCACCGCACCCTACTAAAGCTGGAAGCATATTGCCGGAAGCTGCCAGATACAGCCTTGTTCTCCTCTGGTTCAGTCCTCTGTACTCAGCTCCCGGCTTGTGTATTTGTTTCCTGTTGTGACCCCGGCCCATTTACTGACTACTGGTGTCTTCTGATTTTGTATTTTCTCTATCCTCTTGGTTCTGACCCGGCTACCTGACTATTATTCTTTCCATCTCACTCCACCGAATAGCAGGTAACACCGTGGCCCAAGCCTAGGGGTCTCTGTGTAGGTTCAGATCCATGTAGAGGGGTTAAAGGGTGATGAGCAAAGTAATTTGTGAAATCTGTAAACAGGGTAGATAGTTATAAGCCTGTTCCTGGTAGCCATCTTTCGAGCATTCCTAATAGCTAAATGTCACTCCTTCCCTTCTTAACCTGCCATGTGCCCAGACAGTAGTGTACAACCGTATATAGGGGATTGTCAGAGTCAAAAGAAGTTGTAAAATAATTTGTAAGGTCCATTTGTTTCCTATTATCCTTTGTGAAGAATTCCAAAATTATCACCACATAAAGTGACACGTCAGATTTGAAAAATGGGTCTGATTAGGAACACAAAACTGTCTGCAGGAAGGGGTTAAATCAGAGGATTTCTGAAGTCAAAAACTGTGACTATAGACAATAACACATCTACTGAAATGATCAAACTCAACAGTCTTCATCAGAGAAAAATGAATAACTAGTAGTGAAACCTCTCTGGGGTAATTAGAGTATGGGGCTCGGTGGCTCTTGGCAATCTAAACTATCGTAAGGGACAATATTTTCTGTCAGATGACTTTCAAGAAGAAATATTAGACATTCAAAGAGAACTTTTTTATAATACTGCAGAGCTGAGGTGTCTTAAATTTAGATCTCTGGCATCTGGAAGAGGTAATGGAGACCTTTTTGAAAGACTACCAAGGAGTTACAGACTCACATAAGTGAGGCAGGCCGATCCCACCACAATCAAACTATCAGAGAGTGAATTTGTAAAAAAAAGAAAGAATATCCAAACATGTAACATCCCCAACAACAACATATGTATGAAGGGAGAAATCCAACACTAAACTGGAGTTGCACTCATTTATGGTTGACCATTTGGCGTAAACAAGCCGGATCCCCGAACACGAACCTGAATTTGAAATGCCGAACAAATTCGCTCAATACTATTTATGATGTGGAGTGAATCTATGAAACCAGGGCTCAAGCCAACACATCTCCTGCAGGCGTGAATAAATGTATATTACAGCCATCAGCCACGCACAGCTTAGAGATATATCATGGCACAGGTGTAATGTTTTCTGTAGGTTATTGCAATCCTGTTTGAAGTTAGTTGGTTTTAAAAGAAATTGAAAAGTCAGGATAAAGGGAAACTCTGTTGTTATTGTACAGATATTCACACTTGGCCTCACTGCACATTTAATGTTGTCGATCATAAAAGTGAAGTTTAGTCATAAAGTCTGGACCTGGTCTTGTAGGGACCATATGAGCACATTCAGCAGCACAGAAGGGAGAGAAGGTAGATTCATCCAATAAGATATCAGGGTTCTAGGAAGCCAACACCATCATTACCCTCCGCTTTCTCTTACAGGCCCATCATAATATTTTTCTTCAAGTGATTTTCTCACTTGTCAGCACATTCTACGTACGCTGTCATTTGGCTTTGTAGTTTACAGATCTGGGCAGGTAACGGTCAGCGTCTTATAATCCCAGGGGGTAGGTGGATCCTCCAGGTTGTAAGTGCTATAGCAAAGGGCTTTCACAATAACACAAAGTAATCTGAATATTTTCGGACGGAGGAGAATGTTGTGGTCTAGCGGCAAAATGGTGATCACACGATTGTGATATGGCTGGACTACATCACTGATAAAGCAGCCACAGCCGATGTCTGAGAAGAATATGTGACTTCTCTGTATTCAGTGGTTACTACTCACCTGGGTAGTCATATGTAGGAATCTCCTCTTTACACCGCTCATCACCCCTCACATATGTCTCTGTAATATGGGTCTGATTTTCACCCTGAAACAAATATTATAAAAGTCAAAGACAGATGGAGAAGTCACAAGTTTGATCGGCTCTAATCCTGCCATCTCCACCGTTCTCATAACACAAATATAAAACATAATAATGGTGGATAAAACAAAATTGAAGACATGACCTTTACAGCCGTTTACACATCATAGGGGAAATCTCATGACACCTTCTCTCCATCTACCTGATGATCCTGAGGAACATTGGGATCTTCTTGTTTACAGTCCTGTGGAAGAAGACGACGGGGACATCTCTCTGGTGTTGTCCTCTTACTGGATAGATCTGGAGGAAACACATACAAGGACTGAATTCATTTTTTACATACAGATAATTATAGGCCGTGTGTATTTAGTCCTATCTATTACCTGGTGATGTGAGGGGCTGGGGAACCCTCATCATGACGTCCTTGTACAGATCTTTGTGTCCTTCTAAATACTCCCACTCCTCCATGGAGAAATAGACGGCGACATCCTGACACCTTATAGGAACCTGACACATACAATGATACCGTCATGCACCCAATCACTCCATAGCGTTACTGTATAAAGTCCCATGATTCCCAGCAGTGTAACCTCTCCAGTCAGCAGCTCAATCATCTTGTAGGCGAGTTCTAGGATCTTCTGGTCATTGAACTCCTCATGTATCAGGGGGTGAGGTGGAGGCCCTGTGATTGGGCTCAGGGGTCTTCCCCATCCCTCAGACACAGGGTCCTGACAGCACCCACTAGAGGTCTTCTTCACTACTGTGTAATCCTGGTTATGGAGAGACACAGTAATAAATCTCACTATAGACATTTCCAGAGTCCTCACCTCTCCAGTTCTGTTCATGTGTTATTCCCATAGATAAGAATGATATAATGTGACGTCATCAGAATCTCTCACCTCTCCAGTAATCCAGAAGAGGATCTCTAGGGTGAGGTGTAATATCCTCTCCACCATCTTGTCCATCATTTTCCTGGATAAATCAGGAAAATTTTCTTATATAGACGATCTTCACTGAGAAGATCCGGTATTTTATAGATCTGAATGAGAAAAAGATAAGCTGATGGATAAGACCATTTTTCTGCAAACAATGATGCGGAATCCAAAATGTACCACGAGTACCCTTTATCCGGTGTTCAGGTCTATTGCCTGTATATTAAAATCTGTGACATTTGAGCAGTACCTTCTCACCCGTAAAAATTGGCCCTTGGGTTTTCCTCTTTTTATGGGGATGGGGTGGTGGTTATCCCACTTCAATAGTTTATTAGTCCTTGAAGGTTTATGGTAGATGAGTGTCCCTAGAGTCCCATTACAATCCTTCTTGATCAGTACATACAGGAAAAGCAACTGGTAATAATTGGTGTTGGTCTGCTCCTTTAAACAAAATGTACTTTTCAGGTTATCCCCCCAGTACCCTCACTTTTCTTCCCTTCTTTTGAGGCCCACACAGTAAGACTCTACTGGCCCTTCTCCCTGCGAGTGGCGGTTGTGTATCACCCTCCGGGCCCCTCCCGTCAGTTTGTGGATCACTTTGCCACTTGGCTTCCAAACTCTCTATCCTATGACATCCCCCACCCTCATCATGGGAGACTTTAACATCCCAATTGGTGATTCCCTCTCCTCATCTGCCACTCATCTTTTAATCGCTAACTTGCTCCTTCAGCCTTTCACAGCTTAATAATTTTCCTACACATAAAGATGGAAATATTCTTTGACCTGATCTTCGCCCGGCTCTGTTCAATACATGACTTTACTAACTCTCCTCTTCCGCTCTCTGATCACAACCTTCTTTCATTCTCTGTCAAGAACTGTCACCCTGCTCAAGACACCCCCACTTTCCACACTTATAGAAATATACATGCCATTAACACCCAGAAATTTATGAAAACGTTGCAATCATCATTGGCCCCAATCTCCTCCCTCTCATGCCCTGACTTTGCACTGAAGCATTATAACAAAACATTGCAATGCGCCCTGGATGAAGTCACACCTCCTACACAGAGAACAACTCTGCACAGACAGCGACAACCCTGGAACACGCTGCAAACACGTTTTCTCCAGTGGTGCGCCAGGTGTGCCGAACGGCTGTGGACAAAATCTAATCTGGCCGAAGATTTCCTCCATTATAAATTTATGCTTAAAACCTATAACTCCGCCCTTCACCTCTCCAAACAAACCTACCTTATCAAGCTCATCATCTCATGGTCCAATAATCCTAAACACCTGTTTGACACTTTTCATTCTCTCCTTAATCAAACAGCACAGGCCCCAACCACCAACCTCAGCACTGACGATCTGGCCAATTATTTAAAAGAAAAAATTGACCATATCCGATAGGAAATTTTCTCTCAATCCCCAAATGTTATGCATACTCCTCCCTCCCACACTGCATCTTGCTCAATTTTCTGACTTCGAACCAGCCAGGGAAGAAGAAGTGAAAAGGCTCCTTTCTTCCTCTCGCTCTACCACCTGCACTAGTGACCCTATTCCCTCACATCTTCTTCAGTCCCTTTCTCCAGCTGTCACTACTCACCTAACTAAAATATTAAACCTCTACCTCTCATATTATTTTTCCCTCCTTTTTTAAGCACGCCAGCATACATCCATTACTTTAAAAAAATCCCTCGACCAGAACTGCTGCTAACTACAGACCTGTTTCCAATCTTCCCTTTATCTCTAAACTCCTGGAACGACTGGTCCACTCCTGTCTAATCCGCTATCTCTCAGATAACTAACATTCTACTGAAACTGCACTCACTAAAGTTTCTTTTTTTTTAAATCAGATAATTTTTATTAAAAAACTTTTTATAACATTATACATAAACAACAGTGAGGCATCACTAAACTAGCAGTGCCTCTCAAGACCCACCCGTTCCCCTTCCCCCCACCCATAACAGCCCAAAGAACCATATGGCAAAAGCAAATTTTTGTTACAGACCGTATACCATCATATAGCTTATCCGACTGTTAAAGCATTAATAATTTGATCCATGGATACAGAGCTTAATATCTGATAATCAGTAATTAGTTATACAGAACATGAGAGACCACAACATTTCAAACTCAAGTGATATTTAAAATAGACATAATATGATAACCATGAAACATATTCCATTTACCCCAGATTTTATCACATTTACGTATAGCCTTCCGCTTTTTGTACACTCCCTCTTCTAATCTCAATAAAAGACGCATTCTATCCAAAAATTCCTGGAACCTGAGAGGGGAGGGATCCAACCAATGTGCAGCTATAAGCTTTCTGACCTGGTATAGAGTCCTCTTAACAGCTATTATTTCATCCTCTTCACATCCTATTATTTCTACAAGGCCTAATACACACACTTTAGGATATAGGGGTAAATTACACTCAAACACATTATTAATGTATTGCACACACTCATTCCAGAATACAGCAACCCTTCTACACGTCCACATCATATGAATAAGATCTGCTCCTTCCTCTCCACATTTTGGACACGCACTGTCATTCCTTGCCCCAATGCGCTGTAGAAATTTGGGGGTTCTATATACCCTATGTAATAAGTACACCTGTGAAAGTCTATGTGCCTCACATGTAGATAGAATCGGAACGCTCCCCACCTCATCTTCCCATTCTTCAGAGGTTATAGTACCAATGTCGCATTCCCACCTCTCCTTAACATTTAAGGGTCTGTCCCACTGAAATTGCTGCATAAGTATCCAGTAAATTCTGGAAATCAATCCCTTCCCACCTCTATGGCATAATAATGTGTTAAACAGTAGATAATGTTGGATTTTACTTTGCATACGTCGTGGCTGTACAAACCATGCATGCCTCAATTGGAGATAAAAGTAAAAACTAGTTTGTGGAATACAATATTCTTCTTTTATCTGTTGGAACGATTTAAATATTTCCCCCTGTAATATTTGCGCCACATTAGTTTTTCCCAATTTTTCCCATATTAAGAATCCTTTCAATTTATGGATCTCTGGAAGGCCCGCATTATGCCACAACGGGGTAAACGGGGTAAAGCCTTTTATTCCCAACAACAATTTGATTTTCTGCCACGTTTTCCCCATAAGTGTTAAGGTCGGGAGGTGTCGCCTAGCATCCCACCCCGAGATTCCTGTTTCTAGAAAGGAGGTAATTGGCAGATTGTGTGAGAGTAGACGTATCAGTTTATCTAGGTTCCCCTGGATTAACCAGAGCTGTTGCATTTGAGAGGCTAGAAAATATATCCATGGATTAGGTGCGGCTAGTCCCCCCTGATCTTTGGGCCTTTGAAGTGTATCCAAACTGATTCTGGCCACCCCTTTTTTCCAGATCAATTCCCGAAACAGTGCCTGAAATTTATAAAATATTCTCATGGGGATCCAAACCGGTGAATTATGAAGGATATATAATAATTGGGGCATTAACACCATTTTAATTAAGTTAGTTCGACCTACCATTGATATGGGAAGTTTGCTCCAAGTATTGGCCTTTTGTTGAAATTTAGTAAGCAGTTCAAGTAAATTTAAAGGAATATAATCTCCGATAGATATGGTCACTCTAACTCCGAGATATTTAAATTCTCGCACCACCTTCAAGCAAGTACTCCCTACCCTAGTATTCTGAGACAAACCATCAACCGGCATAAGAACTGATTTGTCCCAATTAATCCGTAAGCCAGAATGATCTCCAAACTCCCTTATTAAATTCATAGCTGTCATCAGAGATTGCACCGTGTCACCCAAAAACAACAGAAGGTCGTCAGCGTATAGGGCCACCCGCTCCTCCAGTGTTTTGTAGCGGAAACCCTGAATTTCACTGCTGGAATGAAGCTTAACAGCCAATGGCTCCATAGCCAAGGCGAACAGTAGGGGAGACAACGGGCAGCCCTGACGCGTGCCCCTGCCCATTTCAATGCTACCAGAAAGATTACCATTAATTCTAATCCGAGCTACCGGATTGTTATATAGAAGCCGTACCCAGGCCCGAAATCCAGTACCGAACCCCATCTTTCGCAAAACAGCCCATAAATACTCCCATTCGACACTATCAAAAGCCTTAGCAGCATCAAGTGATAGTACTGCCCTACCACCCGCATTTTGTGACTGCATTTGTAGATTAAAAAAAAGCCGACGCAAGTTAATTGCCGTCGACTTGGCCGGTAAAAACCCAGTCTGGTCTTCTGCAACCAGATGTGTAATAACCACCACCAATCTGGTAGCCAAGACCTTAGCTAAAATTTTAACATCTACCGAGAGTAAGGATATTGGCCTATATGATTCGGGGTTTAGTGCATCCTTTCCAGGTTTTGGCAAAAGAACTATGTTAGCCTCCCTCATTGAAGTCGGCAAGGCCCTCCCCTCCCTCGCTTCCTTAAACACTTCCAGTAACCTGGGAAGTAAAACCCCCCCAGCCTCCTTATAAATTTCCGCGGGGATCCCATCAGCACCAGGGGCTTTGTTATTTTGAAAATCTTTTAAAGCTTCCTGCATCTCCTCCAGGGTGATTGGTGCATCTAGTTGCTCTCTCTGGCTATCTGTCAGACATGGTATTTGCATATCATGAAGGTATAGATCTATGTCCCTTTGCGCCTTAGTCAGTTTGGACGCATATAATTGTCTGTAGAACTGAAAAAATTCTTCCATTATAGTTTTTGAATCAGTAATTACCACACCCTTAGTATCCTTGATAGCTGCAATCATAGGAGCCCCAGTTTGGGCCTTAGCTATAGTGGCCAGCAAGTGCCCTGCACTCTCTCCCTCCACATAAAATTGCTGTTTAAGAAAAATCAGTTTATGTTCTGCTTGTTTCAATATATGATCATTTAGTGTAGCCTGTGCCCGTGTCCAGTGTTCCCTATTTTCTATGATTGGAGACCCAACATACCTCTGTTCCAATATGTCTACTTCCCTCCGCAACTCCTGAGTACGAGCCATATTTTTTGATTTGATCATGGAAATTTCCTTAATCAGGATCCCCCTTAAGAACGCATTCATGGCTTCTCATACCGTATTTAAAGGAGCAGAGCCTATATTGTCTTTAAAGAAATGATCCAATTTACCTGCTAAATCTATCTGTTCCCCGAATACGTCCAGCCAGTAGGGATTAAACCTCCACAGTGCCCTTCTGTTTATGATGCCATGATCGACCCCCAGAACAACCAATAATGGAGAATGATCAGATAACAATCTTGTGCAGTATTCTACTTTAGTAACTAAAGGGACTAGATGACTATTTCCCAGAGCCAGGTCAATTCTGGACAGAGAGGAATAGGATGCTGAATAACACGAATACTGCTTAACATTTGGGAATCGAGCCCGCCACACATCTACCAAGCTAATTTCCTGTAGGACCCTTGCCAATGATGTCTCTTGAGCAGCCCCTCCCCCCACATTACCCCTATACTTATCAAGCTCAGCGTGTAGATACATATTAAAATCACCGATAACTAACAGGGGTATAGTAGCAAATTCCGTTATCCACGGGAATAGTTGGCGCAAAGTCTGTATAGAGAAAGGTGGAGGAACATATAGAGCAATTAGGCAAATTCTAAGTCCAGCCACTCTGCACACTAGACACACATACCTACCCTCCCTGTCACAAATACTTCTCTCACATTCAAAGGGTAAATTCGGATGAATCAATATATTAACCCCCCTAGAGTAAGTACTATGTGTAGAATGATAGGCCGGCCCCCTCCAAAGTTTGCTCAGTGCCGCAGCGGCCTCCTTATTGCAATGCGTCTCTTGCAGACAGATTATCGACTCCCGATATTCCTTAAGATATTTAAGTGCCACAAATCTTTTTTTGTGATCTCCCATACCTCTAATATTCCAGGATACTACATTAATCTGCTTAACCATGTTTTAATGATTAAAGATGAACTGTCACATGTCCCCCTCTGTACCCACACGTGTGTCTGATCATCAAGATTATGGTATTGTAATAATACACAGTCGGCACCAATCAAAGTAAATTCTGTTCTTTTACCCCCACTCACTACCTCATTTAACATCCCCCCCCCTTGATCAAATGAATACCAACAGCCGTAACATGTAGAGTCTGGTGTTTAGCCTCATGCAGCCTAGTAGGCCTTAAGCACACGAGGCGCCGCAGCATGAGTTGCATCACAGACTCCCTCACTCCCCCCCTTACACAACGTTGCCAAAACATTCAAACAGCAGAATGTCTTAACCCTGCCTATACATTGTAGGTGAAACCAGCACCTCAACAACCATATAAGTATATTGGCCTGCCCGAGGTATATATGAGAGCCAGGTTATAAGCAGTATACAAAAACTGAAAAATAATAATCATAACATTTATAAACAGAGATTCATTAGCCAACAGTGGAGTATTATCCACTAGAATTCAAATTTCTTGAATTATTATATTATAATCTGTCAAGAATCTTCTCAAAATTGGCGTCAGCCCGCCTGGATTTGTCTCTCTTTTAAGTCCATCCACTTTGCAGCCTCCTTTGGTGAATCAAAGAAATGAGTTTCACCCAGTGCTGTGACCCGCAGCAGTGCAGGATATAACATTGCATAGGGTACTTGAAGTGCTCTCAGTCTGCGCTTGACATCTTGAAATTGGGCACGTCTCCTTTGAACCTCCACAGAAAAATCAGGATAGAAGGACACTCTCGTCCCCTCTATACATAAATCATTAGCCGACCGCGCCAATTGTAGGATTTTATCTCTGTCACGAAAATGCAGCATTTTGATTAGAACTGTATGCGGCATTGCCCCAGGCGGCCGAGGTCTGGTGGGGACCCTGTGTGCCCTCTCAATAGCGAACATTCTAGAGAATTTATCCTTTCCAAAGGATTGCAACAGCCATTTCTCAAAAAAGTCCACCACCTCCCTGCCCTCCGCCTTCTCAGGCACACCCACAATACGCACGTTATCTTCTCAGACGATTTTCAAGATCATCCGCTTTATTGAGTAAATAGTTAATAGAGTCAGTAGCTGTTTTAAGCGTTTTAGTCATAGGAGACACAGTATCCTCCAAATCCCCCACTCTGCCTTCTGTTGCAGTGAGGCGCTCCCTCATTTTCTGCATGTCATGGCGTATATGAGATATGTCCACTTTCACAGACCCTATGTGTTCAGTAAGATCTGCCTTACTATGTGAGATGGCCAGCAGCACGTCTTTTAAAGTAGGCTCATCATCCTTGGCCAGTGAGTCAGCACCACTGGTAACCTGAGCCTCTCTGCTGGGGGGAGTTGTTGTTTTAGCAGCCTGCACATTCCTCTCATGTGTCTCCCCCGCTGCCCTCTCCACATCCCCTTCAGTTACCGTGCTCTTCAATGTCTGCACATTCCGGTCGGGTGTAAGCTCCTCAGCTCCTCCGCCATGCGCATATTTGGAGAGCCTGTTCACCACCTCCATGCGCTTCTCCCGCTGTCTTGGAGTTTCAGCTCCCGCCTCAGAGGCCACGGCTCCATTTTGGCCCTCGTGCTGTGATGAGCCAGCCGCCTGCCTCTGCTTGCTATCTCGCCGGGTCATCTCGTTCTGCACCACCGACTGCTCCCCCGCACTCCTGAGACCCCAGGCCACCTGGTGAGATCTTTTAGAAGCAATGATTCCCTCGGGCAGGAAGGATTATAGGACAGGGTTATAGGAGCTCTTCTGCCTCATGTCTTCTCACATGCCCGGCCAGGCCACGCCCCTCGGGATCTGCAATCTTTATTTGGATAGACATAAAGGAGAAGTGGTGCAGGAGGAGTGCGAGGAAGAAAGTTACTGGACGACGGCCATTTCACGTTTGATTGCGCTTCTACAGGTCCACTGTACATTATACGGATGTAGACCGGTAGAAGCGAAATAAAGCGTGAAACGGCCATAGTCCAGTAACGTTCTCTCCCGCACTCCTCCTGCACCGCTGTTCCTTTATGTCTTTATCCAAATAAATATTGCAGATCCCACATACTTATGGTGAGTGCTACCATTCTTCTATTCACTTAAGGGGGATTCTGCTGTTCTGGGACCTCAGGGGCTCTGCCAATGTGACATGGCACCCACAAACCATAACAGAAAAATCTGCACTGTAAAATGGCGTTCCTTCCCTTCTGAGCTATGCACTGTGCCTCAAAAGTAGTTTTTGACCACGTATGGGGTATTGACGTATTCAGGAGAAATTGCATAATAAATTGTATTGTTTGTTTTCTCCAATTACAAACTTAGGGCCAAAGTAACATTTTGGTGGAAAAAATGGTAATATTTCTTTTGCTCAGCTCAATGTTATACAATTCTGTGAATCGCCTGAGGGTTAAAAATGCCCACTACTTCCTTAGTTGAATTCCTCTAGAGGTGTAGTTTCCAAAATGGGGGCACCTGAGGGGGTCTCTGCTGTTTTGGCATGTCAGGGGCTCTTCAAATGAGACATGGCGTCCGCTACCTATTCCAGCCAAAATGGCGTCCCTTCCCTTCAGAGCCGCGCAATGCGTTAGTTTTCCACCACATATGGGTTAACAGCTTACTCAGAAGAAATTGCACAAACAATTTTGGAGTCGATTTTCTCCTGTAACTTTTCTGAAAATAAAAAAATTGGGGCTAAAACAACATTTTTGTGGGGAAAATTAGTTTTTTTTATTTTCACGGCTCATGAAGCACCTGGAGGTTCAATGTGCTCACCACACATTGGAAAAATGAGAAATTGATGATAAACTTTTAACCCTTCTAACTTCCTAACATAAAAAATTATATTTCAATAATGGTGTTGATGTAAAGTAGACATGTGGGAAATGTTATTTATGAACTATTTTGTGTCGCAGAACTCTTAGGTTTAATGGCATAAAAATTTGAAAATTGTGAAACTTTCTCCAAATTTCTGATATTTTCACAAATAAAAGCAAAAAATATCGTCCTAAATTTACCACTAACATGAAGAACAATTTGTCAAGAAAAATCAATCTCAGAATCAATGGGGTCCGCCGAAGCTCCAGAGTTATTACCTCATAAAGGGATGCTGCTCAGGAAGGTGAAAAAACAGGCTCTGGGGAGAAAGGGTTAATAGGACTTACAGGAGGAACCGGTCCAGAAAGCAGAAGATAAATCAAGTAACTGCCACATATTCTGTGATAGAACTAGAAGAGAAATAATGGCGTTGTGTGAGGACTTCTCTGGGCTTCTGTCCTTCATCCTGCAGTCGTCTGAATGGATCTAATGTGGACGGGAACCAGCTAAGCCGCATTCTGCCCACAGCTGTTACCTCACTGTTCACACCACACAGAGACCCCAAAAGAGTCTCCGTGCAGAAGGGGTTAATGCCCCCCTGCGCCCAGTAATGGGGAATCTCCACATACCTCCACCTGCAGAACCGGTGGAGAAACTTCTCCGCAGTCAGTGACATTTCCGGCATTATTTGCCCCTCACTACTGGCACAATTACCTCTTTTCTACAGTTTTATGTGGGGAATGTAATGTGGGATTTTCCTGCTTGGAGATAAATAGACGACACATGAGGTGATTATTACCAGTTACCGGACGTCTACTATATGGCGGCATATGATTGTGCTATCCACTTCATACCAGGAGCTAAAATGCAGAAATCTCGTATGTTTAACCCCTTCCAGGGAGGGCGGCCTTGAAAAACTATATTCAGAAGAGTCCGGCTAAGGGCTCATACCCACATGTGTGAACAAAAAAATTCCGTATTCTGGACCGAAAAAACGGAAGTTCCATGCGATTTTCATGAGAGGAAAATGTGATTTTTCGCACCTAGCATCCGTATGACATCCGTATGAGTTTTTTTTCTCTGCAACTATTATTCTGCCATCATTTACAAGACCATTTACAGTGTTCTGTGCTACAGAATGATAATGTATCCATAAAAATCGGATGGCATACGGCTGGTCCCATTAACTTGCATTGGCGAGTCTCGTCCGATATACGCAGTATGCTGCGATTTTTTTCTCAGTCCGATTTCAGCTGAGAAAAAAAATCACAGATGAGATGTACCTCATAGATTAACATTGATCAGAGTGCAATCCGATTTATTATCGGATTGCTCTAGTCTGTTTTTCTTGCATAGGGCTCATACTCATCTGCGTGAAAAACGGATGAGTGCAATCCGCTAAAAAATTGGATTGCACTCTGATCAATGTTAATCTATGAGTCCCTGCTCATCTGCGCAAAAAATCGAAGCATGCTGCAATTTGCCACATATATCGGACAAGACTCGCCAATGCAAGTCAATGAGTGCGAGAAAAAAAAAAAGGATGGCACACGGACCATCCATATGGCATCCAATTTTTACGGATACATTACCATTCTGTAGCATATAACACTGTAAATGATTATCGAATAATAGTTGCAGAGAAAGCAAAATGCATTGCATACGGATGTCATATGGATGCTAGGTGTGAAAAATCGCATTGTCCTCATGAAAATCGCATGACACTCATACGATTTTTGGTCCAGATATCGAAACGTTTTTCACACATATGGGTATGAGCCCTAAGGGTCATATACGGCCATCCACCTCTCCAGTCACAGAGGGGTGGGTGAAGATCTTAGGCAGCGCATTCAGGATGCTCAGGAAGGTTTACCTATGAACAAGCTTTATGTATTGCCCTCTTTACATGTAGATCTTCTTAATGAAGAACATGATTCCGTTTTAGCTGGGCACGCGGGTTCGTCTGCCACTTGGAGATCTCTTTCTAGGTCCTTTTGGTGGCAGAATGCTCTTAAGGATATTGGAGAGTATGTTTGGAAATGCAAAGTCTGTGCCAGGGCTAAAGCCTCTCATCAAGCTCAGTGGGTTATCTCTTCCCTAACGATGTTTCGTTGCAGCCCTGGACCCACTTGTCCATGGACTTTGTCAATGATTTGCTTAACTCTGGTGGTATTACTGTCGTGTGGGTGGTGGTGGACCGTTTGAGCAAAAAGGTTCTTTTGGTCCTGCTTCAAAAGTTGCCAACAGCTAGGATCTTAGCAACTTTGTTCATTTCTCATAGATTAAATTTCATGGTGTTCCCAAAAATATAATTTTTGATTCAGGGGTTCAATTTCTGGCTAGTTTTTGCTCCAGATTGGGTAATAAGCTGCTTTTTTCTCACAGTCTATCATACCGAGACTAATGGTCAACCAGAAAGATGAACCAGGAAATAGAGCAGTATTAGTGATGTTTTGTCTCCTCTAATCAGGAAGACCGGGTGGAATTTCTGCCCCTTATCGAGTGTGCTCTAAATAACCGTTCCTCAAAGGCTACCGGGACCTTGCCTTTTTTTAGCTGCTGTAGTTTTAATCCAGAGTTTGGGAATATTTCTGGATTACAATCATCCCTGCCAGTGGAGGAGAGATTTTGTCCCCAACTAATTAAGGTCCGGAGGGAGGACAAAAGGGTCTTTTTGGTATCTAGTGACCAGGCCAAAAGTGGTGCTAACTGCAGACATAGGAAAGCTTCTATCTTTAGGGTGGGGTATTTTGTGTGGTTGTCCTCAAAATATCTGCGCTTAAAGGTCACATATAGAAAGTTTGCACCTAAATTTGTAGGTCCTTATAAAATTATTACAAATTTAACCCCTTAAGCCCCGAGGGTGGTTTGCACGTTAATGACCAGGCCAATTTTTACAATTCTGACCACTGTCACTTTATGAGGTAATTACTCTGGAAGGCTTCAACGGATCTCCCTGATTCTGAGATTGTTTTTTCGTGACATATTGTACTTCATGACTGTGGTAAAATTTCTTCGATATCACTTGCGTTTATTTGTGAAAAAAACGGAAATTTGGTGAAAATTTTGAAAATTTTGCAATTTTCAAAATTTTAATTTTTATGCCCTTAAATCAGAGAGATATGTCACTCAAAAGAGTTAATAAATAACATTTCCCACATGTCTACTTTACATCAGCACAATTTTGGAATCAAAATTTTTTTTTGTTAGGGAGCTATAAGGGTTAAAAGTTGACCAGCGATTTCTCATTTTTCCAACAAAATTTACAAAACCATTTTTTTAGGGACCACATCACATCACATTTGAAGTCACTTTGAGGGGTCTTTATGACAGAAAATACCCAAAAGTGACACCATTCTAAAAACTGCACCCCTCAAGGTGCTCAAAACCACATTCAAGAACTTTATTAACCCTTCAGGTGCTTCACAGGAATTTTTTGAATGTGGAAGAAAAAAATGAACATTTAACTTTTTTCACAAAAATGTTACTTTAGACCCAATTTTTTTTATTTTCACAGGGGTAACAAGAAAAAATGGACCCCAAAATTTGTTGTGCAATTTCCCCTGGGCACGCAGATACCCAATATGTGGGGAAAAAACACTGTTTGGGCGCACGGCAGGGCTCGGAAGGGAAGGAGCGCCATTTGACTTTTTGATTGCAAATTTGCTTGAATAATTAGCGGACGCCATGTTGTGTTTGGAGAGCCCCTGTGTGCCCAAACATTGGAGCTCCCCCACAAGTGACCCCATTTTGGAAACTAGACCCCCCAAGGCACCTATCTAGATGCATAGTGAGCACTTGGAACCCCCAGGTGCTTCACAAATTGATTCATAAAAATGAAAAAGTGTTTTTTTTTCACTTTTTCATTTTTACGAATCAATTTGTGAAGCACCTGGGGGTTCCAAGTGCTCACTATGCATCTAGATAAGTGCCTTGGGGGGTCTAGTTTCCAAAATGGGGTCACTTGTGGGGGAGCTCTAATGTTTGGGCACACAGGGACTCTCCAAATGCAACATGGTATCCGCTAACAAATTGAATGGAAAATCGGCTCAAATTGTTAGCGGACACCATGTTGCGTTTGGAGAGCGCCTGTGTGCCCAAACATTGGAGCTCCCCCACAAGTGACCCCATTTTGGAAACTAGACCCCCCAAAGCACCTATCTAGATGCATAGTGAGCACTTGGAACCCCCAGGTGCTTCACAAATTGATTCGTAAAAATGAAAGTGAAAAAAAAAACACTTTTTCATTTTTATGAATCAATTTGTGAAGCACCTGGGGGTTCCAAGTGCTCACTATGCATCTAGATAGGTGCCTTAGGGGGTCTAGTTTCCAAAATGGGGTCACTTGTGGGGGAGCTCCAATGTTTGGGCACACAGGGACTCTCCAGATGCAACATGGTATCCGCTAACAAATTGTCGGCTCAAATTGTTAGCGGACACCATGTTGCGTTTGGAGAGCCCCTGTGTGCCCAAAAATTGGAGCTCCCCCACAAGTGACCCCATTTTGGAAACTAGACCCCCAAAGGCACCTATCTAGATGCATAGTGAGCACTTGAAACCCCCAGGTGCTTCACAAATTGATTCGTAAAAATGAAAAAGTGAAAAAAAAAACACTTTTTCATTTTTATGAATCAATTTGTGAAGCACCTGGGGGTTCCAAGTGCTCACTATGCATCTAGATAGGTGCCTTGGGGGGTCTAGTTTCCAAAATGGGGTCACTTGTGGGGGAGCTCCAATGTTTGGGCACACAGGAACTCTCCAAACGCAACATGGCGTCCGCTAACAATTTGAGCCGATTTTCCATTCAATTTGTTAGCGGACACCATGTCGCGTTTGGAGAGCCCGTGATGTGCCTAAACAGTGGAGCTCCCCCACAAGTGACCCCATTTTGGAAACTATACCCCTCAAGGATTTTATTAAGGTGTATAGTGAACATTTTGAACCCAGAGGTACGACACAGAATTTGATAACATTAGGTCATCATATTGAATAAGTTGTCATTAGTCTTGAGCGCAAGTGCTCGCTACTTGAGTTTGCATCGGGTACTCAGGTATGCACCATGTACAGCATGTGCTCGAGTGACATGCTCGAGTCCTGCTCCGCATGTTTCACGGTTATTAGACACCCAAAAAAAAACATGCGGGGATCGCTCGTGCATGGCAGGCAATCCCCGTAAAGTTTTTTTGGCCGCGAAGCATATGGGGCGGGGACTCGAGCATGTCACTCAAATACCCACAATACTCAATGCATACTAGAGCACCCGATGCAAACTCAAGTAGCGAGCACTTGCGCTCAACACTAGTCGCCATATCGTCATCTTTTTTTCTTACTTTTGAAAAAAATCCCAACCCCATCACAACCCTAACCCCAAACCCAGCCCTAACCCTAGCCCAACCCTAACCCGAGAGTTTATTTTTGACGCCGTTCCTCGTGCGGTATAAGTGATTAGACGACTTTATTCTTCGGGTCGGTGTGATTACAGCAATACCAGAATCATATCGGG
The DNA here is from genome assembly GCF_046119375.1 of Phyllobates terribilis. Taxonomy (NCBI): domain Eukaryota; kingdom Metazoa; phylum Chordata; class Amphibia; order Anura; family Dendrobatidae; genus Phyllobates; species Phyllobates terribilis. Next base: position 2,987,577 of record NW_027362880.1, on the reverse strand, counting down.
TTTTTATGATTGACAGCTGTCTCACACTAAAAGACGCATTTTTTGTAAAATCTAGTTTTTGCATCGCCATATTTTGAGAGCTATAATTTTTCCAGATTTTGGCAGACAGTCATGTGACGGCTCGTTTTTTGCGGGATGAGTTGACGTTGTTATTGGTGCCATTTTCAGGCACGTGACATTTTTTGATCGCTTTCTATTCCGATTTTTGAGAGGCAGAATAAACAAAAACCAACAATTCAGGAATTGTTTTTTTTTTTTTTTATTCTGTTCCGCGTGTGGTAAAATTGATAAGGCAGCTTTATTCTTCGGGTCAGTACGTTTACAGCGGTACCACATTTATATTGTTTTTTATGTTTTGGCGCTTTTACACAATAAAAGCTATTTTATAGAAAAAATTATTTTTTAGCATAGCTTTATTCTGAGAGCTATAACTTTTTTATTTTTCGGCTGATGGAGCTGTATGGTGGCTTGTTTTTTGCGGGATGAGATGACGTTTTCAGCGGTACCATTCTTATTCATAGTGGTCTTTTTGATCGCGTGTTATTCCATTTTTTGTTTGGCGATATGGTGATAAAGCATTGTTTTTTGCTTCGGTTTTTTTTTTTTTTTTTACCGTGTTCACTGAAGGGGTTAACTAGTGGGACAGTTTTATAGGTCAGGTTGTTCCGGACGCGGCGATTCCAAATATGTGTACTTTTATTGTTCTTTTTTTTATAATAATATGTATTGATGGGTACATTATATTTTGATTTTTAGTGATTATTTTTTTTTTTATATTTTTACAATTTTTTTTTTTCACTTTCAGACAGCTTTTATACTTTATTACTTTGTCCCACTATGGGACTTTCACTTTTTTTTCTCTGATCGCCTGCATGGCACAGGAATGCAGCACCATCCGTGTGCCATGCAGGCTGTCAGCGCTGGACAGGGAGATTGTTTGAAGATGCACTGCGCATGTCCAAACAATCTTCCTGCTTTTCTGGTGACCCGGATGTTGTCATGACGACATCGGGTCGTCATGGCAACACCCGGAAAGCCGCGTCAGACAGCGCTGGAAGAGGAGGTGAGTATCTGCGATCACCTCCCCTTGCCCCCGCAATGCTGCGATCGACTTCGATCGCAGCATCGCGGGGGTTAATGTGCTGGGAGCGGTGCAGGACCACTCCCTGCACATAGTATTGGGTGTCAGCTGTGACAATCAGCTGACACCCAGCGGCGATCGCGCCCGCACAGCCTGTGTGCGCGCGCGATCGCCATGACGTACTAATACGGGTCTGGCTCTTAAATCCCAGGGCACAGACGCGTATTAGTACGTCAGATGTTGTTAAGGGGTTAAATCATGTGACAGTTAAGTTGCAACTTCTTATTACCTGGAAAATCATAATTCTTTCCATTCTTCTCTTTTAAAAAAATTTGAGGGGACCTTAAGACATAAATAAGGTGGATTTGGAAGGGTTTTGGGAGTATGAGGTAGAGCGAGTTCTTAGTTCCAGGTGGGTCAGGCGGTGTCTGCACCATCTCGTTAAGTGGAAAGATTGTGCAGCAGTACACATTGGTACCAATGACAAAGTTAGAGGAAGGTGGAAGGTCTTTAAAAATGATCACAGGGAATTAGGAGAGAAGCTGAAGTACAGGACATCCAAGGTAGTGTTTGCAGAAATAATGCCGATTCCACTAGCGTCACTAGAAAGTTAGCGGGAACTTAAGGAGATAAATAAGCTGCAGGATAAAGGGTTTGGGTTCATGGAGAACTGGGCCTACTTCTGTCGGCTACAGGCTCTACGATAAGGACAAACTGCACCTCAACTGGGAGGGTGCAGATGTGCTGCAGTGAAAAATGGTCAGATGGATGGAGGAGCTTTTAAACTAGGATCTGGGAGGGGGGGAGGTTTTTTGTGCAAATAAGGGCATAGAGTAGACAGAGAGAGAGAGAGAGAGACAGTAGGGGTCAATGAGGATTTAGGGGGCTGGGACATTCAAGGAAAGTAAGGAGGCAAGTAGGAGTAATAAATAGTTAATAGTAAATGTCTGCTGGCAAATGCAAGAGGTCTTGCAAACAAAATTAATGAATTAGAGACTCTAATGTCAGCCACAGATTACGATGTGGTGGGCATTACGGGAACCTGGCTGGAAAGCCATGACTGAGTGACAAACATAGAGGATTACACTACATTCAAAAGGTTAGGAATGAAAAAAGGTGGAGGGGTGGGTATTTTCATTAAATCCAACTTAAGACCTGTGCTAAATGACGACATTGGAGGGGAGCTTCGACAATGTAGAGTCAGTATGGGTAAATGTACATGGAAATGCCAATAATGGAACGCTGCTAATTGGAGTTTGCTACAAGCCTTCTAATATAGCTGAACATGTAGAGGATGAAATGCTGCAACAAAAAAAAGTCATGGTCAAAGTGTTGGCTTCCTTAAAATTGTTCCAAAAAATGAAGTAATTCTCCCAGAAAATTACTGCAATTACACATTTTGCTATACATGTTTATTTCCTTTATGTGTATAGGAACAACAAAAAAAAACAGATAAAAAAAAAGGCAAAGTGAACATAATTTCACACAAAACCATCAAAAATGGGCCGGTCAAAATTGTGGGGTGTAGGTAAAGAACTTTATTTCAAGCATGTGAAGCTCATTCAAACTCAATTGTGGCAAGTAACAGGTGTGGGCAACATGAAAATCACACCTGAAACCAAATAAAAAGGGAGAAGTTGATTCAATCTTTGCATCGTGTGCATGCGTGTGCCACACTAAGCATGGAGAACAGAAAGAGAAGAGAACTGTTCTAATCTTGAAATTCTTGATATTTTTCAAGTCCATCTCCAGAGATCCGGATGTTCCTTTGTCCTTGGTGCACAGCATAATCAATACATTTACAACCCATGTCACTGTAGCTAATCTCCCTGGATGCGGACAGACGAGAAAAATTGATGAAATGTTGCAATGCAGGATAGTCCAGATGTTGAATAAGTAGCCCCACCAAAATTTCAAAGAAAGTCAAGCTGTCAGCGTGAACCCTCCGTCAACATTTGAATTAAATGAAATGCTATGGCAGGAGAATAAAGCGGACCCCACTGCTGACACAGAGGCATAAAAAAGCTACACTGCAGTTTGCCAAAATGTACATGAGTAAGCTAAAACCCTTCTGGGGAAGCGTCTTGTGAACAGAGGAGACCAATATAGAGCTTTTTGGTAAAGCACATTCTACTGTTTAAACAGAAGGAAGCCAACAAAGAAAAGATCACAGTAACTACAGTGGAATATGGTGGATGTTCAAAGATGTTTTGGAGTTGTTTTGCTGCCTCTGGCATTGGGTGTGCACTGTGTGCAAGGCATCATGAAATCTGAAGATTACCAAAAGATGTTGTGTGGCAATGTAGTGCCTAGTGTCAGAAAGCTGGGTTTGCGTTCTAGGTCATGGGTTGCCAGCATGGCAATGACCCCAAACATACATCAAAAAGCACAGAGAAATGAATGGAAACAAAGTGCTGGAGAGGTGTGAAGTGACCGCCAATGAGCTTGGATCTAAATCCCATTGAACACTTGTAAAGAGATCTTAATATTGCTGTTTGGAGAAAAATATTAAAATTTGAGAATCTTCAGTAGTTGATACCTTTGGCTAACTGAAAAGATGGTAACAAACTGAAAAATTTTAAGACTACTCAGGTCTCTTCTTCAGACATAGTATAACACAACATCTGAAGTGTCACATATTTATACACAACAGGGCACAAGAATAATGCAATAGATAAGACAAGTAGCGTGATGTAGAACTATTAGTATGGGAGAGGGAGAAGCAGTTGTGGCCATGAATATTGGAACAGTTCATTGATAAGGAGTGTGAAAGTTTTATTGTCCTGTGATTGAGGTCTGGTCCATGATTGTGATGCCGCCACATGGTCTGAGGAGCACATTCCTTAGTTAATGTAGAAAGACATAAATCCATGCGAAACATTAACTCCTGCTCTGTGAGTGTGTCAAAGATTGTCATAAGTTTGTAATTCCACATTTTTCTGTCTCTCTGAGATTTGAAGTTACCTTTTAATACAAGTAATTTCATGTCCATGATGCTGTGATCAGGGATAAAAAATGTTAGGCCACAGGTAGATCTAATCTTTTTTCTTTTATTGTGTGGCGATGAGAATTCATCCTTGTTCTAAGTTTTTGCCCTATCTCCCCAGACTGATGTGACCCACCCTTTCCCCTGGTGCATTTCTTCTCTGTCCGGATTTTGCTCCGCATTGGTTCGTGCCTGGCTGCACTACGTATGGTTTCCATTGGATTTTAGTAACTTCATAATTGTAATACTGATGGCCTAAAATGTTCCCTTCCTTCCTTTTTCTTCCTATAACTTGATGTTTTATTGGACGTTATACTTATATTCTATGATATACTGATGCTGATATTGTCCTGGTTATTATTTTTATTTTTTTTGTATTTTTGTAATTGAAAATTATTTAACCTTTCAATAAAAATTGAATTTTGAAAAAGGCTTCTCCCGTGTGACTTCTCTGATGTTTCTAGTCTGTACAGAGACCAGTCGTGGCATTCTCCTTTGTGTGGGTTCTCCGGTGGCAATCAAGATGCACTTTCTGTTTAAAAAATTTCCCACATTTTGAATATGAAAAAGGCTTCTACCCTGTGTGACTTTTCTGATGTTTCTTAACAGTTGCTTTCCGTGTAAAATATTTCCCACATTTTGAACATGAAAAAGGCTTCTCCCCTGTGTGACTTCTCTGATGTGTATTAAGAGTTGATTTCCGTGTAAAATATTTCCCACATTCTGAACATGAAAAAGGCTTCTCCTCTGTATGAGTTCTCTGGTGTAAAACAAGACCGTATTTCTGTTTAAAATGTTTACCACATTCTGAACATGAAAAAGGCTTCTCCCCTGTGTGACTTCTCTGATGTTTATTAAGAGCTGCTTTCCGTGTAAAATATTTCCCACATTCTGAACAGGAAAAAGGCTTCTCCTCTGTATGAGTTATCTGGTGTATAACAAGACCGTATTTCTGTTTAAAATGTTTACCACATTCTGAACATGAAAAAGGCTTCTCCCCTGTGTGACTTCTCTGATGTTTATTAAGAGTTGCTTTCCGTGTAAAATGTTTACCACATTCTGAACATGAAAAAGGCTTCTCCCCTATGTGAGTTCTGTGGTGTTTAACAAGACTTGATTTCTGGTTAAAACATTTCTCACATTCTGAACATGAAAAAGGCTTCTTCCCAGTGTGAATTCTCTGGTGAATAACTAAATCTGATTTTTGGTAAAAACATTTCTCACATTCTGAACATGAAAACGGCTTCTCCCCTGTGTGAGTTTTCTGGTGCTTAACAACACTGGATTTTTTAGTAAAACATTTCCCACATTCTGAACATGAAAAAGGCTTCTCCCCTGTGTGAGTTCCCTGGTGTTTAACAAGATCTGATTTCTTGTTAAAATATTTCCCACACTTGGAACAAGAAAATCTATTCTTGGCTGTGTGAATTTTTTGACGTTTAGTAAAAGATTTTTCGAGAGGAAAACTATTTCCATATTCTAAAAATGTCTTCTTTGCTTTAGGAGCAGTTTGTTTTTTAATGCTTAATTTGTGACTATGATTTTCCTTAGTAGTTGGTAATGAATCAGAAGACAGGACCTGTTTCAAAGGATCAGGTGACAGATCTTTGCTGTGAAGGGATGATGGTATATCTGGAGTAATGACATTCACTTCAATTGTATCCTGTGGGATCTCAAGATCGTCTGATTTAAAAATTGAAGATGTCAGCTGTCCCTCTGATCTCCAGGTACAGTCATCTGCTAAGATAAAAATCTATTATTTTTCAATAAAATATCCTTGGATTTTATATTTTTTTACATTTCTACTTAAACTGTCTATAATAATGGCAAGTTATGTAAATATATTGAATTAATTATTCACCAAGACACTGACATTTCACAATCTAATAGAAAACCTCATAGGATGAACCAGTAGAGCGTGGTTTTCAACTGTTTGTTCATTCTGCCTCCCAAATATGGAATAAAAAGCCACCAAGTTATGTACGCAAAATAATAACAATAGAAACTTCTACTCATCTCACAAACAACAAGCCCCACTCAGGTCCATCGTCTGTAAATGAAAAAAATCATAGTTACCGGTAACAGGATTTTACAGAGCCCATGATAGCACCACCTGAGAGACGGTATCCGCCCACCAAGGACAGGAAACCTGCTGAATAAAAAAGGCGGTACCTCTCCTCCGCATCAGTTTTGTTTTAGAGCACGAGAGGACCTCCAGACAGTATGTTAGTACACAACTACCACCAATAAAACATTTCTCACTATACACCCATATATAGAAAACACCATAAGTGATCAAAAGGGGGGGGGGGGGATATAAGGGTGCTGTCATGGGCTCTGTAAAATCCCGTTACCGGTAGGTAACTATGATTTTTTCCCCCTTTTCCTTTGACAGCACCACCTGAGAGATTTATATAGAACAGACACCTTAGGGATGGATCACCGCTTGCAACACCTTTCTCCCAAAGGATAGATCAGCAGATGAAGAAAGATCAAGCCAGTAATGGTTATAGAAGGTAGAAGGAGATTACCATGTTGCTGCCTTACATATGTTATCAATGGACACTTCCGCCTTCTCAGCCCAGGAGGCTGCACCAGCTCTGTGGAATGGCCCTTCAGGTTCTCTGAAACTGGCACATTACTAGGGGAATATGCTAAGCTAACGGCGTCCCTGATCCATCTAGCTATAGTTCCCCTTGTAACTTTAAGTCCCTTACTAGCTCCCTGGAAGGAGACAAATAAGGCATCACTTCTCCTCCAAGGCCTTGTTACCTCCAAATACTGAAGCAAAACCAGTCTAACATCTAGAGTATGAAGCCTCTGTTCCCCTAAATCTGTTGGGTTAGGATACAATGAGGGGAGAATGATCTCCTGTGTTCTGTGGAATTTGGAGGCCACCTTCGAAAAATAGGCCGGGTCTGGTCTTAACGTAACTCCATCTACAGTGACCTGTGTAAAAGGATGATTTACTGACAGAGCTTGTAAGTCAATAACTCTACGGGCTGATGTTATAGCTATTGTAACGGGTCTGGGAGGTGGAACCTCTGAGCAACTATACAAGGGGGCGGTCCTTGTAAGGAAGCGGGTGGCTCCCAGGGAAGACGGGCAGGTAGTCACGGCAAGTGATAGGGACAGTCGCTGGGTAGAGGGGCAGGTAGTCACGGCAAGTGACAGGGACAGTCTCTGGGTAGAAGGACAGCAGGCAGGTGGCTGGTGAGCACTCCCAGGTGAGCGGGTAAGAGTCTCTGGACGGGCAGGTGGTCACGGCAAGTGACGGCAGAGCCTCCAGGTAGGCTAGCAGGCATGTAGCAGGTGAGCGCTCCCAGGTGAGCGGGCAAGAGTCTCTGGACAGGCAGGTGGTCACGGCAAGTGACGGCAGAGCCTCCAGGTAAGCTAGCAGGCAGGTAGCAGGTGAGCGCTCCCAGGTGAGCGGGCAGGAGTCTCTGGACAGGCAGGTGGTCACGGCAAGTGACGGCAGAGCCTCCAGGTAGGCTAGCAGGCAGGTAGCAGGTGAGCGCTCCCAGGTGAGCGGGCAGGCTGGTCCATAGACAGACTGACAGGTGTCGGAAGGCAGACCGTCGGACCGCAGGCTTGCAAGCAGGTAAGCGGATATCAGGCAGGTATCAAGCAGGAATCTGGCAGGTGACTGGCAGGTAACAGGCAGGAATCTGGCAGGTGACTGGCAGGTAACAAGCAGGAATCTGGCAGGTGACTGGCAGGTAACTGGTAGCGGGACCTGAGGACTGAAGCAGAGTGAAGGCTTTGCAACAGCAATGCTCGGGCACCTCCATTTTGGAGGAGGTGCCTTATATATGGGAGGTCCTCAGGCAATTGGCCGGGGACTCCTTAGGACGGCGCGCGCGGTCCCTTTAAGAGAGGGGGAGCGCGCGCGCCCTAAGCACACTGCCGGGGAAAGAGCACGTGCCGGAAGCAGCGGGGAGAGAAGCGCTGGAGGACGCCGCGCCAGGAGCGGGGAGGTGAGAGGGACGGCGTCTCTGCCTAGTAGGGGGCAGAGACGCCGATGCTACAGTACCCCCCCCTTTAGGCCCCCCCTTTTTTAGGCCAGAGAGAAATTTATCAAGGATGAGAGGGGCATGGATGTTCTCCCGGGGCTCCCACGTTCTCTCCTCAGGACCAAACCCCTTCCAATCTACCAGAAAAAAGGTTTTTCCTCTTACCCTTTTGGTGGCCAGAATGTTCTCTACCTCAAACTCGTTCTCAGCGGAAACCGGAGCAGGGGGCGTACCTGTAGACTTGGAAAAAGAGTTAAGCACCACGGGTTTGAGGAGAGATACATGGAAGGAGTTAGGGATCCGTAAGTTGGCCGGGAGTTTCAATTTGTAGGCCACCGGATTGATTTGTTTGATAACTTCCAGTGGGCCGATGAACCGAAGCCCTAACTTGTAGGAGGGAATCTTGAGCCGGACATACTTGGACGAGAGCCAGACTTTATCTCCAGGACGGAATTGTGGAGGATCCAGGCGTTTTTTGTCAGCGTGTTTTTTTCATCCGCTCGGACGACTGAAGGAGTGCGAATCGGGTACTCTCCCAAATGGAGGAGAATTCGCTAACGAGAGATTCCGCAGCCGGATTGTCCACAGAGGTGGAGACGGGAAATGGGATCCGAGGATGCTGACCGAAGACTACAAAAAACGGGGATTTGGAGGAAGATTCGCTCTCGTGATTATTGTAAGAGAACTCGGCCCATGGTAGGAGATCCACCCAGTAAGAATGGTGGGCATTAACGAAGTGCCGGAGGTAACTGGTCAGGTTCTGATTGATCCGCTCCACTTGACCATTGGACTGTGGATGGTAAGCGGAGGAGAAGTCCAGAATGACGTCAAGCAACTTACATGTGGCTCTCCAGAAGCGTGAGGTGAACTGAACCCCACGATCCGACACGATGTGGAGGGGCAGGCCATGGAGACGGAAGATGTGGCGGATAAAGTCTTTAGCCAGTTCGGGTGCAGACGGGAGGCCCGGCAGGGGAATGAAGTGCGCCATCTTGGAAAAGCGATCAGCGACCACCCAAATGACCGTACAACCGGCAGAGACAGGGAGATCCGTTATAAAGTCCATAGCTATATGCTGCCACGGGGCAGCAGGTACTGGAAGAGGAAGGAGGCGACCGGCTGGCAGATGTCTCGGAACTTTGTTGCGGGCGCAGGACACACAGGCTGAAACAAAGTCTATTACATCCTTGTGCAGGGTAGGCCACCAGTAATGCCGGGTAATAAGCTGGAGGGTCTTTTTCTGACCGGCGTGGCCAGCTAGCTTAGACGAGTGACCCCAGTGTAGGACCTTCTTCCGATCAGGTACTGTTACGAACGTCTTACCGGGAGGGAGACGATTTAGATTCACGGGGGCCACTTGCATTACTCTGGCGGGATCAATGATGTGCTTAGGTTCCTCCTCTAGATCAGATACCAGGAAGGATCGGGACAAGGCGTCAGCTTTGATGTTTTTGTCTGCCGGGCGAAAATGAAGAACAAAATCAAAGCGGGCAAAAAACAAGGACCACCGGGCTTGGCGCGGGTTAAGTCTCTGGGCGCTCTGAGGGTAAGCCAAGTTCTTGTGGCCCGTGTAAATTATTACCGGGTGAAGAGCCCCCTCGAGCAGGTAACGCCACTCCTCCAGTGCCAGCTTAATGGCTAACAATTCTCGGTCTCCAATAGAATAATTGCGCTCAGAAGAGGAGAAGAGTTTGGAGAAGAAGCCGCAGGTTACCATTCTTCCGGAAGGCGACTTTTGGGTAAGTACCGCTCCGGCTCCAGAGGAGGAGGCATCAACTTCCAGGAAGAATTGTTTGTTGACGTCCGGACGATGCAACACCTGGGCGGTAGAGAAAGCCTGTTTTAAGGAAAGAAAGGCTTCCTCTGCTTCGGGCGGCCATTCTCTGGGATTAGTGCCCTTACGGGTGAGCGCAGAGATTGGGGCAGTCCGAGAAGAGAAGTGCGGTATGAAGAGGCGGTAGTAGTTGGCGAAGCCCAGGAACCGCTGAATAGCCTTCAACCCCTCAGGTCGAGGCCACTTCTCGATGGCAGACAGTTTCTCAGGATCCATTCGTAGGCAGGTCTGAGAGATTATGTAGCCCAAAAACGGAAGCGAGGTCTGCTCAAAGAGGCTCTTCTCATATTTAGCGTAGAGATGGTTCTGCCTGAGCCCGAGCAGAACCTGACGAACATCCCTCCGGTGTGTGGGGAGATCCGGAGAGAAGACCAAGATGTCGTCCAGGTATACCACTACGCAGGAGTAGAGAAGGTCCCGGAAGATGTCATTGACCAATTCTTGAAAGACGGCGGGAGCGTTACAGAGACTGAAGGGCATTACCAGGTATTCATAGTGGCCGTCCCGGGTGTTGAATGCCGTCTTCCATTCATCCCCCTGACGGATACGGACCAGGTTATACGCCCCACGGAGGTCCAGCTTGGTGAAGATTCTAGCCCCCCTCAGACGGTCAAATAATTCCGGAATGAGCGGAAGGGGGTATTTATTCTTCACCGTGATCTGGTTAAGGCCTCTATAGTCTATACAGGGACGGAGTGAGCCGTCCTTCTTTTTGACAAAGAAGAAGCCTGCTCCCGCCGGGGAAGTAGATTTCCGGATGAATCCCCGGGCCAGATTCTCCTCAATATATTCTGACATGGATCGAGTCTCAGCAGCGGACAAAGGGTAAATGCGCCCACGGGCATCAGGTCGATTGGGCAGTCGTATGGTCTATGAGGGGGTAATGTCTCTGCCTCCTTTTTATTAAAGACATCCGCATACGACCAATAAGGAGCTGGAAGACCAGGTAGATTGGCTGGAGTAAGAGAAGGACGGACAGGATGGACGGGAACTAAACAAGTCTTATGGCAGTCCTGTCCCCAGCGAAGGACTTCTCCGGTCTGCCAATCAAGCACGGGTGCATGTTTCTGAAGCCAAGGTAGGCCTAGTAAGAGGGCGTGAGAGAGTCCTGGCAGAACATGAAAGGAGATGCTCTCAGAATGCAGCATTCCCACCTGTAGAGTTAGAGCTTCGGTGATGAGTTGGATGGGATGTGGTAAGAGACCCCCATCCACGGCGGCGACAGATAAAGGTACGGCCAGAGGTTTGGTGGGAATGCGGTATTTTTCTACCAGGGATTGAGAGATGAGGTTTCCAGCAGCTCCAGAGTCAAGTTGAGCCAGTTCAAAATAGCGGTTCTCTCCGCAGATGATAGAGACTGACAGCATCAGGGATGGAGAGGGTTTATTTTTGTCTAGGGCGACCTCTCTGAGCGATCCTAGACACAGGCGTTTCCCGACCTCTCTGGACAGGAACGGATCCGGTGCTCCTTACTGCCACAGTAGAAGCATCTCCCCTCGGCACGGCGTAAGTCTTGACGGGTTTTGACCATCTTGGTCTGGTCGACCTGCATAGGCTCAGGTGAGTGTGCCTGGGGAGTAACGGAGGGAGTGATGGGTTTCTGGAAGATAGGGGCTAGACGTGGAAACCTCCTCTCACGGATGACCTCTTTGGCGCGCTCCTGGAACCGGATGTCAATCCGGGTGGCAAGTGTTATTAAGTCGTCAAGAGTGGTAGGAATGTCCCGCCCGGCGAGTTCATCTTTAATACGGCCGGACAGACCCTCCCAGAAGACAGACACCAGGGCGTCGTTATCCCAGGCCAGCTCCGAAGCAAGGGTACGGAACCGTATGGCATATTGGCCCACGGTGAGATTTCCTTGATGGAGGCGTAGCAGAGACTATGCGGATGAGGTCTTCCGTCCGGGTTCGTCGAAGACTTTCCGGAAAGCCGTGAGAAAGGCTGGCAGGTCGGACACCAGGGGGTCTCCTCTCTCCCATAGAGGATTTAGCCAAGCCAGAGCCTCCCCCGTGAGGTGGGACATGATAAAAGCTACTTTGGACCGGTCGGAGATAAACTGGTGGGCAGCGGCGTTGCCGGGTTGCGAGTCATGACACTAGCGGTGGTTGCTGGTGGAGCAGTCAGAGTGTCCAGGCGAGAGTTGACATTCCGCAGGTGACTCAGCATGGACTCCTGTTGGGACCTCTGACGGGACAGTTCATGACACAGGTCCGAGAGCGAGGGAGCTTGGGTGCCACCGGGTTCCATGGCCCGAGCAAACTGTAACGGGTATGGGAGGTGGAACCTCTGAGCAACTATACAAGGGGGCGGTCCTTGTAAGGAAGCGGGTGGCTCCCAGGGAAGACGGGCAGGTAGTCACGGCAAGTGATAGGGACAGTCTCTGGGTAGAGGGGCAGGTAGTCACGGCAAGTGACAGGGACAGTCGCTGGGTAGAGGGGCAGGTAGTCACAGCAAGTGACAGGGACAGTCTCTGGGTAGAAGGACAGCAGGCAGGTGGCTGGTAAGCGCTCCCAGGTGAGCGGGCAAGAGTCTCTGGACAGGCAGGTGGTCACGGCAAGTGACGGCAGAACCTCCAGGTAAGCTAGCAGGCAGGTAGCAGGTGAGCGCTCCCAGGTGAGCGGGCAGGAGTCTCTGGACAGGCAGGTGGTCACGGCAAGTGACGGCAGAGCCTCCAGGTAGGCTAGCAGGCAGGTAGCAGGTGAGCGGGCAGGAGACTCTGGACAGGCAGGTGGTCACAGCAAGTGATGGCAGAGCCTCCAGGTAGGCTAGCAGGCAGGTAGCAGGTGAGCGCTCCCAGGTGAGCGGGCAGGAGACTCTGGACAGGCAGTGTTATGTTCTGCTACCAAAGCTAAGGAAAGAGAGGAGATCTGTCCCTACTATAATACTCAGCTGAATCCCTACGATGTAACAGGGAACCTGATCCTGCGATCAGACCTGCTAAAGTCCTAATCTAGTCTGTACGGAGACCTATAGATGTGAGGAGGGAATCCCTACAAGTACTAAGGACTGGGAGGAATATGGGACACCTCCTAACAGAAATAGTAGCAGACAGACGAACAAACAAAATAGAACATAGAGGTCCGTAGACCAAGCAAACTAACAGAGTTAGATACAGAGCACAGGCTAGCTAGAAAGTAGATATACAATGAAGTCCAGCAAAGCCAGAAGGGCGGAGCAGGATTAAATAGGCCAACAAGGTCATGTGACCAGCAAAGGAAAAAAAAACCTAACAGCAAGGTTCTAACAGTACCCCCCCTTCTAAGAGGATCCTCCGGATCCCCTAGGACCAGGCTTATCAGGAAATCTCCTGTGAAACGCTCTGATAAGTCTGGACGCGGAAACATCATCTGACCTCACCCAAGAGTTATCCTCGGGTCCGAAACCTTTCCAGGCCACAAGATACTGCAAACTACCTCTATACCGTCTAGAGTCAAGGATGCGAGAAATTTCATATTCCCCGTCCTCCACCACCGGAGGAACAGAGGCAGAGGAGTCACCATCCGACACAACAGCTTTTTTTAACAGAGAGACATGAAAGACCGGATTAATTCTCCAGGAGGTAGGAACCTCCAACCTAACAGCAGATTGGTTGACAACCTGAAGCACCTTAAAGGGCCCTACAAACTTGGGACCCAATTTCTTAGAAGGAATCCTCAACCGCAGATTCCTAGAGGACAACCAAACCATGTCACCAACAGCGAACAAAACCTCCTGTCGTTTCCTATCAAAGTAGTCTTTAGATTTTCTGTTGGCCTCCTGAAGATTACCACGCACATCCGTCCAAACTCTTTCCAAATCACCGGAAAAATTCTCCTCCTCAGGCACGGCAGATCCCAACTTGGAGAACGACCCAAACGACGGATGTCTCCCAGAACAACAAAAAAAAGGCGAACAACCAGCAGAAGAAGATGTATGATTGTTCAGAGCAAATTCGGCAAGTGGCAGAAACTCAGACCACCCCTCTTGATTGTCTGCCACAAAACAACGCAAGAACTGCTCAACATCCTGGTTTTTCCTTTCTGTCTGGCCATTAGATTCAGGATGATATCAGGACGAAAACGACAAATGAATTCCCAACCTGTCACAAAAGGCACGCCAAAAACGAGCCACGAACTGATGACCCCTATCAGAAACAATGTCAGTAGGAACGCCATGAAGTCTGACAATTTCCTTGACAAAGGCCTTAGCGAGAGTTTTAGCGCAGGGCAGTTTGACGAAGGGAACCAAGTGACACATCTTGCTAAAACGGTCCACGACCACCCAGATGACAGTAAAACCCTCAGAGGAGGGAAGGTCAGTTATAAAGTCCATAGCCAAATGTGTCCAAGGAGCACTGGGGACCTCCAAAGGACAAAGCAACCCCGCAGCAGGAGTATGTGAGGACTTAGATCTAGCACATATAGTACATTGGCGCACCCACTTAATGACTTCCTTCTGCCATCCAGGCCACCAAAAACTGCGACCCACCAGTCTCTTGGTCTCAGAGATTCCGGGATGACCTGCCAACCGAGATTCGTGACACTCAACAAACAAATCTCTCCTAAAGGTCCCAGGCACAAACAACCTCCCATGAGGAGTGTTAGATGGGGCATTCTCCTGAGCTTTAAGAATCTCATCTTCCAAAACGGAGTCTAAAGCAGCTATCACAACACCTTCTTGTAAAATGTTTTCCTCTTTCTCAGCACCGACTATGGGAGAAAAACTGCGAGACAAGGCATCCGCCTTAACATTCTTAGTACCAGGGATGTAAGTAACGGAGAAATTAAACCGCGAGAAAAACAGTGCCCACCTAGCCTGACGGGCATTCAGGCGCTTGGCAGCATCAAGATATATCAGATTTTTATGATCCGTAAGAACCTGAACGGGAAATTCCGCACCTTCCAAGAAGTGGCGCCAGTGTTCAAATGCGAGTTTAATAGCCAATAATTCCCGATTACCAATATCGTAATTCAGTTCAGTCTCCGAAAATTTTTTTGAAAAAAAGGCACAGGGATGTAATCCATCCCCGTTATCCTGAGACAATACTGCGCCAACCCCCACAGAGGAAGCATCAACCTCAACCAAAAACGGCCTAGTAACATCAGGCTGCATAAGGATGGGAGCAGAGGTGAACCTCTCCTTGAGATACACAAAAGCTTCAATGGCCTCAGAAGACCACTGAACCGCATAAGCACCTTTCCTGGTGAGATCAGTCAGAGGTTTGACAATACTAGAAAAATTTTTTATGAATTTTCTGTAGTAATTGGCGAAACCCAAAAACCTCTGTATCGATTTCAAACCAATAGGCCTAGGCCATTCCTGCACAGCCTGAACCTTAACCGGATCCATCTCAAAACCTTTGCTGGAGATAATGTAGCCCAAAAAACTAATTCTCTGTACAGCGAACTCACATTTCTCCAGCTTAGCAAAAAGCGAATTGTCCATTAATAACTGTAATACCTCACGCACGCTCCGCCAATGAGACTCCAGATCTGGCGAATAAATCAAAATGTCATCCAAATACACAACCACATTTTTACCGATCAAAGGTCTAAGGATGTCATTAATCAGATTCTGAAAAAATGCAGGAGCATTAGTAAGACCAAAAGGCATAACCAGATTCTCAAAATGACCCACAGGAGTATTAAAAGCAGTCTTCCATTCATCACCCTCCTTCATGCGCAACAGATTGTATGCCCCCTTAAGGTCAATTTTAGAGAACCACTTGGCCCCCAATAACTGGTTAAACAGATCAGGAATCAATGGCAGTGGGTAAGGATTGCGTACCGTAATTTTGTTAATCTCACGAAAATCCAGACAAGGACGTAAACCGCCGTCCTTTTTTTTTACAAAAAAAAATCCAACCGCCACAGGAGACTTAGAGGGCCTAATGTGACCGGCGGCCAAACTTGTCTGTATGTATTCCTCCAAAGCCTTCCTCTCAGGAATAGTAAGGTTAAATAAACGACTCTTAGGAAGAGTCGCTCCAGGGACAAATTCAATAGAACAATCATAGTCTCTATGGGGAGGCAAAACCTGCGATTCCTTCTCAGAAAAAAACTCTCCAAAAATCCTGAATAGGAACAGGCAATTCTCCCCTATCCAAAACTGCAATACGCCCGTTACAACACTTGTCATAACATTTATGGCTCCAGGATTTAATTTCACTGGTAGACCAATCCAGTACAGGATTGTGAAATTTTAACCAGGGCAATCCCAATATTACTGGAGAAGGCAAGTTATTCAACACTACCAAATCCAATTTCTCATGGTGAACACCATTAATAGTGAGAGGAAATTCACTGACCTTGAGAGTAATATTCTTCAAAGGGGAACCATCCACAGAAACCACAGCAATGGGGGATGATAAAGGTTCAGGTTTTAAATTGAGTTTTTCCACGAATCCCCCATCAATTACATTCAGTGTAGACCCGCAATCAACAAACACCCGAAATTCCATTAATTTTTCCTGAGCAATCGTGGAAGCAGCTAAAAATATACCCTTGGAATTTAAACAGGCAATACGGGCGTGACTGACCATTTTTTTTTCTTTCTTCATACGAAGCTCACAGCCTTTAATCAAATGACCAGATTTTCCGCAATAGAAACACAAGCCTTCTGAAAAACGACGGTCTTTTTCTTGAGAGCGAGGTGCCACCGATCCAATCTCCATCGGTTCACCACTGTTAGTACACACATTATCATAACCAGAAACTGACATAGCAGAGGATTTGCTCTCATTAACCCTAGCACGCAGTCTTCTATCCACCCGTATAGCTAATTGCATAGCCTGTTGCAAATCCTCAGGTGTAGGATAAGCAATTAGCAGGTCTTTAACTCTTTCACTGAGCCCAGCAAGAAATAGACTTTTCAGAGCAGAATCGTTCCACCCTGTTTGAGTGGACCAACGACGAAAATGAGTACAATATTTTTCGACATTACCTGATCCCTGTTTTAAACGTCTCAACTCAGTCTCAGCTGATGCCACACGGTCAGGATCATCATATAATAGTCCTAAAGCAGAAAAAAAACTATCCACTGATCTGAAGCATGTATCACTAGGTTGCAAAGAAAAGGCCCACTCCTGAGGCTCTTTGCGCAAAAGTGACATTATGAACCCTACGCGCTGGGATTCATCCCCAGAGGACTTGGGTCTCAAATGAAAATACAATAAGCAAGCATTTTTAAATGAAAAAAATTCTCGATGTTCACCAAAAAATAAATCCGGCAAACATACCTTAGGCTCCAAGAAATATGCTCCAGGACAGTTACTCACGTGCTGACGGAGCTCGGCCACTTCCAGAGAGAGTCCCTGCAGGTGTTTAGCCAAATCCTGAACCGACACCATGATGGAACAAAAAAAAAAAAAAAAAAAAAAAAAAAAAAAAAAAATCTTTCCTTAGAGAATTTGCAGGCTGGACTTACTGTTATGTTCTGCTACCAAAGCTAAGGAAAGAGAGGAGATCTGTCCCTACTATAATACTCAGCTGAATCCCTACGATGTAACAGGGAACCTGATCCTGCGATCAGACCTGCTAAAGTCCTAATCTAGTCTGTACGGAGACCTATAGATGTGAGGAGGGAATCCCTACAAGTACTAAGGACTGGGAGGAATATGGGACACCTCCTAACAGAAATAGTAGCAGACAGACGAACAAACAAAATAGATAGAACATAGAGGTCCGTAGACCAAGCAAACTAACAGAGTTAGATACAGAGCACAGGCTAGCTAGAAAGTAGATATACAATGAAGTCCAGCAAAGCCAGAAGGGCGGAGCAGGATTAAATAGGCCAACAAGGTCATGTGACCAGCAAAGGAAAAAAAAACCTAACAGCAAGGTTCTAACAGGCAGGTGGTCACAGCAAGTGACGGCAGATCCTCCAGGTAGGCTAGCAGGCTGGTAGCAGGTGAGCGCTCCCAGGTGAGCGGGCAGGCTGGTCCATAGACAGACTGACAGGTGTCGGAAGGCAGACCGTCGGACCGCAGGCTTGCAAGCAGGTAAGCGGATATCAGGCAGGTATCAAGCAGGAATCTGGCAGGTGACTGGCAGGTAACAAGCAGGAATCTGGCAGGTGACTGGCAGGTAACTGGTAGCGGGACCTGAGGACTGAAGCAGAGTGAAGGCTTTGCAACAGCAATGCTCGGGCACCTCCATTTTGGAGGAGGTGCCTTATATATGGGAGGTCCTCCGGCAATTGGCCGGGGACTCCTTAGGACGGCGCGCGCGGTCCCTTTAAGTGAGGGGGAGCGCGCGCGCCCTAAGCACACTGCCAGGGAAGGAGCGCGTGCCGGAAGCAGCGGGGAGAGAAGCGCTGGAGGACGCCGCGCCAGGAGCGGGGAGGTGAGAGGGACGGCGTCTCTGCCTAGTACGGGGCAGAGACGCCGATGCTACAGCTATCAGTATCACTGTGTTCAGAGTGAGAGTTCTTTCTGTCACGCTTTCTAAGGGCTCAAAAAGGAGACTTAGTCAGGGCTTCCAGGACCAGGTTTAGATCCCAGGGAGGCATTCTCGGGGTAACAATAGGTCTGGATCTATCGCACGCCTTTTTAAACCTGATAACCCATCTATCTGCTACCAAATTATAGTTATATAAAGCTCCTAGCGCTGATACTTGCACCTAAAGGGTACTGATAGCAAACCCCATATCTAAGACCCTTTGAAGAAATTCCAGAATAGCTTTAATAAGAATTTTAACCTTAGCCGACTGCGCCGAAATACATAGGAATTTTGCCCATGTCCTACCATAGATCTTAGTCGTCACAGGCTTCCTGCTTTTGAACAGAGTAGTGAATAGACCTTGGGAAAACCCTTCCTGGATTAGTAATGACCTTTCAAACTCCAGGCCATCAAATGCCCAACCTCTGAGCATGGAAGATGTAACGGGTCTGGGAGGCGGAACCTCTGAGCTACTATACAAGGGGGCGGTCCTTGTAAGGGAGCGGGTGGCGACCAGGCAGGCAGTCACAGCAGGTGACCGGGACAGTCTCTAGAAGAACGGGCAGGAGGTCACGGCAAGTGACCGGGGCAGTCTCTGGGTGAACGGGCAGATGGTCACGGCAAGTGACCAGGGCAGTCTCTGGGTGAACGGGCAGATGGTCACGGCAAGTGACCGGGGCAGTCTCTGGGTGAACGGGCAGATGGTCACGGCAAGTGACCGGGGCAGTCTCTGGGTAAAGGGTTGGTACGACCTGTGGCGGCTGATGGTAGACGTGAGCTCCCAGGTGAGCAGGCGAGAGTCTCTGGATAAACGGGTGGTCACAGCATGTGACGGCGGAGCCTCCAGGAAGACCAACAGACAGGCGGCAGATGAGCGCTCCCAGGTGAGCGGGCAGAAGTCTCTGGACAGGCGGGTGGTCACAGCACGTGACGGCAGAGCCTCCAGGTAGGCTAGCAGACAGGCAGCAGATGAGCGCTCCCAGGTGAGCGGGCAGGAGTCTCTGGACAGGCAGGTGGTCACAGCACGTGACGGCAGAGCCTCCAGGTAGGCTAGCAGGCAGGTAGCAGATGTGCGCTCCCAGGTGAACGGGCAAGCTGGTCCATAGACAGACTGACAAGAGTTGGAAGGCAGACCGTCGGACCTCAGGCAAGCAGGCAGGTAGTTGATGTGCGCTCCCAGGTGAGCGGGCAAGCTGGTCCTTAGACAGACTGACAGGAGTAGTAAGGCAGACCGTCGGACCTCAGGCTAGCAGGCAGGTAGCAGAATATCAGGCAGGAATAAGACAGCAAGCTGGCAGGAATCTGGCAGGTATCTGGCAGGTAACTGGCAACGGGACCTGAGGGCTGAAGCAGAGTAGTGAACAGTGCAACAACATTGCTCGGGCACCTCCATTTTGGAGGAGGTGCCTTATATATGGTGAAGTCCTCCGGCCATTGGCTGGGGACTCCTTAGGACGGCGCGCGCGGCCCCTTTAAGAGAGAGGGAGAGCGCGCGCGCGCGCCCTAAGCACAGTGGCCGGGAAGGAGCGCACGCTGCCAGCAGAGCGGGAGGAGGACGCCGGGCACGGAGCAGAGAGGTGAGGGGAACAGCGTCCCTGCCTAGCAGAGGGCAGGGACGCCGGCGCTACAGAAGACTGGGCCTTGCTTGAGGAGATCTGGAGCATCTGGAAGGACCCATGGATCTGACTGGGACATCCTCTTTATCCAGGTGAACCAGGGTCTCTTGGGCCAGAATGGGGCGATTAGTATGACCCTTGCTTGTACCTCTCGAATCTTCCTCAAAATCGTTGGCATTAACATTCACCCTGCTTCAGTATATTCTGACTCAGAAAATCTGATCCTCAGTTTTCTTTGCCTCTGATATGCAGAACCGAGAGCATAAATTGATGTTGTTCTGCAAAATGTAGAATCTGCTCTTTCACCAACAGGAGAGGTCGGGATCTCGTGCCCCCCTGATGATTGACATAGTCGACTGTTGTCTGACATAATTCGGATGTGTTGTCCCTGTAGTCGGGAACTGAACTTCATCACTTCATTCTTTACCGCCAACAGCTCCTTCATGTTTTGAGGAGAAGGCTTTCTCGCTGTCTGACCAGACTCCTTGTATTACACGATCTCCCAGATTTGCTCCCAGCCATCTGAGCTTGAGTCCGCTGTAATTATGTCCCTGACCTGATACGACCAAGGAACTCGCTGTGACAGGTTCTCCCGATCCAGCCACCATGCGAATGAGCTGATGGCTGTATTGGAAAGTGTCATCTTCCTGTCCAAGTGTCCCCTGAGTTGTTTCTCCGCTGCTAGGATATCAAGCTGCAGATATCGGGAGTGTATCTGAGCCCACTGGACTGCTGGGATACATGATGTCATTGTACCTAAAAGAGTCATTGCTTTCCTTAGGGTCATGGATGGATTCCTGACTACTCCTGAGGCTAGGGACGTAATTCTGTTTTTCTTGCCTTCTGGTAACAGACAAGTCTATCCCTCTGAGTCGAAGATAAGCCCTAAAAAAGACGGAACCTTCCGAGGCTCCAGGCTTGACTTCTCTAGATTCAGTAACAATCAAGGATTGATCAGGCTGGCTCAGGCTCTTATCAAGAGAGCATTGAAAACTCGCATTGACCTGCCTACTACCAGGAAGTCGTTCAGGTAAGGGACAACTAGAGTATCTTGTTCTCTCAAATGCGCCATGACTTCCAGAATGATCTTCGTAAAGATTCTTGGAGCCATGGAGAGGTCGAAGGGCAGAGCTGTGAACTGAAATTGCCTCACACGATTGATGATATACACAGCTACTCTCAGATACTGCTGGTATCCTGTATGGATTGGGACGTGGTAATAGGCGTCCTTCAGGTCAAGGACACTCGTATAACAACCCGGGAACAACATCTTTATGGCTGATATTATAGATTCCATCTTGAAGGGTCTGTAGATTAGAAAGTTGTTTAGGCCATTCAAGTTGATTATGGTTCTAAAGGAGACAACCAGCTTCTTTATCAGAAACAGGGGTGAATAGAATCCTTTCCCCTGCTCGCTTATTAGTCTCTCTCAGAACCTTCTTTTCCACTAAGTTTAATACCTCTTGCTCCAGGGCTCTTTGCTCTCTGGGCCTCCTGGGAGACGAAATCCTGAAGGTCTGCAGGGGAATGGATCTGAATTCCAGTCTCAGTCCTGTCTTTATAATTCCTGATATCCAGGCACTGGATGGAATTTTTTTCCAGGTAGGCAGGAAGTGGGACAGTCTTCCTCCTACCTGGGGAGGCCCGTCACTTAGGGGATTTTCTGTTCTCAGAGGAAGGACCTCCGAACATGAAGCCTCCATTCCTTGTCCTTCCATCTGCACTGGTCTCTGGAAAATGTACCTATACTACACTTCCTTTTACGAAAGGAAGTCTTGTACTGAGGCATCAACACACTGGAAAACCTGTGTTTCTTATCTGTGGCTTTATCCAGTATGTCATCCAGAGCTTTGCCAAAAAGAAACTCCCCTTCACACGGGATTGAACACAGTTTCATCTTAGACTGTACATCACCTGACCAGCTCTTGAGCCACAGAGCTCTGCGAGCTGCGATGGATAAATTCGCTGATCTGGCGGCCAGTCTTACTGAATCTGCCGACGCGTCCGCGAGGAAAGCAGCCGCCCCCTGCATTAACGGAAGACTGGCCAGGATTTTTTCCCTTGGAATGTCCCCTTTAATCTGGTCTTCTAGATGCTGAAACCAGACCATCATTGACCTGGCTGTGCAAGTGGCTGCGACTTCCGGTTTCAATGCTCTCGCTGGTCACTCCCAGGTTTGTTTTAATAAGGTTTCCGCTTTTTTATCAAGAGGATCCTTGAAAGCTTCTAAATCCTCAAACGGCAGGGTGGATTTTATTTAGAGAATTTTGATACTGTCACGTCAATTTTTGGGGTTTTATCTCACCTGGTTGATTCTTCTTCCTCAAACGGGTATCTTCTCTTTGAAGGTGATGGTAACTGCCCTCTCCCATCAGGTCCTTTCTATTCCCTGTCGATAAACGATCCTCTCATTGACGGGGAATGTGCGCCTCTTCTTCTGATCCAGACCCCCAATCATGATGTCCTGAACAGTACTAGGGGTCTTGGTATCGGCTATGGCCATAGTTGTTCTGATGGCTTTAATCAGCTTATCCGTGTTTTGCACTGGAAAACATGGCCTACCTCCTGTATTGCTATCTGAGGAAGATGATGATGATGAGGATGACAAGTAGGTAGGAGAGGAAACAGACTTCACCTTGCCCTGGAATACTACAGAATTTCTGAGTCTGATGTATGACGTCTCAGCTTCCTACTCTTTTTACGTATAGCCAACGTCTTTAGGGAGTCCCTAACCTCCGTCTGGATTAAAGATTTTAAATCCATAGCAAAATTAGGTGTTTCCTCTGATATGGTTTCTTGGATACAACTCGGGCTAAGCTTTTTAGTATAAGTGCTCGGAAAATTAACCCTGCACAGCGCACACTCCATGTTATTCCTCTTGGCACTACACTTTTTGGGTTTTTCCTAGTAGAAAAAATACATAGAAAAAAGGGACCCATCTACTATGGTGAACTTTCACATAGATCACTCACTACTCTGCCGTTCAGGGTACTGGAGATTGAGGCTGGATCAATTCATATGATCGCTCCCGGCTGGAGGTGGTGGACTCGCGACCTGCACTGCTCCTCTGGCTGGTCTTGCTGCCGCTTGTCCGACTGACACTGCTGCGGCCTTGATGGAGCTGCTGTTGCTGCTGAGGCTGCTTTGGTGGCTTCTGCTGCTGCTGCTCTGGTGACTGCGGCTCTTGCCGCAGGGCGCTTCATTTCCTGACACACGCCCTGCGTGTGCGCAGCCCCATGGACCAGCATTCCGGCGCGCAACGTCAGCAGGGTGCGCCGGAAACTAACATGCGCTCTGCGTGTGTGTAGTCCTGGTCCCGGCACGCTACGTCAGCAGGGAGCACCGGAACCTCTTGACACGTGCCCTGCATTTGCACAACCCCGGAAGTCCCACTTGCCAGCGCGCTTAGCCACAGGGTGCATAATACCACTGCACTCCCGCGTGTACCCTTGGTGGGCGGATACCCTCTCTCAGGTGGTGAAAAAGGGAAAAAAAACAGAGGTTTCCATAAAGGCTCTTGAAAAGCAACATGGCTTCCATAACCCAATCCAGCAATATCTGCTCCCCCAAAGTCAAATCTCCCCCTTGCTTCTGAGCCTTGCAGTGTGCCCAAACCACATTTAGCATCCATGTATTTGACATTACTATAGTGAGAAGAACCCACTTAATTTACGGTGTGTGTCTCCTGGAGCACAATCTGGGCACTATGTGCTGGGTAATAAAATGGCATAATTGCAATTTTCACTCTCCAACATCCACTGTATTCTAATATCCAGAAAGTGCCAGTAGAATCAAAATAGTCACTACCCCTTTAGATTAATTACCTGAGGGTTAAAAATTACACAATGGAGCAATGGAGTCACTTTATGTGGATTTCACCGTGCTGCCCTGCTTAGGGCAGCACGATAGCTCAGTGGTTCGTACTGCAGCCTGGGGTCCTGGGCTCAAATGCCACCAAGGACAACATCTGCAAGGAGTTTGTATGTTCTCCCCGTGTTTCTCTGGTTTCTTCCCACACTTCAAAGACATACTACTGATAGGGAATTTAGATTGTGAGCCCCAATGGGGACAGCGATGATGATGTATGTAAACCGCTGAGGAATATGTTGGCGCTATATATATATAAAGAAAATAAAGATTATTACTGCTCTGGTTTTCTGTTATTATGTCATATTAGGGCTTCTGCAAATGGTGGGTCTCATCTCCTCTGGGATCTGCTCCCCGACGTCTGCTTCTCTCACCAGAAGCCGCCTTATTCATCCTGCAGGCGGCGCTGGTGATGGAGGAGACGTCAGAACCAGAAGCTCTGTATGGCGACGGCTCTGTCCAGCCACTAAGATTAGGGTGCCTGGGACCTGTAGTACCATCCAGTCTGGCAGTATGGGTGTGTGTTCTGTCCAGCTGGAGTAATCTGCTCCCTGCTTCAGCCAACTGGAAAGCACCGCACCCTACTAAAGCTGGAAGGATATTGCCATTGCCGGAAGCTGCCGGATACAGCCTTGTTCTCCTCTGGTTCAGTCCTCTGTGATCAGCTCCCGGCTTGTGTATTTGTTTCTTGTTGGGACTCTGACCTGTTTACTGACTACTCTTGTGTTTTCTGATTTTGTATTTTCTCTGCTTTCCTGGTCCTGTCCCAACTACCTGACTATACTTCATCCCATCTCACTCCACAGAACAGCAGGTAACACCAAGGCCCAAGCCTAGGGGTCTCTGTGTAACGCCAGATCCATGTAGAGGGGGTTAAAGGATGATGAGCTAAACTGTGAGTATAGACAATAACACATCTCCTGAAATGATCAAACTCAACAGTCTCCATCAGTAATAAATGAGTAACTAGTGGTGAAACCTCTCTGGGGTAATTATAGTATGCGGCTTGGTGGCTCTTGGCCATCTAAATTATTGTAAGGTCTAATAAATATTTTCTATCACATGAGATTAAAGAAAAAAATATACTTTTATTAAAGAGAACTATTTATAATAGTGCAGAGCTGAAAATGTCTTAATTTTAGATCTCGGGCATCTGGGAGAGTCAATGGAGACCTTTTTTTTTAAAGGCTACCAAGGAGTTACAGACTGAAGTAAGTGAGGCCGGACGATCCCACCACAATCAAACTATCATACAGAATGAACCTGGAAAAAATAACTTCTTTTTTTATTCTATGTTACATCCTCAATAACAATGTATGTATGAGAGGAGAACTACAAACTAAACTGGAGTTGCACTCATTTGTGGTGGACCATTGGAGCTACTATGAGTCCTGACCAGAAGAGTAGAGAAAGTATTAGCGCCCCCATTTCAGGAGAGATTGTGCAGTAATCTGAATTCCTTAGGATTGAAAACATAATGGAATTTATGACGTGGAGTGAATCCATGAAACCAGGGCTCGAGCCATGCCAACACATCTCCTGCAGGCGTGAATAAATGTATATTACAGCCATCAGCCATGCACAGCTTAGAGATATATCATGGCACAGGTGTAATGTTTTCTGTATAGTTTATCACAATCCTGTTTGAAGTTAGTTGGTTTTAGAAGAAATTGAAAAGTCAGAATAAAGGGAAACTCTGTTGTTATTGTACAGAAATTCACACTTGGCCCCCTCACTGCACATTTAATGTTGTCGATCATAAAAGTGAAGTTTGGCCAGAAAGACTGGACCTGGTCTTGTAGGGACCATATGAGCACATTCAGCAGCACAGAAGGGAGAGAAGGTAGATTCATCCAATAAGATATCAGGGTTCTAGGAAGCCAACAGCATCATTACCCTCCGCTTTCTCTTACAGACCCATCATAATATTTTTCTTCAAGTGATTTTCTCACTTGTCAGCACATTCTACGTACGCTGTCATCTGGCTTTATAGTTTACAGATCTGGGCAGGTAACGGTCATTGTCTACTAATCCCAGGAGGTAGGTGGATTCTCCAGGTTGTAAGTTCTATAGAAAAGGGATTTCAATGTCCAAAATGATTTGAACAGTTTTGGGTGGAGGAGAATGTTGTGGTCTAGAGGCAAAATGCTGATCACACGATTGTGATACGGCCGGACTACACCACTGATAAAGCAGCCACAGCCGGTGACTAAGAAGAATCTGTGACTTCTCAGCATTTAGTGGTCACTACTCACCTGGGTGGTCATATGTAGGAATCTCCTCTTTACACCGCTCATCACCCCTCACATATGTCTCTGTAGTATTAATATGGGTCAGATCTTCACCCTGAAACAAATATTGTAAAAGTCACAGACAGATGGAGAAGTCACATGTATGATCAGCTCTAATCCTGCCATCTCGACTGTTCTCATTACAATAGTCTATAATATAACCGGGGATGTGTGTCTCTGTCTGAAGCCTCGATAGACTGCGCATGCGCGATGCGCAGTCTGGCTCCAGACAGAATCACCCATCCAGCCGTTACAGGTAAGAGGGGTGTGTATGGCTCCGGAGATCGCTGTATGCGTAGGCACTGAACGCATACCGCAATCTCCGGCGCCATACTTACCTGATCGGGAGGAGCGTTGCCGCGGCGCCTCTCTTCGTCGGAGATGGGGCAGGAGTGAGGCGTCGGATCGGCGCATGCGCATAGCGCTATCTGGCGCCATTTTACTGAAGACACATTTACAGTGTATGTTCAGCAAAATGGCGCCAGACAGCGCAGTGCTCCGGCGACGCACTCCTCCCCCGGCCTCCGGCAGAACAGGGCGCAGAAGCGCTGGAGCACAGAGAAGAAAGGTGAGTATAACTGTTTATTTTTTTGTATGTGTGTACAGTGTGAAAGGAATGAGGGGGCGACACATATCAGGATTGGGGGGTGAGGGGACCATGCATACCAGGATTGTGGGATGAGGGGGATCATGCATACCATGATGACGGGTACCACACATATCAGGATTGCGGGGTGAGGGGACCATGCATACCAGGATTGGGGGGTGAGGGGTACCATGCATACCAGGATTGGGGGTGAGGGGTGCCATGCATACCAGGATGTGGGGGTGAGGGTTGCCATGCATACCAGGATTGGGGGTGAGGGGTGCCATGCATACCAGGATTGGGGGTGAGGGGTGCCATGCATACCAGGATTTGGGGGTGAGGGGTGCCATGCATACCAGAATAGGATGGTGGGGACAGGATGGGGGCAGCACAAATACCAGCATGGGAGACCATATACCAATAAAAATGCTCGCCACCTGGGCGTAGAATGGGTTCAATAGCTAGTATAAAACATATAATACTGGTGGATAAAACAAGACTGAGCACAAGACCTTCACAGCTGTCTACACATTATAGATCTCATGACACCTTCTCTCCATCTACCTGATGATTTTGAGGAACATTGGGATCTTCTTGTTTACAGTCCAGTGGAAGAAGAGGACGGGGACATCTCTCTGGTGTTGTCCTCTTACTGGATATATCTGGAGGAAACACATACAGGGAATTCATTCTTTACATACAGATAGTTATAGGCTTCAGTCCGGTCTATTACCTGGTGATGTGAGGGGCTGGGGAACCTCCATCATGACGTCCTTGTACAGATCTTTGTGTCCTTCTAAATACTCCCACTCCTCCATGGAGAAATAGACGGCGACATCCTGACATCTTATAGGAACCTGACACATACAATGATACCGTCATCCCCGATCCCTTCATAGCGTTACTGTATAATGTCCCAGCAGTGTCACCTCTCCAGTCAGCAGCTCAATCATCTTGTAGGCGAGTTCTAGGATCTTCAGGTCATTAATGTCCTCATGTATCAGGGGGTGAGGTGGAGGGCTCAGTGGTCTTCCCCCTCCCTCAGACACAGGGTCCTGACAGCGCTCACTAGAGGTCTTCTTCACTACTGTGTAATCCTGGTTATGGAGAGACACATTAATAAATCTCACTACAGACATTTCCAGAGTCCTCACCTCTCCAGTTCTGTCCATCTGTTATTCCCATAGATAAGAATGAGGTAATGTGACGTCATCAGAATCTCTCAACTCTCCAGTAAGCCGGAAGAGGATCTCTAGGGTGAGGTGGACTATCCTCTCCGCCATCTTGTCTCTGTCCATATCCATCTTTGATGGGTCAATAAGGATAATTCTCTTATATAGAAGATCTTCACTGAGAGGATCCAATATTGTAGGGACCTGAATGAGAAGATGATGAGCCGATGTAACATCATAAAAATCCTGTGTAATAATACAATTACTGGAGATAATAAGGGGAAATGTGGTGGGCCACTGGGGAGGCGCCAGATGTTGCAGAAGGGCCAGCTGGGGTATGTAGTCTCAAAGGCAGCAGATAATGATGTCACAGTAATTGAAATGGGTCTCTGGACCCCTAAACACTTCCCTAGTGTCCACAACAATTGTCAAAAGCGGAAGGTGGCACTTGTGGATGGTATAGGACCCCCAGGGGGCACTCCTGTAGTTGTGGTGTCTGGGTGCAAGTTTGGAGTGCCCGTGATGTTTGTGCAATCACACGCAGCCAGACATGCAGGTGAACTTGTAAACATAACAATTTTACTGAAGGAGGTAACGGGGTACAGTCTCTCTTGAAGGCAAAGTTTACAGTATTTTGTGCATATGAAAGTAATGGTTCTCTCCCCATGAGACAAGCGAGGTTATGGCCTCTCAGGGTGGCTGGAGCCGAGTCCTCTTCACTTGCTAGTAGAGGAAATGCTATGTGCAGTCTAAGAAATATTACACTGATGGAGGGACCTTCACAGATTGGCTCTCCGTGGAAACACACTAAAGTCTGGGTGTGCTCACAGTTTTTAGCCCACCGTTCCCTTTCGCAGGGGGTAGGTTTAAACAAAAAGTCGGTGGTGTGGCCGCCACGTGGATCTGGTCCCGGCTAGAAGCAAACAGTATAACCAGCGTGCAGGAGAGCACATGAACAGCGTTATCTCTCCTGACTGGAAGACGCTTGTCTTTTTTGGAAGGAGATTATGTGGAGAAAAATGTCCCCCCAGCGAGGACTGGCATGGAAACTCTTCTGTGAGAAATAGTGTCTGTCTCCTATATCTTCATTAGGCAACGTGAACCCCCCACTACTGATTTGTACCAGTGCTCAGTCAGTGTGCGAGCCCTGAGCTGGGAGACTCCTCCCAGACATTTCTATGGCAGCTTATTGTGAGGAGAATCACTTACCTTTCATATACACACATTGGCCAGTAGATGGCAGGAAAGTCCAATTTACAATGCAATGTATTATATCTCCTAACTCACAGTGCCCACACTGGAACAAGTCTATCATCACACTACAACTGTCTCATTTAGCAGCAGTAGAACGTGAACCGGGATGCCACAGAAACATATGAGGAGATATATTATTTTACAGTACCGTATTTTTCGGACTATAAGATGCACCTAGGTTTTAGAGGAAGAAAATAGAAAAAAAAAATAAGCAAAAAATGTGTTGACATTGCTGACACTGGTATAGGGGTAATGTCCTCAAATTCTAACAATATCCCCCATCTTGGTTTATATGCCCCCCTTCCTTTTATACGTGGCCCCCATCCCCATCCTGGTATGCCTGGCATCCCTCCATCCAGGTATGCATGGCACCCCTCCATCCTGGTATGCATGGCACCCCTCATCCCTATCCTGGCAAGCATGGCACCCCTCATCCCTATCCTGGCATGCATGGCACCCCCCATCCCTATCCTGGCATGCATGGCACCCCCCATCCCTATCCTGGTATGCATGGCACCCCCCATCCCTATCCTGGCATGCATGTCACCCCTCATTCCTGCCCTGGCATGCATGGCACCCCTCATCCCTGTCCTGGCATGCATGGCACCCCCCATCCCTGTCCTGGCATGCATGGCACCCCCCATCCCTATCCTGGCATGCATGGCACCCCCCATCCCTATCCTGGCATGCATGGCACCCCCCATCCCTATCCTGGCATGCATGGCACCCCCCCATCCCTATCCTGGCATGCATGGCAACCCCCTCATCCCTGTCCTGGTATGCATGGCACCCCCCTCATCCCTGTCCTGGCATGCATGGCACCCCCCATCCCTATCCTGGCATGCATGGCACCCCCCTCATCCCTATCCTGGCATGCATGGCACCCCACATCCCGATCCTGGCATGCATGGCACCCCCCTCATCACTGTCCTGGTGGGCATGGCACCCCCCTCATCCCTGTCCTGATATGCATGGCACCCCTCATCCCTGTCCTGATATGCATGGCACCCCTCATCCCTGTCCTGATATGCATGGCACCCCTCATCCCTGTCCTGATATGCATGGCACCCCTCATCCCTGTCCTGATATGTATGGCCCCCTCATCCTTATCCTGGTATGTATGGCCCCCTCATCCTTATCCTGGTATGTATGGCCCCCTCATCCTTATCCTGGTATGTATGGTCCCCCTCATCCCCATCATGCTGCACATAAAAAAATAAAAATAAACACTCCTACTCCCCTTTCTTCTCTCCTCCAGCGCTGCGTCCTGTCTGCCCCACTGATCTTGTCATGTGAGCCACGCCTGGCGTCACTACCATGCGCGGCTCACAAGGAGAGATCAGCTCCCGGAAGTCACAGTGACTTCATGCTCCTTAATAGCCGGCACACAGCTGCAGAACAGCTCCTGCTGGGAGATCGCGTGTGCAAGCTATTAAAGGGCATGAATATTCACTCCCTCTCCACGACCATGAGCATAGAGACAGGTTAAATATTCATTCACGCTCCCATGGGCGTGGGGAGCACTGAATATTAATTTTCTTTAGCAGCGGGGACAGTGTAGGCTGCTGCCTCCTGTGCCCCACTCCTCCGCCGCTACCGCTCCCCCCACACATCATATATATACCCCCTCATCCCCCAACATTCGGACTATAAGACGCATCAACTATTTTCCTCCAAAACTTTGGAGGAAAAAAGTGCGTCTAATAGTCCGAAAAATACGGTATTTAGTTTTCTGCTTTACATCTAGTAATAAAACATATATATTTTAGGCCACAGACAACAAGCAGTTTCTTCCTTGGAGTCGGCAGCTGACCACGTTTCTCAAAGACTCATCTTCCATAAAGCTAATTCTCGTCTCATTTACCGACACTGGAATCAGCATTAGCAATACTGCAGGAGATATTCATTACACGTGACATGAGGAATAACTACTTCATCATGAGGACGACATCTTCATCTTCTACTACAGCTCTAGAAACATATTTGGCCAGAGTCCGTCACTGACTACATCACCACTGGCAGGCTATATGAATGTTTCCCATCTTCCCTGCACTGTAATCTTATATCACATTAGATCTCATGTCTGATTCACACACAGAAGTTTGAGGCTTTGACACATGGTAAAGTTTTTAATATTAGACAGAGTAGGACTATCCCGAATAGGTGCACCTTGCCATGGTAGCTTTCATGCTATTTTTGATCAAAAACAGTGTTACTAAGAACCCTATTTTATTTAAAAGCACTTTTGCTTTTTATTTATTTATTTACAGCAGGGTTTATGATCATTTTTCTTCTTGTAGTTTTTTTCTGATTAATGGCCATTGTAAACATGCATTATGTGCTGAATGTATGCCAATTTAAACCAAGCTCAAATTCTTGTTTTTCTCATGGGCACAATAGTGGCCGGGTGGGCTGCCGCTATGGATAATACGCCTCTAACTATCCAACTATGATGTAGTAAAAATCTCATAGGTTCTGGATTTATTAGTATCTGCACCAAGAATGGGGCTAAGTGAGTATTTATTAATCAGCACTGGGGTAGTCGGTGGAGTGGATGAAACCATATTGTGGGTGTAGGGGGCAGTACTGTGGGAAAACCTCCCTAAAGTAAAATCTTAAACATTTATTAAATATATGCATTAAAAACTGGACTAACAGCACATATGTTCTTAAAACTAGCAAAATTACAAGCTGAATGGCTTGTTGTGGATGTATATAAACAAATCTAAACAATGATGCTGCTAAATAATTGACACAGTCACTACCTTACCCTATCCTGTACCTAAACAAAGCTGATACTGCCTAGCCGACGAGGTGACCCCGCTCACTGGAGGCTGTACCTCAGAAGCCCTTGTGATCCCTTGCTGTTTTTGTAAGTTTGCCCACTGACAAAGACATGAACAGTCTATAATTTTACGGGTAGGTTAATTTTAACATTGAGAGATAGAATATCCAAAAAAAAGTCAAGAAAATCACATTGTATAAATTAGATATATTTATTTGCATTTTGCAGTGAGAAATAAGTATTTGATCCCCTACAAACCATTATGAGTTCTGGATCCTACAGGCCAGTTAGACGCTCCTAATCAACTCGTTACCTGCATTAAAAACAGCTGTCTTACATAGTCACCTGTATAAAAGACTCCTGTCCACAGACTCAATCAGTCAGACTCTAACCTCTACAACATGGGCAAGACCAAAGAGCTTTCTAAGGATGTCAGTGACAAGATCATAGACCTGCAGAAAGCTGGAATGGGCTACAAAATTGTAAGTAAGACGCTGGGTGAGAAGGAGACAACTGTTGGTGCAATAGTAAGAAAATGGAAGAAATACAAAATGACTGTCAATCGACATCTATCTGGGGCACCATTCAAAATCTCACCTTGTGGGGTATCCTTGATCATGAGGAAGGTGAGAAATCAACCTAAAACTACACAGGTGAACTTGTTAATGATCTCCAAGAAAACCATTGGTAACACATTACGCCTTAAAGGTTTAAAATCTAGCAGTGCCCGCAAGGTCCCCCTGCTCAAGGAGGCACATGGCAAACTTCAGACGAACCTGCACAATGAACACCTGGATGATTCTGTGAGTTATTGGGAGAAGGTGCTGTGGTCAGATGAGACAAAAATTTAGCTCTTTGGCATTAACTCAACTCGGTGTGTTTGGAGGAAGAGAAATGCTGCCTATGACCCAAAGAACACCGTCCCCACTGTCAAGCATGGAGGTGGAAACATTATGTTCTGGGGGTGTTGCTCTGCTAAGGGCACAGGACGACTTCACCGCATCAATGGGAGAATGGATGGAGCCATGTGCCATAAAATCCTGAGTGACAACCTCTTTCCCTCTGCCAGGACATTAAAATGAGTCGTGGCTGGGTCTTCCATCAAGACAATGACCCAAAACATACAGCCAAGGCAACAAAGGAGTGGCTTAAAAAGAAGCACATTAAGGTCATGGAGTGGCCTAGCCAGTCTCCAGACCTTAATCTCATTGAGAACTTATGGAGGGAGTTGACGCTCCGAGTTGCCAAGCGACAGCCTCAAAATCTGAATGGTTTAGAGATGATCTGCAAAGAGGAGTGGACAATAATTCATCCTTACATGTGAGCAAACTTCATCATCAATTACAAAAAAACTCTGACTGCTGTGCCTGCCAACAAGGGTTTTGCCACCAAGTACTAAGTGTTGTTTGCAAGAGGAATCAAATACTTATTTGTCACTACAAAATGAAAATAAATTTATCTAATTTATACAATGTATTTTTTTTATTTTTTTTTGGATATTCTATCTCCCAATGTTAAAATTAACCTACCCTTAAAATTACAGACTGTTCATGTCCTTGTCAGTGGGTAAACTTACAAAAACAGCAAGGGATCAAATAATTATTTCCTTCACTGTATCCACGTTTTTCTCAATATCTGAAATTAAATCAGAATAAACCTTTCCCATTATAGGTCAATTAGGATTACCATAATTTTTAATATTTGTCAAATGCCAGAATAATGAGAGAGAGAGAATGTTTTAAGGCATATTTATTACTTACTGCAAAGTCAAAAGTTTACATACACTAAGATTACTATGCCTTTAAACAATTTTGGACTGCCCATATGATCATACTGTTACGGGTCCGGGTGGTGGAACCTCTGTGCTGAGATATGAGGAGGGACCAGAGGGGCGTAACTGGACCCTGGCTACACGGCGGCTTAATCGACTCCGTGAACCAAGGAGGGACGGAGAAGGTGGAACAGGTGCCACACTGGGACAGACCTCCAGTGAGAGCAGGCGACTCCCACGGGACTGATGGCTAAAGCCAAGAGGCACAACAGATGAGCATGGTTGATAGACAATGCAGGTAAACGGGCAGGCTTGGCAGGCAGACTGACAGGCGGACATGGCTGATAGACAGGCAGGCAGCACTGGGACCTGAGGGCTGGAAAGAGTGTTTAGAACACAAACCACAACTTTGCACAGGCACCTCCATTTTTGAGGAGGTGCTTTAAATAGGGGCAGTCCTCCGGCCATTGGCCAGGGACTTTTTAGGACGGCGCGCGCGGCCCCTTTAAGAGTACAGTGCCCGGGGGGATCTGCGCGGTGGTGCACGCACCCTGGGAAGATGCTGCGGTGAGACCAGAGGAAATAGCGGGGAACGCCGAACCATAGCCACGGTGATGAGTGGATCGATGTCTCTGCCGCGCAGGAGGCAGAGACGCCGACACAACACATATCACGTGTTTGGAAGCTTCCGTTTTTTTGGCAACATCTTAGTTATTTAGAGACACACGTATGGATGTATTTTAATACACACCTGACACACACTGCTTCTTTGTGTAGCATCATGCGAAAGTCTAAAGAAATCAGCCAAGATACCAGGAAGAGAATTGTGGACTTGCACAAGTCCAGCTCATCCTTGGGTACAATTTCAAGATACCTGAAGGTGCCTCATTCATCTGTACAAACAATTATACGCAAGTACAAACAAGATGGGAATGTCCAGCCATCATACCGCTCAGGAAGTAGGCGGGTTCTGTGTCCCAGAGATGAACGTGCTTTTGGTCCAACATGTGCATATCAACCCAAGGACAAAAGCGAGAGACCTTGTGAAGATGATGGCGGAAGCTGGTAAGACTGTGTCAATATCCACAGTGAAACGAGTGCTGTATCAACATGGGCTGAAAGGCCACTATGCCAAGAAGAAGCCATTACTCCAAAAGAAACCTAAAAAAGCCAGATTAATGTTGGCAAATGCTCACAGGAACAAAGACCTTAATTTTTGGAGGCATGTCCTGTGGTTTGATTAAACTAAAATTTTGGGCATAATTACCATTGTTACATTTGGAGGAAAAAGGGAGAAGCTTGGAAGCCTAAGAACACCATCCCAACTGTGAAACACGGGGGTGACCGCATCATGATGTGGAGTTGTCTTGCTGCAGGAGGGACTGATGCACTTCACAAAATATTTGGCATAATGAGAAAAGAATATTATTTGGCAATACTGAAGCAACATCTCAAGACATTAGCCATGAAGTTAAAGCATGGGCAAAAAGGGTCTTCCAAATGGACAATGACCCGAAGCATACTGCCAAAATGGTAACAAAGTGATAACAAAGTCAATGGTTTGGAGTGGCCATCACAAAGCCCTGATCTCAGTCTTATTGAAAATTTATGGGCAAAGCTGAAAAGGCTGCGAGCAAGGCGACCTACAAACCTGGATCAGTTATACCAGTTTTGTCAGGAGGAATGGGCCCAAATTCCGACCGAACTATTGTGAGAAGCTTGTGGAAGGATATCCCAAACGTTTGACCCAAATCATTCAGTTTAACCCCTTTACGCCCCAGGGTGGTTTGCACGTTAATGACCAGGACAATTTTTACAATTCTGACCACTGTCACTTTATGAGGTAAGAACTCTGGAATGCTTCAATGGATTCCCCTGATTCCGAGACTGTTTTTTCGTGACATATTGTACTTCATGACAGTGGTAAAATTTCTTCGATATCACTTGCGTTTATTTGTGAAAAAAATGGAAATTTGGGGAAAGTTTTACAATTTTCAAACTTTGAACTTTCATGCCCTTACATCAGAGAGATATGTCACACACAATAATTAATAAATAACATTTCCCATATGTCTACTTTACATCAGCACAATTTTGGAAACAATTTTTTTTTTTTTTAGGGAGCTATAAGGGTTAAAAGTTGACCAGCGATTTCTCATTTTTACAACAAAGTTTACAAACCATTTTTTGGGGTCCCCGTCACATTTGAAGTCACTTTGAGGGGTCTTTATGACAGAAAATATCCAAAAGTGACACCATTCTAACAACTGCACCCCTCAAGGTGCTCAAAACCACATTCAAGAAGTTTATTAACCCTTCACATGCTTCACAGCAATTAATTGAACATTTAACTTTTTTTCACTAAAATTTTACTTTAACCCCCAATTTTTTTTTATTTTTACAAGCGTACCAGGAGAAATAGGAAACCAAAAGTTATTGTGCAATTTCTCCTGAGTATGCTGATACCCCAGATGTGGGGGAAAGCCATTGTTTGGGCGCACGGCAGGGCTTGGAAGGGAAGGAGCGCCATTTGACGTTTTCAATGCAAAATTCGCTGGAATTGACAGCGGACCCCATGTGCCTAAACAGTGGAAACCCCCCACAAGTGACCCCATTTTGGAAACTAGACCCCTTAAGGAACTTATTTAGAAGTGTGGTGAGCACTTTGGACCCCCAAGCGTTCCGCAAAAGTTTATGACGTAGAGTCATGAAAAAAAAATAATTTTTTTTTCCACAAAAACGATCTTTTAGCCTAAATTTTTTTTTACTTTCCCAAGGGTACCAGGAGAAAGTGGACCTCAAAATCTGTTGTCCAATTCCTCCTGAGTACGCTGATACCCCATGTGTTGGAGAAAACTACTGTTTGGGTGCACGTCAGGGCTAGGAAGCGAAGGAGTGACGCTTTGGAATGCAGACTTTGATGGAATAGTCTGCGGGCATCATGTCACGTTCTCAGAGCCCCTAATGTGCCTAAACAGTGGAAATGGCCAACAAGTGCCCCCTTTTTGGAACGGATACCCGATTTGTGAATCTTATAATGTAGTGTCATACGTCAGTTGTGTAGTGTTCGTCAGGTTGTCATACGTCAGAAATTAATTTAGTAGTCCATGGAAGTATGGTACTTTTTGAAGCATTCTTTCATGCACAGGCCAGGTTTGTCGGGGCAGGTGTCACATTGATGAATGGTGTCCTTGCGTATTCACCTTTTATAAACACACTCGGCACTTCTTTTGTGACCTTTTTTTTTAGCTGTGACGCATCTGCCCTGGGAAATGCTGGTCTGGTACAATTCGAGGACCTTCAGTTCTGGAAGTACTGGGGCCCGTTCCGTCACCACTGCAAAATATCAGGGCCTTGATAACTACCTCCTGGAACTGAAGGTACAACGTAGAAGTCTGGCCTTTACATTGTGATAGAAGGAAAGCGTTGTGCATTGCCATCTGTACAATGTGTACGGCCAACTTCTTGTACCACACCTTGGCCTTTCTCAAAGCACTGTACGGCAGGAGGACTTGATCAGAGAGATCAACTCCCCCCGTGTACTTGTTGTACCCCACTACACAATCTGGTTTGACGACCTGTGTAGTGGAACCTTGTACAGTGCTGAGGGTGCTGCCATCACCATGTATGGTGGTCAAGAAAAGGACATCCCTCTTGTCCTTGTACTTGACCACCAGAAAGTGGTCGCTACATTGGGCTCTGCTCTCACCCCTTCTGAGCAGCTGCCCAATTAGCGTCTTTGGGAGGCCTCTTTATTTTTGCGGACAGTATCGCAGGCTGCGGTACGTAGTGCAGAGAGGGACTTGAAGAGAGGGGCACCAGTATAAAAGTTAAAGTACAAGTGATAACCTTTATCCAGCAGTGTGTGCAACGAGTCCCACACAATTTTCCCACTCACTCCCAAAACAGGGAGGCATTCAGGGGATTTAATCCGGGAGTCCTTCCCTTCATAAACTCTAAACTTGTGAGTGTACCCTGAGGTACTCTCACAAAGTTTATACAGCTTGATTCCGTACCTGGCCTTATTATTGGGCAGGTACTGCCGGAATCCAAGCCGCTCCATAAAAGCCATTAAGGACTCATCCACGCAGATGTCCCTTTGGAGCACGTACACTTCAGCAAACTTGTTGTTGAAGTGGTCGATAATCGGCCGAACTTTGAAAAGATGATCAAAGTTCGGGTCATCACGTGCAGAACACCTTGCATTATCGTTGTAATGCAAGAACTATTGGATGGCCTAAAAACATTTCCGGGTCATGACCATTTGTAACACTGGAGTGTTATACAAAACGTCAACGCTCCAATATTGCCAAAGTTCTGGCTTCTTCAGGATCCCAGGCCCCAAAACTTCATTATTTCTACTGCGTGTATAGGAGACCAGTTAGAAAATGATGAAGAGGGGTTTTGCTCCAAAAATTGATGAGCGTATAAATTAGTTTGGCCCACCATGAGGTTTACAAGATCCTCAGAGAAAAAGACTTTGAAAAAGTCTAGTTCTGTCAGGCCGTTGGTGTCAAACTTGATTCCTAATTCCACCACAAAATCAGGAATCAGTGGCTCATAATTTTGGGGGGGGGGGGCGAGGTCCACACGGGGTCAGTAGTGGGGGGAGGGCGCTGGTTCATCTTTTCTCCTGGGGCGTCTGAGTGGCGGTTCAGCAGCACCTGAAGGACTCCCGCTTTCCCGGCTCCATGTTTTAAAATTGTAAAGAATAAAGGATCTTCATATTCAATCGCTTGCTGGAGTGCCACCTTCTATCAGCTAACAGGATATCAAAGGAAAAATCTTTCTTTGGGCAGAGCACCTGCTGATTAGCGATCCCTGGCTATTTGTGACTGACGCTCACTGGACGGCAAAAAGGTATGCGATTGGAATAAGATCTGTGGTCACTGATCAGCGCTCGGCCGCTGCACGAAATGCAAAAAAAAAGAAAAACGGACAACAGTCGAGCGATGAAGTGATGATCAGCACTTGGAGGCAGAAAGGGGTATGGGAAGGGGGAGAGGAGGATTGGGGTGGATGAGGAGGGATCAAAAAATCCTACTTACAGTTGTTGTCTTTCAGATGTCGTCTATCAGATGTCTTCTGGAGCAGGAGCGGCGATTGTGGTGTCACAGGCTTCTGTGGCCCAGCACGGACCACAATCGGACAGCGTGACCGCCCTCTAGAAAAAAAAAAGGTGGGAGCCAGCATCTGAAGGAGAAGGACGTATCTCAGAGAGCTCCTGTGCCAGGGAAAAATCCACTTCAATCCCCTTATTCCTTCGGGTCCTTTCTCCCTCCCTGACTCATTTATATCCACCAGAGGTTCCCCCCAACCCATCTGGCCCAGAACTGAGGCTCTAACCTGGTCCACTCATACACAGAGAGCTGAGGCCTGCTGGTGGGCCGGGACCTGCGGCCCTCCCCACGTGTGCACGACGGACCCGAGGAGCGCGATTTGGAGCAGCAAGCCGGGCGCTACCTGACTCTCCCTCTGGTATCCAGACGAGCACCGGCGGTGAGTTCCTGCTGCTAGAGGACCCGATATCCACGTAGAGCCGAGGCCGCTGTGAGCGGAGCTGCGAGAGAGGGCTCGGCACGTGTCACGCTGGGGCCTGCAGTTTTCCCTGGACTGTGACGGAGGCCACACCGCTAAACCCGGCTGGGACAAAGGGGCACAGGAGAGAGCTGCGGATCTGACTGTAAGGTACTACAGCCCCCCGTCGGCGACACCCATAGAACGGAGGGGGAGAGCCGGCGGTACTCACAGCCCGGGACTCTGCTTCTGGAGGGCCCTTGTAGTGTTGTGGTGGCTAGTGCAGTGGCCCCCCTGGGATCTGGGACGTGTCGCTCCCTTGCACCAAAGACTGTGAGCCCCTTGTGTGTACCTGTCATAGACCTGTCCGAGGTTTAACCCCGCAGCGGCCTCCACTATCTTGCCTTGTTGCACACTGACAGTGAACTGTTGGGCCCTAGAGACAGAACCCAGATCTGGCACAGACATCCCCTCCCCTCCCCCTCAAAGAAAGCTGCAGAGAAGGAAGATAAGAGAGAAAAGGAGACCCAGCTATAGAACACAGACTCTCTTCTAATCTAAATTCCGGTCTCCCCTCAATCTTATAATCTGCACAGCTTTACAGCCCAATATATACCTACCTGCCCCTCTCTGGACTGGACACAATACCTTATGTGAAGAGACCAGTTTATTTTTTCTGCCCTTTTTCTTTTCTCTCATACTTTCAAAAAAAAAAAAAAAAAAGGAGAGAGAGAGAGAGAGAGAGAGAGAGAGAGAGAGAGAGAGAGAGAGAGAGAGAGAGAGAGAGAGAGAGAGAGAGAGAGAGAGAGAGAGAGAGAGAGAGAGAGAGAACACTATATGCTAATTAATGGCTGTATAATGGCAACACCTAGTGGCTGAAAATTAAAACAGCAACTTCATTTCTATAATAATTTTCCAGTTGTGGATCTTTCTCTAAAGGTCTGGGGTGCCAAAACCGTCCACTTAATTAAACATTATTTCCTCAGCGAATAATATGTAATCTTTACAAGTAGCTCAACACTGAACTCTAAATTTAAATCTATATCTAAGGAATTTCTTGAAAAATGGTCAAAATTGGAGGCGGCCCTTCCAGAAATACAAGCACGCATCCAAAAAATTTGAAAGGGGAAATGGAGAAATTTATCAATAAAAATAACAACCCCCCTTCTAGTTCTATTTCTTCTAATAGAACATCACCATCTTCAAAGGCCTCTAACCCATCCTCAAAGACCCTCTTAAATGAAGAGCAAAATAGTGATGCAGAAGATACTCTACAGGACACAAGACCAGTGTCTCGCTCATTTATTCATAAGGCGCTACAGTCGGCACTGGATCAACTTATTAAAGAGCTAAAGGACTTAAAACAAGAAATTACACAAGTTGGATCAAGGGTTGACTCACTAGAAACAACACAAGAGTCACTGTGCAAATTTTCAGTAGATACTTCAGACGGCCTTAAGAAATGCCAGCACTACCTAAACTCAGCTTTTGAGGCTCTCGAGGATCAAGAAAATCGTGGTCGCCGCAATAACCTTCGTATAAGAGGCCTACCTGAAACTGTCCTGCCGGAAACCATTCCCTCAACGATTAAAACTCTCTTTATTCAGATTTTAGGAGGAGAATACCGGGAGGAGATTATCATAGAAAGAGCTCACAGAGCCCTCAGAAAAAAACCTAGACCCTCTGAACCACCCAGAGATGTAATTTGTCGCCTTCTGAATTACAAAGTCAAAGAAGACATCCTTAAAAGCTCCAGAAGCCCAGAGGGTATCTTTTTCGAAGAAACTCGTATCTTAATTTTCCAAGATATCTCCCCTCAGACTCTTCAAAAGAGAAGGATTCTAAAACCGCTCACGGATGTCTTAAGGCAAAAGAAAATCCTATACTCTTGGTTGTTCCCTTTTGGTATTTCATTTTCCATCGAAGGGAAAAGACTGACCATTCACAACAGAACAGAACTAAATGAAGCCCTAATACTTTTGGACATCCCGGATACACGCATTGAAGACTGGAGCTTCGTACAAGATTTATCGACAATACAAGCTGTACTTCCTCCACCTTCATGGGAAGCAGCTCCGACTGGACGCCCGGGCAAACAAAGAAAGCGACAAGAAAAGTTAGCACCTAAGCGTCTTATCACTGATTAACTCAGTACGGGACCCATTTAGAAAACTTTACCCCAGTTTCTAAACAATCAGACCGGAAACTCTATCTGTGGGCAAACCACCCGGAGTTCCTGACACTACTCTCCTTTTTAGAGAAAAAACTAGTATCTATACTCTATTGGGCCTTTTTGGTTTCCCCCTTCGACCTTCCGGTCCAATTTGTAATAATTTCCTTTGACAGAAGTTGCTACTAGATTGAGTTCTAGTGTTGACAATGTTCTCATTGTATTCATACAAATGTTGTACAATGTATTTTTATGTGCCTTTAACAACATAAGAATAAGGTTCACTTGTTCTCTTGACATAATAGATGTTCCTGTTGAACATCTTAATGTTTCTCTCCCCCCTAATTTTCAGTCCTCCTATCTTCTTCTCTCCTTCCCCCCCCTTCTCCTTTTTCCCCAAATAGAGCAGCCGGTCTACATAAACAGACTCTCATGGCTCCCTCCAGGAGCAGCGTACTTGCGAACAGCCAGAGCCTTCACCATCTCTTGCCCTCCTCCGTCCTCTTCACCGCCGCCTGGAGTGTTCATCCAGCTGATCAAAAAACCCACTGATCCATATTTTTGTGAGTATGTCCCGCATTAAGATTTTGTCATATAATATCAGGGGAATCAACTCCCCTTCAAAAAGAGGTCAAGTCATCAAATTTCTCAAAAAGAGCAAGGTTGATTTCTGCCTAATACAAGAAACACATTTTAGAGACGGACATATACCCTCTTTTCATAACTCACCCTTCTCTAAATGGGTACATAGTCCCTCTGACTCTGGTAAATCGAAAGGAGTTAGTATCGGAATAAGCAACCAAGTCCCATTCATCCTCTCTGATCAACTGAGAGACAATGAGGGCAGATATATCTTTCTAAAGGGCAAAATTGGTTTGACTCCCCTCACCATCGCCAACATATATGCACCAAACACCGACCAGATTAATTGGCTTATTGAAACCCTTGATATTTTACAAGATTTTACAGATGGGATCCTCGTTCTGGGAGGGGATTTAAACATTGCATTAGAACCAAACTTAGACACCTCTTCAGGGAAATCCGCTATCTCCCAGAGAGCACTTGCTAAACTTAAACAAACTACAGAACTCGCACTTAATAGACCTCTGGAGATTAGCCAACCCCACTGTGAAAGACTACACCCACTTCTCAGCCCCCCATAGCTCTTACCAAAGGTTGGATTATTTCCTAGTTCAATCGCAATATCTAAACCAATTCATTGATCCAAAAATAGGTTCTCATATATTTTCAGATCACTCTCCAGTAGAAGTTAGTCTGAATATCACTCACTTACCAAAAAAAGAATTCAGCTGGAAGCTTAATGATTAAAT
This sequence comes from Phyllobates terribilis, assembly GCF_046119375.1. Taxonomy (NCBI): domain Eukaryota; kingdom Metazoa; phylum Chordata; class Amphibia; order Anura; family Dendrobatidae; genus Phyllobates; species Phyllobates terribilis. The sequence goes on along the minus strand of NW_027362880.1, from coordinate 2,944,886 downwards.
TCTCAAAAACAGATAATAGTAAAAAAATTTCCCATAAGCTTCTCGAATTCTTTGAGATTAACGACAATGGGGAAGTCCCAACACAAACAATATGGGAAGCCCACAAAGCATTCATCAGGGGAGAATTTATCTCATTAGTAGCCCATATTAAAAAACAAAAAGGGAAAGAACAACAAGATCTGCTAAATAAAATCCAACACATAGAAAAACAACATAAACAATCTGTGCTCGTCTCCCAACTTTCCCAACTCAATGAACTAAGATCCAAATTGAGCAACCTACTAAACCTTCAGTCTGCCAAGAATTATTTATTCTCCAAGTTCAAATACTACGCTCACGGTGACAAACCGACGAGATTTATGATGGCACAAATTAAACAGAGGAAAGCAAAATCATTTATATCACGATTAAAATCAGATGCTGGATCTATTATCTATAAAACAGAGGAGATAGCATCTGAGTTCAGGAAATATTACGAGAAGTTATATAACCTGAAAACCCCCTCTCAAGATCGGTCAGAGGATCAGAGATCAAATACTCAAAAATTCCTTAAATCAATTTCATTACCACAGATCTCAGAATCCCACAAGAATACCCTCTGCGCCCCAATTACAGAAAAGGAAGTTGCAGACATAATAATCGCAGCTCCTAAGAACAAATCTCCTGGACCGGATGGTCTCTCTTCCTTTTATTATAATGAATTTGGCCAAATTCTTCGCCCTTATTTAGTAAAATTATTCAATGAAGCCCTCAATGGGATCCCTTTCCATCCTCAAACGCTATCTGCTAAAATTTCTATAATCCCTAAAGAGGGCAAAGACAGTACCTTGTGTAGTAGTTATAGGCCCAAATCCCTGTTAAACACAGATCTAAAACTTTTCGCTAAGATTCTTGCCAATAGGCTGAGGGCCATACTCCCAGATATTATCAATATAGATCAAGTCGGCTTCGTTCCTGGCAGAGAGGGTAAAGATAACATTCACCGTGTAATTCAAATAATACACCTTTCCCAATCTACTTCCTCACCGTTAATTCTACTGGGGACGGATGCAGAAAAGGCATTTGATCGTGTGGACTGGCTGTTTATGCGGGAAATGCTGGCAGCATTTAATATCCCCAATCAGTTTACTGAAGCAATCTTCTCAATGTATAACAAGTCAACCGCGAAAGTATTAGTCAACGATGTTATGTCTTCATCTTTTAATATTTCTAACGGCACCAGGCAGGGTTGCCCGCTTTCCCCTCTCCTTTTTATTCTAACACTAGAACCTTTATTACAAAAGCTCAGAGAGGAGGGGAGGATCGTTGGCATCAAATCAGCTGGTGCTGAACATAAAGTCGCAGCATACGCAGACGATCTACTTATCATGACCTCTAACCCGAGAGTATCTGTTCCAGTTATCCTGACATTACTCAAGGAATATGGTGCACTATCAAATTTTAAGGTGAACCTTAGCAAATCTCAAGTCTTAAATATAAATATCCCAGAACCGCAAAAAACTCAAATGGCAATTGGGTCCCCCTTTAACTGGTCCCCCCCATCAATACGTTTCTTGGGAGCTGAGATTTCTCCAAACCTACAAGAACTTTATAAGTTAAACTTCCCACCGCTATTACAGAAAATCCAGAAACTTACCCCCAACTGGAATATCTCATACATCTCCTGGTTGGGTAGGAAAAATCTCCTTAAATGTATGATTTGGCCAAAAATAACCTACCTAGTGCAAGCCCTTCCAATCCACCTACCTAATTCTTTCTTCGTTGACATACGAAAATTCCTCAGCCGTTTTTTGTGGCACAACCAAAAACCCAGACTTCCTTTACACATATTATCCCTCCCACACTCTGAAGGAGGTATAGACCTGCCAGATCTAAAGATACTTCAACAAGCCACTCATCTCCAGAGAGTCGTGGATTGGATCAGACTCCCACCACAGAAGCAATGGATTGAAGTAGAAGATTTAGATGAAGGATTTGAGGGTAAACTGATTAAATTTGCTGATGACACAAAGCTAGGAGGGATAGCTAATACTAGAGAAGAGAGAGAGAGGATTCAAAAAGACCTAAATAAACTGGAGCAGTGGGCAGCAACCAACAGAATGGTTTTTAACAGGGAAAAATGCAAAGTACTACATCTGGGCAATAAAAATGAAAAAAGCATATACAGAATGGGAGGAATAGAGCTAAGCAACAGTACATGTGAAAAAGACTTAGGTATACTAATAGATCATAGACTGAACATGAGTCAACAGTGTGATGCAGCAGCAAAAAAGGCAAATACAATTCTGGGATGTATTAACAGAAGCATACAGTCTAGATCACGTGAAGTCATTATCGGTCTTTACTCCTCTTTGGTCAGACCTCATCTGGAATACTGTGTACAGTTTTGGGCACCACATTTTAAAAAAGACATAGACAAACTGGAGCAAGTTCAGAGAAGAGCGACCAGAATGGTGACTGGTCTGCAAACCATGTCCTATGAGGAACGGTTGCAGGATTTGGGAATGTTTAGCTTGCAAAAAAGAAGACTGAGAGGAGACTTAATAGCTGTCTACAAATATGTCAAGGGCTGTCACATTGTAGAAGGATCATCTTTATTCTCATTTGCACAAGGAAAGACTAGAAGCAATGGGATGAAACTAAATGGGAGGAGACACAGATTAGATATTAGAAAAAACTTTTTGACAGTTAGGGTGATTAATGAGTGGAACAGGCTGCCACGACAGGTGGTGAGTTCCCCTTCAATGGACGTCTTCAAACAGAGGCTGGACAGACATCTGTCTGAGATGATCTAGTGAATCCTGCTTTGAGCAGGGGGTTGGACCAGATGACCCAGGAGGTCCCTTCCAACTCTACCATTCTATGATTCTATGAAACAACCCTTAAATTCCCCCTTAGACAACTCATCCTCACGCCCCCAAGTAGTATTAGCCATACATCAATTAAAAAAAACCCTTTCACAGCCACTACTTTTAAAATCTGGTCCAACCTCCATATAAGACAAATATGCTCCCCGTTTCCCTCCCCTCTCCTACAAGTTAGAGACCTAGTTCTCTCCACTTCTCCAGCCCATAATGCCACAATACATAACTCAATTCGCAACTTGACAACACCACTCCAAAAAATTACAGATAATGGGGTCATGCCCTCCTTGGCAGAACTCAATCAAATGCTAGATACAATCTCTTTTCACCCCTTTATGTACCAGAAATTTATGTCTAACTTAAAACTAGTCTTTAAAACTCCAAATTATACTAGGGAGATGACTGATTTTGAGAAACTTATAGCTGCAAAAAAAAAAAAAAAAAAAGAACGTTATCTGCTCTACAAAAACAATTATGCTCAGCCAGAACCCCTAAGAAACTACCATATGTAACGAAGTGGGAACAAGATCTGAATAGATCTTTCACCCCATCTGAAATTAAAAGAATACTACTAGCACCTAAAGTCTCCTCTAGATGTGTTAGAGTACAAGAGAATGGCTATAAAGTTCTCTCCAGGTGGTATATGACTCCATCAAAACTTCAGAAATTTTACAAAGGACTTGATCCTAACTGCTGGAGATGCTCTTCAGATGTGGGCACTATGCTCCACATGTGGTGGAACTACACACTGATTAAGCCCTTCTGGACAAAAATAATTCAAACTATTAATAAAATTTTAAACTTGCAACTCTTGACCTCGCCGGAGATATGTCTTCTTTTTCTGTTCCCAGACAACATCCCTAAAATAAAATTAACCCTTCTTAGACAGCTCCTGGCCTCGGCTAAGTTACTTGTGACATCCTTATGGAAATCTGCGAAGACCCCAAATATCTCACTCTGGGAAATGAAGGTCGAACAAATATACAGGCTGGAGGAACTGGCTAGTTGGGATGAAAAAAGGCATAAACAATTCTCGTTGATATGGTGTCCCTGGCACAAATATATTACAGACCACACAATACTAACCTAAAATACTTAGATCGCTAGCCCAGTCTAACCCCAATTCCCTTCCCCCCCCCCTTCCCATCATCTATATCTTTGAGTCCCCCCCCATCTCATCTCCCCGTTTGTCCCACTTCCCTTTAATCTTCCCCTTTTCTCCAGTTTTTTTTTCCTTTCTGAAGTTTTATTTCCTAGATATCACAATAAACCTTCTTGAATATGAAAACAAGTTATGTGACCACAATTTTGTACTATGACATGTTCAAAAGAATTGAACCTCTCTTTTATATATATATATTTTTTTTCTTTTCTGAAACGTGTCAATGTTTGGCTGAAATTTATGCAGTCTGTATAATTTCTTTTCTTATAATCTATGTGATATCGATATTTTTGAATTGTTTCATTAACAATTGTGAATTTTCTTTGTTCAATTGTTAACCTTCTTTAAAAAATCTTAATAAAAAGATGTTTGAAAGAAAAAAAAAAGGTTAGTTGAAAAAAAAGGTAAAGTAGCAAGCACGAGTGCTGATCGGTGATTTTCGTCACCGATAAACTCTCGGTGGCTGCTGGATGTCCGCATGGAGGTGGTGCAAAGTGAGGGGGGAGGAGAAAGAATTGACAGGGATGAAATAAAGTCATGAAATGCAGCGAGCTTGGACGTTGTTCAGTGACGTAGTCACTGGTTAGCGCTCGGTCGCTGCAGGACGCACAAAACAAACAAACAAACTGGGGGCAGGGTGGGTAAAAAGGAGTGGTTTGGGGTGGATGAGGGGAGAACAGAGATGGACTTACCAAAGTCTTCTCTGTTCTTCTTTCAGCAGCAGGTCCAGGAGTAAGATCTGCAGCAGCAGGACATGGAGCAGGAGACCGCAGCAGGATGCCAGAGCAGCAGCGACTGGAGCAGGCGAGAAGGTCTTGTGGTGTCACAGATGCTTCTGTGGCAACACAAGGCCCAGCACAGAGGTGATCATACGTGACCGCTCCGTAGAAATCCTCACCATGTGTGAGGAACTGCAGGGCGGTCAAAGGGGGAATGATAGGGTAGTGACAGACAGGTCACAGGCCAGTCACCTCCCAGTCAGGAACTCTGATTGGTGCGATCGATGATGGCATCGATCGCACCAGAGATGGCTGGGGCCTGGGCAGCATCACAGGGGGTCACAGGGAGGTGACAAGACGGTCACCGCCCTGTGACCGCCTTGTCACCTGTGTTCAGGTACTCTGATTGGAGAGATCGATGTCATCATCGATCGCTCCAATCAGAGCTGTCTGGGGCCTCTGCTGACATCACAAGGGGTTATGGGGTGGTGACAGGTAGGTCACAAGCCGGTCACCGCCCCGTGACCGCCCAGTCACCAAGCGGTGGCGCTATGATCGGTGCGATCGATGTGATTGGCGATTACACCGATCATAGCGGGTTGGGGAGAGGGCTGGGGTCTCTTAGCAACAGCCTAGGATCGAAGCTCTTATAAGCACCGATCCCAGGCTGCACATCACTGTTTCCGGCAATCTGATTGCCAGAAATAGTGAGAAATGCTGTGATTGGCTGTTCAGAATTGTAAACTAAACGGTCCCTAATTGACCGACACTTTCTGAAAGTTATTGTGGGAGTAGATCACAGGGCACTCCCAGGTCCGGGTTGACTACAAGTACACCCTAGTGTTTTCTGAGGATATTAAAGATATGGTCACTCTGATTGTCCTAAGTTCCTATTACTCGTGTTATCCCATCATTTTCTTGGTCTCTTGGTTAGGTATGAAGGAGTGTCTGTACCCTTGTTCCATGAATCTGGTGTTCATGTCTATTGCCCGTATATTAAAATCTGTGACATTAGAGCAGTTTCTTCTCAACCATAAAAATTGGCCCATGGATATTGTGTTTTTTTTGTTTTGTTTTTTTAGGGGGATGAGGTGGTGGCTATCCCACTTCAATAGTTTACTAGTGCTTGTAAGTATTTTGTAGATAAGTGTCCCTAGGGTCCCATCCCGCTATATCTTATTTAGAACATCCAGGAAAGGCAACTGGTAATAATTAACCTCTGATGTAAATCTAAGGCCCACTCTATTGATGTTGAGTTCCCTGACAAATTCAAGAAACTTTTCACTCGTCCTCGAGCAGATAATAAGAATGTCGTCAATATTTCTATACTATGTCCCAGTATATGGATTCCACCACTTATGATCATTATGAATATTGTGGTTTCCTCCCACTAGCCCAGGAATAGGTTAGCATACGAGGGGGCACAGGGGCTCCCCATCACAGTACCGCTGAGCTCGGGGGAAGTACTTCCTGTCAAAAAGGAAGAAGTTATGAGTAAAAGTGAATTTTAGAAGATCCTCCATGAAGTCATTATGTCTGCTACACTCTATTGATCTCGATTTCAATAAACGTCTTACTCCTCTGATATCATCCTCATGTGATATATTACTGTACAAAGCCTCGATATCTAGTAAGGCCTGCTCCCCTACATGCATGTATACATGCTCGAGGGTATACATGGAGGGGAGCAGGGAAAGGGAAGACCATTTTCCAGAAAGTTTTTTCCAACCTCAGGCGGTACTGTGGGAACATTATACTGTGTGGGGGGCATCATACATACTGCATAAGGGGCATAATGGGGGCATTACACTGTGTGGGGGCATCATATATACTGTCTAAGGGGCATAATGGGGATATTACACTTTGTGGGGGTATCATATATACTACATAAGGGGCATAAGGGGGGCATTACAGTGTGTGGGGGCATCATACATACTGCATAAGGGGCATAATGGGGGCATTACACTGTGTGGGGGCATCATACATACTGCATAAGGGGCATAATGGGGGCATTACACTGTGTGGAGGCATCATACATACTGCATAAGGGGCATAATGGAGGCATTACACTGTGTGGGGGCATCATACATACTGCATAAGGATCATAATGGGGGCATTACACTGTGTGGGGGCATCATACACCCTGCATAAGGGGCATAATGGGGACATTACACTGTGTGGGGGCATCATACATCCTGCATAAGGGGCATAATGAGGGCATTGCACTGTGTGGGGGCATCATACATACTGCATAAGGGGCATAATGGGGGCATTACACTGTGTGGGGGCATCATACATACTACATAAGGATCATAATGGGGGCATTACACTGTATGGGGGCATCATACATCCTGCATAAGGGGCATAATGGAGGCATTACACTGTGTGGGGGCATCATACATCCTGCACAAGGGGCATAATGGGGGCATTACACTGTGGGGCATCATACATACTGCATAAGGGGCATAATGGGGGCATTACACTGTGTGGGGGCATCATACATCCTGCATAAGGGGCATAATGAGGGCATTGCACTGTGTGGGGGCATCATACATACTGCATAAGGGGCATAATGGGGGCATTACACTGTGTGGGGGCATCATATATACAGCATAAGGGGCATAATGGGGGCATTACATTGTGTGGGGGCATCATACATACTGCATAAGGTGCATAATGGGGGCATTACACTGTGTGGGGGCATCATACATCCTGCATAAGAGGCATAATGGGGGCATTACACTGTGTGGGGGCATCATACATCCTGCATAAGAGGCATAATGGGGGCATTACACTGTGTGGGGGCATCATACATATTGCATAAGGGGCATAATGGGGGCATTACACTGTGTGGGGGGCATCATACATATTGCATAAGGGGCATAATGGGGGCATTACACTGTGTGGGGGCATCATACATCCTGCATAAGGGGCATAATGGGGGCATTACACTGTGTGGGGGGCATCACACATCCTGCATAAGGGGCATAATGGGGGCATTACACTGTGTGGGGGCATCATACATCCTGCATAAGGGGCATAATGGGGGCATTACACTGTGGGGCCAGTAAAGGGGTCCCGTACTATGAGAACAATACGTTTCCTCCCTTCCTGTCTCCATAGTTGGGTCGTATGTATCTATTACAGGAAACAGAACAAAAACCTTATGATTGTTATAAAGGGGCAACACAAGACCCCAAAAGAGTCTCGGTGCTGAAGGGGTTAATGCCCCCTGCGCCCAGTAATGGGGTCTCCACATACCTCCACCTGCAGAGCCGCCACCACATATATGGCTGCTCTGTGCGCACAGGAGCTGTGATGAGGTCACAGGAGGGGAGGAGTCAGGGGTCACATGATCAGCGGCCTCAGTGGATGCAGGACTCTGCTGTGCTGGTTGTCATGGTGCTGGATGAGCTGAAGTTTATGTGTGGGGTCAGGAGGGGTTTACAGTGTGGATGTAGCAGAGCCGCGTGTGTACGAGGCGTACGGAGCGGAGCCGCGTGTGTACGAGGTGTACGGAGCGGAGCCGCGTGTGTACGAGGTGTACGGAGCAGAGCCGCGTGTGTACGAGGTGTACGGAGCAGAGCCGCGTGTGTACGAGGTGTACGGAGCAGAGCCGCGTGTGTACGAGGTGTACGGAGCAGAGCCGTGTGTGTACGAGGTGTACGGAGCAGAGCTGCGTGTGTACGAGGTGTACGGAGCAGAGCCGCGTGTGTACGAGGTGTACGGAGCAGAGCCGCGTGTGTACGAGGTGTACGGAGCAGAGCCGCGTGTGTACGAGGCGTACGGAGCGGAGCAGCGTGTGTACGAGGCGTACGGAGCAGAGCCGCGTGTGTACGAGGTGTACGGAGCGGAGCCGCGTGTGTACGAGGTGTACGGAGCAGAGCCGCGTGTGTACGAGGTGTACGGAGCAGAGCCGCGTGTGTACGAGGTGTACGGAGCAGAGCCGTGTGTGTACGAGGTGTACGGAGCAGAGCCGCGTGTGTACGAGGTGTACGGAGCAGAGCCGCGTGTGTACGAGGCGTACGGAGCGGAGCAGCGTGTGTACGAGGCGTACGGAGCAGAGCCGCGTGTGTACGAGGTGTACGGAGCGGAGCCGCGTGTGTACGAGGTGTACGGAGCAGAGCCGCGTGTGTACGAGGTGTACGGAGCGGAGCCGAGCGTGTACGAGGCGTACTGAGCGGAGCCGCGCGTGTACGAGGCGTACTGAGCGGAGCCGCGCGTGTACGAGGCGTACTGAGCGGAGCCGCGCGTGTACGAGGCGTACGGAGCGGAGCCGCGCGTGTACGAGGCGTTGGGAGCGGAGCCGCACGTATACGAGGCGTTGGGAGCGGAGCCGCGCGTGTACGAGGCGTTGGGAGCGGAGCCGCGCGTGTACGAGGCATACGGAGAGGAGCGGCGCGTGTACGAGGCGTACGGAGAGGAGCCGCGCGTGTACGAGGCGTACGGAGAGGAGCCGCGCGTGTACGAGGCGTACGGAGAGGAGTCGTGCGTGTACGAGGTGTAGGGAGCAGAGCCGCGTGTTTACGAGGTGTACAGATTGGAGCTGTGTGTACGGAGCGTAGCCATGTGTGTGCAAGGTGTACGGAGCAGCCAATAGCAAAGCCCTCGAGGTGTGATGAACATACGACCCCCTAAAGTGACCCCATTTCGGACACTGTACCCACCAGGGAAGTCATCTGAGGGTGTAATGGGCGTTCTTACGTTCTTATCCCACAGGTGTCTCACTGATTTCTTTACCACTCGGTTGTGTGTAAATAATATTGCATTTGCTCAGAGCCGCAGCGAGGGGTTCAGCCAGGGGTGGACACACCGCCGATGCAGCCACACCCGGGCCCAGAGGTGAAGGGGGGCCCATGCAGGAAGAAGCGTAGTGCTCAGGCAGTAGACCACGCAGCTGCTATGGTGCCCCTTGACTGAGGGCTGATGCTGCTTAACCCCGTCCACTCCCACCCGTAAAGATTTTTGATACCCTGGGCAGAGTGTGGCCATTGAAAACTGGGGCATGTCATGCAGGAGAGAGGCCGCTGGCCAATGAACGCTTCCTCATCAGACTGATGAGAGCGCTCATTGGCTGCTGTGTTTGTCCTCCTGCAGGGACTTACAGGGGGTCTTCTGTCTCCTGCTGTTCCTTTCCCAGCAGCATTTCCTCAAAGAGTAGAGGGTGGGGGAGGAGAGTCCACAGCATCGGACCGCACGCAGGGGCAGGAAGCTGAAATCAGTCCTGTCTGCTGTGTCCCCTCCTCCACAGTGCGTTCTGCAGCCCTCTCCAGAAGACCCTGATATCATAAAAGATTAGTATATGAGTGCATGTATATGTGTGCAGGGCTGGCACCAAGAATTTCAGGCCCCATACTGGCAAAAACTTTTTAGGCACCCTGGAGACTCCACCTCCACTCCTCGAACCTTCCACAGTCACACAGGCCACTCTTGGAAAAACTCCAGTTCTGCACCACATCCTTATCAATCACACATTAAGTGTATGTGCCCACGCTCAGGAGGCGCCTGCAGCCCCGAAGCTGCGGGATAGCCGTGCGGTTTCTGCCCTCATTTTATGCAATTGAGTGGTGCAAATTTTTTTTTTTGTACATGTGGAGTTTCCTCATAGAAGTTAGACTGTGGAGAAAGTCCACATGTGGACCCGCAAGAGAAATTGACATGATGCGGGTCTGAAAGATGCGACGCATGCCAGTTTTCGTGGGTGATCCATTGGTGCACAGAGTCGCATAGTGGACATGGGATTTCTAGAAATCCTATCCACTATGCTGTAACACCTGGCCGCTGCAGGTTTGTTGCTGCATAAGCTGCAGTGTCAAACCCGCAACAGCTCCTGACCATGTGCACATACCCTAACAGTTCCCATAGAACACCAGTTCACATACAGTGCCTTATGAAAGTATTTGGCCCCCTTGAACTTTTCTACGATTTGCAACATTTCTGGCTTCAAACATAAAGATATAAAATTCTACTTTTTTTCGGAAGAATCAACAAGTGGGACAAAAATTATTGGATATTTTAAACTTTTTAAAAAATTAAAAAAGTGGGGCATGCAATATTATTCGGCCCCTATACTTTCAGTGCAGCAAACTCACTCCAGAAGTTCAGTGAGGATCTCTGAATGATCCAATGTTGTCCTAAATGACTGATAATGATAAATAGAATCCATCTTGTGTAATGAAGTCTCCGTATAAATGCATCTGCTCTGTGATAGTCTCAGGGTTCAGAGAGCATCATGAAGACCAAGGAACACACCAGGCAGGTCCGAGATACTGTTGTGGCGAAGTTTAAAGCCGGATTTGGATACAAAAAGATTTCCCAAGTTTTAAACGTCTCAAGCACTGTGCAAGCGATCATATTGAAATGGAAGGAGTATCAGACCACTGCAAATCTACCAAGACCCGGCCGTCCCACTAAACTTTCATCTCGAACAAGGAGAAGACTGATCAGAGATGCAGCCAAAAGGCCCATGATCACTCTGGATGAACTGCAGAGATCTACAGCTGAGGTGGGAGAGTCTGTCCATAGGACAACAATCAGTCGTAAACTGCACAAATCTGGCCTTTATGGAAGAGTGGCAAAAATAAAGCCATTTCTCAAAGATATCCATGAAAAGTCTCGTTTGAAGCTTGTCACAAGCCACCTGGGAGACACACCAAACATGTGGAATAAGGTGCTCTGGTCAGATGAAACCAAAATCAAACTTTTTGGCCACAATGCAAAACGATATGTTTGGCGTAAAAGCAACACAGCTCATCACCCTCAAAACACCATCCTCACTCTCAAACATGGTGGTGGCAGGATCATGGTTTGGGCCTGCTTTTCTTCATCAGGGACAGGGAAGATGGTTTAAATTGATGGGAAGATGGACGGAGCCAAATACAGGACCATTCTGGAAGAAAACCTGTTGGAGTCTGCAAAAGACCTGAGACTGGGAAGGATATTTATCCCAAACATAAAGCAAAATCTACAATGGAATGGTTCAAAAATAAACGTATCTAGGTGTTAGAATGGCCAAGTCAAAGTCCAGACCTGAATCCAATCGAGAATCTGTGGAAAGAGCTGAAAACTGCTCTTCATAAACGCCCTCCATCCAACCTCAATGAGCTCGAGCTGATTTGCAAGGAAGAATGGGCAAGAATTTCAGCCTCTCGATGTGCAAAACTGATAGAGACATACCCCAAGCGACTTGCAGCTGTAATCGCAGCAAAAGGTGGCACTACAAAGTATTAACTCAAAGAGGCCGAATAATATTTCACGCCCCACTTTTCAGTTTTTAATTTTTTTAAAAAGTTTAAAATATCCAATAAATTTCGTTCCACTTCACGATTGTGTCCCACTTGTTGATTCTTCCCCCAAAAATTAGAATTTTATATCTTTATGTTTGAAGCCAGAAATGTGGCAAAAGGTAGAAAAGTTCAAGGGGGCCAAATACTTTCACAAGGCACTGTACATAGCAGCAGCTTTTGTTTTGGCCAAAAGATTTTGTAAGCTGCCGCCACGACAAGGTAGACGCTTCTGGCAGGGCCCTACTCTACTCTAACCTATTAAACATTTCTTAAAATATCCAGTACTCTATCTAGGTATATTTTTCTTTATTTTTCTTTAAGGGAAAGTGTCGCATACATTTTTTCAAATAATATCACATACAAAGGGACAAAAACCGTCACACCGTGGCCGGACCACATATTACCACCACATGGTGACTGAACACCACATACAAGGAAGAAATGCCACCACACCATGACCAGACCACATATTACTACATACAAGTAATACTATATACAAGGAACATAGAATTAAACCTCATACTCTTGTTCATGCATATTTGTATCCCACCCTGTATATAAACTGTTTATTGCAGGAAATTTGTGTGAAAACCACCGATGTTAGGAAATCCACCCGCATCTGATCTGGTGCAAAGCATAATATCCTGGAAAAGGATCATAGAGCCGCAGATATACCGAGCATTATCAATCATCAACGGGAGGCAAATAGATGCATCATTGTAAAACAGACGAAAACAAGTATGTACAAAACACTGGTGAGATTACTGTAGAACATTGCAATGGTGAATCAGATTAGATGGAGCATACAAATCCATGCTATCCAGGAGTTGGATGTATAACAGATCAATTGCAATGGGATATGTCTGCATAGTCTGATGCAAAACTTGATCGTGAGGCTATAGGTATAGCAAGCATTTCTATCTGTATCAATGAAAAACAGATTGTCATGGAAATATTGAAAATCTTTTCTTCTCCCCTGTCATAGATATTAAGTCTCTCTCCCAGACTCCTCTTCCCTCCTCCGCTATAGTAATTGTCCACGGGAGAAGAGCTGATACTTTGGCCAGTTGCCTCTATACAAATCAACACACACATGAGAAGGGCCTTGTAAGCAAATGCTGGCCCAAAAGTTGCTACCAAACCCAATTAACACAGGCTTGTGATAGATTTACAGCTAACTGAGAAGGTTGTATTCCCAGTGCTTCAAAGGGAATGTAACAAAGGCCTGCAGACGGCCCAAAGCCAATATGGAATAACTAAAGTTCCATATGTCCGATAATAATGGGGCCTATATTTTGGTCAGCTAAGGAATAATATGGATATTTTCCTGTCTCTGTAAGCCTCTCTGGGGAGCTGTGCCGCAAAAGTAACAAAATAGCAGACGGCAGCTATACCGTGTGTGGTCTCTGGAGAAAGGTAAAATCATAACAGAACATATGGAGTCAGTTTTGGGCCTCTACGATCAACCCACGATAAGTTATCGCAAAAACCAGATATGTAACAAGAATATAAAGGCTGGAGACTAGCCCCTGTGATGTCATCATAGGGGGTATGTGGGCAGGTCTCCCCTTAGGCATAAAATAATCCACAGAGGATAGATCAGCACTTATGTTGGAAGTTACATATTTTGTGTAGCACGGGTCACATTCGCTGAACAGGATTGGAGTGCTTCCCTCCAACTATACTGAGTCGCCCCTGCGAACTGTATAGAGTAAGTTGAGAATTGGAAGACAACAGTAATGTGTTGCCTGACAAAGGTTTTCTATAGAGTGTCGTGTCCGCTTTATGAGATGTTACTATCCCTGTCAAGAAAATATCCAGAAATGGAGTGGAAATCAAAGGTTCACTGACAGTTAAATTTAAATTTAAGGAATAAGAATTCAAATACAAAACAAATTGTGACACTAACTGGGGGTCACCTCTCCATACCAAAAGTACATCATCAACATATCTACCAAACCAAAAAATGTGCTCAAGAAATGGATTGTCATCAGAAAAAATGTAAATTTCTTCCCACCACAACATGTACAGAATAGCCAAAGATGGTGAGAATTTGGAGTCCATGGGGGGGCTCCAAGTACTTGTAAATAATATTTAGAATCAAACATAAAATTGTTGTGGGACAACAAATATTTTATGTTATAATGAACCTTTTTAAATTCACAGAATATCTACTATATTTATTTAAATGGTGTTGAACGGCAATGATGGCCAATGCGTGAGGGATGGAGGAATACAGGTTGACAACATTGCTGGTGACAAACCTATATTCTTCCTGCCACACGAACCTGTCAAAAACCCTCAGGACAGACGTAGTATCTTTCACATAGCCTGGTGTTTGAATAACCAGAGGATACAAATGTTCACCAGCCATTGGTTTAAATTCTCATTCAATGAACCCATACCCAAGATAATAGGGTGAGGGGGGAGATACCCTTGTGTGTTTTGGGGAGCCCATGAAAAATGGGTAAAATGGGATAATCAGGTAACAGTCAGCGCTGAATTTTGTTATTAAACACCGACAAATAAATGCCTTCCTCCAGAATAGTGGACAACATTGTTTTACACAAATTGGTAGGATTCATAGAGACCACCGGAGCAGATTTCCAATATCAACAGTTCTAATAGCACATACTCCGGGGCATCAAAACATTGTGTCCATACATAATACTGATCTCACACATTTTTCTTTCTTTGGTCTTGTATAAGTTAATTATTCTGTAAGGGGTGGAAACAGACAGAAACACCTTAATATGCGTGAAGCCTTCTGGATCTGACGTGTAAATACTAAATACCCTTCGGGTAATGAATTTCCGCAATGACCTGTTTTACATCTATTGATGAAATTCATACTGGTTTATTCCCAGCAGACATCTATATGGTGACATTCCAGGTTTTCTGAATTTATTTTGTGTTTTTCCGGTTATTATTTGCCGGTGTACTTATTTTCCTTTCTGTATATTGCGCTATCATCGCTGATTCATCTTCGCAGAACGCACATAAATGATGCAAATATCTTATAGATTTTTCAGCAATGACAGAGTATTTCCATTCAATGTTCTGCAGCTTATTTATCTTCCATTTCTCATATATTTATTTTTGTCAGTTTTTTCGCAATATAATCCAATGATTTGTTTTTCGTTGATACAGATAGAAATTCCCGCTACATCCACAGCTTCACGATTCAGTTCTGCATCAGATATTTGTTTTTGTGAGTTTTATTATAATGTAATTACCTGTTTTTCGTTGATACAGATAGAAATGCTTGCTCCATCTATAGCCTCACGATTAGGTTCTCCATCAGACTCTATGCAGACGTCTCCCATTGCCATTGATCTGTTATACATCCAGCTCTTGGATATCATGGATTTGTACGCTCCATCTAATCTGATTCGCCATTACAATGCTCCACAGTAATCTGATTCGCCATTACAATGCTCCACAATAATCTGATTCGCCATTACAATGCTCCACAGTAATCTGATTCGCCATTACAATGCTCCACAGTAATCTGATTCGCCATTACAATGCTCCACAGTAATCTGATTCGCCATTACAATGCTCCACAGTAATCTGATTCGCCATTACAATGCTCCACAGTAATCTCACCAGTGTTCTGTACTTGTTCTTGTCTGTTTTACAATGATGCATCTATTTGCCTCCCGTTGATATGACAGATAATGCTCGGTATATCTGCGGCTCTATGATCCTTTGCCAGGATATTATACTTTGCACCAGATCAGATGCGGGTGGATTTCCTTGTAAATCTTCTACTATGTAATCAGTTTTGATTTGCATATTTTTTTCCCCTTTATATGTTCATTGTTATAGGTTATAGTTTCTCCATATTGGTTATTGTGCATATTATTTTATATTATATTTTTACGTGTCAGATCGATAAGAACAATATTTCTATTCACAATTTAGACACTGATGCGTTTTCTCTGTTTATTGGACATTGTTATTGCGATGCTCTATACTGAATCTATCATCCATCTCATACATACATGTTCCTGTCCCTCTATTATCAGTATATCCTCCCACCTTCCGTTGCTATAGTTGATGGCATTTGCGATGTTCTGACCCTGTGATCTCACACCTGTACACTTAATCCCGGTGTTGTGTTCCTATATGGGATAATCCCCTGGCAACTAACAATGGTGGTCTTCACACAAATGTCCTGCAATAAACAGTTTATATACAGAGGGGGATACGGATATGCATCAATAAGAGTATGAGGTCTAATTCTATCTTATTTTTCACCATCATGGTGTTTTGCATTTCTGGCTTGTTGTGTGACGCTTGCAATGATCATCTTGTCTGTATTTGATCTCGTTGCCTTCAATGTGAACTGTGGCCGGGATTTTCTTCACACCTTTTGCATGTCTAATTGATTTCTCATTTCGTGTCATGTGTCTCCATTGTGCCTGTATATATATATATATGACTTCATTGTCCTTTTCTCATCTGCTATAACTAAGGACACAACCCTAGTGTAACGGGTCCGGGAGGCGGAACCTCTGAGCTACTATACAAGGGGGCGGCCCTTGTAAGGGAGCGGGTGGCAGTCTCTAGGTAAGGGGTAGGTACGACCTGTGATGGCAGATGGTAGATGTGTGCTCCCAGGTGAGCAAGCGAGAGTCTCTGGAATAGCAGGTGGTCACGGCACGTGACGGCGGAACCTCCGGGCTGGCAGGCAGGTAGGTAACGGAGAAGCGCTCCCAGGTGAGCGGGCAAGAGTCTCTGGAATAGCTGGTGGTCACCGCACGTGACAACGGGACCTCCGGGCTGGCAAGCAGGCAGGTAACGGAGATGCGCTCCCAGGTGAGCGGGCAAGAGTCTCTGAGATAGCTGGTGGTCACAGCACGTGACAACGGAGCCTCCGGGCTGGCAAGCAGGCAGATAACGGAGAAGCGCTCCCAGGTGAGCGGGCAAGCTGGTCCATAGACAGACTGACCGGAGTAGTAAGGCAGACCGTCGGACCTCAGGCAAGCAGGCAGGTAACTGGTATGCGCTCCCAGGTGAGCGGGCAGGCTGGTCCTTTAGACAGACTGACAGGAGTAGTAAGGCAGACCGTCGGACCTCAGACTGGCAGACAGGTAACAAGTATTCAGGCAGGAATCAGGCAGGTAACTAGCAGGAAACTGGCAGGAAACTGGCAGGTAACTGGCAGGTAACTGGCAACGGGACCTGAGGGCTGAAGCACAGGTGAGACACAGGTGCAAACAACATTGCTCGGGCACCTCCATTTTGGAGGAGGTGCCTTATATATGATGAAGTCCTCCGGCCATTGGCCGGGGACTCCTTAGGACGGCGCGCGCGGCCCCTTGAAGAGGAGGGGAGCGCGCGCGCGCGCGCCCTAAGCACAGGGGCCGGGAAGGAGCGCGCGCTGAGAGCAGAGCGGGAGGAGGACGCCGGGAAGGAGCGCGCGCTGACAGCAGAGCGGGGAGAGGACGCCGGGCACGGAGCAGAGCGGTGAGGGGAGCAGCGTCCCTGCCTAGCAGAGGGCAGGGACGCCAGCGCTACAGTACCCCCCCCTTTAGGCCCCCCCTTTTTTAGGCCAGACAGAAATTTAGCTAGGATGAGAGGGGCATGGATGTTCTCCCGGGGCTCCCACGTTCTCTCCTCAGGACCAAACCCCTTCCAATCTACCAGAAAAAAGGTCTTTCCTCTTACCCTTTTGGTGGCAAGAATGTTCTCTACCTCAAACTCGTCCTCAGCAGAAACCGGAGCAGGAGGCGTACCTGTAGACTTGGAAAAAGAGTTAAGCACCACAGGTTTGAGGAGAGACACATGGAAGGAGTTAGGGATCCGTAAGTTGGCCGGGAGTTTCAATTTATAGGCCACCGGGTTGATCTGACTGATGACCTCCAGTGGGCCGATGAACCGAGGCCCTAACTTATAGGAAGGGATCTTGAGCCGGACATATTTGGACGAGAGCCAGACTTTATCCCCAGGGCGGAATTGAGGAGGGTCCAGACGTTTTTTGTCAGCGTGTCTTTTCATACGCTCGGATGACAGAAGGAGTGCGGACCGGGTACTCTCCCATATGGAGGAAAATTTGTTAACAAGAGATTCCGCAGCCGGATTGTCCGCCGAGGTGGAGACGGGAAACGGGATCCGAGGATGCTGACCGTAGACTACAAAAAACGGGGATTTGGAGGAAGACTCGCTCTCGTGATTGTTGTACGAGAATTCGGCCCATGGCAGGAGATCCACCCAGTCAGAATGGTGGGCATTAACGAAGTGCCGAAGGTAACTGGTCAGGTTCTGATTGATCCGCTCCACTTGACCATTAGACTGTGGGTGGTAAGCGGAGGAGAAGTCCAGGGTGACGTCCAGCAATTTACAAGTGGCTCTCCAGAAACGGGAAGTGAACTGTACCCCACGATCCGACACGATGTGACGGGGCAGGCCATGAAGACGGAAGATGTGGCGGATAAAGTCTTTAGCCAGCTCGGGTGCAGACGGAAGACCTGGCAGTGGAATGAAGTGAGCCATCTTGGAGAAGCGGTCAGCGACCACCCAAATGACCGTACAACCGGCAGAGACGGGTAGATCAGTAATGAAGTCCATCGCTATATGCTGCCAGGGGGCAGCAGGTACTGGCAGAGGTAGGAGGCGGCCGGCCGGCAGGTGTCTCGGAACTTTGTTGCGGGCGCAGGACACACAGGCAGAAACAAAGTCTATTACATCCTTGTGCAGGTTAGGCCACCAGTAGTGCCGGGTAATAAGCTGGAGGGTCTTTTTCTGACCGGCGTGGCCAGCTAGTTTAGACGAATGACCCCAGTGTAGGATCTTCTCCCGATCAGGTACTGGTACGAACGTCTTACCAGGAGGAAGACGATTTAGACTCACGGGAGCCACCTGCATTACTCTGGCGGGATCGATGATATGTTTCGGATCCTCCTCGAGATCAGACACCAGAAAGGACCGAGACAAGGCGTCCGCCTTGACGTTTTTGTCAGCCGGGCGAAAATGAAGGACAAAATCAAAACGAGCAAAAAACAAGGACCACCGGGCTTGGCGCGGGTTAAGTCTCTGGGCATGCTGGAGGTAAGCCAAGTTCTTGTGGTCAGTGTAAATTATTACCGGGTGAAGAGCCCCCTCGAGCAGGTAACGCCACTCCTCCAATGCCAGTTTGATGGCCAATAACTCTCGGTCTCCTATGGAATAGTTGCGCTCAGAGGAGGAGAAGAGTTTAGAGAAGAAGCCACAAGTTACCATCCTCCCGGAAGATGATTTTTGAGTAAGTACCGCTCCGGCTCCAGAGGAGGAGGCGTCAACTTCCAGGAAGAACTGTTTGTTGCCATCTGGGCGATGCAGCACCGGGGCGGAAGAGAAGGCCTGTTTAAGGGAAAGAAAGGCCTCCTCTGCTTCGGGTGGCCACTCTTTGGGATTAGTACCTTTACGGGTGAGCGCAGAAATTGGGGCCGTCCGGGAAGAGAAGTGTGGTATGAAGAGGCGGTAGTAGTTGGCGAAGCCCAGGAATCGCTGAATGGCCTTCAACCCCTCCGGTCGGGGCCATTTCTCGATGGCAGACAGTTTCTCAGGATCCATTTGTAGGCCGGTCTGAGAGATAATGTAGCCCAGAAACGGAAGCGAGGTCTGCTCAAAGAGGCACTTCTCAAATTTAGCGTAGAGATGGTTCTGCCTTAGCCTGAGCAGGACCTGACGAACGTCCCTCCGGTGAGTCTGGAGATCCGGAGAGAAGACCAAGATGTCGTCCAGGTACACCACTACGCAGGAGTAGAGAAGGTCCCGGAAGATGTCATTGACCAACTCTTGAAAGACGGCAGGAGCGTTACAGAGACCAAAGGGCATTACCAGGTATTCATAGTGGCCGTCCCGGGTGTTGAATGCCGTCTTCCATTCATCCCCCTGACGAATACGAACCAGGTTGTACGCCCCACGAAGGTCCAGTTTGGTGAAGATCCTAGCCCCCCTCAGGCGATCAAATAATTCTGGAATGAGCGGAAGGGGGTACTTATTCTTCACCGTGATCAGGTTTAGGCCTCTATAGTCTATACAGGGACGGAGAGAGCCGTCCTTTTTGACGAAAAAGAAGCCTGCTCCCGCCGGGGAGGTAGATTTCCGGATGAATCCTCTGGCCAGATTCTCCTCAATATATTCGGACATTGACCGGGTCTCAGCAGCGGATAAAGGATAGATACGCCCACGGGGAGGAGTAGTACCGGGTAGCAGATCGATGGGACAGTCGTATGGTCTATGTGGTGGTAATGTCTCTGCCTCCTTTTTATTAAAGACATCTGCATAAGACCAATAAGGAATCGGAAGTCCAGGTAGATTAGCTGGGGTAGGAGAGGGACGGACGGGATGGACGGGAACCAGGCAGGTTTTATGACAGTCTTGTCCCCAGCGAAGGACCTCTCCGGTTTGCCAGTCTAGCACGGGTGCATGTCTCTGGAGCCAGGGCAGACCTAGCAAGAGGGCGTGAGAGAGTCCAGGCAGAACATGAAAGGAGATACTTTCAGAATGCAGCATTCCCACCTGCAGGGTAATGGATTCGGTGATGAGTTGAATGGGGCGAGGTAAGAGGCCCCCATCCACGGCAGCGACAGACAAGGGTACAGCCAGAGGTTTGGTGGGGATGCGGTATTTCTCAACCAGGGACTGTGAAATAAGGTTCCCGGCTGCTCCAGAGTCAAGTTGGGCTAGTTCGAAATAACGGTTCTCCCCGTAGATGATCGAAACTGACAACAGCAGGGATGGAGAGGATTTATTCTTGTCTAGGTGGACCTCTCTGAGCGAACCTAGACACAGGCGTTTCCCGACCTCTCCGGGCAGGCACGGATCCGGTGCTCCTTACTGCCACAGTAGAAGCAGCTCCCCTCGGCACGGCGTAAGTCCTGACGGGTCTTGACCATCTTGGTCTGGTCGACCTGCATAGGCTCAGGAGAGTGTACCTGGGGAGAGATGGAGGGAATGACGGGTTTCTGGAAAGTAGGAGCTAAACGTGGAATCCTTCTCTCACGGGTGACCTCTTTGGCACGCTCCTGGAACCGTAGGTCAATCCGGGTGGCAAGGGTTATTAGATCATCGAGAGAGGTAGGAATGTCCCGACCAGCAAGTTCATCTTTAATACGACCGGACAGACCCTCCCAGAAGACGGATACCAGAGCGTCGTTATCCCAGGCCAGCTCCGAGGCAAGGGTGCGGAACCGTATGGCATATTGGCCCACGGTGAGACCCTCCTGACGGAGGCGTAGCAGAGAGGATGCGGATGAGGTCTTCCGTCCGGGTTCGTCGAAGACTTTCCGGAAAGCCGAGAGAAAGGCAGGCAAGTTGGACACCAGGGGGTCTCCTCTCTCCCATAGAGGATTTAGCCAGGCCAGGGCCTCCCCGGTGAGATGGGACATGATAAAGGCAATTTTGGCCCGGTCGGAATTAAACTGATGGGACAAAAGTTCAAAGTGCAGGGTGCACTGATTTATGAAGCCCCAAGCCAGGACGGGGTCGCCTCCGAAGCGAGGAGGTGCAGAAAGCCGGGGTCCGGGGTAGGATACCATAGTATTAGTGGGCAGCGGAGCTGCCGGATTGCAAGATATGGCACTGGCGGAGGTTGTTGGTGGATCAGACAGAGTGTTCAGGCGAGTATTAACATTCCGCAGGTGACCCAGGATGGCCTCCTGTTGGGACCTCTGACGGGACAGTTCAAGACAGAGGTCCGAGAGCGAGGGAGCTTGGGTGCCACCGGGTTCCATGGCCCGAGCAAACTGTAACGGGTCCGGGAGGCGGAACCTCTGAGCTACTATACAAGGGGGCGGCCCTTGTAAGGGAGCGGGTGGCAGTCTCTAGGTAAGGGGTAGGTACGACCTGTGATGGCAGATGGTAGATGTGTGCTCCCAGGTGAGCAAGCGAGAGTCTCTGGAATAGCAGGTGGTCACGGCACGTGACGGCGGAACCTCCGGGCTGGCAGGCAGGTAGGTAACGGAGAAGCGCTCCCAGGTGAGCGGGCAAGAGTCTCTGGAATAGCTGGTGGTCACCGCACGTGACAACGGGACCTCCGGGCTGGCAAGCAGGCAGGTAACGGAGATGCGCTCCCAGGTGAGCGGGCAAGAGTCTCTGAGATAGCTGGTGGTCACAGCACGTGACAACGGAGCCTCCGGGCTGGCAAGCAGGCAGATAACGGAGAAGCGCTCCCAGGTGAGCGGGCAAGCTGGTCCATAGACAGACTGACCGGAGTAGTAAGGCAGACCGTCGGACCTCAGGCAAGCAGGCAGGTAACTGGTATGCGCTCCCAGGTGAGCGGGCAGGCTGGTCCTTTAGACAGACTGACAGGAGTAGTAAGGCAGACCGTCGGACCTCAGACTGGCAGACAGGTAACAAGTATTCAGGCAGGAATCAGGCAGGTAACTAGCAGGAAACTGGCAGGAAACTGGCAGGTAACTGGCAGGTAACTGGCAACGGGACCTGAGGGCTGAAGCACAGGTGAGACACAGGTGCAAACAACATTGCTCGGGCACCTCCATTTTGGAGGAGGTGCCTTATATATGATGAAGTCCTCCGGCCATTGGCCGGGGACTCCTTAGGACGGCGCGCGCGGCCCCTTTAAGAGGAGGGGAGCGCGCGCCCTAAGCACAGGGGCCGGGAAGGAGCGCGCGCTGAGAGCAGAGCGGGAGGAGGACGCCGGGAAGGAGCGCGCGCTGACAGCAGAGCGGGGAGAGGACGCCGGGCACGGAGCAGAGCGGTGAGGGGAGCAGCGTCCCTGCCTAGCAGAGGGCAGGGACGCCAGCGCTACACCTAGCGCCAGAAGCGCATAAGAATTTTACATTTTTTTTTTTTTTTTTAAATGATCCAATACATTTTTTTCATATTTTAC
This sequence comes from Phyllobates terribilis, assembly GCF_046119375.1. Taxonomy (NCBI): domain Eukaryota; kingdom Metazoa; phylum Chordata; class Amphibia; order Anura; family Dendrobatidae; genus Phyllobates; species Phyllobates terribilis. Next base: position 2,922,012 of record NW_027362880.1, on the reverse strand, counting down.
CTGTTGGAGTGCTGATTTTCTCCTTTTCGTTTTCTTCATATGTCTGTGCTCACCAGCCGGACCGGCACCCTTCAGTGGACTATCTTCACCCTGTTTGGATTCTGCGTTGCAGCTCCCTAACCCTCCCTCCTGTTTCTTCACAATATTGTAACACGTATCCTAGGCCTCGATGTTCCCCATACAAACTTGCTGTTAGAATTGTTGAGACGGGAGAAAAAGGTCTGAGGAACGCAGACCGGAACGGACTGAAATATATAAAGAAGATCTGGTAAAATGTCCATTTTGATCACACTAATACAACCAGACCAGGACAAGGGTTTCAAGTTATAATTCATTCGATTTTTAACCATTTGTTCAAGGATGGGGGATATAATTTAAAATATACAGATCATCCAAGTTCCCCAGAATTTGTATACCCAGGTACTTAATTGTGTCTTTCTGCCACTTAAAGGGGAAATTAGAAATTAGTTATTGTGTCAGTTCAGGGTTAAAAGTTATGTTCATGGCCTCTGTTTTAGAGTAGTTGACTTTAAAATTGCTTACATGGCCGAGTTATAATTCCTTTATTACAGAGAGAAATGAGATCACTGGGTTTGAAACATAGAGCAACAGCTCATCTGCGCATAGAGCTAGTTTATAGTGATGTGAGTCTATAGTAACTCCACTAATATCTGGATTTGTATGTAATGCTACCGCGAAATGTTCCATCACCAATGTGTATATGAGAGGTGATAAGGGACAATCTTGTCTCGTCCCCTTTTTAATAGAAAATGTGTCAGATAGTAGGCCGTTTACCCTATCGCTTTAGGGTCAGTGTAGAAGGATAGAATTTTAGATAACAAGAAAGAGTCCAACCTAATTTGTGGTAGGGTGCTCTTCAAGAAAGACCAATGCACTGTGTTGAACGCTTCTTTAGTGTAGGCAGAAACAAGGCACATTGGGAGCCCCTGTTTATTGCATGTGAAATTAACAATGTTTTATTTGTATTATCACGAGCTTCTCTGCCCTGATCGTTGCTAACAATTGAGGGTAGACAGTGGGAGAGCCGTGTTGTAATCACTTTAGAGAATATTTTGACGTCTACATTATTTAATGATATTGGAAGAATATTAGGGCAGGCATTTAGTTCTTTTCCAGGCTTTGATGAAACCATTATATGAGCCTTAAGTGATTGGGGGGCAAAACGGGGAGTCTTCTGAGATATTATTGAGCACTTTGGCTAAAAATGGTAATAACAGAGGTGCAAACATGTTACAAAATCTATTATTGAATCCATCTGGCCCAGGGCTCTTCCCGATAGGGAATGATTTATTGGCCTCTCATATCTCCTGTTCAGTGAAAGCTTAGTCTAGTATCTCCTGCTCAGGGGTCTGTAAGGAAGGAACGGCAGTGTCCTTAATATATTTATAAATTTTTGTTTCAAGAATATTAGGTGGCATGTCGTGGTATTGTCCATGAATATTATATAGCGAGCTACAATGGCAACAAAATGCTTCCGCTATGTCAGTGGGGCTATGAATTTATAGTCTTGGTGATCCTTTTATTTTGGATACGTATGTCCTTTGCATTGCAGGATGTAACCTCCTTGTCAATGAGAGACCACATTTATCTGTGAATTCATACGAGAACCTTCACATGTGATCTTGGCATTTTGTATACGTTTGATCTAGTAAAGACCTTCCCTCATTTCTTTTTTTCAATCAGATCATTTTTATTTAACAAAACAAAGAAAGACCAACATTTTCTTTTTTTTTAAATAAACTTTGTGACAAAAAAAATAAAAAGAAAGAAAAACCAGTAACAATACAAGAAACGGTTTACAATGATATAAATCCCAATATCGCTCTATAGTACAATGTTTTGGAATAGTAATTTTACATTTGTACATAAATATCTGAATACTTCCTGACGGCTTATTTTTTTCCCTATTGGGACATCAAAAGAAAAAGAATATATCTAAGAAGGGGCAATTGTGTGGACTGAGACAATTATTATTAGCTGACACCTTAGGTATAAGGATATAAATTCCTGGTTTACTATAAGGAAATGTACAAATGGTCCAGTATAGTATTTCTGAGAAGGTTTTCTGAAGCAATACCTGGGGTAATTAACCATTGCTCCCATATGTGTATAGATTTCTTGAGAGCGTTCCTTTAATATAAGATCCCCTTTCCAAGCATAGAGTGTTATTTATCCTGGATTTTAGTTCTGTTATCGTTGGGGGAGAATTGTCTATCCAATGTAGTGCCAACAACTTTCTGGCTTGGAATAATATTCTTGAGGTAGCTATTGCTATATGGGAGTCTGGGTCTACATCTTCTCCCAGGAGTCCCAGGATACAGATTTTAGGTTCCAACTGAAGTTGTATCCCAAATACAGATAGTACAAGAGCGATCACCCCATTCCAGTAGTCGCCAATATTTACACATTCCCACATCATATGTATCAGGTGGGCGTCATTTTGATCACATCTAAGACATGCGTCATCCTTTTGTATTTCAATTTTAAATAAAATACTTGGGGATCTATATACCCTATGAATCAGAAGAATTCGGGACAATCTTTGTGACTCCGACAATGAAAGTTTCGGTGTCATTTCAGTATTTTCCCCCATTGCTCCTCAGATAAGGGACCCACATCCTCCTCCCATTTTGTCTTAACTATCAAAGGATATTTATCCAACTATAGGGCCAGTAACTGCCTATAAATAAGGGATATTAGACCTTTTGTATCCACTGCTGTAGCAATGGTACAGTTCTGCTCAAAAGTTTACATACCCCAGCAGAATTAACATCCTCACCTGTGACCTGTTTGCTTGTAATCAGTGTGTGTGCACTGACATTTCTGGATTGTGAGTCATGGGGAAAGCAAAAGAATTTTCAACGGATCTATGGAAAAAGGTAGTTGAACTGTATAACACAGCAAAGGTAGACGAACAAAGATTTCAGCCACAACGGCAAGGAAAATTGTTCTGGATGCAAAGAAAAACCCACAAATAACATCATCTGAAATTCAGGACTCTCTGAAAACTAGCGGTGTGGCTGTTTCAAGATGCACAATAAGGAGGCACGTGAAGAAAAATGGGCTGCATGGATGAGTCGTCAGAAGAAAGCCATTACTGCGCAAATGCCACAAAGTATCTCACCTAGAATACGCCAAAGAAGCCTCAAAACTTCTGGAACAAGGCAATTTGGAGTGATGAGACCAAAATTTAACTTTTTGGCCACAACCATAAACGTTACATTTGGAGAGAGGTCAACAAGGCCTATGATGAAAGGAACACCTTTCCTACTGTAAAGCACAGAGGTGGATCGCTGATGTTTTGGGGATGTGTGAACTACAAAGGCACAGGAAACTTGGTAAAAGTTGAAGGAAAGATTAATGCAGCACGTTATCAGCAAATACTGAAGATAAATTTTCACTCATCAGCCCGGAAGCTGCACATGGGATGTACTTGGACGTTTCAACATGACAACCATCCAAAACACAAGGCCAAGTCGACCTGTCATTGGCTACAGCAGAACAAAGTGAAGGTTCTGGAGTGGCCATATCAGTCTACTGACCTCAATATCATTGAGTCACTCTGGGGAGATCTCAAGCGCGCAATTCATGCTAGACAGCCCAAGAATTTACAGGAACTGCAGGCTTTTTGCCAAGAAGAATGGGCAGCTTTACCATCTGAGGAAATAAAAAACCTCATCCACAACTACCACAAAAGACTTCAAGCTGTCATTGATGTTAAAGGGGGCAATACACGGTATTAAGAACTGGGGTATGTGAACTTTTGATCAGGGTCATTTGGATGTTTTTGGTTGTCATTAAGATTTAAAAAAGAGAAAACACAGTAGTTTGACAATAAATGGCTTCATCCAACCAATAGCCATGAGTGGAGAAAAAGTTTTTTTGTTATCATTCATATTCTCTGAGACAAGGCCAAGAAAGCAAAAATTCTGCCGGGGTATGTAAACTTTTGTGCACAACTGTATCTAATTATATGCTTAAAGAAATAAGTAATCATCTGAAAACTGTCTCTCTCATCAAGGAAGACTAGATTCATTTCAGGAGCTCATATGATTGGCAGGTTCCTTTTCCATCTGGCTGCATCACCATCAAGTTCCTGATCCACTGAACGCCTTCTGCGACGTGCTGGAACTCTCTGTGGCAATGGTGGAGCAGGTGGCCAGTCAGATATATGGAATGTCCAGGACATCACAAATAGGTCTCATGTTGCTTGGATCTTTGAAAATTTACAGCTAGAATGGGTAGCCCCAGGAGTACATCAGGCCATTTTCCCAGAGGGCATCAAGTAGTGGTTTCAATACCCTTCTTTTAGCAAGTGTCATTCAGGATAGATATGTGAGCAATTATATGCGTTTTCCATTGAAATCACCAGGACCCAACTCCTCTGCTTTCCTCACAACGGCCTCTTTTACATTGAAAAAATGTATGCGACAGGTAATGTCCCTTGGACGCTCAGGATCTGGGCCATGATTGCCTAATGTACGGTGCGCCTTATAAATCTCCACCTCCTTATCAATAGGATCACCAAGGATATTATTGAATAATGATCGCAGTGTTGGCATAATCGCTTGTGCATTGATGCTTTCAGGTATACCCCTTATCCAGATATTATTGTGATTTTCTTGATCATCAACCATATTAAACAGATGGTTTATTTACTGCCTGTGAAGATCCAGTGTTAGTTTCTGAGCATTTTGATGGCCTCTAACCTGGACGACATTATCCTCTAATCTCTGTACCTTGTCAGTAAGCTGTGACAGGATAGAAGTGAGGGGACGTATTTCAGTATTGGATGTGGTCTCCAGACTCTGAATATATTGCTCCATATCTTCTTTAGTAGGGATAGACGCAATCTGATATACAAATAAGTTATGTTGTTCCCCACATCAGAATAACCTGTGGCTGGGAGGTAAATGTCCCTGTGAAGCAAGCACTGCACAGTGGGGGCTTTGGTGAGCGTACAGGGAGATTTGTGGAGCTGTTTTCTTGTGAGGCCGACATTAAGAGAGAAATTGCTGCAGGACTTACAGGCTGGAGCTGTCTGGCATCATGAGGGTTTAGACTGCTTTTTTTCCATGCTGAGGTGAGGCAGTAATAGCTCCGGAGCAGGAAGATAAGACCTTCCATAAGAAACGCGGCATACCAGGCATGCTGACAGAGGTGGAGGACCTCAGACTAACCTCTGATCTCTTCTTTCTTTCCCATATCGAAAGTCATGTTGGAGGCTGTAAATTGCTTATAATTCCCCCAGGAACACAGTCTGACGAGAGTGCTTTCAATGTGTGCATTCTCTTGGTGCTATGTCCAGGCTATGTCCCTCCTGTTGATGTTCAATACATCCAAAGGCGAGGACAGTGAAGGCGGCGTTGATTGGGCACAGAGCTTGTGTGATGTAACAACTTTATGTGAGCCCCGGGAAAGCAAGTTGTGACACCAATGGAACAGTGCCAGAACGGGAGGTGCGTATGAGTGTTTTTATTTTAACAAGGCCAAACATGAGGAATGAGAAGGAGTTGTCCTAGTAGTGAACAACCCCTTTATGAAGATACAATTTTCGGTTAAAACATTTCCAACATTCTGAACATGAAAAAGATTTCTCCCCAGTATGAGTTCTCTGGTGACCAAGAAGAGATTATTTATTCACAAAACATCTCCCACATTTTGAACATGGAAAAGGCTTCTCAGCTATGTGGGTTCTCTGGTGTTTAACCAAATCGGATTTCTGGTCAAACATTTTCCACATTCTAAGCTGGAAAAAGGGGCTTCTTCTCTGTGTGAGTTCCCTGATGTTTGATAAGACTTGATTTCTCTGTAAAACATTTCCCACATTCTGAACAGGAAAAGGGCTTCTTCCCTGTGTGGGTTCTTAGGTGTATAACAACATTTGATTTCTGGTTAAAACATTTCCCACATTCTGAACAGGAAAAAGGCTTCTTCCCTGTGTGAGTTCTCTGGTGGATAACAAGGTGAGCTTTCTGTTTAAAATATTTCCCACATTCTGAACATGAAAAAGGCTTCTCCCCTGTGTGTATTCTCTGGTGCTTAACAAAATCTGATTTCTGATTAAAACATTTCCCACATTCTGAACAGGAAAAAGGCTTCTCCCCTGTGTGAATTCTCTGGTGGTTAATAAGATGTGCTTTCCGGTTAAAACATTTCCCACATTCTGAACATGAAAATGGCTTCTCCCCTGTGTGAGTTCTCTGGTGAGTAACAAAATCTAATTTCTGATTAAAACACTTCCCACAGTCTGAACAGGAAAATCGCTTCTCCCCTGTGTGAGTATTCTGATGTTTCATAAGACTTGATTTCTCTGTAAAACATTTCCCACATTCTGAACATGAAAAAGGCTTCTCCCCTGTGTGAATTCTCTGGTGGTTATTAAGATGCGCTTTCCGGTTAAAACATTTCCCACATTCTGAACATGAAAATGGCTTCTCCCCTGTGTGAGTTCTCTGGTGAGTAACAAAATCTAATTTCTGATTAAAACATTTCCCACAATCTGAACAGGAAAATGGCTTCTCCCCTGTGTGAGTATTCTGATGTTTCATAAAATTTGATTTCTGGTTAAAACATTTCCCACATTCTGAACAGGAAAAAGGCTTCTCCCCTGTGTGAGTTCTCTGGTGGCAATCAAGATGCGCTTTCCGGTTAAAACATTTCCCACATTCTAAACATGAAAAAGGCTTCTCCCCTGTGTGAATTCTCTGGTGAGAAACAAGATCTGATATCTGGTTAAAACATTTCCCACACTTGGAACAAGAAAATCTATTCTCCGCTGTGTGAATTTTTTGATATTTAAGGAAAGATTTTTCGAGGGGAAAACTTTTTCTAGGTTCTGAAAGTGAAAATGGCTTCTTTGCTTTAGAAGCAGTTTGTTTTTTAATGCTTATTTTGTGACTTTGATTTTCCTTAGTAGTCGATAATGAATCAGAAGACAGGATCTGTTTCAAAGGATCAGATGATAGATCTTTGCTGTGAAGGGATGATGTTATATCTGTAGTAATGGCATTCACTTCAGTTGTATCCTGTGGGATCTCGAGATCATCTGATTTAAAAATTGAAGTTGTCAGCTGTCCCTCTGCTCTCCTGGTATAATCATCTGCTAAGAAAAAAAACAATTATTAATTTTAAATAAAATATCTTTAAAATTTATATTTTTGAACATTTCTACAAACACTCCTTAAAATGCATGTTCTTTAAAAAATTACATTATTCACCAAGACAATGACAGTTCATAGTCTAATAAAGGCTCTTGAAAAGCAACATGGCTTCCATAAACCCATCCAGCAATATCCGCTCTCCCAAAGTCAAATCTCCCCCTCGCTTCTGAGCCTTGCAGTGTGACCAAACCATACTCAGCATCCATGTATTTGGAATTACTATTGTGAGAAGAACCCACTTAATTTACGGTGTGTGTCTCCTGGAGCACAATCTGAGCACTATGTGTTGGGTAATAAAATGACACATTTGCAATTTTCACTCTCCAACATGCACTTCTTGATAATTTCCAGAAAGTGGCTGTGGAATCAAAATAGTCACTTTTGCTATAGACTGAAAAGCTCTGGAGAGGGACAGAAGCGCATACAAAATAGGGCAATTCCGCCTGGTTAGGGATAGGTTATAATCGATGATAGCACTAACCTAAGGCTGTTGTGTGTAGGCACAACACCTATAAGAACATAAAAAGCCGCTGCAGCTGCCCCGTGGCTGGAGGAAAGGTTCTTCCAGAGGTATAATGGTAAAAATGGAAGCTGACACGTTTAGGCGGGCTGGGCTCCGGAAATGAAAAGCCTTGGGATTCCAATACGGTTTGTATTAATACCAACACATTTTCTGTCATAAAAACCAAGCCTCTTGGTTTTATACAGGTGCATCTCACTAAATTAGAATATCATCAAAAAGTTAATTTATTTCAGTTCTTCAATACAAAAAGTGAAACTCATAGTATATAGAGTCATTACAAATAGAGTGATCTATTTCAAGTGTTTATTTCTGTTAATGTTGATGACTATGGCTTACAGCCAATGAAAACACAAAAGTCATTATCTCAGTAAATTAGAATACTTTATAGCACCAGCTTGAAAAATGATTTTAAAATCCGAAATGTTGACCTAATGAAATGTATGTTTAGTAAATGCACTCAATACTTGGTTGGGGCTCCTTTTGCATCAATTACTGCATCAATGTGGCGTGGCATGGAGGCAATCAGCCTGTGGCACTGCTGAGGTGTTATGGAAGGCCAGGTGGCTTTGATAACAGACTTCAGCTCGTCTCCATTGTTGGGTCTGGTGTCTCTCGTCTTCCTCTTGACAATACCCCATTGATTCTTTATGGGGTTAAGGTCAGGCGAGTTTGCTGGCCAATCAAGCACCGTGATACTGTTGTTTTTAAACCAGGTATTGGTACTTTTGGCAGTGTGGACAGGTGCCAAGTCCTGCTGGAGAATGAAATTTCCATCTCCAAAAAGCTTGTCTGCAGAGGAAAGCATGAAGTGCTGTAAAATGTCCTGGTAGACGGCTGCGCTGACTTTGGTCTTGATAAAACACATTGAACCTACACCAGCAGAAGAGATGGCTCCCCAACCATCACTGACTTCACACTAGACCTCAAGCAGCTTGGATAGTGGCCTGTCCACTCTTCCTCCAGACTCTAGGATCTTGATTTCCAAAAGAAATGCAAAATTGAGGACTTCTGGTTCCAGCGCTGGTAATGTAGGGAGGATGACTCCTGAGCTCCCGGCACCTCCACAGACCTTACTAAAGTACCGGCTACAAATAGCGGCGATAGGCTCCGTAACCAGGCAAGTCAGGAAGACTGAACGGTGGGGCACGCGTCCCACCTACATGGAATGATATCTACTGCGCAGCAATGCCAAAAACAAGACAGCCCGCGCTTTCAGGGAGGTGTCATGGTGCTGGTACATGCAGACGCTCGCGCCACTGCAGAGGAAAGCAGGCTGGAGACGCACATGAACACTGGCACCGATGCTAACAGAGACACCCAGGTACTGAGATTGGACTATAAGAGACTGGCCTCGGAGGTGGCCTATAAACTATTACCTGAGATATTACATACCTTGAAATAATCAGTGACACAGGCACTGCAGGCAATGCAGGAACAGCTACATGAGGCCACTGAGTAAATAAACAGAATAGAAACAAGGATATCTGCAATAGAGGACGATGCGCACACTGATCAAGAGAGTCTGGCTAGACTTACAAGAGAAAATGTTGTATTGAGAGACTGAATAGACAACCTGAAGAACAGATCCAGAAGGAGTAATCTCGGAATAGTGGGACTGCCAGAGACATTCCCCTATGAAGAGCTGAAAAAACTCTGTGAAATAGACATACCCAAAGCACCGGACATCATAACAGGACGCAAATCTGAAAGGGTGCACCGCATTGGTCCACCAGGAAATATGGAGAAAGGGGACAATAAAAGACCAAGACAAGTAATAGTAAAGTATCTTGATTTTTCTGATAAAAATGACATTATACAGAAATATCGCCGCCTCAGACAGCCCCTGTTGGTCCGAGGGGTAAAACTTCCACTATTTGAAGACTTTTCAGCTGAAGTAACCAGACAACACAGATCCTTTGCTTTAATCTTTTCAGTCTTATTTAGCAAAAATATACGTTTTCAATTAAGATATCCAGCAATTCTTCATATAAGACTGTGGGATGGATACTCCAGACCCTTCACAGATCCGAAAGCAGCGGAAGCATTCATGGATAACATCTTGAATCTACAACAACAGTACAGCCCCTATGCACGAAGAACAGATCCTAGAGAGTCTCAAGGAACACCTGAAGAAGACATCGGGTGATCACCCCCCTCCTCATCAAATTCACCGAGAAAGCAAAGGCAAGACAGGAGATCAAAAACCCCATGAAAAGAAAGAACTGTTGGGACAGTGAGTAAAAGCACTCTTGGGGAAAGATATGGGAGTCTACTCAGGACGTTGATTATATAAGACTCTGTGATATTTCTCACATATACCCTCCAAGTGTCTCACCACCTTGCCTCATCCAGATCTTGGTCACTCCCCAGTAATATCCGTTAAGGGCTAACTGGTAGGAGGGTACTGAATGTTTTGTATTTTCATGTAATATGTTGGACGAGTCTGGGGGAGGGGGGGGGGGGAGACAATAATAAGGGTATAATTTGAAAAGAGGGGCTATAGGAACAATCGGAAAGGAAAATGTGGCAAAAAAAAGGGGGTGATAGATAAATAAATAAAATGATACAGGAGGTGCCGTGGTGAGGGAGATTTGACCAGGAAGAAGTGAAGTCAAAGAAGCTTAAAATACTGTATATAAGCTTAGGGTCATTTATTAACATGGTCATCAAGTTTGGTTCATGTTTACAGTTTAAAAAAGCCAAGTTTTGTTTGTAGGGATCTATAATAAAATACAATCCTGGAGCGGTTCATCTACACACGTTATCTCACTTGAACAGTTGCAGCTGAAAGCAGGGAAAGGGGGAGAAAAGGGAAAAAATGGGGGAGAAAAACCAGACAGTTGGGGGAAAAGGTAACCCAAAAAAATGTTGGAAAAAATTATGAGAATAATTTCATGGAATGTTAAAAGGATACGCTCTCCGCAAGAGCATATGATGATTCTTTGTCACCTGAAACGCCTGAAGCCAGATGTAGCTCTACTCCAAGAAACCCATTTTGAAAAAAAAGATTTCCGGAGAATGAAAAAAATGTGGGTGGGTAAAGTTTTCGGGGCATCATCAGTTGATAAGAAAGCAGGGGTGCTCACATTAATGAATAAAAATATAAATGGGCAGATGAGTGAAACTTATGTGGGAGAAGACGGTAGACTTCGTATTCTGTCATTACCTGTAGGGGAGAAACGTATAGCTTATACAATGTCTATGCACCAAATACAAATAATAAAATCTTCTTTCATCAACTGGAGAAAAAGGTAATAGCAGACCTGGGCACAAATAGAATAGTGGGAGGTGCTCTAAGTTAGGTGGTCAATGTTGAGGAGGACAGGAAGAACTATCAAAAGGCGACCAAAACCGCCAAAAGACAGGATAGAGTTTTACCCATTTTGTTTGTCTACGGGGTTAGGTGATGCATGGAGACTACTACACCCTCAGAATAGGGAGTCCACTCTCTATTCGCATGCGTGTGGCTCGCTATCCAGAACAGATTATTTTCTCATATCGGCAAACATACTAAGAAGGGTAGAGGATACCCAGATGCAAAACATAGTAATATCTGATCATGCATTGATACTGTTAGATATAGCTGATACACGCCAAAAGGTTCAGATTTGTTATGGAGATACTCCTCCTTATTGAAAGATGATGAAGGCTTCACCCTAAGAGTAAAGGATTAGTGGTCAGATTTTCTAATAGATAACGAAGAGAATAGGGAAAATAATAAATGACTATGGGAAATGGTAAAAGCGGTAACAAGAGGCAGAATAATGTCATATGTCTGTGGCAAAAAAAGAAACACTCAAAAAAAATTCGAGGAGGCCTCTGAGAAACTTAGAGATGCCTACACCAAATTTCAAACCAGTATGAATAAACATAACAGGGAAAAGTGGTTGAAGGAACAAAGATCGTGTGGGTGGAAAAAAGGGAACAATTATACCAGCGGGATCTCGAAATTAACTTATCCAAATATGGAAATAAATCAGAGAAAATGATGGCGAATCTGGTGAGAAATAAGTTAACAGTACAAGGCCCCCAATGTTTGAAGGACTCGAAGGGTAACATCCCAGGGAAATAACAGAAAGACTAGGATCCTTTTACAGAGATCTGTATAGCAACACCTCTACTGAAAAGTTTGGAAATAGCACTTTACTAGAAAGGGTTAAACTACCAAAACTGACAGATGAGTTTAAACAACACCTAAACGCCAAAATCACACTAGAAGAGAAAATAACCACCATCAAAAAACTCCACAACCACAAAGCACCAGGCTCAGATGAATACACAAGTGAATTATACAAAACGATAATAGAAGACATAGCCCCTCTTTTAACAGATCTATTTAATGACATACTGGAGGGAAAAGGAATGATTAATTCAAGCGTCATGGCCTATATCAAATTATTACATAAACCAGGAAAAGACCCAATGGCCCTGGGCTTATACAGACCGATTTCTCTCAGAAATGTTGACAAAATACTCTCCAAGATAATGGCAGATAGATTGGCCACCATCATGCCAAAGCTAATATCACGCGCACAGTCAGGTTTCATCAAGGGTAGACCGGCCACGATAAACATTAGAAAAGTACTATTGACACTTAAGATAAATCTTAACCCAAGGACAAGAGAAACACCAGCTTTACCTGCAATAGATGCTGAAAAAGCTTTTGACAATGTAAGATGGGATTGGATGTATATAGTGTTGAGAGGAATGTCTTTTGTAGGCCCCTTCTATGAATATATACGCACCATATACTCATCTCCGAAGGCACGGGTATACAGTACAGACCAAAAGTTTGGACACACCTTCTCTAAATTTAAACATTTTTCTGTATTTTCATGACTATGAAAATTGCACATTCACACTGAAGGCATCAAAACTATGAATTAACACATGTGGAATTATATACTTAACAAAAAAGTGTGAAACAACTGAAAATATGTCTTATATTCTAGGTTCTTAAAAGTAGCCACCTTTTGCTTTGATGACTGCTTTGCACACTCTTGGCATTCTCTTGATGAGCTTCAAGAGGTAGTCACCGGAAATGGTTTTCACTTCACAGGTGTGCTCTGTCAGGTTTAATAAGTGAAATTTCTTGCCTTATAAATGTGCTTGGGACCATCAGATGTGTTGTGCAGAAGTCTGGTAGATACACAGCTGATAGTCCTACTGAATTGACTGTTAGAATTTGTATTATGGCAAGAAAAAAGCAGCTAAGTAAAGAAAAACGAGTGGCCATCATTACTTTAAAAAACAAAGGTCAGTCAGTCTGAAAAATTTGGAAAACTTTGAAAGTGTCCCCAAGTGCAGTTGCAAAAACCATCAAGCGCTACAAAGAGACTGGCTCACATGAGGACCGCCCCAGGAAAGGAAGACCAAGAGTCACCTCTGCTTCTGAGGATAAGTTTATCCAAGTCACCAGCCTTGGAAATCGCAGGTTAACAGCAGCTCAGATTAGAGACCAGGTCAATGCCACACAGAGTTCTAGCAGCCGACACATCTCTTCAACAACTGTTAAGAGGAGACTTTGTGCAGCAGGCCTTCATGGTAAAATAGCTGCTAGGAAACCACTGCTAAGGACAGGCAACAAGCAGAAGAGACTTGTTTGGGCTAAAGAACACAAGGAATGGACATTAGACCAGTGGAAATCTGTGCTTTGGTCTAATGAGTCCAAATTTGAGATCCCAGGGGGAGGTGGATCTTCCTGGTTGCAAGTTCTATAGAAAAGGGTTTTCAATACCCAAAGTCATTTCAACAGTTTTGAGTGGAGGAGAATGTTGTGATCTAGAGGCAAAATGGAGATCACACGATTGTGATAAGGTCGGACTACACTACTGATAAAGCAACCACAGCCGGTGACTGAGAAGAATCAATGACTTCTCTGTATTTAGTGGTCACTACTCACCTGGCCAGCCATATGTAGGAATCTCCTCTTTACACCACTCAACACCCCTCACATATGTCTCTGTAGTATTAATATGGGTCAGATCTTCACCCTGAAACAAATATCGTAAAAGTCACAGACAGATGGAGAAGTCCCATCTATGATCAGCTCTAATCCTGCCATCTTCACCGTTCTCATTACACAAGTATAAAACATATAATACTGGTGGATAAAACAAGACTGAGCACAAGACCTTCACAGCCGTCTACACATCATAGGGGAAATCTCATGACACCTTCTCTCCATCTACCTGATGATCCTGAGGAACATTGGGATCTTCTTGTTTACAGTCCTGTCGAAGAAGAGGACGGGGACATCTCTCTGGTGTTGTCCTCTTACTGGATAGAACTGGAGGAAAGAAAATTCATGGACTGAATTCGTTCTTTACATACAGATAATTATGGGCCGTGTGTATTTAGTCCTGTCTATTACCTGGTGATGTGAGGGGCTGGGGAACCTCCATCATGACGTCCTTGTACAGATCTTTGTGTCCTTCTAAATACTCCCACTCCTCCATGGAGAAATAGACAGCGACATCCTGACACCTTATAAGAACCTGACACATACAATGATACCATCATCCCCCCGATCCCTTCATAGCGTTACTGTATAATGTCCCAGCATTCCCAGCAGTGTCACCTCTCCAGTCAGCAGCTCAATCATCTTGTAGGCGAGTTCTAGGATCTTCTGGTCACTGATGTCCTCATGTATCAGGGGGTGAGGTGGAGGCCCTGTGATTGGGCTCAGGGGTCTTCCCCATCCCTCAGACACAGGGGCCTGACAGCGCTCACTAGAGGTCTTCTTCACTACTGTGTAATCCTGGTTATGGAGAGACACATTAATACATCTCACTCTAGACATTTCCAGAGTCCTCACCTCTCCAGTTCTGTCCATCTGTTATTCCCATAGATAAGAATGATGTAATGTAACGTCATCAGAATCTCTCACCTCTCCAGTAAGCCGGAAGAGGATCTCTAGGGTGAGGTGTAACATCCTCTCCACCATCTTGTCTCTGTCCATATCCATCCTTGATGGATAAAATCAGGAAAATTCTCTTATATAGAAGATCTTCACTGATTTGATATTGTAGAGACCTGAATGAGAAGAAGATGAGCCGATGTAACATCATAAAAATCCTGTGTAATTGTAACATCCCTGGTGGTGTGCTTGCATAGTGCACCACCTCCCACTATGCAAGACCGCAATCTTACCCATCAGTCCAGCCTGCAAACCTTGCTCCAGTTCATGCTGTGTGCTTGTCCCTTGTCTGACTGCTTAGGGCGGCGGCCCGGTTGCTTCCTGATTCTTATAGCTGCTGTGGGCGCGCTCCTAATGCATCCCCAGCCTATTGCTGTGAGTCACTGGATATTTAAACCCCCTCCACCCTGAAGGTGGTGCCTGAGCAACACTAACAATCAGTGTGCTCCTTCGCCTCTGAGTTGCCAGGTCCTGTTCTCATCTTGTCTGTTTCCGCCATCCTGGGGGCTGTATTCCCAGGCCTGTTACCTGTGACTTCGTTCCAGTGTCAGTTCCTGTCTGAACTATCTCCTAGCCTGTTGTCTGTTTATTTCTATATCCGTACCTTCCCTTTTTCTGCAGTGTCTGAACCTGCACCTAGCTCCAACTCGTTGTCTCTCTACTTCTGTTTGTGACTTTAGAGTCCACTCGCTACTTCGTTGTAAGTACCTTGTGTGTATCTGGTTCTGCTTGTCCCTTTTCCCTTCCTCCATATCTACCTCCTGTGTTCTAACCGTCTTCCTGTATTTTCCTGTCTGTTACATGTGAACAGAGCCCAGTCCTCTCTGCCTGCACCTTCAGCCCTGTCCTGCTCTGCTTGTCCACCGCTCCTGCGGTTTCGCTCTGCTCCCCCTTGTCCACCGCTCCGGTGGTTCTTCTCTGCTCTGCTTGTCCACCGCTCCGGCGGTTTCGCTCTGCTCTACCTTGTCCAGCGCACCTGCGGTTTCGCTCTGTCTGCTTGCTCACCGCACCAGCGGTTTCTCTCTGCTCTGCCTTGTCCACCGCTCCGGCGGTTTTGCTCTGCTCTACCTTGTCCACCGCACCTGCGGTTTCGCTCTGTCTGCTTGCTCACCGCACTAGTGGTTTCTTTCAGCTCTGCCTGGTCCACCACTCCAGCGGTTTCGCTCTGCTCTGCTTGCTCACCGAACCAGCGGTTCCTCTCTGCTCTGCTTTGTCCACCGCTCCGGCGGTTTCGCTCTGCTCTGCCTTGTCCTCCGCTCCGGCGGTTTCGCTTTACTCTGCTTGTCTACCGCATCTGCGGCTCTGTTCCTGTATCCCAGTCTGTACTGAACCCTATCCAGCCTGCGCTCCAACCTGCTAGTGCCTCCCTATCTGCACGCCAGCCGTGCCTGCCAGTACCACCCTGTCGGCATACCAGCCGTGCTTACCAGTACCCACCTGTCTGCATACCAACTGTGCCTGCCAATACCCACCTGTCTGTATGCCAGCCTAACCTGCCTGTTCCTGCATTCCCCAGTTCCTGCATTCCAACAGCGATGTCCGGGGTCTGACCTGGAGTAGCACCTGGTCCTTCTGCTCGGTTCCTCCCTGGTGCACGGAGTCGACTGAGCTGCCATGCGACCTTGGTCGGATCGGGTTGATACTTAGTTACGCCCCTCCAGGCACTCCTCGGTTTATGGTACAGTGGGATCACTAATCAAGCACACCCCAGTCAGTCCGGGCGTGTGCATAACAGTAATAATACAATTACTGGAGATAATAAGGGGAAACATATGAGGAGATTTATTATTTTACAGTCTTTAGTTTTCTTCTTTACATCTAGTAATAAAACCTATATACACTGCTCAAAAAAATAAAGGGAACACTCAAATAACACATCCTAGATCTGAATGAATGAAATATTCTCATTGAATACTTTGTTCTGTACAAAGTTGAATGTGCTGACAACAAAATCACACATAAATCATTAATGGAAATCAAATGTATTAACCAATGGAGGCCTGGATTTGGAGTCACCCCCAAAATTAAAGTGGAAAAACACACTACAGGCTGATCCAAGGTTGATGTAATGTCCTTAAAACAAGTCAAAATGAGGCTCAGTATTGTGTGTGGCCTCCACGTGCCTGTATGACCTCCCTACAATGCCTGGGCATGCTCCTGATGAGGTTGCGGATGGTCTCCTGTGGGATCTCCTCCCAGACCTGGACTAAAGCATCCGCCAACTCCTGGACAGTCTGTGCTGCAACGTGACGTTGGTGGATGGAGCGAGACATGATGTCCCAGATGTGCTCAATCGGATTCAGGTCTAGGGAAAGGGCGGGCCAGTCCATAGCTTCAATGCCTTCATCTTGCAGGAACTGCTGACACACTCCAGCCACATGAGATCTGCCATTGTCCTGCATTAGGAGGAACCCAGGGCCAAGCGCACCAGCATATGGTCTCACAAGGGGTGTGAGGATCTCATCTCTGTACCTAATGGCAGTCAGGCTACCTCTGGCGAGCACATGGAGGGCTGTGCGGCCCTCCAAAGAAATGCCACCCCACACCATTACTGACCCACTGCCAAACCGTTCATGCTGAAGGATGTTGCAGGCTGCAGATCGCTCTCCACGGCGTCTCCAGACTCTGTCACATGTGCTCAGTGTGAACCTGCTTTCATGTGTGAAAAGCACAGGGCGCCAGTGGCGACTTTGCCAATCCTGGTGATCTGTGGCAAATGCCAAGCGTCCTGCATTGTGTTGGGCTGTGAGCACAACCCCCATATATGGACGACGGGCCCTCATACCACCCTCATGGAGTTGGTTTCTAACCGTTTGTGCAGACACATGCACATTTGTGGCCTGCTGGAGGTCATTTTGCAGGGCTCTGGCAGTGCTCCTCCTGTTCCTCCTTGCACAAAGGAGGAGGTAACAGTTCTGCTGCTGGGTTGTTGCCATCCTATGGCTCCCTCCACGTCTCCTGGTGTACTGGCCTGTCTCCTGGTAGCGCCTCCAGCCTCTGGACACTACGTTAACAGACACAGCAAACCTTCTATATAATTCTATGTAAATATATATTTATTTTTTATTTTAAATTCTTTTTTTTACAGGTACCATGGTACCTGGGTCTGGAGGTGAGAGTCTCCTCTTCTCCAGCCCCGGGTACCATCCACACATTGAACCGCATTAACATCCGCATGTATACATACGGATGTTAAGCATTTCAATGCAAGTCAATGGCGGCAATTACGCTGCGTGTCCGCAAAATTAATGGACATGCTGCGTATTTTTCCGCAATGATACCCGCATCGGAAATTTCCGCAGCATGTGCACAGCACATGCGGATTCTCATTGGGGACCATGGGGCATGTATTATCAAGCGTTTTCGCTGCGGAAATTCCGCGGCAAAAACGCTTGAAAAACGCATAGTGGGCACGCAGCCTTACAGCTGCTGGCAATGATTGAAGGAGGTCCCCCCTGCCAGCCTAACAGTGAGTAAATACAAATGGGGGGGCCTTTAGTCAGGGATGATAGAGGGGAAGGGGTTAAGTTACTTAAGGATGAATGGGGGCCATATTCCCTCATCGCCCCTTTCACAACTGACTGACTGCACGGTGCACCCCATTCCCTTATCCCCTCTGACTGAGGCTTTTCCCTCCATATCACCCCTGGCTGCACCCCCTCCCTGTATCACACCTGACTGCACCCCCTAACTGATCCTCATCCCCCGTATTACCCCTGACCTGAGCCCCCTCTCCTTGTATCACCCTGACTGCACCTTCTCTCCCTGTATCACCCCTGACCTGAGCCCCCTCTCCCTGTATCACCCCTGACTGCACCTCCTCTCCCTGTATCATCCCTGAGCTGAGCCCCCTCTCCCTGTATCACCTCTGACTGCGACCCCTTTCCTGTATCAACCCATGTGACCTCTCTCCCTTTATCACCTCAGACAGACTTAGCCCCCTCTCCCTGTATCACCCCTGACTGACTTAGCCCCTTCTCCCTGTATCACCCATGACTGACTTAGTCCCCTCTCCCTGTATCACCCCTGACTTACTAAAAGTCTTACTAAAAGTTACTAGCAAAGTGAGGCCCTTGATAAGAAGTTATGGCCTTAAATGTGGCAGAGAGATTTAAGTAAGGGAAAGCTCTTTTTTTATATCACTAATAACGCCATACATAAGTGATTTAGGGCCCCCACCACTATTAGTGGATACATTCACATTATGCATTTGCTGCAGAATTTCTACAATGGAAAACCCATAGCAAATTAACAGCGGTAATATCCACACAGATATAGTGCAGATATTGTTGTCTTTACTGCTGGTTCACCTTTACCACTGAGGCTATGTTCCCACGTTCAGGATTCTCTGCGGTTTTGAAACTGTGTGTTTATGCAGTGTCAAAACTGCAGTGGCCAGATGTTAAAGCATAGTGGATGGGATTTCTAGAAATCCCATGTCCACTATGTGTGCATCTCAGGCTGCGGATCACCCGCGGATTCTGACAAGTGGCACGTCTTTCAGATCCGCAGCATGTCAATTTCTCTTGCGGGTCCACATGTGGACTTTCCCAATAGACTAACATCTATTAGGAAAGTCCACAGGAGAAAAAAAAAATGGCGCTGCTCATTAGCATAATGAGGGCGGAAGTGCTGCGACTCTACTGCAGTGTCGGGGCCGCAGCGGCTTCACTCTGTGGGAATGTAGCCTGACTTGATCCTTTTGTATTGCAAAGGATGAAGTCGGTGGTGAATATCCGCAGCATCGGTTAATTCACGCTCTGGATTTTCTCAGCGTATGGATGAGATGTCATAAAATCCCATCCACTACGCTGGTGCTATAAAACATTGGTTTAGCTGTTATTACACATCAGGGGACATTTATCATTGAGTTTGCACCAAAATGTGGGCGCCATCTCTTTCTATAACAATAAGAAGTGTACTATCTTATATTATACCCTGATATTAGCGTGTTACCACACAATTGGAGGTCTTATATTTATTTCTATGTAGCTACGTAGTGGGCCCCAAGAATGATTTTCTCTGGTGGGCCCAATGTACTCCAGTCCGACGCTGTGTGAGCCTATAGTAACTCCACTAATATCAGGAATTTTATGTAATTCTACAGCTAAATGTTCCATCATCAATGTGTATAGCAGAGGTGATAAGGGACACGCTTGTCTTGTCCCCTTTTTAATAGAAAATGTGTCAGATAGAAGGCCGGTTACCCTATCACTTTAGGGTCAGTGAAGGATAGAATTTTAGATAACAAGAAAGAGCTCAACTCAATCTGTGGCAATATGCTCTTCAAGAAAGTCCAGTGCACTCTGTTGAACGCCTTTTCAGTGTTGACAAAAACAAGGCACATTGGGATCCCCTGGTTTTTTTTTGTATGTGAAATTAACAATGTTTTATCCGTATTATCACGAGCCTCTCTACCTTTAATGCAGCCAACCTGATCGCTGCTAACAATTGAGGGTAGGTAGTGGGAGAGCCATGGTGCAATTATTTTAGAGAATATTTTGACATCTACATTAATGAATGATATTGGATGAATATTAGGGCAGGCATTTGGTTCTTTTCCAGGCTTTGAGAAAAACCATTATATGACTCTTAACTGATTGGGGGCAAAGGAGGGGAGTCTTCTGAGATATTATTGAGCTCTTCGGCTAAAATGGTAATAACATGGGTACAAATATCTTATAAAATCTATTATTGAATCCATCTGGCCCAGGGCTCTTCCCGATAGGGAATGATTTATTGGCCTCTCCTATCTCTTGTTCAGTGAAAGCTTTGTCTAGTAAATCCTGCTCAGGGGTCTGTCTGGAAGGAAAAGCAGTGTCCATATTTTGTTTCAAGAATATTAGGTGGCATGTCGTGGTATTGTCCATGAATATTATACAGCGAGCTATAACAGCAACAAAATGCTTCAGCTATGTCAATGGGGTTATGAATTTCTGGCACAGGTGTCCTTTTATTTTGTATACATATGTCTTTACATGCATGGATGTAACCTCCTTCCCAGTCGGAGACCACATTTATTTGTGAATTTGTCCATACGTGTTGCTTGTGCTCTGAGAGCAGACAAGAATTATACACTCAGACACTGGCTGTGTGTTATTTCTCCAATGCATCGTATTTATTTCATTTGAACAAAAATGGCAGATTTAGAGATAATATATCTTAATCCAAATTAGCTCTTCTTGAAAGGGCTACCACGGCAACACACACACACCAACATACATACAGAGTGGAAATTAAGTATTTGATACTCTGCGGATTTTGCAAGCTTTCCCACCTACAAAGAATGGAGAGGTCTGTAATTTTTATCGCAGGTAGACTTCAACTGTGAGAGGCAGAATCTTGAAAAAAAATCCAGAAAATCACATTGTATGGTTATTACATAATTAATTTGCATTTTATTGCATGAAATAAGAATTTGATAGAAAAGAAAAACCGAAATTAATATTTGGTACAAAAACCTTTGTTGGCAATTAGAGTGGTTAGACGTTTCCTGTAGTTCTTGGCCAGCTTTGCACACACTGCAGCAGGGATTTTGGCCCACTCCTCCATACAGATCTGCTCCAGATCTTTCTGGTTTCGGGGCTGTCGATGCACAACATTTTCAGTTGCCTCCAAAGATTTTCTATTGGGTTCAGGTCTCGAGACTGGCTAGGCCAGTCCAGGACTTTGAAATGCTTCTTACGGAGCCACTCCTTAGTTGCCCTGTCTGTGTGTTTAAGGTCATTGTCATGCTGGAAGACCCAGCTACGACCCATCTTCAATACTCTTACTGAGGGAATTAGGTTGTTGGGCAAAATCTCGAGATACATGACCCCATCCTCCCTTTAATAAGGTGCAGTCTTCCTATCCTCTTTGCAGAAAAGCACCCGCAAAGTATGATGTTTCCCCTCACCATGCTTCACAGTTGCGACGGTATTCTTGGGGTTGTACTCATCCTTCTTCTTCCAAACACGGCGAGGGGAGTTGATTCCAAAAAGTTCTATTTTGGTCTCATCTGATACACATGACCTTCTCCCATGCCTCCTCTGGATCATCCAGATGGTCACTGCCGAACTTCAAACAGGCCTGGACATGTGCTGGTGTGAGCAGGGGAACCTTGGGTGCCCTGCAGGATTTTAATCCATGACATCATGGTGTGTTACTAACGGTAATGTTTGTTACTGTGTTCCCAGCTCTCTTCAGATGATTGACCAGGTCCTACCATGTAGTTCTGGACGAATTCCAGACCTTTCTCAGAATCATCCTTACCGCACGAGGCGAAATGTAGCATGGAGCCTCAGGCTGAGGAAGATTGACAGTCATCTTGTATTTGTTCCATTTTCTGATAATAAATAATCTACATGCTAAAAATATATATGTTTGTTTCGCCGTGGCTGCATGTCTCATGGCTGTTAGACACCTACAACACATACAGGGATTGCCTAACAAACAGGCAATCCCTGCATATGTTTTGGATGTCTAACAGCCACGAGACATGAAGTCATGGTAATGCGAACATGTTTTTAGAGTACGCCAAAGATACTCAGTTAGCACCAAAGCATGCTTGGACAACCCCTTATCCGAGCACGTTCGCGCATCACTAATAATTGTGCCAACAATTGTTGCCCTCTCACCAAGCTGCTCGCAAATTGTCCTGTAGCCCATCTCAGCCTTGTGTAGGTCTACAATTTTGTCCCTGGTGTCCTTACACAGCTCTTTGGTCTTGGCCATGGGGGAGAGGTTGGAGTCTGATTGATTGAGTGTGTGGACAGGTGTCTTTTATACATGTAACAAAGGAGCAATTAATATAGGTAAGAAGAGAAGAGCAACAGGGCTTCTTAAGGAAAAATTAACAGGTCTGTGAGAGCCAGAATTCTTGCAGGTTGGTAGATGATCAATTACTTATTTCATGCAATAAAATGTAATTTAATTATTTAAAAATCATACAATGTGATATTCTGTTTTTTATTTTTAGATTCTTCCACAGTTGATGTGTACCTACAATAAATATTAGAGACCTCTCCATTCTTTGTAGGTGGGAAAACTGGCAAAATAGTCAGTATGTCAAATACTTATTTTCCACACTGTATATACAGTATATGTACACTTTGGGTCACTTCCATGTACAATAGCCCATAGTATATTCCTAAATGGTCAAATTTAACCACTAATACATAATTAGAGACACAAAAGGATCACCACACTTGTTAATTACTAAATAGTATATGTGGGAAATAACTGATAACACAATTCTGATATAGAAGTTCAGATTAGTGATGAGCGAGCATACTCGCAAGTACTCGGTACTCGCCTGAGCATCTCAGTACTCGAGATGCTTGGAGCTCGCTGAGTACTTGCGAGATGCTCGGGCGGATGCTCGGGTCCCCTCCCTGCATGTTTGGCTCTCTTTACAGAGCCAATGAACATGCAGGGATAGCTTATCACTCACTGTAATGCCGCAGCCATGTTGGTTGTGGCATTACAGTGATTGGCTGGCCGCACAGCGTCATCAGGTCTATATCAGACCTGGCGCCGCTGTACTCGTCAGTCTACTCCGCAATCAGGCAGAGTAGGGAGAGGTACTGCTGAGCTAGGGAGAGATTCGCTTGTTTATTAGGTAGTGTAGGTAGAACAGATCCAAACATATGCATCTCAACAAACAGTCGTGAGGACTAATCCAACTTCAGAGATATCAGGCAGGCAGTGTACATAGGCAGGCAGGCAGTGTATATAGCAGACTGCAGTGCATATAGCACAAGAGGCTCCATTCCAATTCTGCCTTCTGCTGCTGTTAGATATTTCTATACAAAGGCCCAGGTCTCAGGGGCCAGGAATAATTTTTTTTTGGATCTTAATCCTCATTATTTGCTTAAAAAGCAATCCAGAGAACACAGTTTTCTGCGACATTTGCTTGTTTGCACTGCAGAATACAGCCAGGTCCTTTCAATAATACAGTGCTAAAAATCCAGCTATTTAAAAATGTATTTTCTCCGTCACACGGATCATATATACGTTTTCAGAAAATACTACCATTTCTGGCCTCCATTAAAAATTTGTTTCAGTGTGTCAGCGAAGTGTTTGACACCGGTTTGCTGTTTAAAATAGTTACCTACAGGCCAGGTATTTAAAACTGTGGTTTCTCCGTCACATAGATCACATATAACTTCGCTCCAAATTCAGCCATTTGTAGTGAGTGTGGAAGATATTGGCCTCCATTTAAAATGGGCAAGGCGCGTGGCAAGGGACGGGGAACTGGGCGTAATGGTGATGGTGCATGCAGAGGCCGTGGGCAAGCTGAAATTGTGCCACAACAAACACCCATATCTTCTCGCCTGACCTTCCTGTACCAATGCCTAGGGGACCGCAGCACACCACTATTGAACCCAGAGCAGTGTCAAAAGGTTGTTGGTTGAATAGCAGATAATGCCGAGTGCCTGGAGACAACAGATCCCACACTTGGACACTCCGAAGAGCTGTTCACTTTTCCATTTATAGATTCGGGTCTCTTGCCCAGTCCACTTGAGAGGGGCAAGAGGAGATCACATGTAGCGATGCCCAAATATTTGAGCAGCCACGGTCACACGAAGGCGACAAGTGTCACAAGAGGTGGACGATGAGGAGACACAATTGCCAGAAATTCAAAAGGAGGACCAGGGTGCGGAAGTGGAAGAGCGAGGACAGCAGGACACAGGGGGAGGGAGGCAGAGCATGCCAACAGGCAGGAAGAAGTAGTGTGGTGGCCGCAGACAGAAGGCAGGCAAACGTTCACCGTAACACCAACACGAAGGAAGTTGCCAGTACAACTGTTAGGTCTTCCCGAGTCTGGTTGTTTTTTAAAGACTCTGCCGATAACCACACAAAGGCCATTTGCACCACCTACCAGGCCAGCATCAGCATCAGGGATGGCAAAACTACCAGCCTGACCACCACCACCATGATCAGGCACATGGCAGCAAAGCACCCGACTTTGTGGGCCGAACTCCAGGGTCCAGGAAGAGTGTCTGCAGGTGGCACCACCGCTTCTTCCACTGTTGTGCATGCAAGCCAATCACCTGTCCATGGTGCATGCGAAGATGCCTCCTGCCCTGCACCTGTAATTGCACACTCTCAAGTAGCAGGGTCAGGAAGCATGTCCACATCCTTGTACCAGCGCAGCGTTCAGTTGTGCATACCCCAGTCCTTAAAACGCAAGAGCAAATACGCAGCCAACGCCCCACAGGCCACTCTACTAAATTCCCACATTTCGTGACTGTTTGCGTTCGAAATGTTGCCTTTTAGGCTCATGGAGACAGAAGCATTCAGCAATCTGATGGCGGTGGCCGTCCCTAGGTCCCCAGCCGCCACTATTTCTCCCGGCGTGCTGTCCCCGCATTACACAAGCACGTGTCCCAAAACATTAGCCGTGCCCTCAATAATGCAGTTACCGTGAAAGTCCTCCTAACCAGGGACACATGGACAAGTGCTCGTGGGCAGGGAACGGTACATCTTGCTGACGGCACACTGGGTTAACATAGTGGAAGCCGGGACCCAGTCGGACCTTGGGATGGAACACGTCCTCCCGACGCCTAAGATTGCGGGCTTTAGGTCAATCAGGGTTTTCCCCACAGTCTACAGCTCCTGCATCTCAGCCTCCATTTCCGAAATGACCACATCAGTCACAAGCTGGAAGCACTGCCTCGGCCACGCGGCAACAGGCTGTGCTGAAGCTAATATGCTTAGGTGACAAACAATGCCGAGTTGTGGACCGCTCTGAAAGAGCAGGCAGATCTTTGGCTCACACCGCTGAACCTACAGCCAGGCATAGTCGTGTGTGACAATGGCCGGAACCTAGTGGTGGCTCTGAGGCAAGGCAAACTCACACACGTACCATGCCTGGCCCATGTGCTTAACCTCGTGGTTCAGCGGTTTCTCAAATCCTACCCGGAGCTTCCGGATCAGCTTTTTAAAATACGCCGCCGGTGTGCCCATTTTAGAAAGTCACCTACAGCTTCCGCAGCCCTTGCCGTGTTTCAGCAGCGTTTGCAGCTTCCGGCTCACAGACTGGTGTGTGATGTCCCCACAGTGCAGATGCTGGGAAGGATTTGTGAGCAGAAGAGGGCAGTTGTTGAGAACCAGCATCAACAAGGCCGTCTATATTTAGTTCAGACTCCACACATAAGACCTCAGGAGTGGACATGGATGTCAGACATATGTACCATCCTCCAAAACTTTGATGACTCCAACAAGATGGTGAGCGGTGATGAAGCCATAATTAGCATCACCATCCTGCTTCTCTGTCTTCTGAAACGCTCTCTGTTCACAATCAAAGAGGATGCATTGCAAGTGGAGAACAATGAGATGGAGCAAGGAACCATACATGGTGATTACACACAGCCCAGCCTCATCTCATCCCAACGTGGATTGGGTGACAATGAGGAAGAGGAGTAGGAGGAGGAAGAACAGGCGCTAGTTTCCTGCGCTATAGACGGTACTACCTGCACAACTGTAATACCATCTGTTCAGCGTGGATGGCCTGAGGACAGAGAGGAGGAGGAGGTGGAGAGCATGGTCAGTCGTCCTCTTGGTGAGGACACGGAAGTCTTGCCTGTTAGCAGTCTGGCACGCATGGCTGAGTTTATGTTACATTGCCTTTCCCATGACCCTCGCGTTCTCAAAATTTTGTGTGACAGTCATTACTGGTTGGTGACACTTCCAGACCCACGCTACAAGGAGAACTTTATATCTCTTATTCCTGAGGCGGACAGGTCTACAAAAATGTGGCAGTACCAGAAGGCCCTTGTTGCGGAACTATTAAAAAAATTCCCATCTGAAAACGATGACGGCAGCGGTCACAGTTCGTTGGACAACCAAGGACTACAGGTGAGAGAGACACAACTCCAATCCAGCAGAGGCAGGGGAACACTGTAAAAGTTCTGGGAAAATTTTCTCAGCCCATCCCATCGCACAGGCCCTGAGGCGCGGGGTACTTTCACAAGGGGTGCAAAGTTTGGGAAGATGCTGAGGGAGTACCTTGCCGACCGTACCAACGTCCTCTGTGATTCCTCTGTGCCTTATTATTATTGGGCATCCAAGCTGCATATGTGAAATGAAATGGCTCTCTTCGTCTTGGAGCTACAGTGGTGGCCAAAAGTATTGGCACCCCTTCAATTCTGTCAGATAATACTCAGTTTCTTCCTGAAAATGATTGCAATCACAAATTCTTTGGTCTTATTATCTTCATTTAATTTGCTTGCAAGGAAAAAACACAAAAGAGAATGAAGCAAAAATCAAATCATTGATCATTTCACACAAAACTCCAAAAATGGGCCAGACAAAAGTACTGGCACCCTCAGCCTAATACTTGGTTGCACAACCTTTAGCCAAAATAACTGCGAACAACCGCTTCCGGTAACCATCAATGAGTTTCTTACAATGCTCTGCTGGAATTGTAGACCATTCTTCTTTGGCAAACTGCTCCAGGTCCCTGATATTTGAAGGGTGCCTTCTCCAAACTGCCATTTTGAGATCTCTCCACAGGTGTTCTATGGGATTCAGGTCTGGACTCATTGCTGGCCACCTTAGAAGTCTCCAGTGCTTTCTCTCAAACCATTTTATAGTGCTTTTGGAAGTGTGTTTTGGGTCATTGTCCTGCTGGAAGACCCATGACCTCTGAGGGAGACCCAGCTTTCTCACACTGGGCCCTACATGCTGCAAAATATGTTGGTAGTCTTCAGAATTCATAATGCCATGCACACGATCAAGCAGTCCAGTGCCAGAGGCAGCTAAGCAACTACAAAACATCAGGGAACCTCCGCCATTTTTGACTGTTAGGGACCGTGTTCTTTTCTTTGAATGCCTCTTATTTTTTCCTGTACACTCTATGTTGATTCTTTTTGCCAAAAAGCTCTACTTTTGTCTCATCTGACCAGAGAACATTCTTCCAAAACATTTTAGGCTTTCTCAGGTAAGTTTTGGCAAACTCCAGCCTGGCTTTTTTTATGTCTCGGGGTAAGAAGTGGGGTCTTCCTGGGTATCCTGCCATACAGTCCCTTTTCATTCAGATGCCGACGGATAGTACGGGTTGACACTGTTGTACCCTCGGACTGCAGGGCAGCTTGAACTTGTTTGGATGTTAGTCGAGGTTCTTTATCCACCATCCGCACAATCTTGCGTTGAAATTTCTCGTTAATTTTTCTTTTCCGTCCACATCTAGGGAGGTTAGCCACAGTGCCATGGGCTTTAAACTTCTTGATGACACTGCGCACGGAAGACACAGGAACATTCAGGTCTTTGGAGATGGACTTGTAGACTTGAGATTGCTCATGCTTCCTCACAATTTGGTTTCTCAAGTCCTCAGACAGTTCTTTGGTCTTCTTTCTTTTCTCCATGCTCAATGTGGTACACACAAGGACACAGGACAGAGGTTGAGTCAACTTTAATCCATGTTAACTGGCTGCAAGTGTGATTTAGTTATTGCCAACACCTGTTAGATGCCACAGGTAAGTTACAGGTGCTGTTAATTACATGAATTAGAGAAGCATCACATGATTTTCCAAACAGTGCCAATACTTTTGTCCACCCCTTTTTTAGGTTTGGTGTGGAATTGTATCCAATTTGGCTTTAGGACAATTCTTTTTGTGTTTTTTCATTGAAGACAAATTAAATGAAGATAATAATACCAAAGAATGTGATTGCAATCATTTTCAGGAAGAAGCTGAGTATTATCTGACAGAATTGCAGGGGTGCCAATACTTTTGGCCACCACTGTAGCATTTTATCTGAGAGGGTTTTTAGTGCCTCTGGTGGAATTATAACTGATAAGCGCATCCGCCTGACAACTGAAAATGCTGACAGGCTGACTCTTATAAAAATGAACAAGGGCTGGATTGGCCCAGACTTCTCAACACCACCGAATGATAGCAGCAAAACATAAACTCAAATCCAGTGTCTTTTTTGGGAGATGCATTCCTATGCACCTCTTCACACCCACACATGGGTATACGCTTCCTGATTTGGGCTATTTGCTCTTGTCCTCCTCCTTATCCTCATCCTCCACCAACATATTACCAGGGTGAGCGTGGTCCGTGATGCAACACCCACATAATTTTTTTTGAAGGGTGTTTATGATGCCCGTAAAAAAAATTTTTTTTATACAGTATGTTCATGTAAACCCCCCAGGGATAAATGTTTGTCAGCCCATACACTTAGTACATGGGCATTACAAGTATAGGAGACCTGCTCCTTTCTAATGGGAACATTTTTTTATGAGGCCCTCCTCCACATCTCTTCCAAAGGGCATTGGAGTGCCTCCAAATTTTTGGCAACCCTTGCATTCACTGCATAGGCAAACGCAATGGAAGACCCACTTCCTAATAATGGGAGCATTGTTTTCAGGAGGTCCTCTGACCTCCATGTCTCTTCCAAGGGGCATTGAAGTGCCTCCAAATTTTTGTCAACCCTTGCATTCACTGCATAGGCAAACACAATGGAAGACCCACTTCCTAATAATGGGAACATTGTTTTCAGGAGGCCCTCTGACCTCCACGTTTCTTCCAAGGGGCATTGGAGTGCCTCCAAATTTTTGGAAACCCTTGCATTCACTGCATAGGCAAACACAATGGGAGACCAACTTTCTAATAATGGGAGCATTGTTTTCAGGAGGCCCTCCTCTAAGTCTCTTCAAAGGGGTATTGGGGTGCGTCCAAATTTTCAAAGGGATATTGGGGTGCGTCCAAATTTTGGGCAGCCCTGCCACTCACTGCATATGCAATAACAGTATAGGAGACCCACTCTTTAGTAATGGGAACAACAAAGCATAGCCGGCTAATGGTTCTCTAAGAATAGTGAGGGCCGATTGCTGGCCCTTTAAGAATAGTAAAGGTCGCCTGATGGCCCTATAAAAATAGGCTTTGTGACTTTCAGAGTCCCTCCTTCATAAATGAAACAGGATGTGTCTGATCATGTCTCACACACCACATGGCCAGATAAGGTTGTAAAATGTTAAAATGACATTTCCTGGTGAAAGCATTTGTCACGATTCAAAAGCACTACGTGTGAAGATCTCCACCTTATAGGCTGAGTATTTTTGTTTTTGGTTATTTATTTTGCCTTATATACAAGTCATTACCCTGGAAAGGATGTTCATTAACATAAATCCCAGGAAAATCCATTTTGTTTTTGTATGTTTTATTGTGAGTCCGTAAAAGTGGCGTAATAACTCTGACAACATTGTTGACAGCAGTGACCTGGGTGTCAGAAATGCTTCCAGGGGTCTTCCCATGCCATTTGAGCACTGTTCCCATCGATTTGGGCAATTTTTAGTCCCTCTTGGGGAGACACTGGAAAAAAGCTCGAGTTTCCCATAGACTTACACCGCGTGCAGAATTATTAGGCAAATGAGTATTTTGATCACATGATACTTTTTATACATGTTGTCCTACTCTAAGCTGCATAGGCTTGAGAGCCAACTACCAATTAAGTAAATCTGGTGATGAGCATCTCTGTAATGAGGAGGGGTGTTGACTAATGACATCAACACTCTATATAAGGTGTGCTTAATTATTAGTTAACTTCCTTTCCGTTGGCAAAATGGGTCAGAAGAGAGATTTGACGGGCTCTGAAAAGTCCAAAATTGTGAGATGTCTTGCAGAGGGATGCAGTAGTCTTGAAATTTCCAAACTTTTGAAGCGTGATCAGAGAACAATCAAGCGTTTCATGGCAAATAGCCAACAGGGTCGCAAGAAGCGTGTTGCCAAAAAAGGCGCAAAATAACTGTCCATGAATTGAGGAAAATCAAGCGTGAAGCTGCCAAGATGCCATTCGCCACCAGTTTTGCCATATTTCAGAGCTGCAACGTTACTGGAGTATCAAAAAGCACAAGGTGTGCGATACTCAGGGACATGGCCAAGGTAAGGAAGGCTGAAAAACGACCACCTTTGAACAAGAAACATAAGATAAAACGTCAAGAATGGGTCAAGAAATATCTTAAGACTGATTTTTCAAAGGTTTTATGGACTGATGAAATGAGAGTGACTCTTGATGGGCCAGAGCCTGGATCAATAAAGGGCAGAGAGCTCCACTCCGACTCAGACGCCAGCAAGGTGGAGGTGGGGTACTGGTATGGGCTGGTATCATCAAAGATGAACTTGTGGGACCTTTTAGGGTTGAGGATGGAGTGAAGCTCAACTCCCAAACCTACTGCCAGTTTCTGGAAGACAACTTCTTCAAGCAGTGGTAAGTAAGAAGTCGGTATCGTTCAGGAAAAACATGATTTTCATGCAGGACAATGCTCCATCACATGCATCCAACTACTCCACAGCGTGGCTGGCCAGTAAAGGTCTAAAAGAAGAAAAAATAATGACATGGCTGCCTTGTTCACCTGATCTGAACGCCATAGAGAACCTGTGGTCCATCATAAAATGTGAGACCCACAGGAAGGGAAAACAGTACACCTCTCGGAACAGTGTCTGGGAGGCTGTGGTGACTGCTGCACGCAATGTTGATCGAAAACAGATCAAGCAACTGACAGAATCTATGAAAGGAAGGCTGTTGAGTGTCATCATAAAGAAAGGTTGCTATATTGATCACTAATTTTTTGGGTTTTTGTTTTTGCATGTCAGAAATGTTTATTTCTAAATTTTGTGCACTGATATTGGTTTACCTGGTGAAAATAAACAAGTGAGATGGGATTATATTTGGTTTTTATTAAGTTGCCTAATAATTCTGCACAGTAAGGCTGGGTGCCCACATAGCGTTTTTCAAGCGTTTATGCTGCGGAATTTCCGCAGCATAAATGCTTGTGAAACGCTAGGTAATCCGCACCCCATGGTCCCCAAGGGGATTCCGCATGTTCTATGCACATGCTGCGGATTTTTCCGCAGCGTTTATGCTGCGTACAAAAATCCGCAGCATGTCATTTAATTTTGCGGAAGCGCAGCGGAACTCCCGCCATTGACTTGCATTGAGACACATAGAAAACGCGACTGTACATTTGTACAAGCGGCTTCTATGCGTCTCTATGTGCGGATGGTACCCAGTTCTGGAGGAGAGACGACTCTCATCCAGACCTGGGTACCATTGTACCTGTGAAAAAGGAATAAAATAACAAATAAAGTTTATACTCACCTTTCCGAAGGCTTCTCTCTGAATGCCGGCATCGCTGAAGGACCTGCGGTGACGTCACAGTCATGTGACCGCAGGTCCTTCACCGCTCTGTCTCGCGATATGCCGGCATCCAGGAAGCAGACAGGAACGAGCGCTGCAGCCACGCCGGGGCCTCGGGGGTGAGTATAGTTTTATTTGTTTTAATTTTTACGGTTCACACTGTATAAATCCATGCTATTTGCATGGATTTATACAGTGTGACCTAGTTGTCAAGCACTTTCCAAGTGATGCTATCGCCTGGAAAGCGCTCGTCAATCTGCATGCGTTTTTTCTGCCAGGGAGATGCAGAAATGCTGCAGAAATTTTCTGCTTCATTTCTACATCGTGGGCACATAGCCTAATAGTTACCTGCATAAACAGATATCCTCCTAAAATAGCTAAATCTAAAAAAAAAACACTCCAACTTCCAAAAATATTAAGCTTGGATATTTATGAGTCTTTTCGGTTGATTGAGAACATAGTTGTTGATCAATAATAAAAATAATCCTCTAAAATACAACTTGCCTAATAATTCTGCACAGTGTACATTGGGCTCGTTGCTCAGGTCGGGCACCTGAGTATTCCAATGTGCTTGACCCGAGCATCGGGCACCCGAGCATTTTAGGGCTCGCCCATCACTAGCTCAGATATCTCGATGAAGTACAACTATATGTGAACCCCATTCACAGGGAACTGAGTAGCAATGGGTAGAGTATAAAATCCAAAAATGTAATCCAGAATGGAACTGTATTCATACAAAACAGGCATAGGAAATTTTGCTTATTGAGTCCCTTAGGGGCTATTGGATTCAGTATGGAAATCCACTCATTTTCCTTTTTTGAGGATACATCTGTTGTGATCACTACCTCTCAAATTGGGCTTAAACACCTCAATGATACAAAAGAAGGTCTCCGGTTTCACCTCGATGTATACTGTTCAGGTGTCTCGCTAATGAGGTGTCCCAACCATTGCATATATATCGACCAAATGCTCCCCCACTCTCCTTCCAGACTCCCTCTAAGTCGTGCCTACATAATCTAGGGGGCAGGTGCATGTGGCCATATATATAAGTCCTGAAGTTTTACAGTTGCAATAATCCCTTAAAAAAGGTATTACCCATGGAGAAATTCAAGAAAGATTTACATGGTCTCATGCAATTACATGTGCAACATTCTCCACATCTAAAGAAACCGCAGACTCTTCTATTCAGCCAAGTCCACTTGAGTGCAGGTTTTTAGTAGAAACTATTCACTAAACGGCCCCTAATTGTACTGACCCTTTCTGGAAGTTATTGTGGGAGTAGATCACACAGCACCCTCAGGTCTGGGTCGGCCACAAGTATATCCCAGTGTTTTCTGAGGATATTAAAGAAGTGGTCACTCTTATTGTCATAACTTCCTATTACTCGTGTTATCCCATCTTTTTCTTGGTGTCTTGGTTAGGTATGGAGGAGTGTCTGTCTCTCCCGCTTTTCTGCAAACTATCATGAGGAATCCAAAATGTACCAGGAGTACCCTTTTCCCTGAATCTGGTGTTCATGTCTATTGCCTGTATATTAAAATCTGTGACATTAGAACAGTTCCTTCTCAACAATAAAAATTGGCTCTTGGGAATTCCTTTTTTTTAGGAGGAGGGAGTGGTGGCTATCCCACTTTCATAGACCATAAATAGACCATTAATGCTTGAAGGTTTATGGTAGATGAGTGTCCCTAGGGTCCCATCCAGTTTTTTCTTCATTAGTACATCCAGGAAAGGCAAAGGGTTATAATTAACCTCCAATGTAAATCTCAGGCCGACTCTATTGATGAGTTCTCTGACAAATTCAATAAATTGTTCACTCGTCCCTGACCAGATGATAAAAATGTTGTCAATATATCTATACCACACCCCAATATATGGCTGCCATCACTTATGATCATCCCTGAATATTGTGGATTCCTCCCACCAGTCCAGGAATAATTTAGCATACGACGGGGCACAAGGGCTCCCCATCGCAGTACCCCTGAGCTGGTGGAAGTATTTCCTGTCAAAAAGAAAGAAGTTATGAGTAAGAGTCAATTTTAGAAGATCCTCCATGAAGTCATTAAGTCTGCTACACTCTATTGATCACAATTTCAAGAAATGTCTTACTCCTCTGATACCATCCTCATGCGGTATATTACTGTACAAAGCCTCGATATCTAGTAAGGCCTGCTCCCCTACATGGATGTATACATGCTCGAGGGTCTACATGTAGGGGAGCAGGCAAAGGGAAAACCAATTCCAGAAGGATTATTCCAACTGTAAAACCTCAGGTGGTACTGGGGGAACATTACACTGTGTGGGGGCATCATACATACTGCATAAGGGGCATAATGGGGGCATTACACTGTGGGGGGGCATCATACATCCTGCATAAGGGGCATAATGGGGGCATTACACTGTATGGGGGCATCATACATACTGTATAAGGGGCATAACACTGTGTGGGGGCATCATACATCCTGCATAAGGGGCATAATGGGGGCATTACACTGTGTGGGGGCATCATACATTCTGCATAAGGGGCATAATGGGGGCATTACACTGTGTGGGGGCATCATACATCCTGCATAAGGGGCATAATGGGGGCATATAGTGTGTGGGGGCATCATACATCCTGCATAAGGGGCATAATGGGGGCATTACACTGTGTGCGGGCATCATACATCCTGCATAAGGGACATAATGGGGGCATTACACTGTGTGGGAGCATCATACATCCTGCATAAGGGGCATAATGGGGCATTACACTGTGTGGGGGCATCATACATCCTGCATAAGGGGCATAATGGGGGCATTACACTGTGTGGGGGGCATCATACATCCTGCATAAGGGGCATAATGGGGCATTACACTGTGGGGGGCATCATACATACATCCTGCATAAGGGGCATAATGGGGGCATTACACTGTGTGGAGGCATCATACATCCTGCATAAGGGGCATAATGGGGGCATTACACTGTGTGGGGGCATCATAAATCATGCATAAGGGGCATAATGGGGGCATTACACTGTGGGGCCAGTAAAGGGGTCCTGTACTATGAGAACAATAGGTTTCCTCCCTTCCTGTCTCCATAGTTGGGTCGTATGCATCTATTACAGGAAACAGAACAAAAACCTTATGATTCTTAAAAAGGGGCAACACAAGACCCCAAAAGAGTCTCTGTGCTGAAGGGGTTAATGCACCCTGCGCCCAGTAATGGGGTCTCCACATACCTCCACCTGCAGAGCCGCCACCACATATATGGCTGCTCTGTGCGCACAAGAGCTGTGATGAGGTCACAGGAGGGGAGGAGTCAGGGGTCACATGATCAGGGGCCTCAGTGGATGCAGGACTCTGCTGTGCTGGTTGTCATGGTGCTGGATGAGCTGAAGTTTATGTGTGGGGTCAGGAGGGGTTTACAGTGTGGATGTAGCAGAGCCGCGTGTGTACGAGGTGTACGGAGCAGAGCCGCGTGTGTACGAGGTGTACGGAGCAGAGCCGCGTGTGTACGAGGTGTACGGAGCAGAGCCGCGTGTGTACGAGGTGTACGGAGCGGAGCCGCGCGTGTACGAGGCGTACGGAGCAGAGCCGCGTGTGTACGAGGCGTACGGAGCGGAGCCACGTGTGTACGAGGCGTACGGAGCGGAGCCGCGTGTGTACGAGGTGTACGGAGCGGAGCCGCGTGTGTACGAGGTGTACGGAGCGGAGCCGCGTGTGTACGAGGTGTACGGAGCGGAGCCACGTGTGTACGAGGTGTACGGAGCGGAGCCGCGTGTGTACGAGGTGTACGGAGCGGAGCCGCGTGTGTACGAGGTGTACGGAGCAGAGCCGCGTGTGTACGAGGTGTACGGAGCAGAGCCGCGTGTGTCCGAGGTGTACGGAGCAGAGCCGCGTGTGTACGAGGTGTACGGAGCGGAGCCGTGTGTACGAAGCAGAGCTGCGCGTGTACAAGGTGTACGGAGCGGAGCCACATGTGTACGAGGCTTACGGAGCAGAGCCGTGTGTACGAGGAGCACAGAGTGTGTACGCGGAGCACAGAGTGTGTACGCATAGCTCCCAACCGTCCCGTATTCTGCAGGACTGTCCTGTCACTACGGTTCTATTTATACTCACCTCTCTGGTGTTGGGGTGTAGCTCTTCCTCCTTGGGGGCAGGCCACTCACTGGTCAGTGAATAAATTACATTATATTACACTCCCCTCTTCCTTTGCCTGCTGTGGCCTCTGCTGGGACTCAGACCTACATCTCAGTAGTCAGAGGCTTTATCTCTAACCACTGAGCTACAGCTCTCAATGGTGAACAGAGGAGGATTTCGTTAACTTAACTCTAGATTGCAGGCAATGCATTGTAGAGTCAAAAAAGCACAGACAGTACAGAAGCTGAGTATGCATCTCCATAGAAATACATTGTATATAGCAATGTATTTTTATGGTGCCTGTATACTGAGGTGAAGAAAATGATTTTTTGACCCTCTAAACAAAAGTAGAAAATTTGTGAACAATTACAAAAATATATATTTTTCTGGGAGTCCCTGGGTCTTGAATCCACAACCTTAATACATTATAGCCACAGCGGCCCCTGCTGAGCCACCAGCTCTAATGAAATCATTGCGACACCGTATAACACATAAAACATCGCACAGCACTCGGCCCAGTGTTATTCTATGGGGCAGCTCAGATCACCGTTTTGTTTCTCAGGCGTATTCGGAGTGCGTGCTGTGATTGCAGGCGTATATCGCGCAAGACTCGCTAATACAAGCAGGGGTGGATTAAGAGTAGTAAGGGCCCCGGGCAGTTTAGAAGGCGCGCCCCCCCCACCAACACACACACACCTGATTTATCACGTGACATGTCACATGATTCCCTGTGATAGTTCACGTGAAATTAATTTGGCACAATATTAATTATAATATTTTTTTTTTTAGGCTGTGTGCCCACTATGCGTTTCTTAAGCGTTTCTGCAGCGGCAATTCCGCTGCGGAAATGCTTAAAAAAACGCTTGGTAAAAGGTCTGCCATGTTCCCCAATGATAATCCCCATGTGCTGTGTACATGCTGCGGAAATTTCCGCTGCGGATTATCATTGCGGAAAAATCCGCAGCATTACCAATTATTTTGCGGAAGCGCTGCGTTCTCGCCGCCATTGACTTGCATTAGAACGCATGGAATCCGCATCACTGCATCTGTAGATGCGTAATCCATGCGTTTCAATGTGCGGATGGTACCCGGGTGCGGAGGACAGGAGACTCTCCTCCGGACCCGGGTACCATAGAACCTGTAAAAAAAGAATAAAATAAAAAAAATATATTCTACTTACCTTCTGATGGCCCCCGGTGTCTTTATCCCATGTGTCCTGGCTTGCCGGCAGCTCGCGATGGTCTGAAAAGGACCTGCTGTGACGTCATTTAGTCATGTGACGGGTCATGCGACCGCTGACGTCGGCAGGCCATCAGAAGGTAAGTATATATTTTTTATTTTTTACCATTCTTTTACGGTCACACTATATAAATCCATGCTGATTGCCAGTTGTCAAGCACTTTCCAAGTGATGCTAAAATCGCTTGTCAACCCGCATGCGGAAATGCATGTGAAGAACGCTTCACTTCCGCTTGTCCCTGGCAGGAAAAACGATTGTACAATCCGCATGTAAAATCCGCATGTACAATCCGCATGCGTTTTTTCTGCCAGGGAGATGCAGAAACGCTAAAAAAAATCCGGAACATTTCTGTATCGTGGGCACATAGCCTTACATTAATTGTATGACTCAATATTGAGCACATGTAGCCATCTATACACAGTGGGAGGCCGCACGGTGCCATCTATACACAGCGGGAGGCCGCACGGCGCCCCCCCCAGAGACAGCAGGAGACCGCACGGCGCCATCTATACTCAGCAGGAGGCCGCACGGCGCCCCCCCCAGAGACAGCAGGAGACCGCACGGTGCCACCTATACTCAGCAGGGAGCAGTACGGTGCCATCTATACACAGTGGGAGGCCGCACGGCTCCCCCCCCAGAGACAGCAGGAGACCGCACGGCACCATCTATACTCAGCAGGAGGCCGCACGGCGCCCCCCCAGAGACAGCAGGAGACCGCACGGCGCCATCTATACTCAGCAGGAGGCCGCACGTAGCCATCTATACACAGCAGGGGGCCGCACGGCACCATCTATACACAGCAGGGGTCCGCACGGCGCCATCTATACACAGCAGGGGGCCGCACGGCGCCATCTATACACAGCAGGGGTCCGCACAGCGCCATCTATACACAGCAGGGGGCCGCGTGGCGCCATCTATACACAGCGTGAGGCCGCACGGTGCCATCTATACACAGTGGGAGGCCGCACGGCGCCCCCCCCACCCCACCCCAGAAACAGCAGGAGGCCGCACGGCGCCATCTATACTCAGCAGGAGGCAGCATGCAGTCGCACACACACACAAACATATACAGATATACATACACGAATAAACACATTTGAAACACAAAAATACATATAAACAAACATCACACAATGATATCTGCCTGCACACACACACACACATACATACATATACACACACATACATACATATACACACACACACACATACATACATACATATACACACTGTAATGCAGCAGCTTGCTAGCATTACTGTAAATGGTCCAGGATGTGTTTTACCTAACCATGTACCTTCCCCTTTAACTGACTGGTCACATGACTGTGACATAGCACAGGTCCTGCGTGCACAGAATGTCTGTCTGATCACATGACTGTGACATCAGCAAGGTCCTATCAGTGTGTGTGTGTGTGCACAGGATGCATATATAAACCCTGCTTAATTTGAGACAGGTGTTCGGTGTGAGGCCTGTGCTCCGTGTGAGTGGGACACCGTTTGTGAGAGGCCTAGTGAGGCCGAGTGAAGCCTGGCAGCCTGAAAGGCAAAGACTGGATCCTGTGCGGATGCTAGTGGCCTTGGAAGGCAGCGGCTTTGGAGTGAAGCCTGGTACCTGGAAGGTCGAGCCTGGTTCCTGTGTGGATGTCAGTGGCCTTTGAGGGAGAGCCGGCTTGAGTAAGAGTCCTGAAAGGCAGAGCCTGGATCCTGTGTGGATGTCAGTGGCCTTTGAGGGGACGACGGCTAGAGACCCCTACCTGGGAAGCCACAGTGGTGGCAAGCGTAATGGACTGAGACAGCTAAACCCGGCAAAGGCAATACCCCGTGCTATATGGACATTGTGATATGAACATTGCTATTTTTACCTTGCCGTAAGCTGTAACCTGGAGCAAGTGGGCCTGTGTGCCACTTGGCTCATGAACATTGTGTTAATGTGTGTCAGCGTGCCACGGAGTTGGACCCGGCGAACTGTGGCTTATGAAGTAATAAACTGCAGCATTGTGAGAAAATACGTAAAGACATTGCACGTGTGCATTGATTGACGCAGCGAAGCGAGTAACCCCAGTATGATGACTAGCGCTGCCTTACATATGGTTCGAGGGTGCGGGCAACTGCAACCCGGTTGCTAGGGGCAACTGCAGCCCGGTTGCTAGGGGCAACGGCTCAGGACGAGTGTGGATTAAAGCATCTTGCGGCAACTCGGCGGGGTTGCGAAGATTGGCGTCGCACTCAAATCCGGTTTGCTGTAGCTCGGCGGGGCCACGAAGATTTTTTCCGGGGAGAGCGGTGTGTGAATAGTGTCCTGAGGAAATGCAGGAGCAGATAAAAATGGCTGTGAAAGGAGCAGCAACTGGGTCTGAAGCTATTGAGCGATTAGAGCGATTAAAGTGCCTGTTAAAACCGGAGCAGGTATTTGAGAAACGTCTACTGGACATGAAACTGGACATGGTGCAGGAACCACAGGAGCTGTGGGCACCATATGGAATGGCGGCAGTGGACCATTCTATGAACTCTCCAGGGGCGCCATCGTTGTCGCAGAGTGCCCGGGGAGGTGGTAAGAGATGTTGTGAACTGAGTCCTAAGACTACTGCTGATTTTTTGTGTAAAAATTACCCTGCCGGTGTGGTTGTTAAAAAGGGGGCGGAGTCTAAAAAAGGGACGGATTTTCACAAGAGTGTGGAGTGTAGAAAACTGAAAATTGTTACTGGTTGTGGGTTGGTACCTCCTAAAAATGACAATGTGACCGTTGATAACGGGGTAACTCCAGTAGAAGGGGGTGACGTCAAAGTGGGAGGTGACCTGTTAGTCCACAACACCATGGGGAGTGACACAGGCCCCGTAGCTGACTGTGACACTATGAAAGTAAAAAGTGAGTTCAGTCAGGAGGGGCTAGACGAGGGGAGAGAGTCCCCCTCTCGTCGTCGACGGCGCAAGGGCCACAAAAAGGTTGCTCCGGTAGTCCTCGTTGAAAATGAAAATAAAGAGAATGTAGTACTGTGTGCCTTTGCTTCAAGTGTGGGTCCTCCTGTAGAGGTAGAAGAGGAGATGACGTTGCCAGTAGCAACCTCCGGTACGGTACTGAGACTGATGGATCAGGATCTGACCGCCCTGAAAGAGAAGGTGGCCAGTCATGACCAAGAGCTGGAGCCTATCAGGCAACAGTGTCAGAGTGACGTGCAGCAGTTATGTGAAAACCTGGGGAACGTGTCCGCAGACCAGCTGAACCTGGAGTCTGAACAGCAGAAAATATACCAGGTTATGAGGAACTGGCAGCGAGACGTGGAGGGAAGCAACGCGGAAATTAACCATTGGAAGGAAATGTTCTACGCAATTAAGGAGGACCGCCACAAAATCAAGGAAGAGGTTTTGCAGTTGAAGCTTGAGAAGGAGGCGCAGCAGGATGGTGTTTCTGGACGTGAACAAATCCTAGAACGACTGCACAAACAGCTCAACCAGGAGCTGTGTGACTCCAAGAAGGAGTGTGGTGAACGCAGTAGTGAACTGCAACAGAGTAAGAGAGATTATGAGGATCTCCTCAAGGTGAAGAAAAAACTAGAGGAGGATAAGGCGGGTGCAGAGCAAGTGCGCCAAGTGGTTGAGACCACTCTGCAAGACACCCGTGAGGAGAATGTTGGTCTCCGGGGAGAGACCCTAGATCTGGAAGCTCAGGTGAAGGAGCTACAGATGTCCTGTGATACTCTCCAGAAGGCGGAGACGTACCTTAAGGAAACAGTCAGCAAGATGGAAGCTGAGCGAGAGAGGATGGAGGAGTCCATCGGAAAAGCCACAGACCAGGGCCAGGAGTTGACCGCTGGTGATGGGAGGTATGAAGCAGATACCCCCTCGAGTGATGTGGGCTCGGAGGGTTCGGTGGATGTCGGAGCCGAGATCAAGCAGCTCAAGGAGTTGCTACAAACCCAGTGGACGCAAGAGAAGCGTGAGAGACTAGCTATTGAGAGCCGAGTGGGCGCATTGGAGACGGTGAGGTCTGAGAGAACTCTGCAGCTGGAAGAGCAGTTGAAGCAGGAAGAGCTTCAGAGACGGGCCGCTGAGAGGCGAGTGGCGGAGCTAGAGGAAGAAGTTTCCGGGCTCAAAAGTCGCCTGACAAAGTATCACTCAGTGAACAAGGCCTTCTTGGAGAAGGAAAAGGGCGAACACGTTGCACCCACTCCCTTATACCATGAGAAGGTGGACCTGAGGAGAGCTAAGAGAGTGTTAACCACAGATAAATATGAGATGGAAGTGGTCAAGACGAAAATTCGTGAATTTGTAGCTGTGAGTCAGCTCAGGAGAAGCATACAGGGTGAAGAAGCTGGAGGTCAGTTGTCCCTGAAACCTGAGCTGGTTGGTCATCTGGAAACCACTGGTGAGACCGAAACGTCTCGGTAAAAGTGCCTCGTAGATGTACCTGAGGATTTGAGGGAAGAATGCACCCGTGAGTCCGTGCATGAGGAGTTTAAGAAGGCCGTGGGAGCCTGTAAGGTGTACTTGACCTCAGAAGCTAAACAGCTGGTGGTCTTGTCCACGACCGAAGTCACAGTGAAGAGGGTGGCTATCCTAAGTGACATGCACTGGCGATGTATTCGCACGAAACGGTTTCTCCGGTTGAAGACGGAACAAGCCGTTAGACAACTGGAGTTGATGAGGAAAGCTCACAGTATGCGTGAAGAGGTCGTCCGGGTGCCGCATGTTTTGGTGAGGAAGCTCATTGGGAGAAATGGTCAAGCCATGCAGATGATGGTCAAGAAGTCTGGTGTGGTGAAAGTAAGCAGTCCACGTGATCGTCAGGACTGGAAACCAGACGAAGACGGCATGGTATCATTCTCCGCTGTAGGTACAGAAGAAAGCCTGCGCATGCTGTTGGAGTACCGAGTGACCTACCTGCGAGAGGTAGAACAGTTGAATCTCGCTAGACTGCGAGTGGATAGACAGCATCATCTGAGTAACAGAAGATGGCAGCCGTCTAGAAATTACGAGACCAGACAGAGAAAGGGCCCCCTAAATAACAGAACAGCTATAGCTGGAGTTAGGGACCTTTCAAGATGTCCTGAGAGTAGTGGGCGTGGGTTTAGAGGTAGTGAGACCTCCAGTAACTCAGGTTTGAAAGGCCCATACAAACGACCCAATAGAGGACGGGACATTACGGACTCGAATCGGACCTTAGATACCAGGGCATGTGAGTCACACCGCTGTATGACTGACCGCTGGGAACGGGGGAGGTCTGACAAGATTATGACTGACCGCTGGGAGCGGGGAAGACCTGACAAGGTTACGACTGACCGCTGGGAGCGGGGGAGGTCTGACAAGATTATGACTGACCGCTGGGAGCGGGGAAGACCTGACAAGGTTACGACCCGGAGAGGTGACCTGACGAAGTCAGTGACAGTGACAAATCGTAGGTCCCTAAGGAATGGGCTAATGTCATTGACTAAGGTTCCAGGGGCTGAGTAGCACAATTGTAAAGTACATGGTCTCTATGTGAGCTGGGGGTTATAATGTTATTGTGTATATTATGTGTTCAACCCCACAAGTTTGAACAGAGGGGGGGATATGTAATGCAGCAGCTTGCTAGCATTACTGTAAATGGTCCAGGATGTGTTTTACCTAACCATGTACCTTCCCCTTTAACTGACTGGTCACATGACTGTGACATAGCACAGGTCCTGCATGCACAGAATGTCTGTCTGATCACATGACTGTGACATCAGCAAGGTCCTATCAGTGTGTGTGTATGTGCACAGGATGCATATATAAACCCTGCTTAATTTGAGACAGGTGTTCGGTGTGAGGCGTGAGGCCTGTGCTCCTTGTGAGTGGGACACCGTTTGTGAGAGGCCTAGTGAGGCCGAGTGAAGCCTGGCAGCCTGAAAGGCAAAGACTGGATCCTGTGCGGATGCTAGTGGCCTTGGAAGGCAGCGGCTTTGGAGTGAAGCCTGGCACCTGGAAGGTCGAGCCTGGATCCTGTGTGGATGTCAGTGGCCGTTGAGGGAGAGCCGGCTTGAGTAAGAGTCCTGAAAGGCAGAGCCTGGATCCTGTGTGGATGTCAGTGGCCTTTGAGGGGACGACGGCTAGAGACCCCTACCTGGGAAGCCACAAAGCCACAGTGGTGGCAAGCGTAATGGACTGAGACAGCTAAACCCGGCAAAGGTAATACCCCGTGCTATATGGACATTGTGATATGAACATTGCTATTTTTACCTTGCTGTAAGCTGTAACCTGGAGCAAGTGGGCCTGTGTGCCACTTGGCTCATGAACATTGTGTTAATGTGTGTCGGCGTGCCACGGAGTTGGACCCGGCGAACTGTGGCTTATGAAGTAATAAACTGCAGCATTGTGAGAAAATACGTAAAGACATTGCACGTGTGCATTGATTGACGCAGCGAAGCGAGTAACCCCAGTATGATGACTAGCGCTGCCTTACAACACACACACATACATACATACATAAACACACACACATACATACATACATACATACATATACACACACACACATACATACATACATACATACACACACACACACACACACATACATACATACATACACACACACACACACATACATACATACATACATACATACACATACACATACACATACACACACACACACACACACACACACACACACACACACACACACACACACACACACACACACACCATCCCCAGGCTCGGATCCAGTTCTCCTGGCTCCAGCTCGGCTCCAGTCCTCCTGGCTCCTGCTCCTCTCCGGTGGTAAGTAGCAGTGCAGGCCGGGCGCGCACCGTGTGACGTCACAGCTAGGAGACATGGCCGCGCACAGGGCCGTGTCTCCTAGCAGTGACGCGGCCGGGCCAGCACAGGGAAGTTAACTGCTGCAGTGCTGGCCCGGCCGATGAAGAAGTAGCGGCCGTGCGCCGCTGCTGGGGGAGTGGTCTGGCCCGGACCCCCCCTCCCGCCACTGCTGCCGGTATGTGCCGCGGCGGTGGCCTGCACATATAATGAGGGCAATCCGGACATAGACACCCCGCCCGGAGCCGCGGGCCCTCTGGAGGTTCGGGGCCCCGGGCGGTCGCCCGGATTGCCCTCATTATAATCCGCCTATGAATACAAGCCTATGGGTGCGAGAAACAATCGGACACCACACAGACCATCCATGTGGCATCCGATTTTTATGGACACATTATCATCATTCTGTAGCACAGAACACTGTAAATGGTCCTGTAAATGATTGGAGAATTAGTTGCAGAGAAAAAAAAGCATTGCATACTGATGATGGGTGACAATCTATCACATTATTGCATTGCAATCGCATTACACATGGATTACCATACGAAGAACACTCGTGCGACTCTCATCAGTGAGGATTGGGACAATTTTGTCTCCGTGTAGTGTGACTCCGGCCTGAAGCTTCTGTTCTCAAGTGGGGTACCACAGGGCTCCGTCCTGGGACCTGTATTGTTCAACATCTTTATCAATGATTTAGATGAAGGAATTGAGGGTAAACTGATTAAATTTGCTGATGACACAAAGCTAGGAGGGATAGCTAATACTAGAGAAGAGAGAGAGGATTCAAAAAGACCTAAATAAACTGGAGCAGTGGGCAGCAACCAACAGAATGGTTTTTAACAGGGAAAAATGCAAAGTACTACATCTGGGCAATAAAAATGAAAAAAGCATATACAGAATGAGAGGAATAGAGCTAAGCAACAGTACATGTGAAAAAGAC
Source organism: Phyllobates terribilis (assembly GCF_046119375.1). Taxonomy (NCBI): domain Eukaryota; kingdom Metazoa; phylum Chordata; class Amphibia; order Anura; family Dendrobatidae; genus Phyllobates; species Phyllobates terribilis. The sequence continues at coordinate 2,877,193 of NW_027362880.1, read as the reverse complement.
TTAGGTATACTAATAGATCATAGACTAAACATGAGTCAACAGTGTGATGCAGCAGCAAAAAAGGCAAATACAATTCTGGGATGTATTAACAGAAGCATACAGTCTAGATCACGTGAAGTCATTATCGGTCTTTACCCCTCTTTGGTCAGACTTCATCTGGAATACTGTGTAGTTTTGGGCACCACATTTTAAAAAAGACATAGACAAACTGGAGCAAGTTCAGAGAAGAACGACCAGAATGGTGACCGGTCTGCAAACCATGTCCTATGAGGAACGGTTGCAGGATTTGGGAATGTTTAGCTTGCAAAAAAGAAGACTGAGAGGAGACTTAATAGCTGTCTACAAATATGTCAAGGGCTGTTACATTGTAGAAGGATCATCTTTATTCTCATTTGCACAAGGAAAGACTAGAAACAATGGGATGAAACTAAATGGGAGGAGACACAGATTAGATATTAGAAAAAACTTTTTGACAGTTAGGGTGATTAATGAGTGGAACAGGCTGCCACGAGAGGTGGTGAGTTCCCCTTCAATGGACGTCTTCAAACAGAGGCTGGACAGACATCTGTCTGAGATGATCTAGTGAATCCTGCTTTGAGCAGGGGGTTGGACCAGATGACCCAGGAGGTCCCTTCCAACTCTACCATTCTATGATTCTATGATTCTGCTCCAATAGTCTCAGAGATTCAGAGATTAACAAGGACACATCCTTCACAATAAGACTTTATGCACACAACACTTGTTTTATTGTGGAAATTTATACCTCAAACTGTGTTTTCCTTTGAACTTTATGTCTATATCTATAGATGTACACTACTGTTCAAAAGTTTGGGGTCACCCAGTCAATTTTGTGTTTTCCATGAAAACTCATACTTTTATTTACCAAATGAGTTGAAAAATGATTAGAAAATATAGTCCAGACATTGAGAAGGTTAGAAATAATGATTTTTATTTGAAAGAATAATTTTCTCCTTCAAACTTTGCTTTCGTCACAGAATCCTCCCTTTGCAGCAATTCCAGCATTGCAGACCTTTGTCATTCTAGCTGTTAATTTGCTGAGACAATCTTGAGAAATTTCCCCTCATGCTTCCTGAAGCCCCTCCCACAAGTTGGATTGGCTTGATGGACACTTTTTGCGTACCATACGGTCAAGCTGCTCCCACAACAGCTCAATGGGGTTGAGATCTGGTGACTGCGCTGGCCACTCCATTACAGATAGAATACCAGCTGCCTGCTTCTTCCCTAAATAGTCCATGTATAATTTGGAGGTGTGCTTTGGGTCATTGTCCTGTTGTAGGATGAAATTGGCTCCAATCAAGCGCTGTCCACAGGGTATGGCATGGCGTTGCAAAATGGAGTGATAGCCTATTTACCTTGTACAAATCTCTCACAGCACCAAAGCAACCTCAGACCATCATATTACCTCCACCATGATCGACAGATGACTTTAGGCACTCTTCCAGCATCTTTTCAGTTGTTCTACATCTCACAAATGTTCTTCTGTGTGATCCAAACACCTCAAACTTTGATTCGTCTGCCCGTAAAACTTTTTTCCAATCTTCCTCTGTCCAATGTCTGTGTTCTTTTGCCCATAGTAATCTTTTCCTTTCATTAGCCAGTGTCAGATATGGCTTTTTCTTTGCCACTTTGCCCTGAAGGCCAGCATCCCGGAGTCACCTCTTCACTGTAGACGTTGACACTGGCATTTTGTGTGTACTATTTAATGAAGCTGCCAGTTGAGGAGCTGTGAGGCGTAGATTTCTCAAACTAGAGACTCTAATGTACTTGTCTTGTTGCTCAGTTGTACAGAGGGGCTTCCCACTTCTCTTTCTACTCTGGTTAGAGCCTGTTTGTGCTCTCCTCTGAAGGGAGTAGTACACACTGTTGTAGGAAATCTTCAGTTTCTTGGCAACTTCTCGCATAGAATAGCCTTTATTTGTAAGAACAAGAATAGACTGTCGAGTTTCCGGCCATTTTGACAGTTTCATAGAACAAACAAATGTAATGCTCCAGATTCTCAACTAGCTCAAAGGAAGGTCAATTTTATAGCTTCTCAAATCAGCCAAACTGTTTTCAGCTGGGCTAACATACTTGTGCAAGGGTTTTCTAGGGTTTTCTAAACATCCATAAGCCTTCTTACACAGTTAGCAAACACAATGTACCATTAAAACACTGGAATGGTCGTTGTTGGAAATGGGCCACTATACACCTATGTAGATATTGTAATAAAAACAAGACGTTTGCAGCTAGAATATTCATTTACCACATTAACAATGTATAGAGTGTATTTCTGATTCATTTAATGCATTATCATGCATGAAATGATCTCAATGGTCCAGATGGATGGAGTGGAGGATGGCTGTGGACACCCCATGCAAACACGGCTACGGCGCTAACAAGGAGGAGGTGGAGTAATGTTTTGGGCTGGAATCATGGGGAGAGAGATTGTCGGCCCCTTTAGGATCCCTGAAGGGGTAAAGATGAACTCCATAATGTATGTGGAGTTTCTCAAACAGCACTTCCTTCCATGGTTCAAGAAGAAGAACCGTGCATTCCGCAGCAAGATCATTTTCATGCATGATAATGCCCTGTCTCATGCTGCACATAACACATCTGCATCACTGGCTGCTATGGGCATAAAAGGGGACAAACTTATGGTGTGGCACCCATGCTCCCCTGACCGCAACCCCATTGAGAACCTCTGGAGCATCATCAGAAGGAGTGTCTATGATGGCGGGAGGCAGTTCACATCTAAGCAACAGCTCTGGGAGGGTATTCTGTCCTCATGCAAAACAATTAAAGCAGAAAACATCCAAAACCTGACAAATTCAATGGACGAGAGAGTTCAGAAGCTCCTTTCGAACAAGGGGTCCTATGTGCAAATGTAACATCACCTAGAATAAAGTTTTGAGTTGAAAACTGTTTGATTTCAGTTTGTAATAACCTGCTAATGCTTATAATTTAAAAAATGACCATTTTTTTATTCTTTATTAAAATGAAAAGGTTGAAAACTCGGCTGTGCATAATAATTTGGAACATGCATTTTGAGTGCAGTTTGAGTTTTTTTTTTTTTTTAAATATACTGTTATCATAGGCAGTTTGTACAAAAACCTTTCAATTGTACTCTAATAGTTATTTGACTGGAAAATTACAATGACTGCAATTCATATAGGTAATTTGGGAAAATCAGAGAAAATATTATTTGCATAATAATTTGGAACACAGTGTAGATGGCTATTTCAGGGGAGGGGCTTACTCTTAAGCCTATGGTAACCTGAGGCCAAGTAATGGCTTTGGGTTAGCCATCTTTGGGGCCTGGAATATGCAGGGTCCTACATGTGAACTGTCAATATAAGACAGACAGACAGACCTAATATTCTGCAGTACAGAAGTATTGCAGGATATTAGATCAGTTACTATAAAGTAATAGTTAAAAGCTACATAAAAAGAATCTAAATAAAATATGAAATAAAAGTATTTTGCTACTAAACTTGAAAGTTAAAAAAAAAAAAAAGTACACATTTGTGGTATAAATCTGTACCATATCCCTGGCTTACTGTGCTTTCACATTACACTCAATGTCCCCATCGGAGCATACGTCCGGACCCCCCACAAAACGGGATTCAGACATATGTGCCTATGGGGCCATATACTGTAATGGTGCCGACAGAGCGAACGTGCGTTCTGCTGGCATCATTTTCGGAAGTGTACACATACTGGAAGCAGACATTCAGATGCAGTCTATTATGTCTGACTGTCCGCCTCCTGTAGGCGTGCACTCCAGAAAATCAGGCAGAGCGCACGTTTGCTCTGCCGGCATCATTACAGTCTATGGCCCTGTAGGCACAAATATCCGTATACCGTTTTCTTGTAGGGTTCGAACGTATGCCCCAACGGGGACATTGAACAAAAGCATTTTTGCAGCGTTTTTCACCCATAGCAATAAGAAAGTGGGAAAACACTGATTTTGCAGTTTTTTTGGTGAATAAAACTGACTTTATTAAAAGTACTGTAGATTCCTATAATCTCCACCAAAAAACGCCACAAAACCTGTTTTTTAGGCCGGTATCACATATATTTCCGTTACCGGAGATATCCGTTTTACATGTTGCATCCGTGTGCGGCCCATGTGCTGCATCAGGATCACACATACCGGCACCAGGGAATCAGCGTACAGCTAGCCCTCATCATGATTCCTTGCCTGCGCTGCAATCAGCACCAGCAGGGACAAGGATGAGGGTAGTGGTAGTGTCTGCTCCCACTGTGTCCCTGTGTAAAACTAAGAATAAAGCAATAAAATCCATATACTCACCTCTCCTAGGTGTCCCCCGCTGTAATCCTTTGATACCGAGGAGCCGGGGAGAATGAGTGGCTCCAGAGCTGAGCTCAGAAGCCGTGTCCTGTTACTCACTGAGCGCAGCTCCGGAGCCGCTCATTCTCCCCTGCTCCTTGGCAGCATTGGTCAGAGGATTACAGCGGGGGACACCTAGGAGAGGTGAGTATATGGATTTTATTATTTTTATAGTTGGAAACTGAGAGATCAGACACTACTACCGTCATCATTGTCCCTGCTGGTGCTGATCGCAGCGCCGGCAGGGAACCATGATGAGGGCAGCATTCAGCACCCAGCGCTTGGGAACAGCGTTAACTGTAGCGCTGATTCCCAGGCACCGGTACGTGTCACATGGATGTCATCCGTGTGGTACATTTTGCGGACCGTGCATCTGCAAAAAAACAGACATGTCAGTATGTGGAGCACATGGACACACGGTCTGTGGAAACACACTGAGATGTGCACAGACCAATTCATTTGAATGGGTCTACCTGTATCAATGTCTCCAGCATTGGAGATACTGACATGTGAAAGAGCCCTTATAAGCAAGAGCAAATTTTGGTTGCAGAAAAAAACACTGCAAAAACGTAATGTGTGATCATAGCCTTATGATGAATAAAAAATAATAAATGCACCAAAAATGTAGCTTTTCCATCATACTGACAGAAAGTAGAATAAAAAATTATCAAAAAGCCATATACCAAAAATGGTATAGCTGAAAATGTCAGATACAGGAATAATCTGCAGGTAAATAGTGTTACGACGTTTCCTGGCAGCTTTACTAAAAGTTCAGCTACTGGGAAACTGAACTATATTTCTTTCAAGAGCCATTGGCTTTCAGTCATGCAAGGAGTTGCTTAAGCCGGCTTACTACACTATGAGTAGTTGCTGTAAGCACGCTCCAGCACTTGGATTGCCTGCTCAGTGTGCAGCGCATCTGTGCGGAGAAAATCAAAAGTTCTGGGGCGTGCTTACAGTATAGTGAGCAGTGCTGTGAGCGATGAATGTAACTTCTATGACTGAAAGCCCATAGCTCCCGGGAGGAAATAAGTTACTTCTTTCCTGGTAGCTGCACTTACAGTAAGACGGCCATGTAGCATTGTAAAGATATTTACCTGCAGATTGACTCTATATCTCCAGGTAAATAGCGTTTCCTGACATTACAGGTTCTCTTTAATATTGACATGTATGGCATTGCTATGGTGAGAAGCTACATAAAGAGATTCTGCAGGACTTAAAGGGATTGTCCATTGCTTTTATATTGATGGCCTATCCTTTATAATGGCTGCAACTGGGTAATGCAAATCTACGCCTCAATAAGAGTGGATATGAAGTGCCCAGCCGTGCCCACTATGCAGTTGATGGAGCTGTGAAGTTCAGCTCCGCAAGTGAGCACATACCACGGGCACCGGGAACTGCTGATCAGTGGGGGGAGCTGGATGTTGCATCCCACTGATCAGATATCGCTCACCTGTTCTAATGATAGGCCATCAAAATAAAATTGTCTGACAACCCCTTTAATGATTAAATGGCCACTTCATTGAATAAATCAGTGATATGAAATCAGTGGGGTGCGGGCGCCCGGCACACCCCTTTATCAGTTGAAAACTGCTCTGGCAGTGAACTAAGCAATGTATGGGCAGAACACAGCAGCCTCATATATTGCTGACGCCCCTTTCACATTGTGTTCTTGCCCATGTGTGTTGGTCCCGTCGGGGCTTATGTCCGAACCAATATAAAATGGGATTTGGACATATGTGCCAACGAGGATCATAGAATATATAATGGTGCTGACAGAGTCAACGTGTGCTCTGTCCTGCATCATTTTCGGGCGTATACACCTACTGGACGCAGTCTACTATGTCCGAGTGTCTGCCTCAAGTAGGCGATGCACGACAGAGCGCATGTTCACTCGGCCAGCACCATTATAGTCCATACTCTGCATACGCCCGCAGACTATGATGCATTTCTATGGGAGCAGGACGGAGTTGCTAACAGACATATTTTTCAATACACAAAGCACCTGTTTAACATCATAAATGGCATCGTCATCAAAAAAGCGCAAGATTGCTGATGAAAAACGAATATTTCAGGAAAAGTGGGAAAACTTATATTTTGTCACAGAGGTCGGAGAGAGAGCCCGGAGTCTGATTTGTCTTCATTTGTCGCAGCTTAAGGACTACAATGTGCGTTGTCATTACATGACGCAGCATGGAGGACAGTATGGAGCAATGTCTGGCAAACAGAGAGGAAAAGCTTCAGCAGATGAAAGCGTCTCTTCAAAAACAGCGAAACTTCTTCCCAAGTATTAACGGGTCAAGTGAAGCTTCTGGAAAAGCGAGTTACTCAGTAACATGAGAGCAAATCATTCACCACCATTTACTGAAGGTAACAGATACTCCATACTGTGCTGTGTTCATTCGTGGGGTTGATGAAAACCTAAACATAACCGAGGAATTATTGGATTTATTACCAATGAAAGGCACAACGACCGGTCGGGACATTTTTAAAGAGCTTGAAGGTTGTATTAACCCAGCAGGACCGCCATGGGATAAACTGGTGTCTGTGGTAGCGGATGGGGCACCAGCAATGTGTCCTGAAAACATTGGTGTTGTGGGATTATTGAAAGCAAAACGAAGCCAGCGTTCATTGTCAGGTCCTTTCAGTGCTATACACTGCATTCTGCATCAGGGGGCGCTGTGCGGAAAAAGTGTACAAATGAAAGAAGTTATGGACTTTGTGCTTAAGACTGGTAACTTTATACGGGCAAGAGGTCTTAACCATAGGCCGTTCACTTCATTCCTGTCTGATATGGACAGTGAATATGGAGACTTGCTGTAGCATACCGAGGTCAGATGGTTGAGTCGGTGAAGAGGGTTGGAAAGATTTTTTGCTTTGAGACAGGAGATAGATTTTTATGGCGCTGAAAGATAAAGACGCTTTCCAACTTTCCTTCCCAGCTTTTCTATCTGACTTAGTGTTTCTAACAGATGTCACAGAACACCTCAACGCACTCAACTTGAAGCTCCGGGGCCCAAAGCAGATGATTACAATGATGATTGCTGGTATAAAAGCAATCAGATGTAGCTGTCTTTGTGGCCCAGCAGCTGCAGTCTGGCAATTTGGCTCATTTCTCAGCTGTGCAGTCGCTGGTACGAGCGGAACCCGAACGCTTGAACTACTCTTCCAATATAATTTCTCAGTTACTACAAGAGTTTGATAGACGTTTTCATGGGTTTCAGGATCTTGAAGCTGAATTTACACTCTTTGCCACTCCGTTTGCGGTAGACATTGCTTGTGTTTCAGAAGATCTGCAGATGGAGATTGTGGACTTGCAATGCGACGCTGTTCTTAAACAGAAGTATATGGACATTGCTGTTCCAGATCTCTATAGGTTTGTCGCACGAGAAAAATTTCCAAATCTTCTTAAAGCCGCTGCCAGGATCATGGCCATGTTCGGAAGTACATACGTACAGTACAGACGAAAAGTTTGGACACACCTTCTCATTTAAAGATTTTTCTGTATTTTCATGACTTTGAAAATTGTACATTCACTCTGAAGGCATCAAAACTATGAATTAACACATGTGGAATTATATACTTAACAAAAAAGTGTGAAACAACTGAAAATATGTCTTATATTCTAGGTTCTTCAAAGTAGCCACCTTTTGCTTTGATGACTGCTTTGCACACTCTTGGCATTCTCTTGATGAGCTTCAAGAGGTAGTCACCGGAAATGGTCTTCCAACAATCTTGAAGGAGTTCCCAGAGGTGCTTAGCACTTGTTGGCCCTTTTGCCTCCACTCTGCGGTCCAGCTCACCCCAAACCATCTCGATTAGGTTCAGGTCTGGTGACTGTGGAGGCCAGGTGATCTGACGTAGCACCCCATCACTCTCCTTCTTGGTCAAATAGCCCTTACACAGCCTGGAGGTGTGTTTGGGATCATTGTCCTGTTGAAAAATAAATGATGGTCCAACTAAACGCAAACTGCATGGAATAGCATGCCGCTGCAAGATGCTGTCGTAGCCATGCTGGTTCAGTATGCCTTCAATTTTGAATAAATCCCCAACAGTCTCACCAGCAAAGCACCCCCACACCATCACACCTCCTCCTCCATGCTTCACGGTGGGAACCAAGCATGTAGAGTCCATCCGTTCACCTTTTCTGAGTCACACAAAGACACGGTGGTTGGAACCAAAGATCTCAAATTTGGACTCATCAGACCAAAGCACAGATTTCTACTGGTCTAATGTCCATTCCTTGTGTACTTTAGCCCAAACAAGTCTCTTTTGCTTGTTGCCTGTCCTTAGCAGTGGGTTCCTAGCAGCTATTTTACCATGAAGGCCTACTGCACAAAGTCTGCTCTTAACAGTTGTTGTAGAGATGTGTCTGCTGCTAGAACTCTGTGTGGCATTGACCTGGTCTCTAATCTGAGCTGCTGTTAACCTGCGATTTCTGAGGCTGGTGACTCGGATAAACTTATCCTCAGAAGCAGAGGTAACTCTTGGTCTTCCTTTCCTGGGGCGGTCCTCATGTGAGCCAGTTTCTTTGTAGCGCTTGATGGTTTTAGCAACTGCACTCGGGGACACTTTCAAAGTTTTCCCAATTTTTCGGACTGTCTGATCTTCATTTCTTAAAGTAATGATGGCCACTCGTTTTTCTTTACTTAGCTGCTTTTTTCTTGCCATAATACAAATTCTAACAGTTTATTCAGTAGGACTATCAGCTGTGTATCCACCAGACTTCTGCACAACACAACTGATGGTCCCAACCCCATTTATAAGGCAAGAAATCCCACTTATTAAACCTGACAGGGCACACCTGTGAAAACCATTTCCGGTGACTACCTCTTGAAGCTCATCAAGAGAATGCCAAGAGTGTGCAAAGCAGTCATCAAAGCAAAAGGTGGCCACTTAGAAGAACCTAGAATATAAGACATATTTTCAGTTGTTTCACACTTTTTTGTTAAGTATATAATTCCACATGTGTTAATTCATAGTTTAGATGCCTTCAGTGTGAATGTACAATTTTCATAGTCATGAAAATATAGAAAAATTTTTAAATGAGAAGGTGTGTCCAAACTTTTGGTCTGTACTGTATAAGAACAGTTTTTCTCTTCAATGAAGCTTAACAAATCAGCATTATGGTTAAGACTTACAGATGAACATCTTCGTGCAACATTGCGATTGGCCAACACTCAGGATTTCAAGCCCAATCTTGACATTCTCGTATCTGGCAAATGCTGCCAACTGAGCAGCCAGATTGAATTCTGCGACACTTGAAGTGGAAAACTGGATTGTTAAAATAAGCATGTGGAGTAAGCCGGCAAATTTCCGTTAAGTTTAAACCTAGCAGTATTATAGTAACGTAATGGAGAATTGTTATAGTAGTTCAAATAGATAATTGTTTAACAATAATTTTGTACTGTATTAAATTTGAAAGGAATGCGGCCCGCCAGCTTACAATTTTTTTTAAGTGCGGCCCATTTACTCTATCGAGTTTGAGACCCATGTACTAGTGGAAGTCACGAGTGCAAGGGTTCATGGGCGCCAGTAGTGGAAGACATAGTGCGCGAAACCGAAGAACAAGTAAGCAGACCTGCTGATCAGCACTGCAGTGCTGAGGCCGAGTTATGGCGAAATAGGGAGCGACAGTGCGCCTCACCAGTCCTGGAGTATATTACAGAGGAAGGATACTGTGTGGAAAATGCTTCATACTGTAAAGGAAACCTCCAGAACACTTTGTGCCCCCCGATATCCCTTGTATGCCGGGACGTTGCTAGGGTCCTAAAAGATCAGGGGCCAAAGCCCCAAAGTAGGTGTTTCCCCATACAACCTCCCCGCCACTTAAAAGAGGACCTATACATATATAATTACAGTACACCATTGTTGCTAACCTAAAATACACAACTGAAAGACCAATATTCCCAAAATTACTTCTACACAATGCAATAATAATCCCGCTACACAATGCCCTCTACCATCAACACTACACAGTGAGTACATAGTATTATGATATGACCATTGCCTCTACATAAAAAACACACTGTACAAAGACCATCTGACTTCTCACATTTCTATTCCCACCCTGCACAACCTCCGCATGCTGCCTGCTCATCCGACGTGGAATAGGAACCTCAATACTTCAAAAATTATGTCATTACTATGATTACCCTCCACCAATTAATGCTACAAAGACTGTGTGCCAGATAGAGGGGACCTATAAAAATAATAGCATCCCATAGAAAGTAGTAAAGACCCCACTGTGCTGCCTAGCAAGTAATAATGCCAGATATGCTCTTATGAAAGTTTCAATATCTGAAGTGTTCCCTCCAAGCAACAAATACCGTTGAGTATCCCCTTTAAGTAATAATGCCCCCTTAAATCCACAATCAAACTACACCCAACTACAAAGTTCTTCTTCAAGTCTATGGACGATAATTTCTGGGAGGTGAAAGAAGAAATTTCTGATGATGCACCCATTTAAAATAAATAATGTCCTTAGTGCCCCCATAGCACCCTGTATATTGTATGATAGTCCAACAGCTCACTACACACTGTATGATGGTCCCCACAGCTCCCTATGCACTGTATGATGGTCCCCACAGCTCCCTACGCACTGTATGATGGTCCCCACAGCTCCGTATGCACTGCATAATGGTCCCCACAGCTCCGTATGCACTGCATAATGGTCCCCACAGCTCCGTATGCACTGCATAATGGTCCCCACAGCTCCCTATGCCCTGTATGATGGTACCCACAGTTACATATGCACTGTATCATGGTCCCCACAGCTCCCTATACCCTGTATGATGGTCCCCACAGCTCCGTATGCACTGCATAATGGTCCCCACAGCTCCCTATGCCCTGTATGATGGTACCCACAGTTCCATATGCACTGTATCATGGTCCCCACAGCTCCCTACGCTCTGTATGATGGTCCCCACAGCTCCCTATGCACTGTATGATGGTCCCCACAGCTCCTTAGACACTGTACGATGGTCCCCACAGCTCCCTAGACACTGTATGATGATCCCCACAGCTCCCCCATGCACTGTATGATGGTCCCCACAGCTCCCTATGCATTGCATAATGGTCCCCACAGCTCTCTATGCTCTGTATGAGGGTCCCCACAGCTCCCTATGCTCTGTATGATGGAACCCACAGCTCCCTATGCACTGTATGATGGTCCCCACAGCTATCTAAGCTCTGTATTATGGAACCCACAGCTCCCTATGCACTGTATGATGGTCCCCACAGCTATCTACGCTCTGTATGATGGTCCCCACAGCTCACTATGCACTGTATGATGGTCCCCACAGCTCGTTGCTCCTTAGATACTGTATGATGGTCCTCATACTTCCCTATACACTGTATGATGGTCCCCACAGCTCCCTACACACTGTATGATGGTCCCCACAGCTCCTTAGATACTGTATGAGTGTCCCCACAGCTCCCTAGACACTGTATGATGGTCCCCACAGCTCCCTATGCTCTGTATGATGGTCCCCACAGCTCCCTATGCTCTGTATGATGGTCCCCACAGTGGCCTATGCACTGTATGATGGTCCCCACAGCTATCTACGCTCTGTATGATGGTCCCCACAGCTCACTATGCACTGTATGATGGTCCCCACAGCTCGTTGCTCCTTAGATACTGTATGATGGTCCTCATACTTCCCTATACACTGTATGATGGTCCCCACAGCTCCCTACACACTGTATGATGGTCCCCACAGCTCCTTAGATACTGTATGAGTGTCCCCACAGCTCCCTAGACACTGTATGATGGTCCCCACAGCTCCCTATGCTCTGTATGATGGTCCCCACAGCTCCCTATGCTCTGTATGATGGTCCCCACAGTGGCCTATGCACTGTATGATGGTCTTCACAGCTCCCTATGCATTGTATGATGGTCTCCACAGCTCCCTATGCATTGTATGATTGTCCTCATAGCTCTCTACGCACTGTATGATGGTCCCCGCAGCTCCTCATGCACTGAATGATGGTCCCCATGGCCCCTTATACACTGTATGATGGTCCCCATGGCTCCTTATGTACTGTATGATGGTCCCCGCAGCTCCCTACGCTCGGTATGATGGTCCCCACATCTCCCTATGCACTGTATGATGGTCCCCACAGCTCCTCAGGCACTGTATGATGGTTTCCACAGCTCCCTATGCATTTTCTGATGGTCCCCACAGCTCTCTACGCATTGTATGATGGTCCCTGCAGCTCCTTATGCACTGTATGATGGTCCTCACGGCTCCTTATACACTGTATGATGGTCCCCACGGCTCCTTATACACTGTATGATGGTCCCCACGGCTCCTTATACACTGTATGATGGTCCCCACGGCTCCTTAAGTACTGTATGATACTCCCCACAGCTCCCTACGCTCTGTATGATGGTCCCTACAACTCCCTATGCACTGCATAATGGTCCCCACAGCTCCATATGCACTGCATAATGGTCCCCACAGCTCCCTATGCACTGCATAATGGTCCCCACAGCTCCCTATGCACTGCATAATGGTCCCCACAGCTCCCTATGCACTGCATAATGGTCCCCAAAGCTCCCTATGCACTGTATGATGGTCTCCACAGCTCCCTATGCATTGTCTGATGGTCCCCACAGCTCCCTATGCACTGTATGATGGTCTCTATAACTCCTTATAACTGGCATGATTGTCCCTACAACTACCTATATCCTGTATAATGGCCCTCACAGCCCCATATATACAGTACTGTATGATGGCCCCCGCAGCCCAATATATACTGTATGTTGGCCCCCACACCCACTTGTACACTATATTATGGCCCTTACAGCTCCCTTTATACTGTATGATGGCCCCACGGCCCCTTATAAACTGTATTCTGGCACCCACTCCCCATTTTATATAATATGATGGCCCCACTGCCCCTTATATATAGCATGATGACTCTCATAGCCCCTTATAGTATGATGACACTCACACCCCTTATATATACAGGTGCATCTCACTAAATTAGAATATCATTAAAAAGTTTATTTATTTTAGTTCTTCAATGGTGAAAATGAAACTCATATATTCTATAAAATCATTACAATCAAAGTGATCTATTTCAAGTGTTTATTTCTGTTAATGTTGATGATTATGGCCAGGGGCGCACATAGAAATCATGAGGCCCCATAGCAGAAGCTCTAATTGGACCCCCCCACCAAAAAAATAAAGAAATATTTGTCTGTGTCACAGAAGAGCCGATCTCACAACTTTCCAGCCTTTACTTCGTTTTTCTAATGTTCCTCCTACTGAAGTCCTAGATCCCTCTTTCATTGCCCCCATGAAGTATGATGCCAATAAAAGTGCCCCCCAAACACAGTATGATACCCCATGGTGCATTCCTCCACATTCTCCTCTACATGAACAGTATAATGACCTTATTGTACCCCACTTCAACTCCCAAGGCAAAGTATGGTGACCCTAATACAGTATGATTCACCCAACTGTGACTCCCACACAGCCCTCCATACAGTATAATGGGCCTACATACAGTATAATGGCCCACACTAGCCCTCCAAACAGTATGATGGACCCCACACAAACCTTCACACCGTATAACTGCTTTCATACAGTATAACGGCCCCCCACATAGCCCTCAAAATATCATAATGACCCCACATAGACTTCCATATAGTATAATATGCCACCCATAATCCTCCATATAGTATAATGCACCCTCCAAAATCCTCCATATAGTATAATGCACCCCCCATAATCCTCCATATAGTATAATGCACTCCCCATAGTCCTCCATACAGTATATTTCACACCCCAAAGGGTAAAATGCAGCCCTCATATAGTATAATGCACCACACAGTCCTGCAGTATTATGGGCACCACATACTCACTGATTTTAAAATACCATATGTTTTAAATAAGACGACCCGAGTATAAGCTGAGGCCCCTAATTTTACCACAAAAAAACTGGGAAAACGTATTGAGTTGAGTATAAGCCTAGGGTAGGAAATGCAGCAGCTACTGGAAAATTTCACCATCCTGGTATGTATGGCTCCATCATCACCAATCCTGGTATGTATGGCACCCCTCATCCCCCAATCCTAGTACATATGGTAACCCTCATCCCCCAATCCTGTTATGTGTGGCCCCCTCATCCCCCAATCCTGGTATGTATGGCTCCCTCATCACCAATCCTGGTGTGTATGGCACCCCTCATCCCCCAATCCTGGTACATATGGCACCCCTCATTCCTGAAAACCCCTTTAATCTGACTTTATAGAAAAAGTCTATATCCGGCTACTGTCCTCCCCTCATGAATCACAAAATATGCCAAGTGTGAACAACTCCTGTCCCCAAATGAGGACTTGCAGGCGATCAGTTGATAGTCGGGGATCTGGCAGTGAACACCCTCAGGCCACACCACTGCTATGTAGCACGTGAGCCTCGGGGGAGCGAGGAGGATAGGTGAGTATTGGGGGGTGGGAGGTTGCGGCGGCGGAGGAGCGGGCACACTCAGTAGCGGCTGCTGTAGCTACCACGTGTGCCCGCTGATAAAGGGACATGAATATTACCTCTTCTCCACTTCCATGGGCGTGGAGAAGAGGGAATATTCATTCTCTTTAGTAGCGGGCACGGAGGAGCGCTGAGCCGTGGCTCCTGCTTACAGTGCCTGCTACTAAAGAGAATGCATATTCACACTTGTCAATGCTCATAGTCCCGGCGTGGAGAGGAGTGAATATGCCAACAGGTGAACGGCTCAGCGCTCCTCCGTGCCCGCTACTAAAGAGAATGAATATTCCCTCTTCTCCACGCCCATGGAAGTGGAGAAGAGGTAATATTCATGTCCCTTTAGCAGCGGGCACACGTGGTAGCTACAGCAGCCGCTACTGAGTGTGCCCGCTCCTCCGCCGCCGGAACCTCCCACCCCCCAATACTCACCTATCCTCCTCGCTCCCCCGAGGCTCACGGGCCCCATAGCAGTGGTGTGGCCTGCCATCATTGGCGGTACGCCACTCATTATGGCTTATAGCCAATGAAATCACAAAAGTCATTATCTCAGTAAATTAAAATACTTTATAACATCAGCTTGAAAAATGTTTTTAAAATCCGAAATGTTGGTCTACTGAAATGTATGTTCAGTAAATGCACTCAATACTTGGTCAGGCTCCTTTTGCATAAATTACTGCATCAATGCGGCGTGGCATGGAGGTGATCAGCCTGTGGCACTGCTGAGGTGTTATGGAAGCCCAGGTTGTTTTGATAGCAGCCTTCAGCTTGTCTGCTTTGTTGGTTTGGTGTCTCTTATCTTCCTCTTGACAATACCCCATAGATTCTCTATAATAGATTCTCCATGGGGTTAAGGTCATGTGAGTTTGCTGACCAATCAAGCACAGTGATACTGTTGTGTAAACCAGGTATTGGTACTTTTGGCAGTGTGGACAGGTGCCAAGTCCTGCTGGAGAATGAAATTTCCATCTACAAAAAGCTTGTCAGCAGAGGGAAGCATGAAGTGCTGTAAAATGTCCTGGTAGACGGCTGCGCTGACTTTGGTGTTGATAAAACACAGTGGACCTACACCAGCAGATGACATGGCTCCCCAAACCATCACTGATTGTGGAAACTTCACCCTAGACCTCAAGCAGCTTGGATTGTGGCCTCTCCACTCTTCCTCCAGACTCTGGGACCTTGATTTCCAAAGGAAAATTGGAACTCTGGGACCTTGTGGATGGTGTCAATGACTGCCTTCTTGGCATTTGTCAAGTCAGCAGTTTTCCCCATGATTGTGGAGCCTACTGAAACAGACTATGGGACATTTTTAAACACTTAGGAAGCCGTTGCAGGTGTTTTATGTTAATTATTCTAATTTACTGAGATAATGA
This sequence comes from Phyllobates terribilis, assembly GCF_046119375.1. Classification (NCBI taxonomy): domain Eukaryota; kingdom Metazoa; phylum Chordata; class Amphibia; order Anura; family Dendrobatidae; genus Phyllobates; species Phyllobates terribilis. The sequence goes on along the minus strand of NW_027362880.1, from coordinate 2,860,979 downwards.
CTTTAGTGTTTTCATTGGCTGTAAGCCATAATCGTCAACATTAAAAGAAATAAACACTTGAAATAGATCTCTCTGTCTGTAATGACTCTATATAATATAGGAGTTTCACTCTTTGTATTGAAGAACTCAAATAAATTAACTTTTTGATGATATTCTAATTTAGTGAGATGCACCTGCATATGATGACTGTTGCCCCCAGTGGAATATGTGCGGTGTCTATTTTGGGATATTTTAGTATACCCATGATGATACTATAGACAGCCATTATACCTGGAATGGCCCCTTCCTTGCGTGCCTTGCTTTTTTTGGCTTACATGTCTAACAATCACATATGTGTTGTGTCCCTTCCCCCATCATCCTATTTTTCTATTGCTGAATAAATATGATAGATTTTATACTCCCTGGACTCCTTTGATGGTCTTTTACCCTGCGGGGTTTTCTTACATATATGGACTCACTGTGTGGTGGTGATGGTAGAGGACATTGTGTAGCAGGATCATTTTGGCCTTGTATAGTAGTAATTTTGGGAATATTGGTCTTTGTATAGTGTATTTTAGATTAGTAACAGTGGTATAGTGTAATTATATATGTATAAATCCTCTTTTAAGTGGCAGGGAGGTTATATGGGGAAACATGTACTTTGGGGCTGGGGTCCCTGATCTCTTAGGACCCCAGCAACGCTCCTGCACTGGGGAAAAGCAGGGTCTGGAGGCCACTTTAATATCACCATTTTATGGATATGACGCCAAAGAAACTAATGAAGTGCTTTGCAAAGTGCCATAATTAAAAAAATAAAATGGCGCAATTTTACAAGACCCGTAGCGTCTCCATTTTTCGGGATCTGGGACCGGGTGTATTTTTTGCACACCGAGCTGAAGTTTTTATTGATACCATTTTGGGGTAGATCCGATGTTTTGATCACCCGTTATTGCATTTTATTGCAATGTTGCGGCGACCAAAAAACATAATTCTGGCGTTTAGAATTTTTTTCTCGTTACGCCGTTTACCGATCGGATTAATTCTTTTTTATATTGATAGATCGGGCGATTCTGAGCACGGCAATAGCAAATATGTGTATGTGGGTGGTATTTTTAGAATTTTATTTTGAATGGGACGAAAGGGGGGTGATTTAAACTTTTATATATTTTTTATTTTTTTTTAATATTTTCAAAAACATTTTTTTTGTACACTTTTTGCTTGCTTCTATAGTCTCATTAGGAGACTAGAAGCAGCAACTGTCCAATCACCTCTGCTACATAGAGGTGATGAGCAGATCAGCTCTATGTAGCAGAAATGCTCCTGTGCTATGAGCGCCGACCACTAGGTGGCGCTCATAGCGTCAGTACATGACAATCACTGGGGTCTGCTGCAGACCCAGAGTTGTCATGCCCACCCATCAGTGACCCGCGATTACGTGACGGGGTCACCGATGGGCGGGGTAAGTGATGCGCTTCCGGCGCAGCGCTGTTAAATGCCGCTGTCAGAGATTGACAGCGGCATTTAACATGTTAACAGCCGCGGGTGGATTGCGATTCCACCCGCGGCTGTTGGGGGCACATGTCAGCTGTATAAATCAGCCGACATGTGCCCGGTTCAGTGGGGGCTCAGCGCCGGAGCCCTCACTGAACCGGGGGTGATAGCCTAGTGCGTACTATTACGCCCCATGCTTTAAAGGGGTTAAATGGAGTATAATATTTGACAGTTCCCAAAAATTTCAGGATGTTTACGGCAGTAATATGGGATCACGTCTGATGACCACGGTTTTAGGCATTGGCCTTGTAGTGTGGTATTGGTCTGCGACCAAGTGTGAATAGGTTCAAGAAAACACAGCTGGTAGACTTTAAATGGAGAGTAGTATTTGGCACGCTCCACAAAATGTCACGATTATTAGGTAAGGTGTGTATAGGAAAATGTTATTTAAGGAAATAAAATGTACATTTTATTGGGGATTCCACCACAGTCAGTGATTTTAGTCCAGTGTTTTCCTGTAACTCACATAGCAGTAGAAGACAAAGACAGAAACACAATACACAAATCCCCTGCAGTAAAATAAGCCGCAATAGTGCATGAAAATAACAAAGGGGACTTAGTTAACAGAATTGTGATCAAAATAATGTGAAAGCCATCGGTAAAGTTTTAAATATTAGAGTTAGGACTGTCCCATAAGGGTCGCCGTGACGACACGGGATGGCTTTCGCATTATTTCAATCAAAATTATGTTAACTAAGTACGCTTTATTATTTTCATGCACTATTGCGATTTATTTATTTATTGCAGGGTGTTTGTGTATTGTATTTCTGTCTTCGTTTTTTTTCTGGCTAGTGGCCATGTGTGAACATGCTCTTACATGCTGCATGCACGACAATTAAAATTCCAGTTCAGGTCTCGAGTGTTTTTCATATAGCAGTAGATTATATGGATTAAAATAAAGGTTCATTTAAATAGCTGTCATGAATTATAACATGGGGCTGTGGGATATTTGCAGTCTGTGACTTTTTTGTTTAGTAATTTATTTCCTGAAGTGTAAACTTGATACATAAAACAGCAGTGTCCATTATGATGACATCACAAAGCACATGACAGCACCGACAACATGACATCATAGACCTCACATGACATCATAACTGCTACAGAATGTACAAAGTTCTATTCCTGAGCCATCTTGTGTCACAGCTTGAAGAGGACCAGTCCAGGTAAGTAGCTGGGGATCGGGTCACATCGGAAAGGGAGGAGGACTGGCTGCACAGCATTGTGTCACAGCACAAACAGCAGAGTAGGATCAGGAAGAGATCTGCAGTGTGTGCTGTATGGACTGTGTCCTCATCCCCATGATATTTCCAGATGATTATTAGCTGCATTGTTTTCTTTCTTCCTGACCTTCCTCAAGGCTGTTCTGAGATCTGTGGAGTAACTATCATACGTCTGGCAATTATCAAGTGAGTAGACTTTTTGGGATTCAGCAAGAAGGTAGGTGTGCGTGCATGTGAGTGTGTGTGTAGGTACAGCATTGAAGGTTTGTGTGACCCCAGATCTAAAGGGAAGTGTGTCTGTGACCCCAGCACTAAAAGGATGTGTGTCTGTGACCCCACCAATAAAGGCATGTGTGTCTGTGACCCCAGCACTAAAAGGATGTGTGTCTGTGATCCCACCAATAAAGGGATGTGTGTCTCTGACCCCACCAATAAAGGGATGTGTGCCTATGACCCCACCAATAAAGGGGTGGCTGTGTGATGGTTTGTGTGTCCCTGCACTAATGGGGTGTGTGTTTGTGTCCTCAACACTGCAGCACTGAACGGGTGTGTGCACGTGTGTTTGGCACATGTGTACATGTCCCCTGAAATGCAGCACTGAAGGGTTGTGTGTGTGGCCCAGCACTGAAGGTGTGTGTCTGTGTCTGTTTGTTTGACCTCAGCACTAAAGGGATGTGTGTCTGTGACCCCAGCAATAAAGATGTGCGTCTCTAGGGCCCCATCAATAACGGGGAGGCTGTGTGATGGTTTGCGTGTCCCTGCACTAATGGGGTGTGTGCTTGTTTCCTCAACACTGCAATACTGAAGGGGTGTGTGCACGTGTGTTTGGCACACGTGTACATCTCCCCTGAAATGCAGCACTGAAGGGCTGTGTGTGTGGCTCCAGCACTGAAGGTGTGTGTCTGTGTCTGTTTGTGTGACCTCAGCACCAAAGGGATGTGTGTCTGTGACCGCAGCAATAAAGGGCTGTGTCTCTATGGCCCCATTAATAAAGGGGTGGCTGTGTGATGGTTTGTGTGTCCCTGCACTAATGGGGTGTGTGTTTGTGTCCTCAACACTGCAGCACTGAAGGGGAGTGTGCACGTGTGTTTGGCACACATATACATGTCTCCAGAAATGTAGCACTGAAGGGCTGTGTGTGTGGCCCCAGCACTGAAGGTGTGTGTCTGTGTCTGTTTGTGTGACCTCAGCACCAAAGGGATGTGTGTCTGTGACCCCAGAAATGAAGGGGTGTCTCTGTGACCCCATCAATAAAGGGGTGCATGTGTGATGGTTTGTGTGTCCCTGCACTAATGGGGTGTGTGCTTGTGTCCTCAACACTGCAACACTGAAGGGGTGTGTGCAAGTGTGTTTGGCACACGTGTACATCTCCCCTGAAATGCAGCACTGAAGGGCTGTGTGTGTGGCTCCAGCACTGAAGGTGTGTGTCTGTGTCTGTTTGTGTGACCTCAGCACCAAAGGGATGTGTGTCTGTGACCCCAGCAATGAAGGGCTGTGTCTCTATGGCCCCATTAATAAAGGGGTGGCTGTGTGATGGTTTGTGTGTCCCTGCACTAATGGGGTGTGTGTTTGTGTCCTCAACACTGCAGCACTGAAGGGGAGTGTGCACGTGTGTTTGGCACACATGTACATGTCTCCAGAAATGTAGCACTGAAGGGCTGTTTGTGTGGCCCCAGCACTGAAGGTGTGTGTCTGTGTCTCTTTGTGTGACCTCAGCACCAAAGGGATGTGTGTCTGTGACCCCAGAAATGAAGGGGTGTCTCTGTGATCGCATCAATAAAGGGGTGCATATGTGATGGTTTGTGTGTCCCTGCACTAATGGGGTGTGTGTTTGTGTCCTCAACACTGCAACACTGAAGGGGTGTGTGCACGTGTGTTTGGCACACGTGTACATCTCCCCTGAAATGCAGCACTGAAGGGCTGTGTGTGTGGCTCCAGCACTGAAGGTGTGTGTCTGTGTCTGTTTGTGTGACCTCAGCACCAAAGGGATGTGTGTCTGTGACTCCAGCAATAAAGATGTGTGTCTCTATGGCCCCATCAATAACGGGGAGGCTGTGTGATGGTTTGCGTGTCCCTGCACTAATGGGGTGTGTGCTTGTTTCCTCAACACTGCAGCACTGAAGGGGTGTGTGCACGTGTGTTTGGCACACGTGTATATTTCCCCTGGAATGCAGCACTGAAGGGCTGTGTGGGTGGCCCCAGCACTGAAGGTGTGTGTCTGTTTGTGTGACCTCAGCACCAAAGGGATGTGTGTCTGTGACCCCAGCAATGAAGGGGTTGTGTCTCTATGGCCCCATCAATAAAGGGGTGGCTGTGTGATGGTTTGTGTGTCCCTGCACTAATGGGGTGTGTGTTTGTGTCCTCAACACTGCAGCACTGAAGGGGTGTGTGCACGTGTGTTTGGCACACGTGTACATTTCCCCTGAAATGCAGAACTGAAGGGCTGTGTATGTGGCCCCAGCACTGAAGGTGTGTGTCTGTGTCTGTTTGTGTGACCTCAGCACCAAAGAGATGTGTGTCTGTGACCCCAGCAATAAAGATGTGTGTCTCTATGGCCCCATCAATAACGGGGAGGCTGTGTGATGGTTTGCGTGTCCCTGCACTAATGGCGTGTGTGCTTGTTTCCTCAACACTGCAACACTGAAGGGGTGTGTGCACGTGTGTTTGGCACACGTGTATATTTCCCCTGAAATGCAGCACTGAAGGGCTGTGTGGGTGGCCCCAGCACTGAAGGTTTGTGTCTGTCTGTGTGACCTCAGCACCAAAGGGATGTGTGTCTGTGACCCCGGCAATGAAGGGGTTGTGTCTCTATGGCCCCATCAATAAAGGGGTGGCTGTGTGATGGTTTGTGTGTCCCTGCACTAATGGGGTGTTTGTTTGTGTCCTCAACACTGCAGCACTGAAGGGGTGTGTGCACGTGTGTTTGGCACATGTGTACATGTCCCCTGAAATGCAGCACTGAAGGGCTGTGTGTGTGGCCCAGCACTGAAGGTGTGTGTCTGTGTCTGTTTGTTTGACCTCAGCACTAAAGGGATGTGTGTCTGTGACCCCAGCAATAAAGATGTGCGTCTCTATGGCCCCATCAATAACGGGGAGGCTGTGTGATGGTTTGCGTGTCCCTGCACTAATGGGGTGTGTGGTTGTTTCCTCAACACTGCAACACTGAAGGGGTGTGTGCACGTGTGTTTGGCACACGTGTACATCTCCCCTGAAATGCAGCACTGAAGGGCTGTGTGTGTGGCTCCAGCACTGAAGGTGTGTGTCTGTTTCTGTTTGTGTGACCTCAGCACCAAAGGGATGTGTGTCTGTGACCCCAGCAATGAAGGGCTGTGTCTCTATGGCCCCATTAATAAAGGGGTGGCTGTGTGATGGTTTGTGTGTCCCTGCACTAATGGGGTGTGTGTTTGTGTCCTCAACACTGCAGCACTGAAGGGGAGTGTGCACGTGTGTTTGGCACACATGTACATGTCTCCAGAAATGTAGCACTGAAGGGCTGTGTGTGTGGCCCCAGCACTGAAGGTGTGTGTCTGTGTCTGTTTGTGTGATCTCAGTACCAAAGGGATGTGTGTCTGTGACCCCAGAAATGAAGGGGTGTCTCTGTGACCCCATCAATAAAGGGGTGCATGTGTGATGGTTTGTGTGTCCGTGCACTAATGGGGTGCGTGTTTGTGTCCTCAACACCGCAGCACTAAAGGGGTGTGTGCACGTGTGTTTGGCACACGTGTACATATCCCCTGAAATGCAGCACTGAAGGACTGTGTGTGTGGTCCCAGCACTGAAGGTGTGTGTCTGTTTGTGTGACCTCAGCACCAAAGGGATGTGTGTCTGTGACCCCAGCAATAAAGATGTGTGTCTCTATGGCCCCATCAATAACGGGGTGGCTGTGTGATGGTTTGTGTGTCCCTGCACTAATGGGGTGTGTGCTTGTTTCCTCATCACTGCAACAAGGGGTGTGTGCACGTGTGTTTGGCACACGTGTACATGTTACCTGAAATGCAGCACTGAAGGGCTGTGTGTGTGGCCCCAGCACTGAAGGTGTGTGTCTGTGTCTGTTTGTGTGACCTCAACACCAAAGGGATGTGTGTCTGTGACCCCAGAAATGAAGGGGTGTCTCTGTGACCCCATCAATAAAGGGGTGCATGTTTGATGGTTTGTGTGTCCCTGCACTAATGGGGTGTGTGTTTGTGTCCTCAACACCGCAGCACTAAAGGGGTGTGTGCACGTGTGTTTGGCACACGTGTACATATCCCCTGAAATGCAGCACTGAAGGACTGTGTGGGTGGCCCCAGCACTGAAGGTGTGTGTCTGTTTGTGTGACCTCCGCACCAAAGGGATGTGTGTCTGTGACCCCAGCAATGGAGGGGTTGTGTCTCTATGGCCCCATCAATAAAGGGGTGGCTGTGTGATGGTTTGTGTGTCCCTGCACTAATGGGGTGTGTGTTTGTGTCCTCAGCACTGCAGCACTGAAGGGGTGTGTGCACGTGTGTTTGGCACACATGTACATGTCTCCAGAAATGCAGCACTTAAGGGCTGTGTGTGTGGCCCCAGCACGGAAAGTGTGTGTCTGTGTCTGTTTGTGTGACCTCAGCACCAAAGGGATGTGTGTCTGTGACCCCAGCAATAAAGATGTGTGTCTCTATGGCCCCATCAATAACGGGGTGGCTGTGTGATGGTTTGTGTGTCCCTGCACTAATGGGGTGTGTGCTTGTTTACTCAACACCGCAGCACTAAAGGGGTGTGTGCACGTGTGTTTGGCACACGTGTACATGTCCCCTGAAATGCAGCACTGAAGGGCTGTGTGTGTGGCCCCAGCACTGAAGGTGTGTGTCTCTGTCTGTTTGTGTGACCTCAGCACCAAAGGGATGTGTGTCTGTGACCCCAGCAAAGAAGGGCTGTGTCTCTATGGCCCCATTAATAAAGGGGTGGCTGTGTGATGGTTTGTGTGTCCCTGCACTAATGGGGTGTGTGTTTGTGTCCTCAACACTGCAGCACTGAAGGGGTGTGTGCACGTGTGTTTGGCACACGTGTACATGTTCCCTGAAATGCAGCACTGAAGGGCTGTGCATGTGGCCCCAGCACTGAAGGTGTGTGTCTGTGTCTGTTTGTGTGACCTCAGCACCAAAGGGATGTGTGTCTGTGACCCCAGCAATAAAGATGTGTGTCTCTATAGCCCCATCAATAACGGGGAGGCTGTGTGATGGTTTGCGTGTCCCTGCACTAATAGGTGTGTGCTTGTTTCCTCAACACCGCAGCACTAAAGGGGTGTGTGCACGTGTGTTTGGCACACGTGTACATATCCCCTGAAATGCAGCACTGAAGGACTGTGTGGGTGGCCCCAGCACTGAAGGTGTGTGTCTGTTTGTGTGACCTCAGCACCAAAGGGATGTGTGTCTGTGACCCCAGCAATAAAGATGTGTGTCTCTATGGCCCCATCAATAAAGGGGTGGCTGTGCGATGGTTTGTGTGTCCCTGCACTAATGGGGTGTGTGCTTGTTTCCTCATCACTGCAACACTGAAGGGGTGTGTGCACGTGTGTTTGGCACACGTGTACATGTTCCCTGAAATGCAGCACTGAAGGGCTGTGTGTGTGGCCCCAGCACTGAAGGTGTGTGTCTGTGTCTGTTTGTGTGACCTCAGCACCAAAGGGATGTGTGTCTGTGACCCCAGCAATGAAGGGCTGTGTCTCTATGGCCCCATTAATAAAGGGGCGGCTGTGTGATGGTTTGTGTGTCCCTGCACTAATGGGGTGTGTGTTTGTGTCCTCAACACTGCAGCACTGAAGGGGAGTGTGCACGTGTGTTTGGCACACATGTATATGTCTCCAGAAATGTAGCAATGAAGGGCTGTGTGTGTGGCCCCAGCACTGAAGGTGTGTGTTTGTGTCTGTTTGTGTGACCTCAGCACCAAAGGGATGTGTGTCTGTGACCCCAGAAATGAAGGGGTGTCTCTGTGACCCCATCAATAAAGGGGTGGATGTGTGATGGTTTGTGTGTCCCTGCACTAATGGGGTGTGTGTTTGTGTCCACAACACTGCAGCACTGAAGGGGTGTGTGCACGTGTGTTTGGCACACGTGTACATGTTCCCTGAAATGCAGCACTGAAGGGCTGTGCATGTGGCCCCAGCACTGAAGGTGTGTGTCTGTGTCTGTTTGTGTGACCTCAGCACCAGAGGGATGTGTGTCTGTGACCCCAGCAATAAAGATGTGTGTCTCTATAGCCCCATCAATAAAGGGGAGGCTGTGTGATGGTTTGCGTGTCCCTGCACTAAGGAGGTGTGTGCTTGTTTCCTCAACACCGCAGCACTAAAGGGGTGTGTGCACGTGTGTTTGGCACACGTGTACATGTTCCCTGAAATTCAGCACTGAAGGGCTGTGTGTGTGGCCCCAGCACTGAAGGTGTGTGTCTGTGTGACCTCAGCACCAAAGGGATGTGTGTCTGTGACCCCAGCAATGAAGGGCTGTGTCTCTATGGCCCCATCAATAACGGGGAGGCTGTGTGATGGTTTGCGTGTCCCTGCACTAATGAGGTGTGTGCTTGTTTCCTCAACACCGCAGCACTAAAGGGGTGTGTGCACGTGTGTTTGGCACACGTGTACATGTCCCCTGAAATGCAGCACTGAAGGACTGTGTGGGTGGCCCCAGCACTGAAGGTGTGTGTCTGTTTGTGTGACCTCAGCACCAAAGGGATGTGTGTCTGTGACCCCAGCAATGAAGGGGTTGTGTCTCTATGGCCCCATCAATAAAGGGGTGGCTGTGTGATGGTTTGTGTGTCCCTGCACTAATGGGGTGTGTGTTTGTGTCCTCAACACTGCAGCACTGAAGGGGTGTGTGCACGTGTGTTTGGCACACATGTACATGTCTCCAGAAATGCAGCACTGAAGGGCTGTGTGTGTGGCCCCAGCACTGAAGGTGTGTGTCTGTGTCTGTTTGTGTGACCTCAGCACCAAAGGGATGTGTGTCTGTGACCCCAGCAATGAAGGGCTGTGTCTCTATGGCCCCATTAATAAAGGGGTGGCTGTGTGATGGTTTGTGTGTCCCTGCACTAATGGGGTGTGTGTTTGTGTCCTCAACTCTGCAGCACTGAAGGGGAGTGTGCACGTGTGTTTGGCACACATGTACATGTCTCCAGAAATCTAGCACTGAAGGGCTGTGTGTGTGGCCCCAGCACTGAAGGTGTGTGTCTGTGTCTGTTTGTGACCTCAGCACCAAAGGGATGTGTGTCTGTGACCCCAGAAATGAAGGGGTGTCTCTGTGACCCCATCAATAAAGGGGTGGATGTGTGATGGTTTGTGTGTCCCTGCACTAATGGGGTGTGTGCTTGTGTCCTCAACACTGCAGCACTGAAGGGGTGTGTGCACGTGTGTTTGGCACACGTGTACATTTCCCCTGAAATGCAGCACTGAAGGGCTGTGTATGTGGCCCCAGCACTGAAGGTGTGTGTCTGTGTCTGTTTGTGTGACCTCAGCACCAAAGGGATGTGTGTCTGTGACCCCAGCAATAAAGATGTGTGTCTCTTTGGCCCCATCAATAACGGGGAGGCTGTGTGATGGTTTGCATGTCCCTGCACTATTGAGGTGTGTGCTTGTTTCCTCAACACCGCAGCACTAAAGGGGTGTGTGCACGTGTGTTTGGCACACGTGTACATGTCCCCTGAAATGCAGCACTGAAGGACTGTGTGGGTGGCCCCAGCACTGAAGGTGTGTGTCTGTTTGTGTGACCTCAGCACCAAAGGGATGTGTGACTGCGACCCCAGCAATGAAGGGGTTGTGTCTCTATGGCCCCATCAATAAAGGGGTGGCTGTGTGATGGTTTGTGTGTCCCTGCACTAATGGGGTGTGTGTTTGTGTCCTCAACACTGCAGCACTGAAGGGGTATGTGCACGTGTGTTTGGCACACATGTACATGTCTCCAGAAATGCAGCACTTAAGGGCTGTGTGTGTGGCCCCAGCACTGAAAGTCTGTGTCTGTGTCTGTTTGTGTGACATCAGCACCAAAGGGATGTGTGTCTGTGACCCCAGCAATAAAGATGTGTGTCTTTATGGCCCCATCAATAACGGGGTGGCTGTGTGATGGTTTATGTGTCCCTGCACTAATGGGGTGTGTGCTTGTTTCCTCATCACTGCAACACTGAAGGGGTGTGTGCACGTGTGTTTGGCACACGTGTACATGTTCCCTGAAATGCAGCACTGAAGGGCTGTGTGTGTGGCCCCAGCACTGAAGGTGTGTGTCTGTGTCTGTTTGTGTGACCTCAGCACCAAAGGGATGTGTGTCTGTGACCCCAGCAATGAAGGGCTGTGTCTCTATGGCCCCATTAATAAAGGGGTGGCTGTGTGATGGTTTGTGTGCCCCTGCACTAATGGGGTGTGTATTGTGTCCTCAACACTGCAGCACTGAAGGGTTGTGTGCACGTGTGTTTGGCACACATGTACATGTCTCCAGAAATGCAGCACTGAAGGGCTGTGTGTGTGGCCCCAGCACGGAAGGTGTGTGTCTGTGTCTGTTTGTGTGACCTCAGCACCAAAAGGATGTGTGTCTGTGACCCCAGAAATGAAGGGGTGTCTCTGTGACCCCATCAATAAAGGGGTGGATATGTGATGGTTTGTGTGTCCCTGCACTAATGGGGTGTGTGTTTGTGTCCTCAACACTGCAGCACTGAAGGGGTGTGTGCACGTGTGTTTGGCACACGTGTACATGTTCCCTGAAATGCAGCACTGAAGGGCTGTGCATGTGGCCCCAGCACTGAAGGTGTGTGTCTGTGTCTGTTTGTGTGACCTCAGCACCAAAGGGATGTGTGTCTGTGACCCCAGCAATAAAGATGTGTGTCTCTATGGCCCCATCAATAACGGGGAGGCTGTGTGATGGTTTGCATGTCCCTGCACTAATGAGGTGTGTGCTTGTTTCCTCAACACCGCAGCACTAAAGGGGTGTGTGCACGTGTGTTTGGCACACGTGTACATGTCCCCTGAAATGCAGCACTGAAGGACTGTGTGGGTGGCCCCAGCACTGAAGGTGTGTGTCTGTTTGTGTGACCTCAGCACCAAAGGGATGTGTGTCTGCGACCCCAGCAATGAAGGGGTTGTGTCTCTATGGCCCCATCAATAAAGGGGAGGCTGTGTGATGGTTTGTGTGTCCCTGCACTAATGGGGTGTGTGTTTGTGTCCTCAACACTGCAGCACTGAAGGGGTATGTGCACGTGTGTTTGGCACACATGTACATGTCTCCAGAAATGCAGCACTTAAGGGCTGTGTGTGTGGCCCCAGCACTGAAAGTCTGTGTCTGTTTGTGTGACATCAGCACCAAAGGGATGTGTGTCTGTGACCCCAGCAATAAAGATGTGTGTCTTTATGGCCCCATCAATAACGGGGTGGCTGTGTGATGGTTTATGTGTCCCTGCACTAATGGGGTGTGTGCTTGTTTACTCATCACTGCAACACTGAAGGGGTGTGTGCACGTGTGTTTGGCACACGTGTACATGTTCCCTGAAATGCAGCACTGAAGGGCTGTGTGTGTGGCCCCAGCACTGAAGGTGTGTGTCTGTGTCTGTTTGTGTGACCTCAGCACCAAAGGGATGTGTGTCTGTGACCCCAGCAATGAAGGGCTGTGTCTCTATGGCCCCATTAATAAAGGGGTGGCTGTGTGATGGTTTGTGTGACCCTGCACTAATGGGGTGTGCATTGTGTCCTCAACACTGCAGCACTGAAGGGTTGTGTGCACGTGTGTTTGGCACACATGTACATGTCTCCAGAAATGCAGCACTGAAGGGCTGTGTGTGTGGCCCCAGCACGGAAGGTGTATGTCTGTGTCTGTTTGTGTGACCTCAGCACCAAAAGGATGTGTGTCTGTGACCCCAGAAATGAAGGGGTGTCTCTGTGACCCCATCAATAAAGGGGTGGATATGTGATGGTTTGTGTGTCCCTGCACTAATGGGGTGTGTGTTTGTGTCCTCAACACTGCAGCACTGAAGGGGTGTGTGCACGTGTGTTTGGCACACGTGTAAATGTCCCCTGAAATGCAGCACTGAAGGGCTGTGTATGTGGCCCCAGCACTGAAGGTGTGTGTCTGTTTGTGTGACCTCAGCACCAAAGGGATGCGTGTCTGTTACCCCAGCAATAAAGATGTGTGTCTCTATGGCCCCACCAATAACGGGGAGGCTGTGTGATGGTTTGCGTGTCCCTGCACTAATGAGGTGTGTGCTTGTTTCCTCAACACCGCAGCACTAAAGGGGTGTGTGCACGTGTGTTTGGCACACATGTACATGTCCCCTGAAATGCAGCACTGAAGGACTGTGTTGGTGGCCCCAGCACTGAAGGTGTGTGTCTGTTTGTGTGACCTCAGCACCAAAGGGATGTGTGTCTGTGACCCCAGCAATGAAGGGGTTGTGTCTCTATGGCCCCATCAATAAAGGGGTGGCTGTGTGATGGTTTGTGTGTCCCTGCACTAATGGGGTGTGTGTTTGTGTCCTCAACACTGCAGCACTGAAGGGGAGTGTGCACGTGTGTTTGGCACACATGTACATGTCTCCAGAAATGCAGCACTTAAGGGCTGTGTGTGTGGCCCCAGCACTGAAAGTGTGTGTCTGTTTATGTGACCTCAGCACCAAAGGATGTGTGTCTGTGACCCCAGCAATAAAGATGTGTGTCTCTATGGCCCCATCAATAAAGGGGTGGCTGTGTGATGGTTTGCGTGTCCCTGCACTAATGGGGTGTGTGCTTGTTTCCTCAACACTGCAACACTGAAGGGGTGTGTGCACGTGTGTTTGGCACACGTGTACATGTTCCCTGAAATGCAGCACTGAAGGGCTGTGTGTGTGGCCCCAGCACTGAAGGTGTGTGTCTGTGTCTGTTTGTGTGACCTCAGCATCAAAGGGATGTGTGTCTGTGACCCCAGCAATGAAGGGCTGTGTCTCTATGGCCCCATTAATAAAGGGGTGGCTGTGTGATGGTTTGTGTGTCCCTGCACTAATGGGGTGTGTGTTTGTGTCCTCAACACTGCAGCACTGAAGGGGAGTGTGCACGTGTGTTTGGCACACATGTACATGTCTCCAGAAATGTAGCACTGAAGGGCTGTGTGTGTGGCCCCAGCACTGAAAGTGTGTGTCTGTGTCTGTTTGTGTGACCTCAGCACCAAAGGGATGTGTGTCTGTGACCCCAGCAATAAAGATGTGTGTCTCTATGGCCCCATCAATAACCGGGAGGCTGTGTGATGGTTTGCGTGTCCCTGCACTAATGGGGTGTGTGCTTGTTTCCTCAACACTGCAGCACTGAAGGGGTGTGTGCACGTGTGTTTGGCACACGTGTACATGTCCCCTGAAATGCAGCACTGAAGGGCTGTGTGTGTGGCCCCAGCACTGAAGGTGTGTGCATGTGTCTGTTTGTGTGACCTCAGCACCAAAGGGATGTGTGTCTGTGACCCCAGCAATAAAGATGTGTGTCTCTATGGCCCCATCAATAACCGGGAGGCTGTGTGATGGTTTGCGTGTCCCTGCACTAATGGGGTGTGTGCTTGTTTCCTCAACACTGCAGCACTGAAGGGGTGTACGCACGTGTGTTTGGCACACGTGTACATGTCCCCTGAAATGCAGCACTGAAGGGCTGTGTCTGTGGCCCCAGCACTGAAGGTGTGTGCCTGTGTCTGTTTGTGTGACCTCAGCACCAAAGGGATGTGTGTCTGTGAACCCAGCAATGAAGGGGTGTGTCTCTATGGCCCCATCAATAAAGGGGTGGCTGTGTGATGGTTTGTGTGTCCCTGCTCTAATGGGGAGTGTGTTTCTGTCTTCAACACTGCAGCACTGAAGGTGTGTGTGCACGTGTGTTTGGCACATGTGTACATGTCCCCTGAAATGCAGCACTGAAGGGCTGTGTGTGTGGCTCCAGCACTGAAGGTGTGTGTTGGTGTCTGTTTGTGTGACCTCAGTACCAAAGGGATGTGTGTCTGTGACCCCAGCACTGAAGGGGTGTGTATCTGTGACCCCTTCAATAAAGGGGTGGCTGTGTGATGGTTTGTGTGTCCCTGGACTAACGGTCTGTGTGTTTGTGTACTGAGCACTGCAGCACTGAAGGGGTGTGTGCACGTGTGTTTATTGTATGTGCATAGAGGTGAGTGTGTATTTGTGTCTGTGTGTTTGTGTGTGTATGTATGTGTGTGTTGAAGTGAGTGTGTATGTGTGTGAATGTTCATGTATGTATTAAAGGTAACCCATCACTTCATTTCAGGCCCCTAAACCACCACCATTGTGAAATACCACTGTGTAATGAGTTTATAAAGATGCCCCTGTATAAATCATTCATTTCTGCATTGTGTAGACAATGAGCTTATAATGAACCAACAGTTTATACAAGGACATATTTATTATTCTGTTGGTGCCTTGGTGGTGATTTCATTCCCAGTCCCCTTAAAGGGTTATTTGGGACTTAAGAATTGATGACCTATCTGTAAGATAGCTCATCAGTATGAGATCGGGGGGTCTGACACCTGGCACCCCCACGATCAGCTGAAATCTGCTCCGGCAGGTGCCAGACACATGATAAGCATACTTGATAGGACGCTGCTTCTGGTCTATAGGACGCACACAATACTGAGCAAGATTTTTTGTTGTTAAAAAGTGCGTCATATAGTCTAGAAAATACAGTTAATGACGGTCACTCTTTAACTAAGAAATGCATCTTAACTTATGAAGGACTATATCCGTCATAATTCTGCTCCCCGCATTTCTTGCAGGCTCACACGCCGAGTCTGCATCTTTCTCGGCAGATGATGGCTGTGTTATTCAGCAATCATATGCCTCTAACAGTCGCAGGTTGAGCGGAGCTCTGCCCACGACAGTTAGCCTATTAAATCTTGCTATCAGTGTGTGACAGCGGCATTTAATGTGCGCCAGCAGGGGGTGCACCATTCCATCTCTTCATTGGCGCACCCGTGACTTGATCACTGAAGATCCCTGTGTCTGTCATCACTGGATTCCTGTGACAGCCAGCCTGTTGCTAGTGTTCATAGGAGACCGTGATCTCTGCTATATATAGCAATGCTGTATATAGCACAAGCAATCAGATGATTGCAGGTTCAAGCCCCCTAAAGAGATGAACAAATACAGTGAAAAGTAAAAAAAATTAAAAAAGTATAAAAGTTCAAATCATCCCAGTTTTCCCCCCATTAAAAATTAAGAAATATAAAACATTTAAACAATACACATATTTGGTATCGCTGCGTTTGTAAAAGTCAGATCCATCAAAATCTAAAATAAATTAATCCATTTAGTAAACGGCGTAACTAGAACATTAAATAAAATGCCAGAATTACAGATTTTCAGTCATTGCAACAAGAAAAAAATATATAATAACAGACAATCAAAACATTGTATATACCCCAAAATGATATCAATATAACCATCAGTCTGTGGTGCAAAAAACTATCCCTCACGCAGCCCCATTCCCGAAACATGAAAACGCCGCGGCTTTCAGATCTCGGAAAGTGGCGACACAAGCAAATTATTTTTCATCACTTAAATATAAATCCTATAAATCGTCACTTACGTAGAAGAGATGAAGCTTTACTACCTCCTGCTCCAGCTCCAGCACTTCACCGCTGCCGCTGATCTTTAGTCACTGGCTTCAAGGGTGACATCATGACTGCAGCTCTGCAGCCGATCACTTGGCTCAGTGGACCATGCTGACAGAGCTTCTAAGCTCAGTGATTGGCTGCAGCAATGATGTGTGCTGAAGTTGAGCCATCACCCCTGCAGCCTGTCACAATAGAGCACAGGAAGCGCTGAAGATCCAGAGCTGGAGCAGCAGGAGAAAGTAAAGCTCTGTGTGTTTTCTCTACCACTGGGAACCTCCTATATATTACATAAAAACATTCCTGAAAACCCCTTTAATCTGACTTTATAGAAAAAGTCTATATCCGACTACTGTCCTCCCCTCATGAATCACAAAATATGCCAAGTGTGAACAACTCCTGTCCCCAAATGAGGACTTGCAGGCGATCAGTTGATAGTCGGGGGTCCGGCAGTGAACACCCTCAGCAATCAGCTGTGTTTTGCTGGACGTAGCGGCCTCTCCAGGACACAAGTGGTATTACATGGTGCTCTTTCAGAATAATATGTAATATGTAATACATGATATCTTGAAGTCTTCCAGAAGAAGATATTGGCAGACAGGTAATGACTTATTACCTACCAGCCATTGTCTCCTTTATCACTCGCTAGTTCTTATACACATTTAGATGATGTCACATCTTCGTTGGAAGCCGTATTAGGAACCTCCATCGCAGATTTTATCATACAGGACGAGTTCTCAGCCAACAGCTATTTGGCCATTGTTCACATGATGTAACCTTATGTTATATACAGCAATATGCAGCAGGATACATGAGATCCAGGGAAATATCCGATCGCCAGAAATGGGGTCAGGAAGGAATTTTTTTCCCCCCTGAATCAGAATTCTTTTGGGGGGTTTCTTTGCCTTCTTCTGGATCTTTGGGTCCCAATGACTCTCAGGTGGTCCCCAATGACCGCAGCTCGTTTTGTGGTCTCCACCGGGGCCAATCTGAGAGTGACTGTGACCATAGTTTCATTTCTTAAAGGACCAGTAATATTTTCATTACAATGTTGCTTATTGCTATTTCAATAAAAAAATTAATTATATATATATATATATATATTGTTTTGTGTGTTTTTTTCCTGGATTTCACCTTACACAGAGGGAATCATAAGAGTAATCACAAAATATGGGGGCTCCATACACAGAGAGAACTCTGGTACCAAATTCCATGACAATTGTTCTGGGGTTCAGTCTGTGATGGAGCAGTAACATTGTATCCAGGACGTCGTACACACCATGCTACAGAAAGAAGACTGAAGAACGGGACGCAGCTGCAGAATACAGGAGACACAGGGTCTTGTGTAACAGTAAAAAACAGGAAAAATGTCCAACAAGTGGCCGGGGGGCTCCAGGACCAAACCAGGAGGGAGGCCTCAGTCATCAGTGGCCAATATTCGCATGAAGTGGCCACATTTACCAACCGTTCTGCAGCCACTCGTTTACCTTTGTCCAACACCTCCGTCGGTCCTTGCAGTTATTAGGCCACCACTGAAATTCTTTTCTGACTACACACAGACACGTACATAGAAACCGTGCATGCCGCCATCACCGTACACAACCAGAGTCCTGGTCCAGACCAGTGGCCTTTCCAATTCAAGTCTACTTGGGTTTAAACAAGGGTCCTGTCTCTAAGAGAACCATGTGCTTGCCACTTGGAACAGCAGTAATACAGTAACACCAGGTTAATATTCTTCGGGCACAGAGATGCACAGACAGTGAACCCTCTTAAAAAGAAGAATTGGACTGACATTCCCTAAGCAATAAGTACCCACACAATTGGAGGGACAGATTGCTAGCCCTTGCTGCACCATGGTGTATGCCCAGTGGTGACCACTCTTAGTCTAAGTTGGCTCTTCAGATAGCATGGTGATAAAGAACCTGAGGGCCATATACCTTCAAGAAAAAGATCTCATAAGGACACGTTGCCTTGAATTGTGAAGAACTCAATCATGTTTTCCATACAATTCTAATGTGTTCTATTCAGGATATATTAAAAAAAAAGTCTGGTCCTTAGAAGTTATAAAATGAGGTCAATACAACCTCAGGTGAAGAACAACACATCACAAATTACACCAGGTCATCGAATATTTACCAAAAAATAGACTGAAATGCAGAAACAGGGTGTGAAAAATTAAAGGGGTTGTCCAATGAAAACAAGCTCCAATCTACAGGAACCGTCATCCCCTTTAGATTGGAACGGTGGTCCGCATGCTAAAATGCTGCTCCATTCATTCTATATGAGGAGGCCATGACGTGCGCCCGACTTTTTTGGACCGATGAGACAGAGTGGCCTTACAGAGAAGGGTCCTTGGATTGGACGCCGAGTTACGGACCCCAAAGCAGCACTGAATATTATGTACTAGTGGGAGTCACGAGTGCAAGGGTTCAAGGGCGCCAGTAGTGGAAGACATAGTGCGCGAAACCGAAGAACAAGTAAGCAGACCTGCTGATCAGCACTGCAGTGCTGAGGCCGAGTTATGGCGAAATAGGGAGCGACAGTGCGCCTCACCAGTCCTGGAGTATATTACAGAGGAAGGATACTGTGTGGAAAATGCTTCATACTGTAAAGGAAACCTCCAGAACACTTTGTGCTCTCCGATATCCCTTGTATGCCGGGACGTTGCTAGGGTCCTAAAAGATCAGGGGCCAAAGCCCCAAAGTAGGTGTTTCCCCATACAACCTCCCCGCCACTTAAAAGAGGACCTATACATATATAAGAGAAACACAAGAGAAAGCTGAGTGTGCAGCATATAGAAAAGAGCTTTATTAGTAGAAGTATAAATATAGATACATCATATTACATCTATAAAAAATAGATACAAATAGGGAGACCATACAAGACCATAAAAATACAACACGGTTACCCATAGTTAACCATAATGGCAGGACCATGTGAGGAAGGGAAGGGAGGAAGGGAAAGAGCGACCCATGAAAGTGTGTACTAAAACATATCAAATGGCAAAATGGGAGAGGTATATGCACAAGGATACCAATGCTAAGGATAATGATAGAAACATGTCCCTTATAATCCCCCTAGCGGGGTCAGAGTAGATGTAGTCCCTAATGTCAAATACACTCACCCGTAGAGTAACCAAGGGACGCTCAGAGAAAGGGGAGGGAAGAGAAGGGGGGGCCGGGGGACAAGGCAGGAGCAGACCAAGATGGAACCTGCAAACCTCGACGCACGTTTCGCGACTCCGCTTTATCAAGAGGCATAATGGTGAAGACGCCGGCATCTTTTTAAATATCCCCCAAACAGAGTCACATGTGGGTGTGTGTGACCGGAAGAAAATGGCCGCTGACCGGAAGGCATGAACGGCGCATGCTCGGGGATCGTCAGACCGTCCCGCCCCCAGAGCGCCCGTCATGACGTCGGCGCCAACCCGGAAATGCCAGGAAGCAGAGTCCGGGGTAGCTCCGACGTCACGGAGACAGGCGCCTGGGTAGGCAGGGAGGGCGAGTAGCCCCGAGCATGCGCACTGCCACAGTGGGAGACCAAATGAAAATACCATATTATTCATATATACCAGTGTATAAGAACCCCCTGAATAAAAACGCATAAGTGTCGCATTCCACATATATAGGTGCAAACAGCTACATAGATAAAAATACATCAAAGCAAAAATTGCAAAGTATAAAGAGTGAAAGGTAGCTGAGTCCATAATATGACGGCAATCTCAGGGCAGTATCCAGAGATGTCAGTGGTCAGTCCATTTTCGTGTACCCGGTCGAATCAGCAGTGGGGGGGGGGGGAGGATTTTTACACAAGGAGCCAGCGTAACGATAGGTACAGGGTCCAGAAAAGGAAGTGCTATAAATACACAAAAACAAAAAAAGTAAAAAATAACGAATGAACAAACACACAGAAAAATAAATAAAAAATAAAGAATAACAATAAAATATGCAAAAGAATAAAAAAGAAAAAATAATAACACAAAACAGATAAAATAACTAGGCCAGAAAAGCTCACTGCCGTAAGATAATTAAAACAGGAGGGGCCACAGGAGAGCATGCGAACAAGGAGCATAAGCTACATAGCATCCCAAAGGGGATAATAATAAACGCATATGGACAGAAATGACTCCTCCATGGCACCAAAAAGGTGAGCCATGGTGGCTGTCATTCAAAAAGAAGGAGGCGCAGGACTAAAAAGCACGAAAAATGTATCATAAAAAGTGAGAAGCCCAGATTTTCATTCAGACCCCGCGGCGCCAAGGTGTTAAGGGTGATGATCCATCTCGCCTCCTTCTGGGCAAGGAGGCGTTTGGCATTACCCCCCCGGGAGCCAAGGCATACCTTATCGATCCCCCGTACTCTAAGTGAGCGGGGGTCACAGTTATGGACGGCCTTGAAATGCCGTGGTAATGTCTTCAGCTCCCGGGGGTCCGTGGTAGTGCCTAGACATGGGACTCCTGAGAGGATCCGCTACATATCCACATTCAATCATGAGTGGGGATCAATGCGGCGGATCCTCTCTCGATACTGGAGTGTTCTTCACACGGAGCCCTCCCTTCGTGACTGCTTAGGAGACTTTCCTCACATGACGCCACGACGATCGAGGACGCTAGGGGACGTTCTGGTTTCCAGCCATTACGTCCCCTCGCGCCCCAATTTCTTTGGATCCCGCGGCCCCACGGTGGGCTCCTTTCCCTGTGGCCATTGCGTCGCATGCGACAATGTCCTACGTTGTACGTCGTTCTCCAACTCTGATGGCTCCCGCCAATTTGACATTCGTCATTATATATCATGTGGCACTACACATGTGGTTTACTTTGCCACATGTGAGTGCCAGTTAATCTATATAGGATTAACTAGCAGGGAGCTTAGAATCAGAGTTCGGGAGCACGTCCGGGACATTGTCGCTGCTCGCACTACCACGGACCCCCGGGAGCTGAAGACATTACCACGGCATTTCAAGGCCGTCCATAACTGTGACCCCCGCTCACTTAGAGTACGGGGGATCGATAAGGTATGCCTTGGCTCCCGGGGGGGTAATGCCAAACGCCTCCTTGCCCAGAAGGAGGCGAGATGGATCATCACCCTTAACACCTTGGCGCCGCGGGGTCTGAATGAAAATCTGGGCTTCTCATCTTTTTTATGATACATTTTTCGTGCTTTTTAGTCCTGCGCCTCCTTCTTTTTGAATGACAGCCACCATGGCTCACCTTTTTGGTGCCATGGAGGAGTCATTTCTGTCCATATGCGTTTATTATTATCCCCTTTGGGATGCTATGTAGCTTATGCTCCTTGTTCGCATGCTCTCCTGTGGCCCCTCCTGTTTTAATTATCTTACGGCAGTGAGCTTTTCTGGCCTAGTTATTTTATCTGTTTTGTGTTATTATTTTTTCTTTTTTATTCTTTTGCATATTTTATTGTTATTCTTTATTTTTTATTTATTTTTCTGTGTGTTTGTTCATTCGTTATTTTTTACTTTTTTTGTTTTTGTGTATTTATAGCACTTCCTTTTCTGGACCCTGTACCTATCGTTACGCTGGCTCCTTGTGTAAAAATCCTCCCCCCCCCCCCACTGCTGATTCGACCGGGTACACGAAAATGGACTGACCACTGACATCTCTGGATACTGCCCTGAGATTGCCGTCATATTATGGACTCAGCTACCTTTCACTCTTTATACTTTGCAATTTTTGCTTTGATGTATTTTTATCTATGTAGCTGTTTGCACCTATATATGTGGAATGCGACACTTATGCGTTTTTATTCAGGGGGTTCTTATACACTGGTATATATGAATAATATGGTATTTTCATTTGGTCTCCCACTGTGGCAGTGCGCATGCTCGGGGCTACTCGCCCTCCCTGCCTACCCAGGCGCCTGTCTCCGTGACGTCGGAGCTACCCCGGACTCTGCTTCCTGGCATTTCCGGGTTGGCGCCGACGTCATGACGGGCGCTCTGGGGGCGGGACGGTCTGACGATCCCCGAGCATGCGCCGTTCATGCCTTCCGGTCAGCGGCCATTTTCTTCCGGTCACACACACCCACATGTGACTCTGTTTGGGGGATATTTAAAAAGATGCCGGCGTCTTCACCATTATGCCTCTTGATAAAGCGGAGTCGCGAAACGTGCGTCGAGGTTTGCAGGTTCCATCTTGGTCTGCTCCTGCCTTGTCCCCCGGCCCCCCCTTCTCTTCCCTCCCCTTTCTCTGAGCGTCCCTTGGTTACTCTACGGGTGAGTGTATTTGACATTAGGGACTACATCTACTCTGACCCCGCTAGGGGGATTATAAGGGACATGTTTCTATCATTATCCTTAGCATTGGTATCCTTGTGCATATACCTCTCCCATTTTGCCATTTGATATGTTTTAGTACACACTTTCATGGGTCGCTCTTTCCCTTCCTCCCTTCCCTTCCTCACATGGTCCTGCCATTATGGTTAACTATGGGTAACCGTGTTGTATTTTTATGGTCTTGTATGGTCTCCCTATTTGTATCTATTTTTTATAGATGTAATATGATGTATCTATATTTATACTTCTACTAATAAAGCTCTTTTCTATATGCTGCACACTCAGCTTTCTCTTGTGTTTCTCATATTGATCGTGAGTTAGCAATTTTTTATGTGATTATGGGGTGCGAGCTGTGATTCTTCCACACTCCATATTCGTTATTCGTATTATGTTGGCCGAAGTGTTTATCTATACATATATAATTACAGTACACCATTGTTGCTAACCTAAAATACACAACTGAAAGACCAATATTCCCAAAATTACTTCTATACAAGGCAATAATAATCCCGCTACACAATGCCCTCTACCATCAACACTACACAGTGAGTACATAGTATTATGATATGACCATTGCCTCTACATAAAAAACACACCGTACAAAGACCATCTGACTTCTCACATTTCCAGCACCGTCCCCATCTATTCCCACCCTGCACAACCTCCCCATGCTGCCTGCTCTTCCGACGTGGAATAGGAACCTAAATACTTCAAAAATTATGTCATTACTATGATTACCCTCCACCAATTAATGCTACAAAGACTTTGTGCCAGATAGAGGGGACCTATAAAAATAATAGCGTCCCATAGAAAGTAGTAAAGACCCCACTGTGCTACCTTGCAAGTAATAATGCCAGATATGCTCTTATGAAAGTTTCAATATCTGAAGTGTTCCCTCCAAGCAACAAATACCGTTGAGTATCCCCTTTAAGTAATAATGCCCCCTTAAAGCCACAATCAAACTACACCCAACTACAAAGTTCTTCTTCAAGTCTATGGACGATGATTTCGGGGTGGTGAAAGAAGAAATTTCTGATGATGCACCCATTTAAAAAAAAATAATGTTATGAGTGCCCCCATAGCACCCTGTATATTGTATGATAGTCCCAAAGCTTACTACACACTGTATGATGGTCCCCACAGCTCCCTATGCACTGTATGATGGTCCCCACAGCTCCCTATACCCTGTATGATGGTCCCCACAGTTCCATATGCACTGTATTATGGTCCCCACAGCTCCCTACGCTCTGTATGATGGTCCCCACAGCTCCCTATGCCCTGTATGATGGTCCCCACAGCTCCCTATGCAATGTATGATGGTCCTCACAGCTCCCTATGCACTGTATGATGGTCCCCACAGCTCCCTATGCACTGTATGATGGTCCCCACAGCTCCCTATGCACTGTATGATGGTACCCACAGCTCCATATGCACTGGTATCATGGTCTCCACAGCTCCCTATACACTGTATGATGGTCCCCACAGCTCCCTATGCTCTGTATGATGGTCCCCACAGCGCCCTACGCTCTGTATGATGGTCTTTACAGCTCCCTATTCATTGTATGATGGTCTCCACAGCTCCCTATGCATTGTATGATGGTTCTCATAGCTCTCTACGCACTGTATGATGGTCCCCGCAGCTCCTTATGCATTGAATGATGGTCCCCACGGGTCCTTATACACTGCATGATGGTCCCCACGGCTCCCTACGCTCGGTATGATGGTCCCCACAGCTCCCTATGCACTGCATAGTGGTCCCCACAGCTCCCTATGCCCTGTATGATGGTCCCCACATCTCACTATGCACTGTATGATGGTCCCCACAGCTCCTTAGGCACTGTATGATGGTCTCCACAGCTCCCTATGCATTGTATGATGGAACCCACAGCTCCCTATGCACTGCATAATGGTCCCCACAGCTCCTTATGCCCTGTATGATGGTCCCCACATCTCCCTATGCACTGCATAATGGTCCCCACAGTTCTCTATGCACTGCATAATGGTCCCCACAGCTCCTTATGCCCTGTATGATGGTCCCCACATCTCCCTATGCACTGCATAATGGTCCCCACAGTTCTCTATGCACTGCATAATGGTCCCCACAGCTCTCTATGCACTGTATGATGGTCTTCACAGCTCCCTATGCACTGAATGATGGTCCCCACAGCTCCCTATGCACTGTATGATGGTCTCTACAACTCCTTATAACTGTCATGATGGTCCCTACAACTCCCTATATCCTGTATAATGGCCCTCACAGCCCCATATATACAGTACTGTATGATGGCCCCCGCAGCCCAATATATACTGTATGATGGCCCCCACACCCACTTGTACACTATATTATGGCCCCTACAGCTCCCTTTATACTGTATGATGGCCCCACAGCCCCTTATAAACTGTATTCTGGCACCCACTCCCCATTTTATATAATATGATGGCCCCACAGCCCCTTATAAACTGTATTCTGGCACCCACTCTCCATTTTATATAATATGATGGCCCCACTGCCCCTTATATATAGCATGATGACTCCCATAGCCCCTTATAGTATGATGGCACCCACACGCCTTATATATACAGGTGCATCTCACTAAATTAGAATATCATCAAAAAGTTTATTTATTTTAGTTCTTCAATGCTGAAAATGAAACTCCTATATTATATAAAGTCATTACAATCAAAGTGATCTATTTCAAGTGTTTATTTCTGTTAATGTTGATGATTATGGCCAGGGGCGCACATAGAAATCATGAGGCCCCATAGCAGAAGCTCTCATGGGACCCCCCACCACCAAAAAAATAAAGAAATATTTGTCTGTGTCACAGAAGAGCCGATCTCACAACTTTCCAGCCTTTACTTCGTTTTTCTAATTTTCCTCCTACTGAAGTCCTAGATCCCTCTTTCATTGCCCCCATGAAGTATGATGCCAATAAAAGTGCCCCCCAAACACAGTATGATACCCCCATGGTGCATTCCTCCACATTAGCCTCTACATGAACATTATAATGACCTTATTGTACCCCACTTCAACTCCCAAGGCAAAGTATGGTGACCCTAACACAGTATGATTCCCCCAACTGTGACTCCCACACAGCCCTCCATACAGTATAATGGGCCTACATACAGTATAATAGCCCACACTAGCCCTCCAAACAGTATAATGGCCCCACACAGCCCTCCAAACAGTATGATGGACCCCACACAAAGCTTCACACCGTATAATTGCTTTCATACAGTATAACGGCCCCCCACATAGCCCTCAAAATATCATAATGGCCCCACATAGACTTCCATATAGTATAATATGCCACCCATAATCCTCCATATAGTATAATGAACCCTCCAAAATCCTCCATATAGTATAATGCACCCCCCATAATCCTCCATATAGTATAATGAACTTCCCATGGTCCTTGATAGAATATAATGCACTCCCCATAGTCCTCCATACAGTATATTTAACACCACAAAGAGTAAAATGCAGCCCCCATATATTATAATGCACCATACAGCCCTGCAGTATTATGGGCACCACGTACTCACTGATTTTAAAATAACGTATGTTTTAAATAAAACGACCCGAGTATAAGCCGAGGCCCCTAATTTTACCACAAAAAAACTGGGAAAACGTATTGAGTTGAGTATAAGCCTAGGGTGGGAAATGCAGCAGCTACTGGAAAATTTCACCATCCTGGTATGTATGGCTCCCTCATCACCAATCCTGGTATGTATGGCACCCCTCATCCCCCAATCCTGGTACATATGGCACCCCTCATCCCCCAATCCTGGAACGTATGGCACCCCTCATCCCCCAGTCCAGGCACATATGACACCCCTCATCCCCCAATCCTGGTATGCATGGCCCCCCCCTCATCCCCCAATCCTGGTATGCATGGCCACCCATCATCCCCCAATCCTGGTATGCATAGCACCCCTCATCCACCAATCCTGGCATGCATGCTCCCCCCTCATCCTCCAATCCTGGTATGCATGGTCTCCTCATCCCCCAATCCTAATATGAATGGTCTCCTCATCCCCCAATCCTGGTATGTATGGCCTCTTCACCCCCCAATCCTGGTATGCATGGCCTCTTCATCCCCCATTCCTGGTATATATGGCCCCCCTCATCCCCAATCCTGGTATGCATGGCACCCCTCATCCCCCAATCCTGGTATGCGTGCCCCCTCTCATCCCCAAATCCTGGTATGCGTGGCCCCCTCATCCCTCAATCCTGGTATGCGTGGCCCCCCTCATCCCCCAATCCTGGTATGCGTGACCTGCTCATCCTCCAATCCTGGTATGTGTGGCCTCCTCATCCCCCAATCCTGGTATGTATGGCCTCCTCATCCCCCAATCTTGGTATCTGTGGCCTCCTCATCCCCCAATCTTGGTATGTGTGGCCTCCTCATCCCCCAATCCTGGTATGTGTGGCCTCCTCATCCCCCAATCCTGGTTTGTGTGGCCTCCTCATCCCCTAATACTGGTATGTGTGGCTTTCTCATCCCCAAATCCTGGTATGTGAGGCCCCCTCAACCCCCAATCCTGATATGTATGGCCCCCTCATCCCCCAATCCTGGTATGTGGGGCCTCCTCACCTCCCAATCATGATATGTGTGGCCCCATCACTGCACACTGTCTGTCATCACTGGATTCCTGTGACAGCCAGCCTGTTGCTAGTGTTCATAGGAGACCGTGATTTCTGCTATATATAGCAATGCTGTATATAGCACAAGCAATCAGATGACTGCAGGTTCAAGCCCCCTAAAGAGACGAACAAATACAGTGAAAAGTAAAAAAAAAATGAAAAAAGTATAAAAAATTAAAATCATCCCAGTTTTCCCCCCATTAAAAATTAAGAAATATAAAACATTTAAAAAATACACATATTTGGTATCGCTGCGTTTGTAAAAGTCAGATCCATCAAAATATAAAATAAATTAATCCATTTAGTAAACGGCGTAACTAGAACATTACATAAAATGCCAGAATTACAGATTTTCAGTCGTTGCAACAAGAAAAAAATATATAATAACAGGCAATCAAAACATTGTATATACCCCAAAATCATATCAATATAACCGTCAGTTTGTAGTGCAAAAAACTAGCCCTCACGGAGCCCCATTCACGAAAAATGAAAACACCACGGCTTTCGGATCTCGGAAAGTGGCGACACAAGCAATTTTTTTTTTACAAATTTCTGAATTTTTTTTCATCACTTAAATATAAATCCTATAAATCGTCACTTAAGTAGAAGAGATGAAGCTTTACTACCTCCTGCTCCAGTTCCAGCACTTCACCGCTGATCTTTAGTCACTGGCTTCAAGGGTGACATCATGACTGCAGCTCTGCAGCCAATCACTTGGCTCAGTGGCCCACGCTGACAGAGCTTCTAAGCTCAGTGATTGGCTGCAGCAATGATGTGTGCTGAAGTTGAGCCATCACCCCTGCAGCCTGTCACAATAGAGCACAGGAAGCGCTGAAGATCCAGAGCTGGAGCAGCAGGAGAAAGTAAAGCTCTGTGTGTTTTCTCTACCACTGGGAACCTCCTATATATTACATAAAAACATTCCTGAAAACCCCTTTAACCTGACTTTATAGAAAAAGTCTATATCTGGCTACTGTCCTCCCCTCATGAATCACAAAATATGCCAAGTGTGAACAACTCCTGTCCCCAAATGAGGACTTGCAGGCGATCAGTTGACAGTCGCGGGTCTGGCAGTGAACACCCTCAGCAATCAGCGAGATCCAGGGAAATATCCAATCGCCAGAAATGGGGTCAAGAATGGTATGTGTGGCCTTCTCATCCCCCAATCCTGGTATGTGTGGCCCCCTCATCCTCCAATCCTGGTATGCATGGCCCCTCATTCCCCAATCCTGGTATGTATGGCCTCCTCACCCCCCAATCCTGGTATGTGTGGCCCCATCACTGCACACACAAAAAATAAACACTTATACTCACCTTCCTTGCTCACCTCTGCTCCATAGCTGCTGTGTTCTGTCTGCCAGCAGCTCATGTTGGTATCTGAGCAGCGCGCGCTCTCAGTTGCCGAGGTGAGCTGCTGCTGCTGCCGGCATATTCACTCCTCTCCACGCCGGGACTATGAGCGTTGACAAGCGTGAATATGCATTCTCTTTAGTAGCGGGCACTGTAAGCAGGAGCCATGGCTCAGCGCTCCTCCGTGCCCGCTACTAAAGAGAATGAATATTCCCTCTTCTCCATGCCCATGGAAGTGGAGAAGAGGGAATATTCATGTCCCTTTAGCAGCGGGCACACGTGCTAGCTACAGCAGCCGGTACTGCGTGTGCCCGCTCCTCCGCCGCCGCAACCTCCCACCCCCCCAATACTCACCTATCCTCCTTGCTCCCCTGAGGCTCACGGGCCCCATAGCAGTGGTGTGGCCTGCCACCATTGGCGGTACGCCACTGATTATGGCTTACAGCCAATGAAATCACAAAAGTCATTATCTCAGTAAATTAAAATACTTTATAACATCAGCTTGAAAAATGTTTTTAAAATCTGAAATGTTGTCCTACTGAAATGTATGTTCAGTAAATGCCCTCAATACTTGGTCAGGGCTCCTGTTGCATCAATTTCTGCATCAATGCGGCAATGTGGCATGGAGGTGATCAGCCTGTAGCACTGCTGAGATGTTATGGAAGCCCAGGTGGCTTTGATAGCAGCCTTCAGCTCGTCTGCTTTGTTGGTTTGGTGTCTCTTATCTTCCCCATCGATTCTCTATAATAGATTCTCTATGGGGTTAAGATCATGTGAGTTTGCTGCCAATCAAGCACAGTGATACTGTTGTTTTTAAACCAGGTATTGGTACTTTTTGCAGTGTGGACAGGTGCCAAGTCCTGCTGGAGAATGACATTTCCATCTCCTAAAAGCTTGTCAGCAGAGGGAAGCTTGAACTGCTCTAAAATTTCCTGGTAGACGGCCGCGCTGACTTTGGTGTTGATAAAACACAGTGGACCTACACCAGCAGATGACATGGCTCCCCAAACCATCACTGATTGTGGAAACTTCACACTAGACCTCAAGCAGCTTGGATTCTGTGCCTCTTCACTATTCTTCCAGACTCTGGGACTGTTACGGGTCCGGGTGGTGGAACCTGTGTGCCGAGGTGCAAGGAGGGACCCAGAGGGGTGTGACTAAGTATCAACCCGAACCGACCCTGGTCGGACAGCAGCTAACGACACCGAGACCAGGGAGGATCCGGGCTGAGGGACCAGGTGCTACTCTGGGGACGACCTTGAGCGCTCCAGGTGAGCAGGCTGGTAGGCTCGGCAGATAAAGGGCAGATAACAGGCTGGCAGGGAGGACGAGGAGTCAGGCTAGCAGTTGGACCTGAGGGCTGAAGCAGAGATCAGAAACTGTGCAACAACTTTGCTCGGGCACCTCCATTTTGAAGGAAGTGCCTTATATATGGGAGGTCCTCCGGCAATAGGCCAGGGACTCCTTAGGACGACGCGCGCGGTCTCTTTAAGAGAGGGGGAGAGCACGGACCCTAAGCACATTGCCGGGGAAGGAGCGCGCGCCGGCAGCAGCGGGGGGAGAAGCGCTGGAGGACGCCGCGCCAGGAGTGGGAAGGTGAGAGGGACGGCGTCTCTGCCTAGCAAGGTGCAGAGACGCCGATGCTACAGGGACCTTGATTTCCAAAGGAAAATTGGAACTCTGGGACCTTGTGGATGGTGTCAATCACTGCCTTCTTGGCATTTGTCAAGTCTGAAGTCTTCCCCATGATTGTGGAGCCTACTGAAACAGACTATGGGACATTTTTAAACACTTAGGAAGCCGTTGCAGGTGTTTTTTATTAATTATTCTAATTTACTGAGATAATGACTTTAGTGTTTTCATTGGCTGTAAGCCATAATCATCAACATAAACAGAAATAAACACTTGAAATAGATCTCTCTGTGTGTAATGACTCTATATAATATATGAGTTTCACTTTTTGTATTGAAGAACTGAAATATGTTATGAGAGCTAACCTTACATAGTTTATAAGGCCGAAAAAAGACAAGCGTCCATCCAGTTCAGCCTATTTCTTGTGCACTGCAGCTATTCCGCAGCATTGATCCAGGGAAAGGCAACAAAAAAACATGCGGTATAGGCCAATTTACATCATTGAGGAAAAATTCACTTCCCGACACCAATCTGGCAGTCAGATTAAATCCCTGGATTAATTAACTAAGCATAAGATGTAATTTTATTGTTCTCAAGAAAGGCGTCCAGGCCTCTCTTGAACTCTTTAAGTGAGTTGGACATCACCACTTCCTCTCCCAGAGAGTTCCAGAGTCTCACGGCTCTGACCGTAAAGAATCCCCTTCTATGCTGGTGCAGGAACCTCCTTTCCTCCAGACGCATAGTGTGCCCCCTCGTCTTTGTCACCATCCTTGGTATAAACAGGTCATGGGAGAGATCTCTGTACTGCCCCCTGATGTATTTATACATGTTTATGAGGTCTCCCCTAAGCCTTCTCTTTTCCAATGTAAATAGGCCTAATTTTGACAACCTCTCTGGGTATTCTAGTCCCTCCATTCCCTTTATTACCTTAGTCGCCCTCCTTTGTACCCTCTCTAGCT
Organism: Phyllobates terribilis; assembly: GCF_046119375.1. Classification (NCBI taxonomy): domain Eukaryota; kingdom Metazoa; phylum Chordata; class Amphibia; order Anura; family Dendrobatidae; genus Phyllobates; species Phyllobates terribilis. Next base: position 2,829,796 of record NW_027362880.1, on the reverse strand, counting down.
CCAATATGTCTTTCCTGAGCAGCGGAGCCCAGAACTGTGCACAATATTCTAAGTGCGGCCTTACCAGCGCTTTATACAGAGGAAGAACAATGTTCTCATCATATGCCCCTATTCCTCTTCTGATGCATGCCATGACTCTATTTGCCTTCGCAGCTGCTGCCTGACACTGGGCACTCCAATTTAATTTGCTATTAACCAAGACGCCCAGGTCCTTCTCCATGTCAGATTTCCCCAACGGTTTTCCATTTAATATGTATGGGTGACTGCTGTTTTTCTTTCCCATGTGCATGACCTTACATTTATCGGCATTGAACCCCATTTGCCATTTTTTGGCCCAACTCCCCAATTTATCTAAATCCTCCTGTAGCTGTGCCCTATCCTCATCTGTATTAACTACTTTACAAAGTTTAGTATCATCTGCAAATATTGCTATTTTACTATGCAACCCTTCCACTAGATCATTAATAAATATATTAAATAATATAGGGCCCAAGACAGACCCTTGAGGCACCCCGCTAGTAACCCTGACACACCCTGAGCTTACTCCATTGATAACCACCCTCTGCTTTCTATCACTCAGCCAGCTATTTACCCACTTGCACACATTATCCCCCAGACCAAGCATTCTCATTTTATATACCAACCTTTTGTGTGGCACGGTATCAAACGCTTTGGAGAAGTCAAGGTATACAACATCCACTGGCTCTCCCCGGTCCAGCTGTGAGCTCACCTCCTCGTAGAAGGCGATCAGGTTTGTTTGGCAGGAGCGATCCCTCATGAATCCATGTTGATATGGAGTTAGACAGTTATTATCATTAAGATATTCTACAATAGCATCTCTAAGAAATCCTTCAAACAATTTACCCACAACAGACGTTAAGCTGACTGGTCTATAGTTCCCAGTGTCACTTTTAGACCCCTTTTTGAATATTGGTACCACATTTGCTTGGCGCCAGTCTAGTGGGACAGTCCCTGTCCATAAAGAGTGCTTGAATATAAGATACAGCGGTCTGTCTATCACATTACTTAATTCTTTTAGTACCCGGGGGTGTATGCCATCTGGGCCTGGTGACTTGTCTATTTTGATATTATTTAGGCGTTTCTGAACTTCCTCCTGGGTTAGGTGGGTGATATTTAGCGGAGGGTTTACTTTATCACTCTGCATTTCCTCCGATAAATTGTTTTCTTTTGTGAAAACAGTGGAGAAGAAGCTATTGAGTAGGTTTGCTTTACCCTCATCGCCCTCTATGATTTTACCCAGGTTATTTTTCAATGGGCCAACTCCATCAGTTTTAATCCTTTTACTGTTTATATAGTTAAAGAACAGTTTGGGATTCGTTTTACTTTCCTTGGCAATTAGTCTCTCTGTCTCCTCTTTTGCTATTCTTATTTGTTTCTTACAGATTTTGTTTTTTTCCCTATAAGATATTAGCGCTTCCTCGCTGCCTTCTTGTTTAAGTTTACCGAAAGCCCTTTTTTTGTTTTTCATTGCTCTCTTGACTTCCTTATTTAGCCACATTGGCTTCCTCCTATTCCTAGCCCTTTTATTCCCATAAGGTATGTACCTTCTACATTGACCATGTAGGACTGTTTTGAAAATTTCCCATTTTCTATCCGTGCTCCTATTACTAAAGATACTATCCCAGTCTATAAGGTGAAGGGCATCTCTTAGCTGATCAAACGTTGCCCTCCTGAAGTTCAGTGTTTTTGTGACTCCCTTGCTGGGCACCCTACTGAAGCACATGTGGAATTGTATAATGTTGTGGTCACTATTTCCCAGGTGCCCCCCGACCTGCACCTCAGTTATTCTGTCTGGCCTGTTAGTTAATATTAAGTCTAAAAGGGCCGTCCCTCTAGTTGGGACAGTTTATCACTGCGCTGTGTGAATTGTCACATTAAGCTTTGCTACATCGATACATAGTGAAGTTCAGGATCAAAATGCTGCAGGTTCCATCTCTTCTACAGAACAATCCCATGGAAATAAAGCTGATCATTTTATCAGACGGGATCATTAGAACTTACCTGGTTGGATCCTTTGTTTCTGGTGGTTTCTTTCCCAGGTCGTCATTAAGGCCCTTTACAATAAGCTCCAAAAACTCATCGGACTTTCTGAATCTTTCAAGCGTTTTCTCCATCACAGAAAGGACAGAAAGGAGGCGCTTATCCCGGCAGAAGAGGATCACAGATATATTGTTCTACATCTTCCAGATGTTTGGATTTATTTACAGACTAATGATTAATCTCACATGAAGAATGATAATATTATCAGAGATCACAATTTTGGGGTAAAATTATTCAATTTAAAAAAAAAATATATATATAGCAATTACATTATTCTGACAAGACCAATTTTTTGTTTTTTTCCTCCCCTTTTTCCCAAAAAATATAACTTTGTTTTTTCATTCACATAGACGGAGGGCTTGTGTTTTGTGGGACTAGTTGTTGTTTGGAATGACAACATTCAATTTAGCACATAAAGTATTGAAAAATGGGGAAAAAAAATCAAAGTAAGGTTATTATTTTTGTTTGTTTGGGGTTTTTTCATGAACATTTAAAAAAAAATGTGGTTTGTGAGACCATTTTCATCTTACGAAGACCTAATTATATAAAATGATCCCATTGATGGAGTTGTCGGCTTTTTCTTGTGGAGAGATCAGTAGTTACAAGTTTCTGATTGTATTTTTGGGAGGCAAGTAGAGAGACCCAAAAACCACAACCCTGGCACTTTACTGTCCTTTACAGCATTGTCCCGACGTGTAATAGATTTATATATAATGAAAGATTGTACTTATGTCAATGCAGCAGAAACAAATATTGTTTTACGCTTTTTCTTTTTTATAGTTGGCCAGAAAACCGCAGAACCTTAAGCAGAAAATGACATGAATGAGAACATCGGCCCGGCTTGTACCGGATCCGGGGGTGTTACGCACAAGGCGAAGGTCCCAGAATAAGGATTTGCTTCATTCTGGTGCAGAGTTTCTAGTAGTTTCTGGTTACTACTGTTACAGGCAGATGCCGTCTGCATAATACAGCCAGCACCGCCTCAACCCCCTCCATGCATGTGGACCCCGGCACAAACACCCAGGTACATCCTTTAATGCTGAGACATTAATAATTCTACAATTATCACACACAACTTATATACAGAAACCTCCCAACCGTCCCCGATCCAATGGGACTGTCCGGCTGTCGCTGGAGGTCGGGGCTACGTCCTGACGAGCTGTGTTCTGACAAGACAGACAGTCTGTGTAGTACAAGAACGTCTCATGCCGAGCATGCTGCTGTGATCGCTCCTGGAGAGGGGCAGCATCCGCTCCGTACGCCTCGTACACGCCCGGCTCCGCTCAGCACGCCTCGTACACGCGCGGCTCCGCTCCGTACGCCTCGTACACGCCCGGCTCCGCTCCGTACGCCTCGTACACGCGCGGCTCCGCTCCGCACGCCTCGTACACGCCCGGCTCCGCTCCGCACGCCTCGTACACGCCCGGCTCCGCTCCGTACGCCTCGCACACGCGCGGCTCCGATCCGTACGCCTCGCACACGCTCGGCTCCGCACCGTACGCCTCGTACACGAGCGGCTCCGCTCCGTACGCCTCGTACACGAGCGGCTCCGCTCCGTACGCCTCGTACACGAGCGGCTCCGCTCCGTACGCCTCGCACACGCGCGGCTCCGCTCCGTACGCCTCGCACACGCGCGGCTCCGCTCCGTACGCCTCGTACACGCGCGGCACCGCTCCGTACGCCTCGTACACGCGCGGCTCCGCTCCGTACGCCTCGTACACGCGCGGCTCCGCTCCGTACGCCTCGTACACGCGCGGCTCCGCTCCGTACGCCTCGTACACGCGCGGCTCCGCTCCGTACGCCTCGTACACGCGCGGCTCCGCTCCGTACGCCTCGTACACGCGCGGCTCCGCTCCGTACGCCTCGTACACGCGCGGCTCCGCTCCGTACGCCTCGTACACACGCGGCTCCGCTCCGTACGCCTCGTACACACGCGGCTCCGCTCCGTACACCTCGTACACACGCGGCTCCGCTCCGTACACCTCGTACACGCGCGGCTCTGCTCCGTACCCCTCGTACACGCGCGGCTCTGCTACATCCACACTGTAAACCCCTCCTGACCCCACACATAAACTTCAGCTCATCCAGCACCATGACAACCAGCACAGCAGAGTCCTGCATCCACTGAGGCCCCTGATCATGTGACCCCTGACTCCTCCCCTCCTGTGACCTCATCACAGCTCCTGTGCGCACAGAGCAGCCATATATGTGGTGGCGGCTCTGCAGGTGGAGGTATGTGGAGACCCCATTATTGGGCGCAGGGGGCATTAACCCCTTCAGCACCGAGACTCTTTTGGGGTCTTGTGTTGCCCCTTTATAAGAATCATAAGGTTTTTGGTCTGTTTCCTGTAATAGATACATACGACCCAACTATGGAGACAGGAAGGGAGGAAACGTATTGTTCTCATAGTACAGGACCCCTTTACTGGCCCCACAGTGTAATGCCCCCATTATGCCCCTTATGCAGTATGTATGATCCCCCCACACAGTGTAATGCCCCCATTATGCCCCTTATGCAGGATGTATGATGCCCCCACACAGTGTAATGCCCCCATTATGCCCCTTATGCTGGATGTATGATGCCCCCACATAGTGTAATGCCCCCATTATGCCCCTTATGCAGGATGTATGATGCCCCCACACAGTGTAATGCCCCCATTATGCCCCTTATGCAGGATGTATGATGCCCCCACACAGTGTAATGCCATTATGCCCCTTATACAGGATGTATGATGCCCCCCCACAGTGTAATGCCCCCATTATGCCCCTTATGCTGGATGTATGATGCCCCCACATAGTGTAATGCCCCCATTATGCAGGATGTATGATGCCCCCCACACAGTGTAATGCCCCCTTTATGCCCCTTATGCAGGATGTATGATGCCCCCCACACAGTGTAATGCCCCCATTATGCCCCTTATACAGTAGTATGATGCCCTTAAACAGTGTAATGCCCCCATTATGCCCCTTATGCAGTATGTATGATCCCCCCACACAGTGTAATGCCCCCATTATGCCCTTTATGCAGGATGTATGATGCCCCCACAGTGTAATGCCCCCATTATGCAGTATGTATGATGCCCCCACACAGTGTTATGCCCCCATTATACCCCTAATGCAGTATGTATGATGCCCCCCACAGTATAATGTTCCCCAGTACCACTTGAGGTTTTACAGTTCGAATAATCCCTCTGGAGAATGTTTTTCCCTCTGCCTGCTCCCCTACATGTATACCCTCGAGCATGTATACAGGCATGTAGGGGTGCAGGCCTTACTAGATATTGAGGCTTTGTACAGTAATATTCCGCATGAGGATGGTATCAGAGGAGTAAGACATTTCTTGAAATCGATATCAATAGAATGTAGCAGACATAATGACTTCATGGAGGATCTTCTAAAATTCACTCTTACTCATAACTTCTTTCTTTTTGACAGGAAGTATTTCCACCAGCTCAGGGGTACTGCGATGGGGAGACCCTGTGCCCCCTCATATGCTAACTTATCCCTGGACTGGTGGGAGGAATCCTCAATATTCAGGGATGATCATAAGTGATGGCATCCATATATTGGGGTATGGTACAGATATATTTACTCAATAGAGTGGGCCTGAGATTTACATCTGAATTTAATTATAATAATAATTTTTATTTTTAGAGCGACAACATATTCCACAGCACTTTACAATTTTAGGGGGGACTTATACAGACCATACAGACTTTACAGAATAAGCATAACTCAGATATTAAAAGGAGTGAGGGCCCTGCTCACAAGCTTACAGTCTATAAGGAAATAGAGGAGACACAAAAGGTAAAATGTACATATATTGTATAATACAGCCTTAGTATACTAAATAGGGTAAGTATATAACACTACATGAACTGATCGCCAGCCAGTATGTGTACAGTACAGACAGAGGCTATTCAGTGCATGGATGGTAGGAGCATGATTTTGAAGAAAATTTTAATATGGGCCAAACTGGGACAGTTAGATAAGTGCGTTGAGGTGATAGGCTAGTCTAAAGAAATGGGTTTTTAGGGCACGCTTAAAACTGTGGGTATTGAGAATTAGTCAAATTGTCCTGGGTAGTGCATTCCAAAGAATTGGTGCAGCATGCGAGAAATCTTGGAGACGGGAGTGGGAGGTTCGGCTTACGGAGGATTTTAGTTTTAAGTCATTAGCAGAACGGAGGGCACGGGTAGGGTGGTAGACTGAGACGAGGGAGGAGTTGTAGAGTGGTGCTGAATCATGGATAGCTTTGTGGGTAAGAGCAATAAGTTTATATTGAACTCTGTATTGGATGGGCCATCAGTTAAATGACTGGCACAGGGAAGAGGCATCGGTGTATCGGTTAGTGAGGAATATGACCCTGACAGCTGCGTTCAGGACGGATTGGAAAGGGGAAAGTTTAGAAAGGGAGACCGATAAGTAAAGAGTTTCAATAGTCCAGATGAGAATGAATAAGAGCTACAGTAAGAGTTTTTACAGAGTCAAAGGTAAGAAAAGTTCTGATTCTAGAGATGTTTTTGAGGTATAGAAGACACGAGCGAGCAAGTGATTTGATGTGAGGAGTGAAGGAAAGATCTGAATCAAGTATGACTCCAAGACAGCCAGCATGTTGCTGGCGAGTAATGGTGGAGCCATTAACGTAAATGGCAGTATCAGGCATAGGTAGGTTAGTTGAGGGAGGAAATACGTGTAGTTCAGTTTTTGACAGATTTAATTTTAGATAGAGGGAGGACATAGTGTTAGAGACAGCTGAAAGACAATCACTGGTATTTTGTAATAATGCAGGAGTGATGTCCGGAGAAGATGTGTATAATTGGGTGTCATCAGCATAGAGATGGTACTGAAAACCGAATCTGCTGATTGTTTGTCCAATAGGAGCGGTGTATAAGGAGAAAAGAAGGGGGCCTGGGACTGATCATTGAGGAAACCCGACAATAAGGGGAGAGGAAGAGGTGCCAGCAAAAGACACGGTGAAGGAGCGGTCAGAGAGGTAGATTCACAGCGTTGAATGCTGCAGAGAGATCCAGGAGAATCAGCAGGGAGTAGTGACCATTAGATTTGGCTGTTAGTTGATCATTAGAAACTTTAGTGAGTGCAGTTTCAGTAGAATGTAAAGAGCGGAAACCAGATTGTAAAGGGTCAAAAAGGGAGTTATCTGAGAGATAGCGGATTAGACAGGAGTGGACCAGTCCTTCCAGGAGTTTAGAGATAAAGGGAAGATTGGAAACA